>NC_077228.1:509800558-510468847 GCF_027887165.1 Monodelphis domestica | reverse complement strand
CTCTTTAGGCAGACAATATCATAGCTCTCCTCCAAAAAAAATTTCCTCTTGGGAGAAGTTGGGATGTATCAAAATTCAGATACTCTGCCTTTATTCTTCCTGCTTTTTTCCTGACTAGGGGAGGCTGAATCTAAAGTCCTTGGTCTGGATCTGGGAGAGACCTTAGAGGATAGTGCAATCCCCTCGTTTTTTTTATTGATGAGGAAACAGGGGCTCAGAGAAGTTAAAGGTCTTGCGTAAGGTCACACAGGGAGAGAGTAGGATTTGAATCAAAGTCCTGTGACTGTAGACCTGGGATCCTTTCTACTATGTCATACTATCTTCCAGGGAAGCAAGGAAGGGAGAAAGGGAGACAACAGTCCACATTCAATGGCTCATTTTGCTAGAGTATATACCAACCCTGTGAACTAGTGTAAGTGTAACTATTATACCCATTTTACAGATGAGGCTCAGAGAGGAGTCATGCCTTGCCCAGGTCGCAGACAGGTAGTAAGTGGAATAGCAGCCCAAGATTCAAATCCAGATATTAGAAAAAGAGTTGGTCAATGACCCTCCCCACATGGGAAGGGGTGCCTGCCCAAGGCTTACTCTTGGCTTTCCTTGCAAAGATTCCTGGGGCTGAGAGGTGGAACCAGCCATGGCAGCTTGCAAAATGCCAATGAGGATTGGTCTGTAAGCCTCCGGTAGCACCTGTGCCAGGGCTTGTCAACTTCTATCTTAAGCCCTTAAGCCATTCTCTGCTAATACCTGAGCCAGACTTAATTGTCAACTGTTCTCTAATAGAGAGCAAGGCCCCTTAGGATGGGGACTAAAAGTATGATGGCAAGAGGTAGGAGAGGAGGCCACAGGAGGTAATGAGGATGAAAAACACTGAAGGATGAGGGCAGGGGATGGAATAGGCTGTCCCTTAGGATCCTCGATGTCTGAAAGGTTCTCTCTCCTCTTCACCTCTGCTTCTTCATTTCCTTGGTTTCCTTCAAGACTCAAATATTACCTTCTGCAAGGGACTTTTTCCAGTTCCCCTTTCCCCCAACCCCCCATCTAGGGTCTTTCCTTCTGAGATTACTTTTTCCTTCTTCTTTGTTTATTTGTTTGTTTCTCCTTCCTTCCATCTCCTCTCTCTCTCTCTCTCTCTCTCTCTCTCTCTCTCTCTGCCAGGTCTGGAGTCAAAAGGACTCATCTTTCTGAGTTCAAATCTCAATTCAGATAATTCCTAGCTCTGTGACCCTGGGCAAGTCACTTAATCTTGTCTGCCTCAGTTTCCTCATCTATAAAATGAGCTGGAGAAGGAAATGGCAAACCACTCCAGTATCTTTGCTAAGAAAACCTTAAATGGGTTCTAGAAGAGTATGAAACTTCCAAACAACAACAGAGGAGTAGAGTCAGGGATAGTATAGGGGAAACTTGTTCAGAGAGGGGGTAGCTAGGTGGGCTTTGAGATTCTTTCCAGGTCCAGAGGATAGTATTCCTGTGAATCCTTAAAAAGTATAACCATTGGAGTGGGGCAGCTACATGGTTCAGTGGATTGAGAGCCAGTCTTAGAGATGGGAGTCCTGGGTGCAAATGTGGCCTCAAACACCTAACTGTGTGACTCTGGGCAAGTCACTTGACCCCCATGGCCTAGCCTTTACCACTCTTCTGCCTTGGCTCCAATACACAGTATTGATTCAAAGACAGAAGGTGAGGATAAAAAAAAAGACATTCCCTTTGTAACCTGGGAAGAGGGAGGAGAATATTTTATTTCAAAGGGCCCTGAGAGATCATTTATTCTGGCTCCTTTATTTTACAGGGGGTGGAAACTGAGGCCCACGAAAGGAGAGGGACTCCATCAAGGACTCAGTGATTAGTAGCAAAGACAAAATAGAGCACCTGCATGGAAGAGCTGTGTGTGTGTGTGTGTGTGTTGTGTGTGTGTGTGTGTGTGTGTGCGCGCGCGCTGCGCGCGCGCCGCGCGCGCCGCGCGCGCGCGCCCAGGGAGGGCAGCCTGGACACCAGAGCTCTATCAGCAGCAGGGATTAGCTGACTCTCACCTGGGGAAGCAGAGAGCAAGGCCCTGGGGATGGCTCATGGGACCCTATATTTAGAACTCTGAGGACTCAGTGCCAGGGCGAATCAGTTCTGGTGGTGATGGGGGAGGCAAAGGAGGCCATGAGGCAGGACTTAGGGTGCTGACTGGGCAGGGCTGAATGAGGGGGAAGGAGAGGGCCTACCTGCTGGCTCCCAGCAAGAAGGGAGACTGTCTGGGCCCAATTTGGCTGACCTGGCCTCCTCTGGCTGAGGCTCTGATAGAAAGTTTTGCTCCCCCCACGTCCCACCCCCTACTCTGTTCCTGCTCCCTGCCAGCCTCACCCTGCTTTACAAAGGCTAAGCTCCCACACTCAGGGACTGGTTTAGTGCTGGCTCAGGAACCAAGTGGGGCCTCAGGCCCCAGAACACCCAGGAGCTGGGCCCATTTAGCAGTAAGTAGGTTATGGCCAGTGTGGCAGGAATTTTAATCTATTTTTCCTATTCAGGGAGGGCCCTAGGCCAACCAAAAGCCAGGGCAGTCTGAGCTCTCCCCCTTCCTTTCTGGGATTCCTTCACTCTCTGCTTCCCTCGAACTCAGCCCTCCCACCCTGAGTCTCAGCCTGCTTTTCCCCATCCTGACATCTTGCCCCCATGTTCCCAAGGCCTGGGCTGTATCCTGGACTCCAGACTTAATCCCTACCCCCTCCCAGGGAAACTGAGTGACCAGCTCAAAGTCACATAAGTAGGAAAGTGGCAAGGCTAGGGGTAAGGAATCAAACCCAGTTCCCATCTGCAGAGTCAATATGATCATCCTACTAACTGAGGATGAGGAGCAGGAGCACCATAGAACACAGACTGCTGGACTGTCCAATGAGGAATGGAGAATGAAAGAAAAGAGAAGAGTAGAGGAGAAAGGAACAAAACAGCTGTTTTAAAGTATTTGAGGCAGCTGGTTGTGCAATGGTTAGAGCCGTGGGCCTGGAGACAGGAACATCCTCACACACTCACTAGCTATGTGACCTTGAGCAAGTCATTAAACTTCATCTGCCTCTGTTTCATCAGCCATAAAAATGGACACAATAATAGCATCTACCTCCAGGGATGTTTTTTTCTCCTTCCTCCCTCCCTCCTTCCCTTCCCTTCCCTTCCCTTTCTTCCTTCCTTCCTTCCTTCCTTCCTTCTTCCTTCCTTCCTTCCTTCCTTCCTTCCTTCCTTCCTTCCTTCTCTTCCTTCCTTCCTTCCTTCCTTCCTTCCTTCCTTCCTTCCTTCCTTCCTTCCTTCCTTCCTTCCTTCCTTCCTTCCTTCCTTCCTTCCTTCCTTCCTTCCTTCCTTCCTTCCTCCCTCTCTCCCTCCTGGAAGCCAGGATGGGAGACCAGAACCCACTACCCCTCCTCCCCCATCATCCAGCTCTTCACAGTCCTGAGGACTCAACTCCCAGCAAGAAAGGAAGAGAGCTGAAAGGCGAGGCCCCTCCCTTTTGCACAGTCCCAGAGCCATCAGCCTTTCTGGCTCTGTGGCCAATAAGGGGGCCTCTTTGTCAACTCTCAGGCTCCCAGTTACACACACACAGGGGCCAATCCCCCCAGCTTCCACCCCAAACTAGGAATGGCATCTGAGCATACTCTCAGAGCTCTCCCTCCCTATACTAGTCAATACACAAGACATACAAGGGAAACTCGAGATAGTTTTGGGGAGGTGGGTGAGCACTAATCTCTGGGGAGAGGGTGTCAGGAGTGACCCAGTTCATGTTGGGAGGGGCCCTTGAGCAGAGGTGACCTTGGGTTCTCCAAGGCTATGTTGAGGGGCTACAAGCTCCATGAGGTCTTATCTGAGATGCCCCAGCTTTGAGAACAGACATTCAGCATGCTGCCATTCAAGGACCCAACTAGCTAAGGTGTCGGGGCTCATCCCGGGAAGCTTGGCCCCTGAGGGTGCTTTTTGTTGGTTTGTTTGCTTTTGCCAGACAGTTTACAAGAGGAAGTCCGGTTCTGATCCTCTTGGGTGGAGGGCGTCTTCTCCGCACAAGCGCAGTTTGTTGCCTTCCCATGGTCTCCTCACCACCTGATTTTCCTTCAGACTTCTTCTCTTGGATTGTTTTACCCATAAATAAGAGAATGCCAAGCCCTACCATCCCTGAGAAGTGTCACCAAAAGCTGTAGTGTTATTTATTCTGGCTGGCTGCAATGAATACTCTAGGGAAGAGATTAATTGGGTGTGAAGGGAGGGAAAGTGTGAGTCCTGATTATTTTCAGACAGATTCCCTTCTCTACAGGCAGCAAAGTCCAGGAAAAGGGCTAGCTTTGGGGTCCAGGATCTGGGCTCAAATTCTATTTCTGCTACTTACTCACCTGCCTGGGCCTTGGTTTCCTCATCTGTAAAACGAGGAAGTTGGACTCAATGCCATTGGAGAGCCCTTCTAGGTATAAAACTGGGCTGTCATAGGATTTTTAAAATTTATTTCTTAAAACTTCCAAATGAATGGAGAGACAGTCAAGAAGGCTTATCAGCTTTGGAAGTGTCATATAAATTCGGTGGTTCCATAGTGTACAGAGCTCTGGGCTTGGAATCAGGAAGGCTCATCTTCTTGAGTTCAAATTGGCTTCAGACACTTATTAGCTGCGTGACTTGGTTTGCCTCAGTTTCCTCATATTAAAAATGAGCTGGAGAAGGAAATGGCAAACCCTTCCATCATCTTTGCAAGAAAACCCAAATGGAGTCACAAAGAGTCAGGCAAGACTGAAAAATGATGGAACAGTCTTTACATGTCTTCTGTCTCAGTAGAATGTAAGCTTCCTGAGGACAAGGAATATTTCACTTTTGTCTTTGTGTTCCCAGGGCTGAGCACAGTGGTCTCTCAGTGTCCCAGGCAATCCTCTAAACTTGAGTCACAGACCATTTGGATCTTCATCTGTGGTGGGTGTTTTCACACTGGAAATTCAGCAGATCAATAAAAATCACAGGACCAACAGCAATCCCCAGACTCTCCAAACCTGCTGTCAAGATAAAGCATTTTTAAAGACTGTATTGATGTATCTTCTATTGATTCTTAATTAATCTCTGCTCATTAAACAATCCATTTTCATAAAAGAAAACAAAACCTTTTCATAAACATCCACAGAGCCTAACAAAACTATCAATCAATCAATAAGCAGCCATAAAGGGTTGACTATGTGCTGGGCTCTGTGCTAGGTACTGGGGAGATACCCAGCAATCCCTACTCTCAAGAAGCTTGGGTGTTATTGTTTTTTTAAACCCTCACCTTCCATCTTAGAATCAATACTGTGGATTGGTTCCATGGCAGAAATATGGTAAAGGCTAGGCAACAGGGGTTAAGTGACTTTTGCAGGACAGCTAGGAAGTGTCTTATTTGAACCCAGGACCTCCTGTCTCTAGGCCTGGCTCTCAATCCAGTGAGCTACCCAGCTGCCCCCAAGAAGCTTGTATTTTAACAAAGATATTACAACTGAGCACATGCCACCCTGTGTTCTCATGATTCACCATTTCTTTGTTTTCCCCTCTTTCCTTTCCTAATATCCTTACCTTCTTAGTATCAATTCTAAGGCAAAAGGATGATAAAGGCTAGACAATCAGAGTTAAGTGACTCTGATTTGAACCCAGATCCTCATGACTCCAGACCTGGTGCCGTATCCACTGTGCTACCTAGCGACTCTGGTTCATCATTTGATAACAAAAAAGGCAGCCTCAATAGGCTAGAATTAACATTGTCCAGTGGATTCAATCAGAATTCTTTTGCCTTTTAGCATTATCCTTATCTATATTGTCATTGTGATTGCATATATTGTTCACTGGGCTTGGCTTTCTTTTGCATCAGTTGTATGTCTTCCCATACTTTTCTGAATTCCTCATATACTGTTTATCAACATTGTGTGTGGTAACATTCCATTTGTTTCATAGACCACAGTTCATTTAGTTCATCCCCCAATGGCTGGAATTTGCTTTGTGTATTTTTTGCCACTCTGGAAAGTGTTGCTATAAATATTTCATAGTAGGACACCCTTCTTTCTGTCCTTGGCCCCATTGGGTGTCCCCTTGGAACACCATCTGCCAGGCAAAAGGTAGCAACGGTTCATACATAATTCTAGATTGTTTTCAGAAAAGATTGGCCTGGGTCTAACACCTCAGAGGATTAAAAGAAGATGATTGATTATAAACATAGAATTGAACATCAATGCTACTAATTAGTTAAACTTGCCTTGTAAGTATTTATATTTAAATTAATGGCCTCAGAGGATCTTAATCCATCATTCTTAACACTCCCAGATTAAGTTTAGGGGATGATCTCCAGGCAGACCTGAAAAGCATTCCTGGTCCCTCTTCTGCGGGTGTTTCCAAGCTGGGTTGGTGATAGCCCAGAGGTTCCTGGTGCAAAGTTTCAGAGTATAATGGTTTTGCTCCTTGGTGTGCCCTCTTAAATTGGGAGAAAGATTTACTTATTTATTGGCTGTGTGACTTTGGACAAGCTATTTTGGACTCTAGTTTCTTGATCTGAAAAATGAAGAATTTAGAACTCGATGACTCTGAGGTTACTTATTGCTCTAAAGCTATGATCCTATGACAAAATCAATATAAGCATAAAAAAATAAAACCTCCTTACCTTCTGCCTTAGAATCAATGTTTCCAAGGCAGAAGAGTGGTAAAGGCAATGGAGGCAATGGAGGTTAAGGGACTTGCCCAAGATCACACAGCTAGGAAGTGTTTGAGGTCAGATTTTAATCCAGGACCTCCTTTCTCTATGTTTGGCTCTCCACCCATTGAGCCACCCTGACAAGCATTTATTAAGAGCTGGGCACTATGCTAAACTCTGGGGACAGGAAGAGGAACTTTTCTTGTTGTTTAGCTGTTTTTTAGTTGTTTCTGACTCTTTATGACCCTGTTTAGGGTTTTCTTAGCAAAAATACTGGAAGGGTTTGCCATTTCCTTCTCTAGTTCATTTTAAAGACGAGGAAACTAAAGCAAACAGTGTGAAGTGACTTGCCCAGGGTCTCATAGCAATAAATGTCTGAAGCCAGATTTGAACTCAGAAAGAGGAGTCTTTCTGATTCTAGGCACATTGCTCTGTGCACCATGGTGCTACCTAGCTGCCCCTAGGGACTGGACTTGTGGATTTCATTGGTATAAGAACTCTGAGGTGAGGGAACTCTTGCCACCAACACCCGTGTGAGTGGAGATGTGGAGTAAGTGGAATAGATGAGACCTGGCACCTCCTTGAATGTGTGGGGTGAGGAATGAAGGAGGATTCTAAAGCTTCCTGGAAGGAAGGATGAAGGGATAGAAATTCTGGAGCTATTTCATGATCCTGTAGAAATTCTGGACTAGAATCCAGAACCCGATCAGTGGTGATTTCTTAACCTGTCCCATGGTTGAAGTTCCATGGCTCCATTGGAGAAGAGGCTCTCCTACAGGGATGTGAGAGACCTTGATGAGACCACTCGAGTGTAGCTCCCTCTGGTGGGAAAACTATGTAGTGTGCTCCCCTGTTGGTGAGTTTTAGAGTTGCCAACACCCTGTCTGACTTCTGGGAGGTGGAGTTAAATGGAATAAGTCTATCACGAGCACCTACAGCCTGTCCTGGGGCCATATTCTATATCTTCAGGACCTCTAGGAGAGTGCTGAGCAGAGACTCAAGGCATATGGCGCACCATGAAGTCTTGTTGGTTGTCTAGGATGGACCCAACCTTCGTCCCACCCAACCCAACCATAGTCCAACCTTTGATATTAAAGAATGAATTAGCCTTTCCTAAGAGGATTCTCTGACTCTTTAGCTAGAGTCCAGGGGCTCTTCACATGTTTTTCTGAAATATCATGATATATTAAAATCCTTTTTACATAATACTGGGGGAAAAGAAATGAATTCTTTAAATTAGTGATCCTTGCATTTCAGTTGAATCTGCTTCCCTTGTAACTAACCCTCCTTATTTTTGGCATTTCAAATGCGAGTCTGAGAAGGGGTTCATGGACTTCTCCAGACTGCTGCCAAGCAGATTCAGGACCCCAAACAGTTGGAGCTCAATTAATTAGGCAGTTCAGGAGGGAAGCATTCGACTCACACCCCAGATCATGAAAGATTGATCAATCAGTAAACATTTATTAAGTGCCTACTATTTGTCAGGCACTGTGCCAAGCCTTGGGGATGCAAAAAGAAGCAAAAAGTCTCTGCCCTCAAGGAGCTTACTCGCTAATGGGAGAGACAATAAGCAAACAAATATGGAGAAACTAGCTCCATACTGGAAAAATAGGAAGTAATCAATGGAGGAAAGGTACCAGAATTAAGAGGGACTGGAGAAGGCTTAAAGGAAGTCAAGGAGGTCAGTAACGGAGTGGAGGAGGGAGAGATATAACATCCCAGAGGTCAGCATCACTAGATCCAAGAGAATGTTTTGGGAGTAAGGTATAAGAAATCTGGAAAGAGAGAAGAGAGATTACAAAGTTTAGAGATGAAAATATTGAGCACTGCCTCTACTGCTTTCCATACCCACCCACCCCCATTTTACAGAGAAAATACCTAGAGGGGTGAAGCCACCAGAATTAGAAACTCAGCTCTTCTGATTCCCAAGCCAAGACTGTTTTTGGTAGCCTTCCATGCTCTGTCAAAATTCTGAATTCTCTAGGGTCTCCCTTCCCACTCTCCTGACGAATCTCTGACCCTGCATCTCCTACTGAGTCCTGGTAGGGAGATGCTCTGATCCAAGCACCATTAAGAGCATCCTTGCTAAAACTGGTCCGTTGGAGGGCCCCTGTTGGGCATACACCTCCCCCCCTGCAGTTCCTGCTTCCCCATCTGCATCCCAACCTGTAAATTGCTCATGGAGGACAGAGATCTGATTTCTTTCTGCCTGTCCTTGGACCTCTCCCAGAATTTGGCCGTGGTGGCCTAGGGGTGGCTGAATGGGCTTCTGCCCGCCCTTGCTCAGCTGGCCTGGTGCCCATCGGCCTGGCTCCCTGCCAGACCTGCCAAACGCCTGCCTGGTACTGAAAGCAAGCTGTAATTGAGACACCAAAAGGTTGGTTACTTAGCAGCTGGGCCTTGGCTCTGGTATTGCCTTCTCCTGTGGATTTTGTCTTCATATTTCTGTCTGAGAACCCCACTCTTGGGAGAAAAATTGCTAGCTAAAGGCAGACTCTCAGAACAGCACATTAAAGAAGAAAAGCAAAGAGGAGGAATGTATTTTTTTCTTTTATAAAACAGACTCAGTCTTTAGGGGACCGCCTGGATGCTGGAGAAAGTTGTATGTCATGCTGATATCTTGTCCCAGTGGCACACTGGTGTCTCCTGGGGGGGGGGTCACGCCAGAGCTATAACCACCCCCCTCCCACTACCTCCCTCAACCCAACACATTCAAAGAACCACAGAGACAGAATTTCAAGGCTGGAAGGAACCCTAAGAACCATTGAGGCCAGTCCATACCCCAAAGAGATGCTCTGCTTCAGCATGGAATCATGGCTCACAGCTCCCTAACGGGACCATGGAGGTCATTTAGGCCAACCTCCCTCATTTTACAGATGAGGCAGCTGATGCTCAGGGAGTGATTATCCAGTCTTTGTTGGAAGATTCCCCAATGAGGGGGAAACCAGTCAATCTAAGGCAACAAATTCCACTGTTGGACAGGTCTATTTGTTAGAATGTTTTCCCTGACATCCAAGATATTTGTCTCTTGGCATTTGCCATCGACCAAAGAGAACAAATCTAATCTTGCCTCTACACGACAGCTTTTCACATACTAAAGGCCAACAACCACGTCCTCTCTGAGTCTTCTCTTCTCCAGGTTAAACATCTCAGTTCCTGCAACAGAGCCTCATTGGACACGGATTCCAGATCTTTGACCAGCCTTGCTGTCCTCCTCTGGCACCTTCTCCACCCTATCAATGACATTCTTCAGCTGTAGTGCCCAGAGCTGACCATAGTCCTCCAGGGGAGGCCCAACAAGGGCTGACCATCACCTCCTTCTTCCTGGAAGCCGTGTCCCTCCTGGTGTGGCCCAAGCTTTAGCGGCTGCTGTATCTCACTGTGGACTCGGATTGAGTTTGTAGTCCACCGCAGCCCCCTGGATCTTTGTCAGACAAAAACTGATAGAACCCTGGAAAGATAGATAAGCTAGGAATTAGATTGTGGAGAGCCTTAAATGCAATGATTATGATTTTATATTTTAAGAACAGGAAAGGCTTTGAGTAGGAGGTGGTTGATACCTGAGCTGAGTCCTGAAAGAAGATAAGAATGGAAAGAAATGAAGGATGGGGAGGAGCACATCACACTTTGTTGTTGTTGTCTGGTTGGGTCCAGCTCTCAGTTTTGGGTTTTCTTGGCAAGGATACATGGAGTGGTTTTGCAGCTCATTTTGCAGACAAGAAAACGGAGGCAAACAAGCTTACGTGACTTGCCCAGGGTCACACAGCTAGTAAGTATCTGAGGCTGAATTTGAACCCATGAAGATAAGTCTTCCTGATTCCAAAGTCCAATGCTCAATATGCCACCAGCATGCCCTAGCAATTAATTCTCATTTTGGGAAAGTGTCAATGAAGCAGATTCTCTGCTAAGAATTTGAGTTCTGGGGAGAAAAGATCACAAAGAAGTAGAGACATGGGGATGTGGATGGACTACTGGGCTTGGAGACAAAATGTAATGTTGGCATGTCAGAAAATGGGGAGAGGCAGCAGGTTAGCTCAGTAGATGGAGAGTCAGGGCTAGCAATGAGAGGTCCTTGGTTCAAAGTTGACCTCAGACACTTCCTAGCTTTAAAACCCTGGGCAAGTAACTAACAACTCTATTTGTCTACCCCTTGCCAGTCTTCTGTCATAGAATTGATACTAAAAGGGAAGATAAGGGTTTTTTTTTTAAAAAGAAAGTGATGGGGGAAATATAAGTTATATAGATTAAACAAAATTTTATTGTGTTTTTTAGAGAGCCAGCAATAAAAAATTTACCAGCACACCATCAAAACTAAACAGTAGGGGGACAGCTGGGTAGCTCAGTGGATTGAGAGTCAGGCCTAGAGATGGGAGGTCCTAGGTTTGAATCTGACCTCAGCCACTTCCCAGCTGTGTGACCCTGGGCAAGTCACTTGACCCCTATTGCCTAGCCCTGACCGCTCTTCTGCTTTGGACCAATACACAGTATTGATTTCAAGATGGAAGGTAAGTAAGGGTTTTAAAAAAACAAAACTAAACAGTAGGTTGCTAGAGTAGACACTAAGACTTCCAGTTGGGTCAGTGCTAGACCAGGATTTAGAATACAGTGTGTTCTAGGGAGCTCTTTGTTTATCGGACTCAATTTCTCTCTTCAAAAGTTCAGGGTTCTTTTTTTTTTCTTTTAAGGCAACTCCCTTTGCACTGATATGACAACCTGGTAAGTCCATGGGTTGTATTAACTCTAGTAGCCTTGCCTTTTGGGGGGGGTAGCAGAAGCAGTGGTCTGAGTCCTTGGACCATCTCCTCCAAAGACAGGTCCTTCAGAGTCTTGAGGTGGGGGGATTATCTCATCCTGGGGTCAGCATATTCAGGGTAGACTGGTGAGCCCAGTGATAGCAGCAGGATTTTAAGATTTTCTGAATTTTGGCTGGATTCTCTTCATTTCCAGCTTTCCTCTCCACTCTGTCCCTGTTTACCAGCATGACTATTCTCCCACTCATCCAGCTTCAAACACTTGGGGATCATCTTCTCTCAGCCTCTCCTTGCCTTTTACCTGGGTTGCTCCATCCATTAAAAGCTGGAGGCATTAGATCTGAGATTGCTTCATCTCAGCCTAAACCCAAGAGATCCACAATAATCAGGCTGTTCTTTCCCTGAGACAGACCCTTCCCCAAAGGGCCAACAAGACACCACTTAGCCAGATGAAAGTGGGAAGCCTCGTTAATCCAAATGACTCCAGCGACTTAAATATGCTACTAGTTTCTTCCAGGCTTAAGTTATTTTCTTTTTGAAAAAATACTTTCAAACACATTTATTGATATATTTTCTTTCTATATCACCTTCATCTCCGATATATATATATCTCCTCCCTTCTCTCCTCCCAAGAGAGCCATCCCTTGCAACAAAGAATGAAAAAGAGGAGAAAAAAGTCAGTTCATCAAAACTAACCCATGCATCATTTTAATCGGCCAATATACGAAACTTTCTATGCCCACGGTCCCCCATCTCTGCAAAGAAATGAGGGATTTGCATTTTCTCAATTCTTTTGGTGATTAGTACAATGCCAATCACACAGTAAGTGGCTGTTGACATCTTCAGAGTCAAGTTTGGCAGTTATAATTAGGAAGCATTCGGTTCAGGGTTTTTATTTTTTGCTTTGTCCTTTCCACTTACATTGTTCCAGTTACTTTTTTTTTTGGTTGTTTTTCTGGTTCTTCTAGCTTTACTCTCTCTGCATCAGTTCATAGATGTCTTCCCATGCTTCTCTGAATTCTACATATTCACAATTTCTTATGGCACAATCATATTCATGTGCCAATTTGTTCTGTCATCCTCAGATTTCTCAGAATCAATTCACTTCATTCTTTGTCTCTGCAAAAAGGGCCACTAAAGGTTTTGGTGTATGTGGAGTCTTTCTTTTTATCATTGACCTCCTTGGAGTATATGCCCAGCAGTGTGATCTCTAGGTAAAAGTAATTTTCAGAGATTTCCTACTTCCAAAGCTGAGGGGTAGGGGGTGAGGAATCTGGAGAACAAAGGGCCAGTTTCAGGGGTACCCAATGCAGGCAGCAGAAGTCTCCAGTTCCCCTGGATCTTTGAGTGTGGGAGTTCACCTCTGGAAATGATTGAACGCTTACCTGTCCTCCCCCTCCTCCTCTCCCACAAGGATGATATTTTGCTCACCATAGTAGTCTTGTGGCTGTATTCTCTGGATTCTGCATTTACTCTCTGGTTAATCTTGTACATCTCTGTGGGGCTATTCTAGCTATGTGGACCCTTGTGCAAACAGCTTGAAAGGACCCAGTCCTATGTAAAAAACAATTTTTACCAATTAAAAAAATTTTTTTGAGGTTGCAAATTCTCTCCCTTTCTTCCTTCCCTGTCCCCTCCCTGAGATGGTAAGCAATCTGCTATAGGTTACATGTATAAAATCATATAAAATAGATTTCTATTTGAGGAAGAAAAATGATAAAAGAAAGTGAAAGATAATATACTTTGATTTACACTCAGACTCCATCAGTTCTTTCTCTGGAGCTGGATGGCATTTTTCATCATAAGTCCTGTGGGACTGTCTTGGATCTCTGTATTGCTGAGAATAGCTGAGGCATTCACACTTGTACATCATACATTATTGCTGTTTCTGGGTGCAGTGTTTTCCTGGTTCTGCTCACTTCACTTTGCATCAGTTCATATAAGTCTTGCCAGATTTTTTCTGAACTCATCCTTCTCATCATGCTTATAGTACAATAGAATTCCATCACGATCAAATCCCACAATTTGTTCAGCCATTCTCCAATTGATGGGCATCTCTTCAATTTCTAATTCTTTTCCACCACAAAAGAAACTGCTATAATTAAAAAAAAAAAACCCTTATTTTCTGTCTGAGAATCAACACTGCATATTGGTTCCAAGGCAGAAGAGTATTAAGGGCTAGGCAATGGGGGTTAAATGACTTGCCCAGGGTCACACATCTAGGAAGTGTCTGAGATCAAATTTGAACCCAGGACCTCCAGTCTCTAGGCCTGGCTCTCAATCCACTGAGCCACCCAGCTGCCCCAGCTATAAGTATTTTTATAGAAATAGATCCTTTTATTTTTTTCTTTTATCTCGATGGGATACATACTTAGTAGTTGAATTGCTGGGTCAAAGGATATACATATTTTATAGCCCTTTGGGAATAATTCCAAGTTATTTTCTAGACTTATCTGCCTTCTTTCACTCTCCCATAATCACAGTCAATGTCTCCTGTGCTGTTTTGAACCAGAAAGAAGCTTTAGGACATATGAATAAAGGGGAGCCACCAGGATACTTAAAATTTTTTTTTTAATTTGGTTAATTTCGAACATTATTCCCTGGTTACAAAAATAGTTTTCTATTCCTCCTTCCCCTCCCCTCCTGTCCAACGCACAGTTCCACTGGGTGTTACATGTGTCCTTGACCAGAATCCATTTCCATATTGTTGGTATTTGCACTGGGATGTTCACTCAGAGTCTACATCCCCAATCATAGCCCCCTTGACCCACAGGATACTTTTTAAAAGGTATAAAACATAAGAGGGAAAGAAAGAAAGGATGGGAGTTCCAGACAAGGTCAACTATTTTCTGTATCAGCTGCTCCACATGTGGGATTCCATCTTCAAACATCCCCAGTCAATGAAAGGTGATGAGGGGCTCTAGATTATTTGGAAGAGGGATGGCCAAGAATGAATGAATGAAGGGCAGCTGGGAGGCTCAGCAGATAGATAGCCAGACCTGGAGTCGGGACGCTCTGGGTTCACATCTGGCACCAGATACTGCCTAGTTGGGTGACCCTGGGCAAGTCCCTTACCTCCCATTATCTAGCCCTTATCACTCTTCTGCCTTGGAACCAATACCCAGTATTGATTCTAAGATGGAAGGTGAGGGTAAAAAAAAGAATAAATAAATGGGGATGACTAGGGGGCACAGTGTCAGGAGGACCTGGGTTTAAATCTGGCCTTAGACAATTCCTAGATGTGTGACAACTCCGTTTGCCTTGCCCCTGTCCTTCTGTCTTAGAGTTGTTACGAGGACAGCAGGTGAAGGTTTGAAAAAAGAGAATGAAGGAATGAAACCTTTATTAAGTGCCTGCTTGGTAGAAAGCATCAAGGGATACACATAGAAAAGAAAGAGCCTTCCTGTTCTCAGGAAGCTCACATTCTAGCTCCATAGACCCTATGAAAGAATTGCAGGGGTCATGGGGGTCTGAACTATTAATGGCACCCATCACCCAGGCTCGGACACTTGGGGCCATCTTGGATCCTTTGCTCTTCTTCATTCTCTATCTATTGGCTCTTCATTGAAAGCTGCCATTTCTCTGGCATCTCTTTCCTCTCCTCTCCCACAAGGATGATATCCTTGTGACTGGATTCACGGGACTCTGCGATCTCCCCTTTAATTAATCTTGTACATCTCTGCAGAGCCACTCTAGCTATGTTAACCCTTGAGCCAGCAGCTTGAAATGACCCTCAGCCTGGGTGAGAGGCTGTAGGACACTGTGATGAGGAGGCGTGGGAGTGCGGGGAGCAGAGCTGAGGTCCAGCTGCATCAGGGAGGAAGTATATGCCATATGGTTGTTTCCTGTTTTAACTAATTATTCTTGCTAATTAGATGCTGAGTTATTTTAATGCTACTGATGGGCTATAATGTGGTATGGTGGGGACAGCTAGGTGTCTCAATTAA
Source organism: Monodelphis domestica (assembly GCF_027887165.1). Classification (NCBI taxonomy): domain Eukaryota; kingdom Metazoa; phylum Chordata; class Mammalia; order Didelphimorphia; family Didelphidae; genus Monodelphis; species Monodelphis domestica. The sequence goes on along the minus strand of NC_077228.1, from coordinate 510,453,497 downwards.
AAGCCGTGTCTGGAAATTGGAGGTCCTGGGTTCAAATTTGACCCCAGACTTTCCTAGCTGTGCAACCCTGGGCAAGTCACTTAACCCCAATTGCCTAGACCCCATTGCTCTTCTGCTTTGGAACCAACACTTAGTATCTATTCTAAGAAGGAAGTAGTTTTTGAAAATGTGGTATGGTGGAAAGGGCTTTGCATTTGAAGTCAGAGGACCTAGTTGGGGAGGTGGACTAGATGACTTCTAAATCTGTGACTTTATGACTAAGTGGTTTCTAAGATTCCTTCTGGCCCTGAGTCTATGATCCTATGACTCAGTGACATGACTTTTCAGCCAGCCTATATGAAGGTTCAAGGGTCCCTGTGGGGGGCAGAACTCTAACTAGGGTAGGTTGATTGGGGCTTTGTCGTAGGATGCTGACATTTAGAGGGTGCTGACAGGCTTTACTTTCCTTCAGCAGCATGGAAACAGCTGAACTTGGTCCCTCATTAGCAAGAACCATTGGCTAAAATAGGAAACTACCAGGTTGTGCTCTTCCTTCAGTCCCACTCCATTCAAACTTCTTCCTATGGGAGTTGGGGTTTGGAGGTTTGAGGTCTGCTCTCAGGGTATTTTCCCTCTCCACAACTGAATTATGGTTTTGTTATTTTTTATATAACTCCTACCTTCCATATTAGAATCAACACAAGGCAGAAGAGCGATAAGGGTTAGGTAATGGGGGTTAAGTGACCTGCCCAGGGTCACACAGCTAGGAAGTGTCTGAGGCCACATTTGAACCCAGGATCTCCTGTTTCTAAGCCTGACCCTCAATCCACTGAGCCACCTATGTTCCCCACCTTGAATTTTTGTTTTAAAAAGTAATTAATGATGGGTTATAGCTCTTTCTGAGTCTGTATTGCAAGGGGATTTTTGTGAATGATGTGCCACAGGAAGGAGGTCCTTTGCTGAACTCTAGCTCAGGATGTTGGAGTTGAAACTCAAGGCCACTAGTTCCCCCCAAGTACCAAAGGCTAGGAGAAGGCATAGATAGCCTTCTGGAAAAAGCAGTGTGGTGAGCGAGTCCTGAGTTGGAAGACAGAATGAATGTCTTCTTGAAAGAAGAGCAAGGAGGCCACTATGACTGGGGAGTAAAAGGTAGGAAGGGAGCAGGTTCTGAAGGACTTTCTAATAAAGCCAAAGAGAGGATTTTCTACTTGATCTTGCAAGTAATAGGAAACCACTGGAGTTTATTGAATAGGGGTCAGATCTGGGCTTTAGAAAGATCACTTTGACAGAGGAGTAAGGAATGGACTGGAACAAAGAAGAGCTTTGAGGCAGGGAGGCTTACTAGAGGACTGTTGCAATAGTCTGGGCATAAGGTGACAAGGGCTGGTACCAGCATGGTGGCTGAAGGGTCAGAGAGAAGGGGGCCCACTCAAGAGAAATGGAGAGATGGAATTGACAGGACTTGGCAACAGGCTGGATCATTGGAGGGGCTGAGAGTGAGAATTTGAGAATGGCTCCTAAATTATAAGCCTGAGAGACCAGGAGGCTGGTGGTGCCCTCTGTAGACAGGGAAGTTAAGAGGAGAGGCTTTGGGGGGACAAAACAAAAGGATTAGAAAAGAAATTCATCCTACTTGTACAAAAATATATACAGCTGCTCTTTTTGTGGTGTCAAAGAACTGGAAATTAAAGGGATGTCCATCAACTGGGGAATGGCCGAACAAATTGTGGCATATGATGTTGATGGAATCCTATTGTGGTATGAAAAACAATGAGCAGGATGATTCCAGAGAGAGCTGGAAAGACCTCCATGAACTGATGCAGAGTGAAATAAGCAGAACCAGGAGAACATTTCACACTGTAAACGAAACATTGTGGAATGATCAATGGTGATAGACAGCTACTCTCAGCAATGCAATGATCCAGGACAATTCTGAGGGACTGAGGACAAAGAAGGACTGTTGGAGTCAGAATACAGATGAAAACACCTGATTTTTTTTCACTTGTTTATTTGAGTTTTTGATTTGGGGTTTTTGTTTTATATGATTATTCACTTACAAAAATGAACAATCTGGGAATGTGTTTTGCATGATAATACATGTATAAACCGGATTGAATTGCTTGCCAGCTCTGGGAGAGGGAAGGAGAGGGAGGGAGGGAGACAATTTGGATCATATAATTTCAGAAAACGAATGTAGAAATTTGTTATTACACATAATTGGTAAAAAAAAATTAGGAAAAAAGAAAAGAATCCAGTGATTTAATGTACAATCATAGTACTAGTGGCTGGAAGACTCATATTTAAGTCTGATCAGAGTGTAAGTTTCTTCAAGACTATTAGTTTACATTTTACATTTCGCCTCTGTACTCCTCTGAAACTACTCCTGGTGTGTTTTTGCTAATAAATTGGGTCAAGGTTGGTTAATCTTGTCAAAGGCTATCTTCTCCAATGCAGAAGCTTTTCCTGCTATCAGCCATCATAGCTCTTGGGACTTCTCCCCTGTGACATTTAGCTCCAACTAGCTTGTTGCTGTTTAGTTGTGTCCAACTCTTTTAAAATTATTTAATTTTTTTAATTTAATTGATTAATTTAGAGCATTTTTCCAGGATTACAAAAATCATATTCTTTCCCTTCCCTCCCCTCCCCTCCCCCCAAGCCCCTTCCCATATCCAACACATAATTCCACTGGATTTTACATGTGTCTTTGGTCAAGACCTATTTCCATATTATTGATATTTGCAATAAGGTGATTGTTTAGAGCCTCATCCCCAATCATATCCCCATTGTGTGTCCAACACTTCATGACCCCATTTGAGGTTTTCCTGGCAAAGATATCAGAGTGGCTTGACATTTCCTTCTTCGGTCCATTTTACAGATGAGGAAACTGAGGCAAACAGGGTTAAGTGACTTGCTCAAGGTCACATGTATGTATGTATGTATCTGAGGCTGGATTTTAACTCATGAAGATGAGCCTTCCTGATTCTAAGCCCAGTGCTCTATCCACTGTGCCACCTAGCTGAACTACTAACTTAGGACTTCCTAATTTTTCCAAGTCACAAGGATCTCAAGACACTTTTCTTTTAGAGCTACTTGTTCACCTGTGGTCCTGAATAAGCTTGCCTCATTGAGACTACTCAAGAGGAAGAAAACTACCCATTCCTTCATCTCCCACATGCTTATATAGGAGAGTCAAACCAGAGAGATCTCACTAGTGGCCACAAAGGGAAGTCACAGCCAAGAGACTGAGTCAGACAGAGCATTCTGTCCACCAGCTATTGTCAAGCACCAGTAAAGACCAAGAGACTGATCAGGATTTGCCAAGTCATTCTGAAATGCCAAGTCCTTTTTAGCAGTGGGTTACCAGATGGCCAGAAGAGCTTCAAAGCTCATAGGAGGTCAACTGAAGGCAAATCCAAGAGTGTTCCACACCCCTGTTACATGCTAATGAGATGTCGGGCAGGCCTTTGATTTCCCTTCTGGCTCTGTATCTGTATCTTACAGGTATGTGTTTTATTTCCTGTCTGCTGTGTCCCTCTTCCCTGCACTGTGCCTAGTACAGGGGCGTAACTGGATGCTCAATAGAACCACAAATCTAGATGGGACAGCAGAAGCCATCTAGACCAGACTCCTCTCATTTTATAGATGAGGAGACTCAGCTAGACATGTAAAGTGACTTAGCAAGTGCCTGTCTTAGGTAGTAACCCAGAAAGTGTTAGTAGCAATCAGAGGTGGAGTTTGAATCCAGGTCCTTTGACTTGCAGAGCTGGTGGTGTTCTTTGCCATTGTTCCAGGCTGCTTCCCAATAGATGTTTGGCTGATACACTCCAGAGCTCAGATGAGCTTTGATAAGACTCAGGCTCCCCAACTGGATCCAGTAGCGCTACCTTGGAGAGCAGCCGGCTTCCATGGCCAGTGGCCAGCAGCCAGCCCTCATTTTTCTGCACCCTCACTTTGCCAACAGCTGCCAACAGCCCTCCCATCTGCACACCTTCTGCTGGTGGATTCGCTCGCCTCCCATGCTTTTCTCACTGGAGGGAAGGTGCCAAACTCCAGGCTCTTTGGGGGTGTTCCAGTTGCCTGTGGCTTTTTATTCTTTGGCTCTTAAAGAGATACTTAAATGTTTCCTCTGTCTCTCACTGCTCCTTACCTTTTCAGGTTGGATAGCTGGTGGTTAAAGCCAGGAGAATGAGCTCCTTCAAGATTTGATCAGTTCATAAGTTCTGGAAGGGACCTCAGAGATCAGGAAGTCTAACTTTCTCATTTTACAGATGAGGAAACTGAGGCAAACAGGATCGAATGACTTACCTAAGGCCACACAGCTAGATCAGATTTGAACTCAGGAAGAATCATTTTCCTGACTCCAAGGCCCTGGCTCTCATTTTTAGAGCACTTTCCAAAAGCACAGATTTGGTGCTTAATAAATGTTTGTGCATTGATGGGTTGAGTTTCATCTCATGAATGAGCAAACCAAGGCATAGAGATAATCAGGCATTGCTTTCTTCAGCTCTGGAGATAAGAACTCTGACCTCCTAACTTTTAGTCCAAAGTTTTTTTTTTCAGGCTCTGTTTTCTAACTAGTGAATAGGAGGGAGAGTCACTTCCCTTCGTCTCTCCCTCTTCCTCTCCCCTTCTCTCTTCTTCTCCACCCCATTCTCTATCTCTCTTACTGATGACCCACAAGAGGTCACTGCATGGCCTAGTGCAGTGATGGCAAATCTTTGGCACAGGTGCCAAAGATGGCACACAGAGTGCTCTCTGTAGATTCTTGGCTGCCCCTCCCCCAGTTCATTACTGGAAAGGCAGAGGGACTTGGGCAGAGTTGTTCCCCTCCCCCTCTCCACTGTGCCTGATGACATTTTTTTCACATCCCCTGCCCCTCTGCTCAGCAGCCCAATGAGAGCACTTCTTCCCTCTCCTGTGTGGGATAAGGGAGGGCATGGCAGTCCATCTCTAAAAAGCTCACCATCACTGACTTAGTAGATAGGGAGAAGGATTAAGCTAGCCAGAAAGACCTGGGAGACCTGGGTTCCAATCCTGCCCTTGATATATACTGGCTGTGTGTTTCTGGGCAATAATCAGCCTCTCATAGCTTAATCTAGGCAACTTTCTAAGACATATGTTGTAGAGAAGGTGCCAGTCTGCATTGGAAGGGGGAGATTCCTCATCTGAGAGTTTTTTACACCAATGAAATCCCTGGTCCAGGTTCTATCCCTAATCATAGCTTATATTCATATGATAATTATAATAGCTAATATTTATATAACAATTTAAAGTTTGCAAAGTTCTGCCCAGATATTAATTTGTTTGATCCTTGTAACTACTAGGGGTGGTATCATCCCCATTTTACAGATGAGGAACCTGAAGTGGAGAGCGATTAAGCGATTTACCAGAGTCGCATAGCCATAAATGTAGGACGCAGAATTTAAACACAGAACTTTCTGAGTCCCGCCTTGTGCTCTATCCACTGAGATACCAGCTACCTCAGATATAATATTTGCCTTTATGTACATTGTATCACACAATCACCTGTAGTGTTTGGATTATTGGTTTACGGCACAGAGGCTGAACGAAGTGCCTCGTTCATGATCATTTAGCTAGTATCAGAGGCAGGTTTCAAACCTAACTGCCCATTGTTGACTCTATTGTACTATATTGTCATAGAGAGTGCTGGACAGGAGAGATGGCAGTCTTAAGTTGCCAACCCCAAATCATAAAGTGTCAGGAACCTTAGAGATGACCTAGTTCAACCTTTCATTTTCCAGATGAGGAAAGTGAAGTCAAGAAGGAGGAAGCAATGAATTTGGTTTTGGGGGCTCTGGGTTCAAATCTCCTCTCTATTTTTCACCACTTGTAAAACCTGGGGCACTTTTAAGTTCCCTGATCCTCAGTTTTCTTATCTATAAAAATGAGTCCTCTTTCAATTCTAAATCTACAACCCAATGAAATGACATGCCCAAGGTCACACAGTCAAAGTAGCAGATTGGGATTTAAACTCAAGTCTTTGGACTCTAAATCCAATGTCCTATCCACCTTCTGAAGGGAGGGTCCTTTCAAAGTTTCCCTCTCTGAATTTTTTTCATCATTTTGAGCAATGAATTACATTTAGGGGTGGGAAGTGAAAAGGGATGGGGAAGAGCTGGACTGACAGCAGCCTGATTAAGAAAGGGAGAGGAGTTGCAAGACAGAGCTCGTGGGAAGATAAAGACAATTGCTGGAGTGTTGAAATGTGGAAGGGGGTGGGCTGATGGATGAGCAGGATTCCTTCCCTCAAAGTTCAGGCTCTGATACTGTACAGTGCACACAACCTGGGGAAGGAGCAATTCTACCCATTAAGCACCTACTGTGTGCAAAGCATAGGTTGTTTCCAACAATCCTTTACTAAATCACTTAAAAAGTATTTGCTGAGTTCATGTTTACAAAGAACTGGTTTGTAAGTTTTTATCTTATTCAAAGGCACTTGGGAGCCATTGATTGATCAATCATTATTTTGATCCAATTGAATTACACAAACATTAAGTGTGTCCTATACCAAACCAGGTAAAATTAGCATGGTCCTTGCCCTCCAGAAGCAAGGATCAGGCCTTCTTCTGATCATAGAAAAATGTCTACCAGGCTCCTACATTACCAAAAGATCTAGAGGAAGCTTCCCAGAGTGTTAGATGGACAATCTGATGGAGGATTTGGAAGATGCCACATGGGATGGAAAGGCATGAATGGGTTGCAGCCTGCAGTTGGAGGAAACCTCTGTGAAATCCCAGAGCCACTGAAGGATGTGTGGGCATGATGCTGGACACTGGGATACAAAGATGATGAATGATGTGTCTTTTACCCACTGGCTTTTACTGTTTAACAGACGTGATGTAATGTAAAGGGTGGAATTGATGTCAGACTGCAAGAACTGGCTATGCCTCCTGCTATTTTCATCTCCATGAACCTTAATTTACTCCAAAAGGGGAAGATTGGAAGGAAATGGGCTCTCAAGCTCTACGTGCCATTCCTGTGATCCTATGAACTGGGTTTAAATTTTGTCTCAAACTTAAACTCTTTGAGCCTTGGTTTCCTCACCTATAAAATGAGGGGGTTGGCCTAGATGTTTTTGAAGGTGTCTTCCAGCTTTAAATCTGGGTTACTATGACAGGTAGGAGGATTTAATATGTAAACCAATAAGAAAGAAAGAAAGAAAGAAAGAAAGAAAGAAAGAAAGAAAGAAAGAAAGAAAGAAAGAAAGAAAGAAAGAAAGAAAGAAAGAAAGAAAGAAAGAAAGAAAGAAAGAAAGAAAGAAAGAAAGAGACAGAGGGAGGGAGGGAGGAAGGAAAAGAAAGAAGGAAGAAAGAAATAAGGAAGAAAAGAAAGGAAGGCAGGGAAAGAAAGAAAGAAGGAAGAAAAGAAAGAAATAAGGAAGGAAGGGAGGAAGGGAGGGAGAGAAGGAAGGGAGGAAGAGAGGAAGTAAGGGAGGGAGGAAAGAAGACTAATCACTGGAGGAATCAGGGAAGTCTACTCAGAGGAAGCAGTCCCAGAGCTAGATTCGGCAGGGCTTTCTAGACACAAGGTCCCAGTTCACAAGAAAACAAGGAGTCAGGAGACGGAATGTAGAGTCAGGGACTATGGCTGCTGGCCTGGCTTGGCAAGCCCATTGAGTGTGTTTGGAGAACCGCCAGAGGGACTAGGATCTACAATTCCTTGGTATAGGCAACTGCCAGATGAGCAAATTCCTTCTATTAGTTCAGGTTAGCACCTCCTCTGCAAACCATAGTCTTAGAGGGTAAAGCACTGAGAGGTTTGGTGACTTCCTCAGGGCTGCACAGCCAGCATGTCAGATGTTGGACTCTTTGGTTTTGAGGCCAGCCCTTCCTTCCCTCCACCACCAGGCTACCTCTAGTGTTTGGGAAAGTGATATGAAATAAGACTGGAAAGACAGGGAGTTGGAAGTCAGGCTCTGAGAGACTCGGGTGCCAGGCTGAGATGTTTGTATTGTGTCCTAGAGGCAGGAGGGATTCACTGAAAGTTTTGATTCAGGGAGCAACATTGTGGAATCTGTGCCCTTAGAAGACTGTTTTGGTAGCTGTGTGAAGGATGGATTAGAGATAGAGACTGGAGACAAGGAGACCCCTGAGAGTCCAAGCAAGAATTAGTGTGGTAGCTGAATAGAGAGAACAATCACAGTGATGATGATGATGATGATAATTACTCAGATTTCTATAGTGGCTATAAGATTTGCAAAATTCTTTCCCTGTGCAGTAGAATTTAAAATATTATCCCCATCTTACAGATGAGAAAATAGAGGTTCAGAAAAGTTAAGTGAGGGGGCAGCTAGGTAGCTCAGTGAATTGAGACCCAGGCCTAGAGATGGGAGGTCCTGGTTTCAAATCTGGCCTCAGATACTTCCCAGCTGTGTGACCCTGGGCAAGTCACTTGACCCCCATTGCCTAGCCTTTACCACTCTTCTGCCTTGGAACCAATACATAGTATTGACTCCAAGATGGAAGGTGAGGGTTTAAAAAAAGTTAAGTGACTTGTCCAAGGCCACACAACTAGTAAATTTCAGGGACAAATCTAAGGCCAAGGCTTTTTTGTACAATATCTTTAAGGACTGTCTGGAAACATGGGATGAGGCCAATGGAAGAGTCAAGGACAGCTTCAAGGTTATGAATGCAGACAATAAGGAGGCTGGTGGTACCACTGAAGGGACCAGAGATACTTATGGGAAGGGTGGATTTAGGAGGGGAGGGAAGAGAACAAGGACACAGTCCAGGCCCTCTACCAGGTGGACACAGAACTCCTGATGTGGTTCTGAGATTGGGCTGGAAGTAGAGGCCACTCCAGGGCTGACCTCACGGCCTGCTCTGTGTTTCTGATCTTCGGTATACAAACCAATAAGTAAACCTGCGCAGCCTTAGGCTCCCCCCCCCCCCCGCCCCCCCCCATTCCCAAGGGCTCACCAGATTGATTCCAGATTTAGCGTGGAACCCCTCCCCCAGTTTTAGCCCTCGTGGAGCCCAGAACTCTGAAGCCCACCTGCCTCAGTCTCCCCACATGACCCCGCGCCCGCCGCACTCCTCAAGCTTCTGCCAGCGCCTCCAGCCTCGAGTGCGGCTCCCTCCAGCTCTCCACAGCCACAAGGTCTCGGTTCTGTAGACGCATTGTCTGCCGAGTGGGAGGAAAAGGAGGAGGAAGCGACGGCCGGGAGGCCTTGGCAGCCTCCTTTGAATAAACAAGCCTGACTCGACCTGAAGGCAAGGCTGGAAGGCGATTGATGCAAGGAGCCCAGAGCTCCTCGCAGATTCTCGGAGCGGAGACCTTGGAAATGTGAGCGCCACCGAGCACGCGGGGGTGAGTTTTGGAAGGGGGGGCGCGGCCAGCCTTCATTGGTGGAGACCGTGATAAAGGAGCGCGATGCGTTCACCATAAGTGCTCGGCGAGCTGGAGAGGGGGAGTTGGGGGTGGGTTCAGGGCAAGCCCAGCGGCTTGGAGTGCAAAACAAAAGGATTTACGTAATTATATTAAATAAATGTTAAGTTTTTTCCATAAATACCTTTTAACCCTCACCTTCCTTCTTGGAATCAATACTGTGTATTGGTTCTAAGGCGGAAGAGTGGTAAAGGCTAGGCAATGGGGATTAAGTGACTTGCCCAGGGTCACACAGCTGGGAAGTATCTGAGGTCAAATTTGAACCCAGGACCTCCCATCTCTGGGCCTGGTTCTCCATCCCCTGAGCCACCCAGCTGCCCCCTTCATAACTATTTTTAAAAGCACACCTCACACATTTTTTGTCAACTTGTGTAGGTGCCACGCTCATCTTCTCTGTATCATTCTGACACACTCTTCAGTTTGATCTACACCATTAACCCTTGTCTCCATCACTTCATAGGGCGTTTAGCTAACCCACAAAATAACAAAATCAAACCCGGAGCTGAAGCCCCTCTGCCCCGCCCGGCCGAGTCTTTTCTTTTCAGACGAAACATTCCCAGTTCCTTCAGCTTAGGCTCATAGGGCATGGCCTCAGTCCCTTTACTAGCCTGATCTCAGCCTCTGGACAGGTTCCAGGGCATCAGTCCCAAAAGACAGTACCCGGATCCCCAGGTTCATCTGTGAGCTGTCCAAGGTAGAGCATAGCAGGAGCACGACTTCCCCTGTCCTTGAGCTCTCTCTCACTCTCTCTGTCTCTCCCTCTCCCCTGCCCTCCCTCCCTCTCTCTTCCCCCTCCTCTCTCTCCTCTCTCTCTCCCTCCCTCCTTCTCTCTCTCCCTCTCCCCTTCCCTCCCTCTCTCTTCCCCCTCCTCTCTCTCCTCTCTCTCTCCCTCCCTCCTTCTCTCTCTCCCTCTCCCCTTCCCTCCCTCTCTCTTCCCCCTCCTCTCTCTCCTCTCTCCTTTTCCCTCCTCCTGTCTCTCTCCTCTTCTCTCTGTCTCCCCCTTCTTACAATCAATTCTGTGTATTGGTTCTAAGGCAGAAAAGCACTAAGGGCTACACAGTGGGGGCTAAGTGACTTGCCCAGGGTCACACAGCTAGGAAGTGTCTGAGGCCCCATTTGAACCCAGGACTTCTCAACTCCAGGCTTGGCTCTCAATCCCATGAGCCACCTACAACCCTTTGTTTTGCCTCTCTTAATACAGTTTAATTTTTTTGTGTCTGGGGGTGGTGTGGAGATTATTACACTGTTGCCTCAGGTTGAGCCCCTGAGTCTTTCCCCCTATAAATTATTCAGCCACGTGTCATCGCCAGATGAGGTCATCATGTATATCAAAGGTGCCCGGCCCTCCAATCTGGAAACACAGCGATTGTGCCGGCTGCTCTGCGCCACCTCATCCTTCTCATCTTTGGAGTTCAGGGAGAAGCAGTCCCAGAAGAGGCTGCCGTTCAGCGATCATCCTCTTCTTTGCGTTCTGCAGACTATTCACAGGGGGAGAGTTATTATCTTGGTCTCGTTGTCTTCAATGGAGTTATTATTATTATTATCTCCCCCATCTCGGGCTTCAGCCCCCAGGGCAGGCCCTTCCATTGATCTCTATTAAAAATCAGCTTATCAGCTCCAAACCACTCTGGCAACATCTTTTCCACCGTGTTGGGGAACATCTCGCTTTTCAAAGACTGCCCGGTCCTGAGGGCTTGCCTCAAACTGGCTCTTGACCTCGCTGGCCCAAGGACCGGTTCTGACCACCAGCCCCTCCTGCCCCTGCTGCCTTCCTAGGTTTTGTAATGATGTCTCACCTGTGGCTTCACACCGGCACTTCCCTCAGCACCGAACTCGCCTCTGCCCACTGGTGAATTCCTGCAGTCTCTCTTGCCTTGTCTTGCCCCGGTAGGCTGTAAGCTCCTGAGGGACAGGGGCTGCCTCTGCCTTTGTGTTTCCATCCCGGCACTTAGCACAGGGCCTGACGCACAGTAGGGGCTTCCCGAAGGCTCGCTGCCCCAAGAGCCTCCTTCTTTACCCTCCTTTCATCCTTTCTCCTCGTGACCCAACTCGCGTGTGTGCTCGTGGAAGGCAGGATATTTTAATGAGCCCAAGAGGGAACACAGGACGGGTTACGACCCTCAGTCTGGCCGACTCCTCAAAGAACCCAATTGTGTGTCTTTAAGTCTCTTCCACTAACCCAGCCTCCTCCTAATGCCGGAGACCTTCCAAAAGTCTGACCATGATACTCTCCTCTGTAACGAGCTACCGTGGCTCCTCCTTACTTCTGGGCTCAAACAGAAATTCTTCTTCCTGGAATTTAAAGCTATTCATTCACGATTGGCCCCAGATTTCTTTTATTTTAGATTTGCTGGACATTAGACTTTTGGCCCTTTATGCCCCCTCCTTTCTAGGACGGCACAGGAAGGATTGGTGTGTTAACTTCAGCTGTGGGGTTACTCGTGTCTCTTTCTCCCAGCTGATTCCATGCATGTAGAACACCAAGAGATGACTATTTTTTTTAATCAAGCCTGATCTTAGTTATCATTTACCATACAAATAGTCCCTCATTACATTAGGCAATGGAGGTTAAGTGACTTGCCCAGGGTCACACAGCTGGGAAGTGTCTGAGGTCACATTTGAACCCAGGACTTCCCATCTCTGGGTCTCAAGAGATGACTATTGAGGAAGTTCCCAAACTAGGAATTAGTAAGACCAAGGAATTATAGCTAGGTGGTATAGTGGATAAAGTACTGGGCCTAGAGTAAAAAAGATTCATTGTTCCGAGTTCAAATCGGGCCTCAGACACTTCCCAGCTGAGTGACCCTGAGCAAGTCCCTTAACCCTGCTTGTCTAGCCTTTGCCCATTTTAGGTGTTACTAAGACAGGAAGTAAGTTTTTGTTTATTTAATGAGAAGTTCTTTAGATTCCTCTGAATCTAATCCTATGAGCTATAAGCAGGGGTGGGCCAGCATTTAAGCCAGGGATCCTTAACCTGAGATCTGTGAACTTGTTTTAAAAAATAATTTTGGGGTAGCTCCGGAGCACAAAGGATAAAGAACTAGGCCTGGGGCTGGGAGGACCTGGGTTCAAATGTGGCCTCAAATACTTCTAGCTGTGTGATTGTGGGCAAGTCACTTCACCCCACTTGCCCAGCTCTTCCCACTCTTCGGACATTACTTGGGTGGATTCTAAGGCAGAAGGTTCTGCCCGAGGGGGCTCCCGCTCTCAGCACAGGGCACCGGGCAGCCTCTGCCTCATCTGCCTCACAGACAGCCCAGGGAAATCTGCTCTCTGCTCTCAGAGACACCAAGTGGTTGGATGCCAATTCTAGTTTGTTTTTTATTGTTTACTTCCTGAAGACCTCATCACAGGGAAGCCGCAGGCTCCCACACCCACTGTTCCAACAAGAGGATGAAAGCTCGGGACCCCCAAGGCTCAGACCTGTCAGCCTGGAGGTGGGGTGGCAGGCCTTGAACCCAGGACTCCGAGGGGACAGAAGTCATTCAAATAAAGAGCCCCCCCAAGGCAGCACATCACAGTGGATTTTTCCAAGAGTTTGCCAACCTCTGTGAATCTGGCATTTTCCACGCCAAGCTGAGTCTTGTGAAGAGAAATGAACTCGTGGCTTCTGGGACCCACGTGTCTTGGCAAGAGAATAAGCCCAAGGCTGGCTATTGAGGAGGCAAAATTTCTGCTATTCATTCCTGAGCGCTGCCAGACACCCAGTGGTTGTCTTTGACTCTGGCTGAAGTGAGACTAATCAGGAAGGGAGGCAGGGAAGGGGAGCCGAGGAATTTTAATCAACCTGGCTGGGAGGGAGTTTCACAGGCAGCTCCAAAATGGGGTGCGGGGCGGGGAGGGGGAGGGTCTTTAGCCCCTCTTAGGGCGTCTCTGAAGGGGAAAGCTGGTGACTCTCCATCTCACGTGGTCCCTCTCCTCATTCTGGGGACCAAGTTCATTGACTTCATCACTAGCATTCAGATTCGTTTTCCTTACCTTAAAGAGACGGGTCCCCCCCCCCAATCAGGGTGGGCTTGAGAGCTTGAGGGCTCACTCAGGGAAGAATTGAATAAAAAGAAGATAAAGAAAAAGGCTGAACCTTCAGACTAAGCTGCCTTCCCAAGCGGGGTGCAGACAGGAGGCCAGTGAAGACGACAGTTTAGCTACAACCTAGCTTCAGTCCATTCCCATGAAGCCCCTCCCCCAGAAGACCAGATGCCAACATCTGCACGGGGACCCCTCAACCGGAGGATGGTCCAGTCCCCATCGTCCAACAGGGGGAGAGGAGGGAGCCGAGGGCCTCTGGTCACACTTTCCTCTTGGAGCCGTCCATCCTTAGAAGCCACTCGGTTTCCTGGGGAGGGAGTGGGCAGCAGCTGTGTGAAGTGGGCACAGGACTGCCCCAGGTGCCCTCTTACAGATGACTGCCAGGGTCCGTGAGGGTTGTAGGAAAGGCCGATTCTGTTCCTGTTAGGAGGCAGCTTGGAAAACCAGGACGCAGCCCTGTGCCTGGCACACTGAGGGGGTTGTGTGTGTCTGTGTGTTCCAAAGAAAAGTCCAGCTTGTGCCCATGGCAGAAGCCAGTGGCTTCCTTTGCTTCTGTCAACAACGTGGACTCATCCAGGTGTGTCTCTTGCCTTTGGGAATAAGAACAGGGACAAAAAAAAGTCAATAGAAAAAAGAGCAGACTGACATGAACTTCCACACTGGTTCCAATTAAGTGCTGGCCCTAGGAGAGCAGCAATTGTCATGGCCAGACCTGAATTCAAATCCTGACTCTGCTCACTTAATATCTGTGTGATTTGGGGTAAGTCATTTGCCTGCTCTGGACTCGGCTGACTCCCCTATAACACGAGGGGGCTGGATCAGGTACATTATGGTACAGTACAGCACTGGCCAAGACATGGCACGAGTGCAGAGCCGGCACTCGGGGAGCTGCTCCATTCCCCCTCTTCGCAGCACCTGAGGACATTTTTGCACACCCCGCCCCTCTGTCCAGCTGCCCAAAGCAAGCCCTTCCTCCCTCTGCTCTTTGGGGGTAACGTGGGGGCTCACAGCCCGCTTGAATTTGCCTTCTGGGCACTCGAACTTGGAAAAGGTTCGCCAGACAGAGTCAGGATAACTTGGATGCTAATCCTGTTTCAGATTTCACTTACTTGTTAGGAGAGGCGGAACAAAAGTTCTTTCACCTCTCTGGACCTCAGTTTCCTCCTCTGTAAAATGAAGGAGGTTGGACTGGACCGCCTCTAAGGTCTATAATTCCATGACTCCTTCCATTCGTAAAATCTGTGATCTGATGAGCCTCCATCTCAGGCTGACCTTCAGAGAGGTCCTAGAAATGTCACTGTGCATCTTAAAGGCTGCCCTGGACTAACCTCCCTCCCTCCCTTGGTGGATCTCCCAGCCCACAGCTTTCCCTTTCCCATCAGCTGCTGGTGCTGGGGGTGCAGTGTGTAGTGTTGGGAACCAGGTGAGTTGGGATACTCTGGTCCTTATCTGTGTGACCTTGGAGAAGTCACTTAAAGCTTCCTCAGTTTCCTCCTCTGTAAATAAAGAGGCTGGAGTCTTTTGATTTTAAATCCTCAGGGCCATGATTCTGAGGGTCCTGAGGAGGGGGGATCGGACTGAACCCCAAATGCCAGGATGGGAATGGAAAGCAGCCTCCCTCGCATCAGTCTCCTGCTGCAGAAATGAACCTGTCGGAACTCATCTGAGTTCTACTAAGCCAAAGCTACAAAGAGCAACTTGGCTTTCAGAAGATGGAGAGAGAATCTTTTTTATCCTACTGTGCCTTCAATGAGAAAAGAGGCAAAAATGGGCATTGGAAGGAAGAAGTGCTTCTGAGAGAACACTCACTCGGCTGTCACACCTTCAGGGCTGCTCCTAGTGCCTAGCAAGTGGATCTGCAGGGACGAGGGACCCGGAGGGAAGCAGGAGCTCCCCAGGAATGCTCAAGTCTTCAGCATCAAAGACGATGTAAGCCTGGAAAGTCACCCACTTAAGAATATCCGCCCAGGCAGCCAAGTTGGCCAATTCTTGGGATGGGACAGTGTAAGAGCAGAGAATTCTGGGCTGGGACTTAGGAAACCTGGCTGCTTGGGGTGCTGGAGTGCATCCAGTAGGTGTTTAATAAATGCCCTTTACACCCCACATAAATGAAAGGGTTAAATCTGATGCCTTTAAGTAAGCTCCTTTAGGTATTTCAGGTATAGCACCGTTGGGTCTCAGCCCCGACTCAGTTATATAAAATGGGGATAAAAATAGAACCCATTTCCCAAGGGGAGGATCAAATGAGACGATAATTGTAAAGGCCTTACTATAGTGCCTAGCACAGCTTGCTAACAGATAACAAATGTAAAGTAAGTTGCAATCCTTAAGGCACTATATAAATGTTAATTATCATTATTAAATCACCATTAATCATATTTAACTAGCTTTTTGAAAATCCTTATCGTCTGTCCTAGTATCAATTCTTTTTTTTTTTTAAGCCCTTACCTTCTGTCTTGGAATCATTACTGGGTATTGGTTCCAGCTGGGAAGTGTCTGATGCCAGATTTGAACCCAGGACCTCCTGTCTCTAGGCCTGGCTCTCAATCCACTGAGCTACCCAGCTGCCCCATCAATTCTTTTTTTAACTCTTACCTTCAGTCTTAGAATCAATGTTGTGTTTTGGTTCCAAAGCAGAAGAGCAGTAAAGGCCAGGCAATGGGGGTTAAGGGACTTGCCCAGGATCACACAGCTAGGAAATATCTGAGGTCAAATTTGAAACCTGGTCCCCCCGATTCTACATCTGGTGCTCTATCCACTGTGCTCCCCAGATGCCCCACTTAATACATTTTAAAAGGATATGTAGGGGGCAGCTGGGTAGCTCAGTGGATAGAGAGCCAGGACCAAAGATGGGAGGTCCTGGGTTCAAATCTGGCCTCAGACACTTCCCAGCTGTGTGACCCTGGGCAAGTCACTTGACCCCCATTGCCTAGCCCTTACCGCTCTTCTGCCTTGGAGCCAATACACAGTATTGATTCAAAGACAGAAGGTGAGGATTAAAAAAAAAAGAATATGTATTAAGGATAACAAGGATAGTTACTATGAAAATAATCTGTCCACCCAAACCAGGAGGCATACTTTCCCTCACAAATTGCTTGTGGAGAGTGTGGAGAGTGGGCTCAAACTTAGAGTAAGCCCAGAGGCATGAGTGACAAAGGGCTAAGCCATAGTGCTCAGGCATTGGGAGTTCCCTTTTTTCCCCACTGTAGAGTCCTCATGAAGTTGCCCTTAATGACCTGCTGATCTCCAACGGTTGGTGCCTTTGTAGAGCCCATACTATAACTTCTCTCTTCTCTGAAAGGTTTTTTCCTTGAGAAGTTTGCCTGGTTTGTTCTCTGGGTGTCTCTCAGCTCCCAGTGTAGACCTGTCATCAGCCTCAGGCTGCTCTTAGCTTGAGTGGATGAGACCTCCAAATAAATATTCTGATCTTTTGATGTTCTAACCTGGTTGATTCTGTCTCTGGATATTCTCTTTCTCTCCCTCTCTCTTCTTATTGTCTCTGTCTCTCTTCTTATTGTCTCTGACTCTCTCCCTCTCTCTGTTTCTGCCTCTTTTTCTCTCTCTCTGTTTCTGTCTCCTCTTCCTCTCTCTGTCTCTGTTTCTCTTTCTCTCTCTTCTTTTTTCTGTCTGTCTCTCTAACTTTCTCCCTCTCTCTGTCTCTGTTTCTCTTTCTGTCTCTCTTCCTTTCTCTTTGTCTCTCTGATTCTCTCCCTCTCTGTTTCTGCCTCTCTTTCTTTCTGTTTCTGTCTCCTTTCTTCTCTCTGTCTCTGTTTCTCTTTCTGTCTCTCTCTCTGACTCTCTTCCTCTCTCTGTCTCTGCCTCTCTTTCTCTTTTTCTGTTTCTGTTTCTGTCTCCTCTCTTCTCTCTGTCTGTCTCTTTCTGTCTCTTTTCCTCTCTCTCTCTGTCTCTCTTTTTCTGTCTCTGATTCTCTGTTTCTCTATGTTCCTCTCCACTTCCAGCTGGCTGTACAGTCTCCTGTTAATCCAGTCTCTCCCACGGAATGGTCAGTGGGGCTCCAGGGGCTTAGAGGACTCGGCTCCTACTGGACTAGCTTGCTATTTTTATATGTAGCCTAAGAGGATTCACTTGGTTTTCTTGACCAATCTCAAGATATTTCCTCGTGGCATCATCTGTTTTTCTCCAATGCCCCCCTCCCCCTTCTCTCAAACTGATTAAGGATTTGTTCACACCTAGTTTACTTTTGATTGACTGATGGCTGATTAAAGCGAAATGTCTGGACTTTCTGTGATTAATTACATGCCATGAACTAAACACAAATAAGATTCTTCCTCTATTCGTTGTTTCCTCCAATTAAAACACGAGCTCCTTTTTTTTTTTTTAAATCCTCAACCCTTAGCGCAGTGCCTGGCATAGAGTAAGTTTTTGACAAATGCCTTTTCCATTCCACATAAAGTGAAAGGTTTAAACTTGATGTCTCCCAAGTAAGATGACTCCTATTTAATCTGTGATCTGCTTAATTGGATCAATGGACAAGTATTTATTTAGCATTCACCCTGATCCACTGTGCTGGGCACTGGGGTAATATATACAAAGAAGAGCCTGCTCTTAAAGAACTCAGAGACAAGGATTCCACCTGTCAGTATATATGGACTTGATCTGCATATACAGAATAAATACTAAAAGCATAAATCAGCCCTAAGGCTTTTGGGACTCCCTGTGTGAGGAGAATAAATACAAATAAATAGCAGGTGATTCAAAAGAGGTAATTTCAGAGGGAGGATATTGACAGTTGCAGGGGATCAGGAAAGACTTCATGTAAATGGTGATATTTGAGCTGCACCTTGAAGGCAGAGATGGATTCTGGGAGGTAGAGTGCATTCCACTTATGGGGATACAGCCAGTGCAAAGGCATGGCGATGGGAGGTGACATGTCATGTATGAAGAACAGAGAGAACACCAGTTTGGCTGGACTGTAGAATATGGGAAGGAGTCAGTGTATAACATGTATAACAAGGCTGGAACGATAGGTTGGGTGCTGGGCTTTGAAGGATTTCGGAAGCCTAACAAGCTAAGGGCTCCGTTCTATCCCCATTCATTCCAGGTTGGATCAATGTGGATTTTGGGGATGCTGAGAAATGTTCTGTTGGTAAGCAGTGGAATCTGAAGAAGAACTGGTGGGGGAAGATGAGCTACGGAGAAGGGCCTTTTGAGTCAAAGAGTCAGGAAGATGCTCAAAAGCGTTCCACTTACTGGGAGCCTTGTGACTGTCACTGTCAGAGCCACTGCCCTGCAGCTCTCCTGGGCCACTCTCTGGGCCACTCTGGACTCCACCAGCCTCGCTGCTGCCCAGGCTGGTCCAGCTCCCTGAGGGGTGGCTAGGAGGCAGGGCCTGGCCTTGGGCTGCTCTGGGAAGTTCACTGCTGCCACCTAGAAAAGACAGACAATGGACGAGGGTTATCTGGGGCATTTGCCCTTTCAGGTCCTAACCTGCTCTTCTACTCCCTTCCTGGGAGTGTGCCAACAGGGTCTTTCTAGTTCAATTAGTCGACAAGCATTCACTATCTGCCATGAAGTTGTGCTAAGTACTGGCGATCCACAGGAACAGCAAAAATTGTCGTTGCTCTCAAGGAGCTTACAATCTAACAGGAGACTGAACTGGCCTGTATAGAGATGGGTGCATGCTAAGCTAAGCTAAGAAGGTTAAGACTTTAGTAGCTTCAGTGGATAGAAAGCCAGGCCTAGAGATGGGAGGTCCTGGGTTCAAATCTGACCTCAGACACATCCTAGCAGTGTGACCTTGGATAAGTCACCTGGTCCCCATGGCCTAGTCCTTATTGCTCTTCTACCTTGGAACCAATACTTAGAATGAATTCTAACTGGAAGTTAGGATTTAAAGACAAGACTTTAGGAGCTTCTAGGGAGGAGGGAGGAGGTTAGGAAACCCCTTGTCCAGGGTAGGGGAAGGGCATGAAACCACTTTCAGCCTTACATCTTGGAGGAGAGTTGAGCCTGAAGGCTTGTGGGCTTCAGGGGCCCTTCTGGCTTTTGAATTTCGACCCAGAGGATTCTAAGCCCATCTGAGTCCTGACGAAGCTTTTGTATCTGCCCCCAAATGTACCTTACTGCCTCCCTGAGGGAACACGGTAGAGCAACATCCTCCTCATCTACCTTGGAATGGGCTGCTTCAAGGTTCACCTGAAAAGGCCCAAGGCGGGTCTACCGAATGACTCAAAATGAGAAATCTGCCTGTTCCCAGGCAGCACTCACCCCTGGGTCATAGAACCCAAACCCAGAGCTGGCAGGGACCCCAGAGTTCCTCTAGGTCCAATCCTATTTCTGGAGGGGGGGCTCAAGCTGGCAGAGAAAGAGCAAGTGTTTCTGCCTCGATCACCTACAACTTAGAAAACTGGCCAGACTGAATTTTGATTGGGAAAGCCAAGAAAAAGTCACCACAATTCATTTTCCCACCCAGGGCATGTGAGAGGTCTGCGGACACTCGGGCAGGAGAACTGAGCAGCAGATATGTTCCCGGCTCCAGGACGTTAGCGGGCTGAGACCCAATACTGCCCCTCTATGGCCTCGACTTTCGACTTTGTGAAAACGAAGGGGATTCCGGTTAGAGCTTCGGTCCCATGATGCAAAGGCATTTTGTGTGTCTGGGTATCAGCTTCCTCTGCAAAACGAAGGAGGAAGGAACGACTAGATGGTCCTGAAGGTCCCTTCCAGCTCTCGAGCTAGAACTTCTTAGACTGGCTCTACCTGCCTGTAGAAGGGTGTAATGAGCAAAGGAAGAAATGTGCGTCCATTTTTTTGAAATGCAAAAGGGCCAGTGGAAATGCCCCCTCTGTGTGGTTCTCTCAGCTGAAGCCAAGCTGAGGATGTAGCCCTTTCAATGACTCGCCAGGGGGAGAGAGGGTTACCCCGGGTCCTCTGATTGCAAACACGGCATTCTTCCAGAGGAGCGAGTTCTGCATCGCTGGACATCTTGGAGCTCAGGCTGGGTGACCACTTGCTGGGATACTGTAGAGAGAATCACTGGCCTGGAACAGGTGGGATTGGATTGGGTGGCCTCTGGGGTCCTTTCCTGGTCTGATTCTGCAAAGCAGCCCCTAACACTTTGAGCTCTGCCTTTCTAGGCTCTCCCGCCTCCAGTTAATGATGTGTGAACATGTCCTTTAGCGCACCCCAGAGAGATGCTGTTCAGGGACGTTCTGCTCTAGTCCGCCCTGCACACCCCACATCTCCCCCCTCTGGCCCTGGGGCTCCTCAAAAGCCAACTCTCTGCAGTGCCAACTGCTATCCTCTTACCTAATTCTGTCCTGGATTTGCTGCCTTTTGGGCTCTTGGTCCCACTGGACAGGAACTTCTCTTCAAGGCTGGAAGAGCTCAAGGTGGAGTCACTGTCGCTGTCACTAGACACCACTGCAAGAGACAAACACACAGCCTCAGACACTAGCCTTTGCCACTCTTCTGCCTTGGAACCAAGACAGTATTCATTCTAAAACAGAAAGAAAGGAAGGAAGGAAGAAAGAAAGAAAAAAGAAAGGAAGGAAGGAAGAAAAAAGAAAGAAAGGAAGGAAGAAAAAGAAAGGAAGGAAGAAAGGAATAAAGAAAGAAAGAAAAAGAAAGGAAGGAAGGAAGGAAGGAAGGAAGGAAGAGAAACCATGTTTGAGAAAATTCTGAGAACATAAAGGTCTTCTTCAATGGTGCATGGAAAGGCAGTTAGAGAAAACCATAAAGCAGATGTGGCATGAAAATCAAGGAAGGAGGAACAGCTAGGCAGCTCAGTGGATTGAGAGCCAGGCCTGGAGACAGAAAGTCATGGGTTCAAATTTGACCTCAGACACTTCCTAGCTGTTTGACCCTGGGCAAGTCACTTAACTCCCATGGCCTAGCCCTTAACACTCTTCTGCCTTAGAACCAATACATAGTATCGATTCTGATACAGAAGATTAAAAAAAAAAAAGACAAACCCAGACTGCGAATGCTTATTCTCGTGCCAGTGGCCCTGCTTCTGTACCATCAGCACGACCAGAAAGGAAGGGTTTCCGCTCGGTGGGGAGGGGGAAGTCGTGGGTCTTGACATCCCCAGGGCCTGAGGGAGAGGCAAAGATCAGCTCCAATTAGAGCGCGAGAGGCTGTGATCGGACCAAGGAAAAACATCGTGAGTGTCAAAGGGATAATAGGGCGGGATGGGTGAGGCAGGGAGGTTGTTAAGGCTCTGTCTCTGGGGACCTTCTGGGAGCAGCCCTGGTTGGAAGCATTTGTCGATGCCAGTCATTGTGACACCTCATCACAGCCTGCCTTCCTCAGGCGCTTTCTTCGCTGACAGTCCTGTCTCCCCGACTCAGTGATACCACTGGTTATTTGTAAAAGGTTTACCAACTACAGAGTGCTTACATGACACTGTCTCCTTCGAGGCTCATGACACTCTAGGAAACAGGGAGAACAGGGCAGGGGTGAAGCGAACCACCAACACCCATTTATTAGGCACCTGCTGTATACCAGGCACTGTTAGGCTACAATAACAAAAACCCATCAATTAGCATTTATTTATCACCTCCTATGTCCTTGGCAGTGCTTCACCGGGGGCTAAGGAGACAAAAATGACAATGAGCGGCTTCTTACATTCTATTGCTTTATCAATAATATGGAAATAGGTCTTGATCAATGACACAAGTAAAACCCAGTGGAATTGCGCGTTGGCTATGGGGGGGGCAGGGAAAGAACAAGAATCATGTAACCATGGAAACATTCTAAATTAATTAAATAAAAATTTCAATAAAAAATAAAAATAAAAACAAATACATTCTATCGCTGCTATCTAGATGAAGAAATGGGACAGCACCAAGCCTGGAACCAGGAACATCTATGTTCAAATGTGGTCTCAGATATAGACTAGCAGTATGACTCTGGGCAAGTCCTTTAACCCTGTTTGCCTCAGTTCTTCATCTGTACAAAGGACACAGCACTCTAGTGTCTTTGCCAAGAAAACCCCACAAAAGGGGTCATGAAGGGTTGGATACAACTGAAAAACGACTGAACAACAAAAAGGAGGAAACCGATGTCAGCATTTTATTTTGTGGGGCAGGGGAGAAGAACGAGTTCCTGTCTGCTCCACTCTTTCCAAGTCTCACCTTACAACCTGGCATTTAAAAATCCATAAAAATAAGCAAGGAGCAGTTCCAAGGCAGAAGAGGCTAGGTGATAGGGGTTAAGTGACTTGTCCAGGGTCACGTGGCTAGGAAGTATCTGAGGCTAAATTTGAAACCCAGGTCCTCTTGACTCTAGACCTAGTACCAAAAAAAACAATTTTAATCTATAACTTTTGTTATCTCTTTCCCCAGAAAGCCATCTCCTATAACAAAGACCTTCTGAAGGAAAAAAAAAGAAGAGAAAACCCCAACAAAACCAATCAAAACGTAGGGAAAAAGCTGATAAAATATGTAATGTTCCTCACCCATGGACCTCTGCCTCCACAAAGGAATTGTCTTCTCATCTCTCTTTTGGGGGATCGTGTTTGTTCTTTGTAATTTTGCAGCCTTTGCTTTTTATTGTTTTGTGGCATATCTCTGCATTTTGGAGAGGCCCTGAGTTTTGCCCCATTAGGAGGTAGCCCATCAGTTATCCCAATTCTTATCTTTTCATTATATAAAAGATACTGAATGACAGCTGCCCCCCCTCCCCCTGCATTGTCAGAGAGAATCACAGACTTTTAGGGTTGGGGGGCTCTTGGAGACCGTCGGGTCCAAACACCCCAGAAAAGGGACTTCCTCTACAACCCTGCCAGCTTTCATTTCACGAACCCTATGATTCACTCAATTAGATTTCAAAATCTACTAGAAAGCAATAATTACCAAAACTATTTGGCACATTCATTCAATTCAACTTATTCATCTACTCACTTATTTCAACAGTCTATTATTAAATGCATCTGTAGGGAAAGCTAGGTGGCTCAGGAGATGGAGAGCCAGACCTGATGATGGGAGGTCCTGGGTTCAAATCTGAACTCAGACTTTTCTTAGATGTGTGACCCTGGGAAAGTCACTTAACCTCCATTGCTTAGCCCTTACCAGTCTTCTGCCTTAGAAATGATACATAGTAACAATTCTAAGACAGACGGAAAGAGAGGAAGGGAAAAGGGAGGAGAGACAGACAGACAGACACACAAAGAGAGAGAGAGAGAGAGAGAGAGAGAGAGAGAGAGAGAGAGAGAGAGAGAGAGAGAGAGAAGAGAGAGAGAGAATCATCAATGGATCACCCAATCCTTTAGAGTGAAAAGGATAGAAGGGAAGCAACAAATTGGGAAACAATCTTCATAACAAAAACCTCTGACAAAGGTCTAATTACTCAAATTTACAAGGAGCTAAATCAATTGTACAAAAAAAATCAAGCCATTCTCCAATAGATAAATGGGCAAGGGACATGAATAGGCAATTTTCAGTTAAAGAAATCAAAACTTTAATAAGCACATGAAGAAGTGTTCTAAATATCTTATAATCAGAGAGATGCAAATCAAAACAACTCTGAGGTATCACCTCACACCCAGCAGATTGGCTAACACAACAGCAATGAACTGGTAGCTGAGAAATACTTAACTTCCCCTGCCAGCAAACTCATTCAGTGCTCACTGAGTACCTACTACATGTGGGCCTTAGTGCCAGGTTCTCCAGGAGATGCCAAGACAGTAACCTCTTCCTCTGGCAGCCTCATGGGATGTTGTGCAGAGGCTTACAGAGCCAGGGCTGAAGGGATCTCTGTGGTCATCCAGTCCAGTGTTAGATGAATAAACTGAGGCCCAGGGAGTGTAAGAAACTTCACAAGGTCATACAGTGATAGTGAGAGGTGGGATTTGACCCAAGGTCCTCTGTCTCTAGAAGCAGGGTCCTTTTCATAACACCACTATATCCTAGAGGATATAGCAGCTGGCCTTGGAGTCAGGAAAACTTGGGTTTGAATCCTTCCTCTGTCACATACTGCCTAGGTAATCCTGGACAAGGCATTTAACCTCCCTTTTGGAAGGAAAGGGAGTAAGTATTTATATACCACCCCCTATGTGCCAGGAACTGTGCTAAGTGCTTTACAAGCATGATCTTATTTGATTCTCACAATAACTCGGGGAAGTAGATAATGTTCTTCTTTCCATTTTACAGCTGAGGAAACTGAGGCAAGCAGAGGTTAAATAACTTGTCATATAGCTAGTAAGCATCGGAGCCTGGATTTGAACTCAGGTCTTCTTGGCTTGAAGCTCAGGGTTCTTTCCATTTTACCATCTAGCAGCCTCACCGGTCTCAAACAATTCTCTAAGAATATTATTTCAGACAAATTGCCTGTCTGTATTTCTCAGTTCCCTTATCACGATGAAATCAAAACTCTGGATGAAAATAAATGGTTAAGGAGTCTAGGATCACTGAGCCCAGAGGTTTTTGCATAGAAAGTACTGATTGGGATAGCTATGTATCACAGTGTAGAGTGCCAAGCCTAGAGTCAAGAGGACCTGGATTCAAATTTAGTCTCAGACACTTCCTAACTGTGTGACCCTAGGGAAGTCACTTAATCCAATTTGTCTTGACTTTGCCCTTCTGTCTTAGAACTCATACTAAAATAGAAGTTAAAGCTTAAGAAAGAGGGAAAGGAAAGGAAGGAAGGAAGGAAGGAAGGAAGGAAGGAAGGAAGGAAGGAAAGAAGGAAAGAAGGAAGGAAGGGAGGGATGAAGAGGAAAGAAGAGATAAAAAGAAAGAAAAAACAAAGAATGAAAAAGAAGAAAGAAAGAACAATCCCTTTTGGTCTGAAGTGAAGTTCCAAATGAAAAAAGATGACTTCATTGTTTTTCACAAAAGGCAAAGAGCAGGGTTGAAGGGGGCCAGTCTGGCTTCCACTGAAGTTGGATCATGCAGGTGCCTTTGCCTCCAGTGGTCATTTCACTCACAAAGGTTTCAGGGAGGAGAGTATCAGCTGTCAGAAAACATTCTTGCTTTCCCCATCAGCCTCCCCCCCTTTTTTTCCATTGTGTCTGAGATTTCAAGCTGGGATCAGGCTGGAGCTTAGAGGTCTTTGCAGCAAGGGCCCCCAAATCCCATTACTAATCTACTCTAATAAATTCTGCTAAAGAAACAAACTGAAAAAAGGAAAAGGAAAGAAAAGAAAAGTTCTCAGTATTTATGCTCAGTGCTGGGGCGTCAGTGAAAGAGAAAGATGTTGGTGATCCACCAGGGATGGGAGTTCCTGTGTGAGCCACATTTCCACAAATACTCCCGGCTTCTTTAGGAGAGAGAGGTGGGGGCACATTCCAGAAGCATCCCCATGAAACCCAAGCTGGCTTAATCTGCCATTCTACTGCCACTGTTCCTCCCTCCCTCCATAGTCCAGCTCATAAATCTTCTAGGTCTATTAACAAAGCTTTTAGGCTCATAAATCTTTTGGACCCTGCTCTTCCATCCTCAACAAAACAGATGATTCTCTCTCTCTCTCTCTCTCTCTCTCTCTCTCTCCTGACTCTCCTTCCTTCACCTTTCTGTCCCTCTCTTGTCTGTCTTTTCCCCTTTCTTCTTCCCTTGCTCTTTATCTGTCAGTCTCTCTCCCCCTCCAGCCTTCCTTCTCTGTCTCTACTTCCCTCCTCCCCGTCTCCCTCCCTTCCCTCCTCTGTTCCTTGTTTTTCTTCCTTTCTTCCTCTTTCACTCCCTTTATGTCTCTGTTGCTCCATCTCTGTCTCTTTCTCTTTCATTCTCCAAAGGATCAGCCTGGGATTACAAAGCAATGAGATCTTGGATGGGGTCCACACTTATTTTTCAGATTGAAAAAGGGAAAGAATGGTTTCTACTGTCTTGCAAATCAGAGGCAGCTTGGACTAATGAATAGTGCAGTCTGCACTAGATTAAAATGTAATTGGGAAATATTTCAGAAAATAAGTAAAAATACAATAGAATATAAGTAATGTTAATATATGCTCCTCTAACTCAGTATGTCCCTGGCAGGGCTCCTTTTTTTGTGGTTTAGTGTTCCTCTTGCCTTTTCTTTTTCTTTTCTCTCTTTGACTTTGTCTCTGTCTCTTTTCCTTTTTATTCCTGTCTGTTTTAGTATCAATTCCAAGTCAGAGGAGTGGCATGGGCTAGACAATCTAGTTGAGGTAAAGTGACTTGCCCAGGGTCACAAAGCTATGATGTGTCTGAGGTCACATTTGAATCCAGGTCTTCTCCACTCCAGGCCTAGTGCTCTATCCACTGTGCTACCTAGCTGCCTCAATCCCTTTCAATTTGTGTTTGACACCAAATCAGGATAGAAGGGGACTAGGAGTCAAGAAGACCTGGGTTTGAATTTCACTTTAGATACTAGCTGTGTGGCCCTGGACAAGTCTCTGAACCTCCCCCTTCCTCAATTTCCTCATCCATAAGATGAGGTTGAACTAGACAGTCTCTGAATCTATAATTCTATGATCCCAGCTATACAACTTTGGGCAAGTCATTTCCTGTTTGTGAACCTCTGAGGCTCAGTTTCCTCATCTGTAAAATGAGTCTAGGTCTCCACCATCACATTTGGCTCCAAATTCCTGATTCTGATTCCAGTTGTTTGCCCCTAAGCAAGACCTTTCCCTTCCCTGGGCCTCAGTTTCTTCATCTGTAAACTGGGGGTGGTGATAAAGCCTCCTCCACAGATTCAGGAGGCTCTTTCTGAGCCCATGGGGCTGCTAGTGTCCTCCCCACAAACCACCTTTCTTCGTCTTTGTTTCTACTTTGCATCTGTTTATTCAGGTACGAGTTATTCCCTGTAAATGTAAGATCCTAGAGGGCAGGGGCTTCCATTTTTGTCTCTCAAGCCCCCCCCCTCCCGCTTAACGTAGAACCTGGTGCAATACTGGACCTTTGTTGATTGTTGATTGACCAAAAGCACTCTGCCAACCTTCCAGTGCAATGTAAATGCCCTTTGTGGGCCTGCCCTGTGGCCCATGGGGGCTAGAAGGAGATAATGGGCATGAGCAGCCCTCCAAATTCTGCCCAAGGGCCTGAAATGCTGGGGGTCTAACTGTGTGACTGTGTTCCTCTAGTCAATGCAGTCTGACCGCTGCAAACAAGCCGAGGATGCAGAATCAGTCTACCCCCCCCCCCCGTGCTAACCACTGGCCCATACTTCCTCCTGCCCAGGCTTTCTCCTGGAGCTAGCTAGGAAGGCACCACCTGGGCCACGGAGCAACAGTCCCTTTTTGGGGACAGGCCAGTTCTGTGTGCCTGGTTTGTTCTTAAATGGATTATCAGCTTGACTGTCGCCATGGAAACCACCCTGAGTCTTAGTACTCAGAGGGGGAGAAAAAAAGTCATTTTTTCCCCCAGAAAGTCACTTCTGACTGTCTCAAATAAAGAAAAGGCCAGCAGGGCTGGGATGCCATCGGTGGATTTAGAGCTCGAAGGGGCTTAGAGATCACCCATTTAGAACCTGAAGGGTTTCAGAGATTAGAGGGCCTCCAAAGAGGTCAGCTGTGCTCCATCCTTCAGAGAGGCCAACTGAGGCCAAGAAAAAGGAAGGGACCAGCCCAAAGTCTCACAGCGAGGACTTCCACCCAGGCTGGGGAACCTGAAATCCAGTGATCAGTCCACTGTCCCTAGCTGCCTCCCTTGCAGGAGTAATCGTACTCTGGATAACAGAAGGAATGGCAAGCATGCTGGACTGGGCACTGAGAAGCCAGGGTCTTATTCTAGCCCAGCCCCGCATAGATGGTGTGACCTGGGCCTTAGCTAGGGGAAAGTCGAGGCAGGAGGAAGTGCAGGGCAGTGGTTAGCATCTGACGGAGCCAGACTAGTTCTGAATCCTGGGCTTCTGCTTTTAGCACGGCTGGGGGATCACAGACACTGACAACCCCCAGACTTTCAGGCCCTTGGACAGACTTCCGAAGGGGTGCAGTCATCATCTCTCTTCTGGCCAGGCAGTGCGGTACAGTGGAAAGAGCCCTGGTTCTAGTGTCAGTCCACAGCCTACCCCTGATGATTCCCCTGAGTGATCTTGAGCAAATGATTTCATTTCCCTGGGCCTCAGTTTCCCCAGTTGTTGCCTTTAATGCTGACTCAGTGGCCCTGGACCGAGCTCAGACAACCATAAGGCATCCATGACTGCCTCCCGCTTACCTGCCAGCCTGCCCACTCACAGGGGTTGCCTCTGAGGTCTAGATCTGTAAAGGGAGAGCCTGACCCATTGGGAAGCTTTCCCCAAAGGCTCCTTCTCCTCCTGGGACTACAGGGCCGGGGTGCCACACCTCCCTTCATCTGGGGCTGCTGTGAAGGAGGTTTTAAACCCATCTTCCCGAGGAGGAAAGGCTTACTTACTAGGCAGAGGAGAGGACTATTCTGAAAGGGGTGGGATGCAAAGGCAAGGCATCATCAGACTTCAAAAATGCAAAAGAGAGAAGGTTAGATGTGAAGGCTTCCTAAGGACCCTCCAAGGACTAGCCATTCTCGGATTCGACTTGAAACTCAGGTTCTCAGCCAGCACAGTGGAGAACCCTTGACAATTCTGAAGCCTCTTGGAGCCCGGGGGATGAGTCCTGCCTCTGCAGCTGGAAAACAGGCCAAATGGCATTTCCAGGCTCCGCCTGAGCTCGAGGTGCCCACCCCATCCAGGGACAAGAGGCTGGGAGCTCAAGAAGCAGTTAACATGTTGACACCATGTCTCGGTGTTTCCAAAACCCCCCAGAAATTATGGGAATTAGGGAGGTGGTGAGATATTTTCAGCAAACATGCCGCCAAAGCAAAGCAGATGGTGGAAAATTTCACAGGCTGAAAAATAAAACAGAAAAAAATGCAATTGAAAGAATAGCAAAACCCTTGGGGACTCAAAGATGCTTCCTAATTAGCCCCTGCCCATCTTGAGGGGAGAGAAGAGGTTAAGGCAGGGGATGCTGGCAATGAGGCACTGTGCCCTGCTAGGGAGCTGTCCCACTCAGCACCACCACCACCTCCATTCGTATGCTGCTCTCCGGCTAGGTTAGAGGGCCACAGACCCTCTGAGTTATTTCTAGCTTCCTCCTGGGTTCCTCAAACACACAGCCACTGGAGCTCTTGCCAGCCAAGCCTTGTCTCTGGTGGTCCAACTGAGTTCACAGATGCTACAGGGATGGATGTTGTGGAGGCTGAGGCAGGAGAGAAAGGATAGGCAGGTCTGTTGGTGGTGAGAATGCAGTTCTAGGAAAGAACCATCACTAGGTGGCACAGTATCAAATGCTGGATTTGGAGTCAGAAGACCCAAGTTCAAATCCTGACTCAGATTTTACGTGCTCAATGATTTGTACAACCCAGTGGAATTGCTTGTTGGTTCGGGGAGGAGGGGAGAGGGGAGGGAAAAGAAAATGAATCATGTAAACATGGAAAAATATTTTTAAATAAAAAAAAAAGAGCTCAATGACTCTGGCCAACATTCTTTAGATCTTGGTCTCTTCATCTGTAAAATGAGGGGGTTGACTCAACTGCCTCCAAAAACCTTTCCAGTTTTAATTCTATGATCCTTCTCTAACTCAGCACAGATTTACAGTTACTATATGCATTGTACCGGTCATATAGTAAGTAGGTGCTTAATAAATGTTTGTTGACTTGACTCATTACATGTTCCTAGAAGCCATCCTGTCTCCAAATTTCCCTAATTCTATGGAGGACATTATCCTTGCAGTCAGTCAGGTGAGACCCCTTCCAGATCATCTGGTACAAGGGAGCTATTTTTTCAGATGTATAAACTGAGGCCCAAAAGCAGTTAGGCATTCTCTAGCTTTTCAATACCTTTCCTGAAACACAGAACCTAGAGCTGAGTATAGCACTCCAGACAAGGTCTGACCAGGGCTCAGAGAAATAAAAAGACTTGCCCAAGATTACACAACTGCTGAAGATCCAGGCTCAGACTAGAACTCAGGGTTCCTGAGTCTTAATTCAGAGCTTCTTGGCCACAAGACAAGCACTGCTTCTTTACCTATAACATGGACTCAGTGGCCCTGGAGGGAGTTCAGACAACCACAAGCCATCCATGTCTTCCTCCTGTCTACCTGCCAGCCTGCCCACTCTCTGGTGTTTTTAAAGTTAAAGTTAAAAATTTAAAACATTTACCTTCCATCTTAGAATCAATACTGTGTCCTGGTTTTAAGGCAGTGACTGGTGAAGTATATTTCCAGGGCAGTAATTCTTACTGTGCCCCACCTCCAAAAATTATGTTCAAACAAATGTCTATGTAACAAAACAAAATGTGATTTTTAAAAAACCCGGCTCCAAGGCAGAAGAGTGGTAAGGGCTAGGCAATGGGGGTTAAGTGACTTGCCCAGGGTCACAAAGTTGGGAAGTGTCTGAGGCCAGATTTGAACCTAGGACCTCCCATCTCTAGGTTTGGCTCTCAATCCACTGAGCCACCCAGCTGCCCCCCAAAATGTGATTTCTGATCCACACCAGAGAGTTCTAATATAGGCAATGGGAGTTAAGTTACTTGCCCAGGGTCACTAGGAAATGTCTGAGGCCACATTTGAACCCAGGACCTCCCATCTCTGAGCCTGGGTCTCAATCCACTGAGCCATCCAGCTGCCCCTCATTGGTGCTTTTAAATTATTCAACGGAAACCCACTCAACCTGATGGAACTCCAAATTAATACTGTTATCCCACGACGAGGAACAGAGATTTCAAGCATTAAAAATAGGGGTATTTATAAAAATTCTCTTTTTATCCTATAACGTTTTTTATTTTTTCTATATTCTATGAAAGAATTCTATAATGGTGGCCATATAGAGGTTATGCTCCCCAGAATGAGATTACTTTGAAAGGAAAACAACAACAACAAGATCAATAACTAGCATTGATATAGTTGGCTGCTGTCCTTGGTACTTGAAGAGGACCAAAACAACCTCAGAATGTACAATGTGTCCATCTGTGGCTGTTCAGACCAATATGGGCTGGGAAAGCTTGACCACAGGTTGGGCACAAACAGCCGTATGAACATCTGGGATGAGGTGTCTCTAACTTTGCTCATCTCTTGTTTCTTTTGAGCTCCTGAAGTTCTGCTTTGCTTGTCAAACCTAGCGCCTGCCATGCTAGATGGTCTTGTGCCAGTGTCTCCTGTGGGCATATCCCATGATAGAGTACTTGAATATTTGCAAAATACTACTGTGATTTTATTAGATGCACCCAACAATCCTGGGAGGTAGGTGCTCTTGTGAACCCATTTTACAGATGACTGAGGAGAGAGTCTAAGTGACCTACTTAGGTCATGCATAGCTAAACAGCTAGTAAGTGATTGACATGATTTGAACTCAGGTCTTGCTGATTCCAAGCCCATTGTGCCCCCTATTGGCTAAATATACTGGAACATCATTATACAAAATTAGCCTATAGTAATAGATTCATTGTTATATAGATCTGAAAGGGACCTCAGAGGCCACCTAGTCTAAACTTCATTTTACACATGAGGAAACTAAGGCCTATGGAAGTTGTATATAACTTAGAATCATAAATGGCAAGCTGGAAGGCATCTCAGAGACAACCTAGTCCTGCATCCATCATTCTACAGAAGAATCAGGGAGGTTAGCTGATCTAGAATCCTAGATTTAGAGGAAGAAGGTATTTCAGTGGGTGATTTTTCATTTTATAAAGGAGGAAACTAAGGCCCAGGGAGTTTGTATAACATAGGATCATGCAGAACTTGAAAGAATCTCTGAAACCATCTAGTTCTAATGTCCTGTTTTATGGATGAGGAAAAGCAGATCCAAAGCAGGGATTTGAACCTAGGTCTCTTCTAAACAACACTTTAAAAACCCATTACCTTCTGTCTTAGAATCCATACTAAGGGCTAGGCCACTGGGGTTAAGTGACTTGACCAGGGTCACACAGCTAGGAATTATCTGAGTCCATGTCTGAACCCCAAACCTCATAAAGTCTAGCTTGGCTTTCTATCCACTGAATCACTTTGCTACCCCTCCAAAACTCTTCCTACTACACCTCTTTGCCTTTCCAGTGGCTGAAGAGAAACTGAGTTATTCTAGTCACTTCCACTGCTATTCTCTTACTAAGAGCATTAGAATAAATCATATCCAGGATTTGCACAGAAAAAAGTGACTCATTTGGGAACCAGCAATATAACAAGGATGGGATGGTCAGTGCTTTGGCCCAGGGTGTCAGATTTAAGAGGGCAACAATAGCACTTGTACTATCAGCAGGTAGTATCTCAGCAGACAAAAAACTAAACGTACCCCATCTAGTTAATGAGAACTGGTTAAAATGAGCTTTTACAAATTAGCTATTTAGAAAATTGCTTTCGAAGCTATCAGTAGCATGCTTTCCCTTGGCTCCCTCAAAGAGGTCTGGCAGGTTCTCACTCTCAGTCCTTTATGGGTATCTTCCCCCGAGGCCGTGGGCACTGAGGACCCAGGAATCCCTACCTGCTCATTATGGCTCTGGATGAATTTCATTTTTTACTAGACCTGGTTGCTATTCGCACCCTTCCTTGCTGCCTTGATTTCTTTTCCGAATTTTCCAGTCCAGGCTCTAGCCCGGGACCGCATCTCCCGAAGATCTAATTCCATCTTCCTTCCTGTCCTCAGGAAAGGCTCGTTCTTGGTTCTACTTATTTTCCAGATCCTCATTACCAGAGAACATGGCTCTGGAGTCTGAGGGAAGGCAGTCCCACTCTCCATCTCCTTCCTGTCTATTTTTGGGGGGAGCTGATGCCATAGAGAAGACAGAGGTAGGTTCTGACTCAGTAAGTGCTGGGCTGAAGGGCTGGCCAGGATTAGCTCTTTGGCAGTCAATCGGAAGACTGGATAACAGGAGAAACCCACGTGTGAAAGCAGCGGTGGGGGAGGGAAGCCATAGTCAAGTCCGTTTGAGTCAAGGACAAGAAGGGGAAGCAGGTTGGGGCTGGGGACGAGTGTCTCCGCAGGTTAGAAGAAGGACTTGTTAACAGGGAGGCAGAGAGAATGGGAAGGAGCTGGAATTAGGTCCTTGAGGCTTGTTCTCCTTGCCTAATAATAATTATTACTAGTCTATTTTTTCTTACACAGATTTTTGCAAGGAAATAGCAGAACCACACAACTGATCACCTCAGGCTGAGAAGATTTAATAGCTACCAGATACTTCAAAAGAAAGACCTGACCAGAATTCTACCCAGGAACTTGCTATCCCTTAGAAATTGGGGATGATAAATTCCCATGTTAGAAATGCAAATCCCCAAATACTCTTCGGAGTCGATATAGCAGCAGCATCAGAGAGGAACCCATTGCTTAGATATAGTCTTTCAGACTTAACACTGATCCATGTTAAGTAGCCTAAGAACAATGTTTTTAGTGGAAGGCAACGTACACAATGCTTGTAACCTCCAAACTATATAAAACGAGAAGCTCTCAAAACACAGAGTCCTGAGCAGCTGGGTGGCTCATGGATTGAGAGCCACGCCTAGAGACAGGAGGTCCTGGGTTCAAATGTGGCCTCAGACACTTCCTAGCTATGTGACCTTGGCAAAGTCATTTGACCACTATTGCCTGGCCCTTACCACTCATCTGCCTTGGAACAGTATTGATCAATACACAGTATTGATTCCAAGACAGAATAAGGGATTGAAAAAAGAAATAAAGAGTATTAGAGATTGGAAGAGATCAAAACTATGTGAGGGGGGGGGCAGCTGGGTAGCTCAGTGGATTGAGTGTCAGGCCTAGAGATGGGAGGTCCTAGGTTCAAATCTGGCCTCAGACACTTCCCAGCTGTGTGACCCTGGGCAAGTCACTTGACCCCCATTGCCTAGCCCTGACCACTCTTCTGCCTTGGAGCCAATACACAGTATTGACTCTAAGATGGAAGGTAAAGGTTTTTAAAAAAACAACTATGTGAGGAAGGGACATAACATTCCCATCATCCTTTCTACTCCTGGGAAATAAAGTCTTGTTTCCCAAACCCTCTTACTTCTAGTGCCTTCTCTCTGTTAATTCCTTCCTGTGCCTCCTGGTTAGAGCTTACTCTGGCCATAGCTGTTTACATGTTGTCTCCTCCATGTGATAAAAGATGAAAGGTTTGTAAAAACTGTTGCCAAAACTGAGAGATGCGAACCTTAGAGATTGATTGATAGGAGCATGTGACTTAGGGTCACATGGGAGCCTGGGCCTTGGGATCTGGCAAAATTCTGCTTCAACACAGAGTCTGCTCTCCTGGAAGGACCTAAGGCTTGAAGAAGATTTTCCTGTGACCAGCAGAGGAAGGAGGCTTTCTGCACCTGGCTGCTGGCAGCATCAGTGGGAAGATCTCTGGACCTACTTGGACATCCATCAACTTAAGATCCTGGCCCGGTCCAAGTGATTGGACTTCTGGTGTGAGACTTGGATATTGGGAAGTTAATGTTTACCTTAGTAATATAGGTAATAGATATTAGCTTTTAAATTAAGTATAAGTACAAATTTATTCCTAAACCCTTATTCCTTCCTACCCTTCCCAAACAATAAATCAGAATTTATTTATATGTTTCCTCTTGTTCTTTCCTTACCCCAAATCCTACCATAACATCCATTAGACTGTAAGCTCTTTAAGGGCAGGGTCTGTCTTTTGTCTCTTTTTGGACCCCCAGAGCTTAGCACAGTGTCTGGTACGTAGTAGACACTTAATGAGTGCTTTTATTTAATTTTAATTATTGATTATTAATTATTGTAACAATATATAATTAATGAGTACCCAGTGCTTTTATTTATTTATTTATCATTTATTTAATTATAAAAAGTAATCATTTCTTCTAACTGGGCTATAACTTGCTGCACACTGGGCATATAGAAAAGCAATAGTAGTTCAAATCTGGCCTCAGATACATCTTAGTTGTGTGATCTTGGGTAAATCACTTAACCCTGACTGCCTAGTCCTTGCCACTCTTCTGTCTTAGATTTGATAGTAAGACAAAAGATAAGGATTAAGAAAGATAAAAGAAAAAAAAAGCAATAGTAGGATGGTGTCATATGCCAGGACTGTTTCTCTTTGGTCCCCTTTGAATGTAAGAGGACAAGAATGAGAATAAAAATAATTAATAATAATAATAACAACAAAAACTGACATTTATGTCATAAACTTTAAGCTCTCCAAGTATTTTATATACATCATCTTATTTATAAAATCCAACCACCTGGTGAAGTAAATGCTATAGATTTTATCTTGCACCCATTTTATAGATGAGAAAATTGAGACTCAAAAGAGGTGCAATGATTTGGTCAGGATTATACAGCCAGGAAGCATCCAGGATGGGATTCTAGTAGGTCTCCCTGACTCCAAATTCAAGACTCAAGTCCATTATGTCATGCTTGAAGGGGAGAGGACTTCCGGAAGATTAGGTTTTGTTCTTAGTTTCCTAGAAAGAGTCTTCTCAAAGGCCTATTCCAAAACAGACTCACAGTAAGGAGACTTTGGGTTCCTCAAGGCTTTGCAGACAGAACACAAGTTATTCTCAGGCAGAAAGGCTTTGAGTCTAGACCTAGGGGGGGGTATCTCTCATTTGAGGGCCTGCCCAGTTAAATGCAGATACTCATCGCCAGATTATTGGCCATTGGGGGATTAATGAGTCTTTTTGTCCCAGCAGCTCATGAAGTCCAGCCATTAAAAGAGATGAAGGGATAGTCCATTCCAAAGAGCTAACAGACCTTTCAAAGTGGGAAGTGACCCCTTGCCTGTCCTGGGTTCTGACCTTTGGGGACTGAACTGCCCGAGGATGGGAAATCTCTCACCTTTCCTCCCCATGGGAGTCTAATCCTGATTAGGCTACCATTAGCACTCTGTTTGACCTTGGACAAGTCATTTCCCTTCCTTTGGAGCTTGGCTTCCTCCTCTATAGAGGGCTGATTAAATAGAGTCCATAATATTCGAGGTCAGTTCCAGTTGATAGTCCAGGCTGGCCAATCAAAGCTGGGGAGCAACATGTGCCTGGTTCACATTTCTCTGGGAAGAGGAGAGGAGCTGGAAAGGCCTCAGAGCCAGGCGAGGGGTTCCTTTTAGAAGTCTCTTTTGTTACAAGGGCACAATACATCTCCCCTGCTGCTAGCCCACTGGGAGACAGGCGCTGCTGCAGAGAGAACAGCAGCCTATGGTACCAGCTTCCCGGACAGCTCTCTGTCAGTGTTTGAAAGAGAGACTGAGTAGCTTGCCAAAGCCCAGCTGGGTCAGCTGAGGCCATCTCTGTTTACCCACCACTGGGGAGGAGGCTGCTGCTAGCTCAGTGCCATAGGGACCTCCCTAGGAGGAAAGGCTGGCTCAGCTTAGCCTGTTGCTGCATCCTCAGATGCTCAGCCTGGAACAAGCAGTTTCCCTTAGGCTGGCTGGCTGGCTGGTACTTCCTCTCAGGACCTTGTGGAGGGATGCTGGGAGGAGTCAGTTTCAGCACATCCTGGCATGGGCTTAAGTGGCACTCAGGACCAAGCCGGTCCAGCCCAGCCCCCTCACTGACAATACTGCTTTGACCTAGTTGTTCCTCTGCTCAAAGCCTTTCGATCTTTCTCTATTGCCTGTAGGAAAAAATGTCAACAGTCCAGGTCCAGGGATTCCTTAACAGGATATTCCAGGTTCCCTCTATGATCTGGTGTCTCTCTGTCTCTGGCCTTCTGTCTTCCTGTTCTCCCAGTTTGAACCCTTTTCTCTAATCCACCTGGACTACCTACTGTTCTCCATCCCATCTCATTTCCATCCCTGCCTGTGCCTAGGCTGCTTCTCTCTCCAAGGGGACAATATTTGTAAGACATTTAGCATGGTGCTAGGCATATGGTAGAAACTTAATAAATATCTTTCCCTTCCTCCTCTTTCCCCTCTTGGGGGACGGCCTTTCCTATAATTTCCATCTAAGTCTACCTCATTCACCTTTCAAGGTGAGTTCATCTCAAATCTTTCTTAGATTTGGACAGAGTTAGAAGCTGGGTGCCTAATCCAATCCTCTAATTTTACAAATGGGGAAACTGAGGCCCAAGGAAATCATATAGATCATCAGATTATAGGATCATGGCTTTTAATCTAGAAGGAATGTCAGAGACCCACTCCAACCATCTCATTTTACAGATGAAGAAGCTGAAGCCTAGTAGGAAGGGTCAGTGATTTGACAAGGTTATAGGTCTGTGTTGGTGAACCTATGGCATGTGTGCCAGGGGGCTGCTCCCCTCACACTCTCCGCCATGCCTGAGGACATTTTTTTTTACTTCACTAGCCTCTCTGTCCAGCAGCCCAATGGGAGTGTTTCCTCCATCCGTTGTCTGGGGTAAAGGGGCGGTTCACATGCAGCATGATGATGCATTTTGGGCATTTAGTCTCTAAAAGGTTCACCATCACTATCATAGGTAGTAAGCAGCAAAGAAACGATTTGAGCCCAGGTCTCTGACTCTGGGACCAAAGTCTTCTCCACTGAGTCACACTCCATTGAGCCAGTCTCCTTTGGACTCCTGTAGAATTTATTACCTGCTCTAATATTTACTGCTCATTCTATAACACCTTGAAGTATTAACATTTCCAACTTGTTTTGGCTCTCAACTGGAATCTAAGCTTCTTGAGGGCAGGAACCAGGCCTTCCATGTCTCTCTCTGCCCCTGAATTCTACAGAACAAACTGCTCAGGGTTCAGATTTCCAGAGTCTTGTCATACCTATTTAATCATAGATATGTAACTGTCCTAGACCTTTCCCTGGGATAGCTGGATCTAAGGAGCAGGGTTCCTTTCAGGTCCTTCACTCTCCATTTTCATAAACACCCACTTCAGGCTCACATGTGAACTAAAAACTGCCCCTGACAGCAGAAATCACAATTCATGAGACCACAGATCTAGAGCCAGATGAACTCTCAGAGGCATCTTTACAGATAAGAAAACTGAGGCCCAACAAATGAAGGAACTTGGGCAAGGGCACACAGATAGTACACCCCAGAGCCATGATTTGAACTCAAGTTAAAGCATTGTAGGACCATAGATCTACAGCAGATAGGGGTCTCAGGTGCCACTGATTCCCATACCTTTGTTTTTGCTAAAGGGTAAACTGAGGCCCAGGGATTAAAATGATTTGCCTGAAGTCACATGTGTATTAAGGGATTTGAACCTCCAAATCAGATCCCTTTTAGTCACACTAGGGAAATTGATAAAGGCCTCAAGACTTAGAAATCTTTTACTCGCTTTCCAAATAACAAATGGGTAGGGAAAATATTCCCTAGATATTGGAAGAGTCTGGGATAGGGGGTGGGAGTGTCCTTTCCCGAGAGGGAGTAGAAGTGGAGGGGAATGGGGGAAGGTATAGGCATGGCTTGGTCTCTAAGAGAATAAATAACAGGTTGGCTTGGGGGATGTGCTCCCCTCGTGGGAAGGGGCAGAGGGTTAATGCCACATTATTACTATGTCCTCTCTCTGATTTTTTTTCCTTGAAGATGATCACTTCTGCTTTATAGCAGGAATAAAACAAAAGAAGCATCTGTCCACTGAACTGTCCTTTTGCTTTTATGTGAAGTACATTGTGTCCTTTAGGCAGGGGGACGTCTCTTATGATTCCACTGGCCCATGGATCTCTCCTATGGGCTTCCTCTCTCCAATTATGGCCCTTTTCTCTTTTTTGGGAGAAGAAGGTCCTTTTCTTAAGAAGGGAAGGGGCCATATTCAAAGAGGGTTGAGGTTGAGGGTAGACGCAGTTTCCAGGTGGGGGAGGGAGGTTCTGAAGCCACAGCAGCCTGAGCCCTTTACCCCCTCCCTGCCCCCACCTCCATCCAATGTAGCTTGGTCCCCTGTGGTTATCCTTGGCTGTTATGGGGAGGCTGTCTTGCCCTGTTTCCTCCCAATCTCAATCTGGGAAATTCAGGTCATGGAATATGACCTGAATTCAAATAGCCTCATTCTTTGATGCTGACTTCATGCTATGAGAAGGCCCTACACTACCAAAGACAAAAGGTGACTCTATAGTCAGGATATCCTCAAGCAGGGGACAACAAATGGAATAGTGTCAGCAGTGTTATCGCTAGAGTTTTTACTGGAAACTGGACTGTGACACAAAGCAGGGCATGGAGAATTCCTATTGGAATATGGCATTGGAGTCAGGGTTCTGGCTGTGTGACTTTGTTCAAGTTACTTTAAATCTCCTTAGTTTTGTCATCCATAAAATGGGTGAGTAGGAGAATTGAAATTGGTAGTCTTTAATGTTTCTTACAGTTTGAATCATATGATTCTGTTTCAAGGCCTTGATTTATTCACCTAACATATCATAGAAGATGAAATTACATTACAGGACCATACAGTTTGACAGTTTTGCATAGTGGATTGGAACTTAAGGACCCAGAATCAAATCTCAGCTCTATCACTATGTTTGACTTCTCTCAGCCTCAGTGTCCTCATTTGTAATTCAAGAAGACTAACGGTGGAGCCTGTTACCCCCTCCCAACAGAGAGGTAACTGATTTCAGATCAAGAATGATATATGCTTTTTGGGAAATGGCCAAAATGGGAATGTTTTTGCTTGACTGGGTATTT
Organism: Monodelphis domestica; assembly: GCF_027887165.1. Taxonomy (NCBI): domain Eukaryota; kingdom Metazoa; phylum Chordata; class Mammalia; order Didelphimorphia; family Didelphidae; genus Monodelphis; species Monodelphis domestica. The sequence continues at coordinate 510,413,673 of NC_077228.1, read as the reverse complement.
GTTACAGGGTTTTTGTTTTCCCTTTTTTCATTTGGTGGGTGGATGGGTGGGAGGGAGAGAAAACAAATGCCTTTTCATTGAAAAAAATAATGATTTTTTAAAAAATGAGGGCATTTGATGAAATGGCTTCAGGCAGTCAGAGGGAGCAGGCGACCATGTCATCCTTTCTATTATATATTATTGACTTCCGGTCAAGATGTCAGCTTAGAGAAAGCTAAAGTTCAGATCTCCTGAAACCCTTCCCTACCGAACTCAAACTATATGCTCCTAAGGCACTGAAATTCAAAATGAACAACAGCATAGACCCCGGGAATCCTCCTCCTGGACCTGGACCTGGATCAAAAGGTACGGCCCCCGCAAAAGCCAGAACCTGAGATCACTCGGACCTAAGGGGTAGGCAGAAGGAAGGTCCCAGGACCCATCCCCCCAACCCAGAGCACTGAGTCCGAGGCAGCAGAGGGAACCTCAGAGCCTCAGGGCCAGCTATCCTGAAGGCCACTTCCTGAAAACAACCTGACCCAGTCAAGGAGGCACCCAGACAGCAGGGAAACAGAGAGAGACTGGGGGAGCCCGTAGCCCCCTGACCAGATCCTTCCATCTGAGTCTCACCAAAGGTCCCTGCCTCAGGGCATACTCAGTTCGAGGTTAATCCTATCAGGAGCCCTCAGAGCTCCAGGAAGCCACGGCCCCTCCCCCTCAGAGTGCAGGGATGTCTGAAACAACATTAACCCTCAGGGCTGGCAAAAGGGCCTTGGAGCTGAAGGCCGATTCCTGAAAACAACCTGACCCAGTCGAGGGGGCACCCAGACAGCAGGGAAACAGAGAGAGACAGGAGGAGCCTGTAGCCCCATGACCAGATCCTTCCATCTGAGTCTCACCTAAGGTCTCTGCCTCAGGGCATACTCAGTTCAACCCAGAGAAAGTTAATCTTATCAGGAGCCCTCGGAGCTCCAGGAAGCCGCGGCCCCTCCCCCCTCAGAGTGCTGGCTCTCCTGGCCGGCTAAGGCACAGAAACAAACACCCCGTGGAAAGGGCCAAGCCAGGCTCAGAGCGTGGAAGTAAGGCAATGGAGAAGCATTGGGAGGGAATGGAGGAGGGCAGTAACACGGAAATACCAGCAATTCCTGGCTTCCCCGGGAAGACAGAGCAACAACTGCATAGAATGGACAATCTGCCTAGGGCTAAAACCTCTGAACACCAGACAGAGATAAGAAAAGCTAGTCTTCCCCACTCAGATAGAGATGGCAAACTCCACAGAAGCACAAAAGCCCCAAAATTCCAAGAAAAACAAGAAGAAGGGGGCGACTTTGGACACATTTTATGGAGCAAAAATACAAAATACAGAGGAGATAGAAGAGGAAACACAAGCAAATGCTCCAAAACCTTCCAAAGGAAATGGAAGCTCTCTATTATATATTATTTCCAGAAAATGGTTACCTATGAACCAGGCTGCCCTTTGGCACCCATCCCTTTGCCAAGCGTTCCTCTTGAGTTCCACATCTATGATGAGGTTGGTCATGTGGACCCATAATAAGTACAGGATCCCAGACCTAGGATGGAAAGTCCTTGGGTTCAAATCTGGCCTCAGACACTTCCCAGCTGTGTGACCCTAGACAAGTCACTTAACTCCCACTGCCTAGCCCTTAATATTCTGCCTTGGAACCAAACACAATATTAAGTCTAAGATGTAAAGTAAGGTTAAAAAAAACAAACAAGTAGAGACTCCTCAAACCCCAGCCTGGCCTCCCTGCCACTCCACTCAACACACAAAAGCTGTCATTTTGACTTCTCTAAATGAGAGGAGTCAGATGTACCCAGATGTGCACCTCGCCCAGATACTGACAATAATGACTCCCTTTTGCTCCCCTGGAATGGATGGGTGGGAAAGCCTGGAGCTGCACAGACATAACAAGATGAGGAGGAAGAATAAAGGGACCATGGACAGCAGAGAAAGAGGCAGCAGGCAATTAGGCCTCCCTGTGCAAGAGGCTGTTTTCTTCATCCCTGGGGTGGAGCTTGTCAATTAACTCTCCTACTGAGGACATCGGGCAAGCGGTTCTAGTGTGTAGCAATTACCTCAAAGAGCAAGGGAAAATTAAAGCTTGTTGGGGGAGGGAGTGAGGGGGAAAGAATTCATTTGTCTCATTTCTTAAAGGAAATCTGCCTAGCAGCCATTCTTTCCAAGCCTTAGGGAAATATATCAAGATATCTTGATCTCATCCTACCTCTCCCACCTCTCAGTCAGTCAATGCCCACCTTGGTCAGGAGGTTTTCCAAGGAACCCCACCACCCTGGAATTTTCCTGCCACTGGTACTATCCCAGCAGCCCTCTGGGTGCTGGATTTATAACTCTGACCTTAAAGATGTGTTGGGGCAGGGGGAAATGGGGCAGAATTTGTTGTTCAGTTATTTCAGTCATGTCTGACTTTTTATGACCCCACTTGGGCTTTTCTCGGTAAAGATACTGGAGTGGTTTGCTATTTCCTTTTCCAGTTCATCTGATAGATGAGGAAGCTAAAGTCTACAGGGTTATTTAACTTGCACTTTACAGATGAAGAAACTGAGTCTCAGGGAGGTTAAATAATTTATCCAAGAGGACATAGGTGTTAAGTGCTGAGTCAGATGCTCTGACTCCATTGTCAGTACTTTTCCCACTGTACTATACTTCCTTCCTTTAAGTGTTCTCTCCTGTACATTAAATTTGTGCTTTTTTTTGTTTCTTTTTTTCCACTGTTTTTAAACCCATTTGTAAGCTCCCCTAGGACTTGTGCCCCTGCTCTCCTCCCCCAGGTAGTCAGCTCTAGCTTTCTTAGCTAATGCCAAATGGGCATGAACTTGGCTTTAGCATTCTGAGAAGCCCACATCTGGTGACCACTTAAGGGTAAGGACCCTGCCATGAAGGAACCTTGGGTAAAATGACTCCTATTAGAGGTTTAGGGGATAGAGAGTCAAACTAGAGATGGGAGATCTTAGCTTCAAATCTGGCCCCAGATACTTTCTAATTGTGTGACCCTGGGCAAGTCACATTGCCTTTGTCATGGATCTATACTTAGTTTTGATACTAAGACAGAAGGCAAGGATTGTTGGTTGTTTTTTTTTTTGCCTCCTTTTAAATTTGCAGGCTCCATGACATTGAGTTCCAACATCTGTGACTGTTTTAGTCATCAAAAAAAGGTAAATTAAAAAAAAAATGAACACTCCTAAATTAAACACCTATGTCCCATGACTAGTACAAAGAATATTGGATTTAGTGATAGAGGTTCTGGGTTCAAATCTCAGTTCTCAATAAACTGCTTGATTTCTATACAAATTGGAAAGACCTCCAGGAACTGATGGGAAGTGACATGAGCAAATCTCTTCCCAGAGGCAACATAGTGTAGTGGATAGGAGGCTGGTTTTGGAGTTAGGAAAATCTGGGTTCAAATCTTGCATCAGATACTATCTGCATAACAAAGGGCAAATCAGGCAGGAAGGAGTTAAGATGGAGGAATAAGAAATTCTCTGAGCTCACCCAAACCCTCCATAAACACAAAAAGACAAGTCACTTCAAAACAAAGGAAAGCAGGAGGTACAGGTCTCACTAGGATGAGAAGGAAGAGTAGCCCAGTAAGCAAGGCATCTGGGGGAACCAGCAGAGTGAGGGGCCAGCACAGTACAAGACAATTGGCAAATCATCTCCTCTCCCTGGACCTCAGTTTCCTCATTTATAATAAAAGAAGATGGGATTCAATGATCCCTTAGGTCCTTTCCTCCTCTAAATCTATTATCCCATGATACTATAATTCAAGATGTCAGGGGTGCAGTCTGTAGCTAGAGAAGGGCAAAATGAACATGGTCTTGTCAGGCATTGAACCTTGACCTTGCGTATGCTAAGCTAGGAATAAAAGATCCCTCCTGCCAAAAGCTGAGATTAACCCAAGGCTCTGGCCAAGGTAGAAGGACAAGGGCTGCCTTCAGAGACTGGAGGAACAGAGACTTGGCTGAACTCTCTCAAGCAGGCCAGTGCCAGGGAATTCTTCTCCATGGGCCTCTGAGGACTGCTACTGGCATGCCAACATTCCCTCTTCCAACCTCGGCCACAGCCACCACCTTTGCTGAGCTGGCATCTGATGATGGCCCCCGAGAGGGGCCTTGGGTCTAATGCCAGTCATATCACAAACAGGAATATGAACATTTGCTGGTGTGAACCAGGGAGAAGGCAAAGTGTCTAAGGAGATGCTGCCAAAGACACCTTTGATATGTTAATTAAGATGGTGGCAGAATCACCCTCTCCTCTCCCTCCCTCCCTACTCCAGAGCAGCAAATCCCAGGCCAGGTTCTACGACACCCCAAGGGGGCTGAAATTCTCAAAGGGGCCAGAGATTTTTCAAAATTTATTTTAATTTTCATAAGGTGCACATTTTCCATTTTGTGCTTTTGTAGAAGAGGGGGAAGGGTGGCAAGGGAGAGGACTTGAGCTTCCTGCCCATTTACGGCCTTCCTTGTCTCACTCTTTTTTTTTTTAACCCTTACTTTCTGTCTTATAATCAATATTAAGCATTGGTTCCATGACAGAAGAACAACCAGGACTAGGTAATCAGGTTTAAGTGACTTGCCCAGGGTCACATAGCTGGGAAATTTCTGAGGCAGATTTGAATCCAGGACCTTCCAGCTCCAGATCTGGTGCTCTATGCACTGAGCCACCTAGCTGCCCTTCCTTGGCTCTTTTGCATTTTTCAGGGCTAGAAGAGACCCCAGGGACTGTATAGTCCAATATCCTACCATGCGTCCATTTTACTAAAGAGGTAACAGGGGACAGCTGGGTGGAAAGAGTGCTGGGCCTGTAGTGAGGAAGATCTGAGCTTAAATTTGGCCTCAGACTCTTACTAGCTATGCAACCTTGGGCAAGTCACTTAACCTTATATGCCTTAGTTTCCACATCCGTAAAATGGAGAAGGAAATAGCAAGCCACTTTAGTCTTTTTGTAAAAAAACAAAAAACCAAAATGGGATCACAAAGAGTAGGACTCCTCAACTAAAAAACAACTTAACAACTGAGATACATTTTACAGATGAATTTATAGAATCCCTGTAATTTATAGCTTCCTAGCTATATCTGGAAGTGACTTCAGAGGCCATCTAGTCTAACTTTTTCATTTAAGAGATGAGAAAACTGAGGTCCCAGTTATGTGGGGGATTATGTGGTTTGCTCAAGATTCCACAGGTTGTATTAAAGAGAGTTGAACTTAGATCTTTTAACTTGAGAGTCAGCATTCTTTTCCCTATAATGCTTCCCTTCCTACCTCCTTTTTCTCCCTCCTTTTCTTTCTTCCCTCCTCTCTTTCCTTCCTTTTCCCCTCTTCCTCCTTCTCCTTCCTCCCATTCCTGCCTCTCCCCCTTCCTTCCTCTTTCCTTTTTTATTTCCCTCCCTCTCTACTTCCTTCTTTCCTTTCCTCCCTCCCTCCTTCCTTTCATTCCTCCCTCTTTTCCTTCCTTCTTTCCATTCCTTTCCTTTTTCCTCCCTTTCTTCCATTCCTCTTTTCCTTCCTCCCTCCTTCCTTCCTTCCTCTCCCTCTGCAAACATTAAATGTCTACTGTATGCATATATCTATATCAGGAGGTAAAGGTGATAGGAAGTCGAGATTCTGTTTAGTCTCTGACCCAATTGGGCATAAAATCTATTAGACAGATCAGAGAGAAAACCAGAGAACTGTAATCTACCATATTATAGACATATCTATCAGAGTCCTAGTACAAAGGGCCATATGGGATGTTATCATAGACAGGCTGACTGGAGGAGGCAGAGATGGCATTAGAACTGGGCTTCAAAGGATGAGAAGGCCAGAAAGGAGCCCAGACAGGCTAGTCAGTTTTAAAAGCTACAGGTTGAACTGAATATGCACTACCAAAAGAAAGTTAGCTGCGCAGAAGAGATAGCTACACTTTAAGGTTTAATTCTCTTTTTTCTCTGTTCTATAAAGTATCTGCAAATATACTTTGTTTGGGGTGTTTATTACATTCAGAATAGAAATTTATTATCTATATAATCTCATATTCTATTATAAATACAAAAACATAACTATGTCTGGGAAAAAAATTGAGGATGAGTAAGAATTCAATGGGTAAAAAAGTGGTTGGACACCCCTTAAGTAATAACAACAGTAACAGACAGCATTTAGGGAGCAGCTGAAGGTTTGAAAAGTCCTTTACAAATATTATGTCATTCAATTTTCACAAGTGTGAGGCTATTTTTAGTCTCATTTTATAGATGAGGAAACAGGAGGTAGATAGAGGTTAAGTGACTTGTTCAAGGTCACAAGGCTAGTTCAGAATTTGAACTCAGTTTTCTGACCTCTGTCCAGCACTCTATCTAATGTACCACCTAGCTGCCTATGTATCTTTATTATCTTTGCTCTATTCCTTGCTGCAGACCAAGGGCTGACCTCCTATATCATGGGTTATAACTGTGATGGCAAACCTATGACACGCACAGCCATTTTTGATGACATGTGGCTGGGGCTCCCACAGGGTTGGGGAGAAGGAGCGGTCATTGAAGGAGCATGAAGGCAACCCCTGCTCTCCTGGCACCCCCAGGCTAGCCAGCTGGGGAGGGCAGGGGCCTGGCTTTAGACTGGGCAGGGCTCTGGCCCACCTGCAAGGAAGGAGTGCCTGGAACCAATTACCAGATGCTTTTAGCACCCTGAAAAATATAGCAATGTCTTTACTCACAATTTTTCTCTCTACGTACTTTTGTGAGATCTTATTCTCAACATTAAATAATATAAAAACAACAAAAGAAACAGATTGACAGATGAAGTTAGTAGCTCTTGCTTGGGCTTGAAGTGTACAAAATACCAACCTTCAATTGAAGATTTAGCCAATGAAATTCAGCAACAAAAAAAGTCACTAATAGGCAGGTTAGTTAAAGAATTCCCCCTCCCCTCACTTATCTTAGTTCATGGCACCCCACAGAAGTTAAATAATATCAAGACCAACAAAAGAAACTGACTGACAGATAAACAAAGAAGTCACTAAGCAGGTAACTTAAATAATTAGTTTGGTTTATTAACGTTATATATTATAATTATACATTTTTGTTATTTAAACTATAAACATCATGAAATTATGGTTTTTTTCTCAAAGTGACATACCACTTGAGTTATGCTCATTTTTTTGGTGAATTTTGACACACCAAGCTCAAAAGGTTGCCCATCACTGGGTTATAAGAACGTTGGAGTGATAGTGTGGATGGCTCAGGACACAGAGTTCCAGCTATTCAGGAAACCACTCACATATGTCCTGATGACATATAAGAAGCATATTTGGCATTTTTGGGGCAGTGGGGGAAAGACTTCCCTCTTCCCAATATGCCAAACACTCAGCCCACCTTCTTCTCTTCTCCCCTAGACACTGCCTGTCTACAGAGCTCAATGCTAGAACTGGCCTAAGGATCAGGAAACCTGTAATCTGTACACATAGAATCCTAGTTATAGAGCTGGAGAGGACCTTTGGGGTCATATAGCCAATGCCTGCTATATCCAGAGCTCTGTGTTAGTAGCCAAAGGAGATAGGAGGAAGATATAGGTCCTTTCATTTTTCAGATGAGGAAACTGAGGCCCAAGGAAGAAAAGTGACTTCTAGGAACCCAGATCCAGAGCAGGAAGAGATCACTTCACAAATCCAAAACCAAGGCTCAGCAGAGTTTAAGAAACTTGCTAAAGTCACACAGGTTGTAAATGTCTAAGCTATTTACCACCCAGGTCCTTTAACCCCAAGTCTAGCATTCTCTCTCTATTTCACATTGCTGTTCCTGGCTCAGTTGTGAACTCCCTGTATGGGTCTCAGACTCCCCCTCTGCCAAATGAAGATGCTGCACAGGAACAATGAGGATGGTTTTTGGTCTTACCTCATTAAAATGAACATATAAATTTTTTTTTAAAAAATAGGCAGTAAATGATAGAATTGAAGGTTTCCTGCATGATTCCTCTCGTCCTTGTTTAAGAATTTAAATATTTGTGTTAGTTGACAGTTATGTTTATAGTTTCCATCTGTCTGTCTATCTATCTGTCTGTCCATCCTAATGTCTGCCTATCCATTCATTTATCTATCTATCTATCTATCTATCTATCTATCTATCTATCTATCTATCTATCTATCCATCTAACTATCTGTCTGTCTGTCTATATGTCCTAATGTCTGCCTGTCCATCCATCCACCTATTTATCCATCCATCTACCTATTTATCCATCCATCCATTTATTTATCCATCTATCTATCCATCCATCTATCTATCTATCTATCTATCTATCTATCTATCTATCTATCTATCTATCTATCTATCTATCTATCTATCATAAAACCAAATGAGGATCACCTAGACCAGACTTCCAGCCTTGACATTATATGGTTTTATACTATTGACCAACTTAAGCTGACCTGATGAGCTCCAAGGCTCATGGGATGACAGCTTTATAGAAGCAGAGGTAGAGATTATCTAGTTCAATTCTCTCATTTTATAGATAGGAAATCTATAGGAAACCAAGGTCTACAGGGAAGTGACTTGGGCAAGGTCACAAACCTAGTAAGTAATCAAGAGTCATAGAATCACAGGTTTTGAGATAGAAGGGCCCTTTAAGGACACCTGGCCTTGACCCTTCACTTTATTATTGAGAAAACAGAGGCCCAGAGAGTAGGAATTCACTTTCTGAAGGTCATGAACCTAATATGTACAATTCCAAGTGGGATTCTAGGTGAGATTCTTGGGTCATAGATTCAAAGAAAAATGGGACCATCAAGGTCATAGAGTCCAACTTGCTTGAGGAAATTGAGGTCCAGGAGGGGAAGTGACTTGCCCAAGGCCACAAAGGTCAGGATGTGCAACCAAGTCTTCTGATTAAATTCAGGACTCTTTCCACTATGCTCCCCAAGGCAGAAAAGTGCACCCACACATGACAGCACTTGATTTCTGACCCAATTTTCTTTTTATTTTCAAAGAGATGAATCAATCACCCATTTTGTAATCACTCCCTCATAGCCATAAGTCAGTTTCCCAAGCAATAAGGATTAAACGTCTGGCTGATGACAGAGGTGGGTATTTGAGGCGCGGGTCTTCGCCAAGTCTTTTCGTGCATGTGCTGTCATTTGGTACAATGGCGGCTTTTGTTCTTATTGTGTCTTTGAAATCGGGGGATGGTGTGTCACAACATGCCACATCCATGCACTAAGGCGGCAAGGCTGCCAGAAGCCCACAAAAGAGGGGAGCAAGAGAAGCCAGCAATGAAATCTATTCCCAGAACTTTTAGAGGAGTGAGTAATAGGGAGAGGCCAGAAGAGAACTATTTCTCCAGGCTCTTGGGCCAGGTGGCCAAAGGCTGGAAATGGGGCAGATCGGGCAGCTTCCTGTCCTTTGTACCCACAGTGCTCTACTCTTAGTGAGAACCACAGAACATAAACTTATTGCCGGGACTCACAGTGACACTTATTCAGTCAAGGTGACCTTGGATTCAATATGCTTCTGATTTTTCCCATATCATCTGGCACAAAAAGAACTTGCAAGTTTATTCTATGTTAAGAAGATGACTTTTTTCCAGAAATAAAATATTCATAGAACCATAGTGATGAACCCTGAGGTCCTTTAATCCAGCTGCCTGCCCTAGGCAGTATTGAGGCCAATACTTTAATCACAGGACCAGCCCCAGGTCCCAGAAAAAGCGAAGAGATTTTCTATTAAATAATTTTTCTCTGATGTTCTAGTCACATGTTCAGATTCCTGATAAACCCTTAATAGTTACATGCTATCACCTAATCCAGAGACAGTAGATAATTACAATAATAAGAAGCCAAATTGATTTTAGGCTATATTTTTGTGTCGACATTTGAATATGGGAGTACATGCTAGATATCCTGGGAATTCATCTCAGACCAGTCAAAAGAGCTTCAGGTTGAGTCAGATTCTGGGTTCGAATCCCAGATCAGCTCTTCCTTTAACATGGTCCTTTGTTTCTTTGTCAATAAAATGGGGGTTGAGCTAGATGATCTCTATGGTCCATTCAAGTTCAAAATCTGGACATCTATGAGGCGACAAAGGCATACTATGTGCACCTGACCTAGGAGGGGCTACGAAGGTTCTCTGCTTCTTCTTCTGGCCCTCTGGGACCATAGCATTATCACCTCTCAGATTGATACAAGGCACCAGTCCAAGTTTCTGTTTTCCTTCTTGGTTAAACTTCTTGTCTTTTTGGCTCAGACCTTTTCAAGAGACAGGGGTCAAGGGTGATAATCAGGTGTCTTGGGTGCTCTTGGGCACTTGGGGTAAGAAGGGTTTTAATTACAGTTCCCAGAGCCTACAGGTGCATACCGGGAATAGGAAGTAGGGAAGGTAGTAATGGAAGTCACAGCAAATCTAATTATGCAGAATAAGTAATCATGTCAGCTTGAATTTGAAAGCCAAGATTTCCTTACTGAATGGGCAGACCATGGTAAGATGCACTATGGAGGGAGATAATAAAATAAACAGATGATACCACTCTCATCCTGGGGGAGCTTCTAGCCTGGCTCAAATGAGATAATGTATGTAATACACTTTGTAAATGAGATCACAGGATTCAGAGCTGAGAGGGACCTTGGAGGGACCTTGGAGAGCATTCTAGTCCATTCACCTGACTCTGCTGATGGGAAAACTGAAGGCCAGGGGGGTTAAGTGATAAAGGCCACACAGATAAACAGAAAGAAAGATATATGGATGGCTGGATAGGTGGATGACCAGATAGAGGAATGGATGGATAAACAGACAAAGAGAGCAGATGTTGGATAAATAGAATGACAGATAGATGTAGATGGATGTATGGACAGATAACAGGATAGATGGATAGAAAGGTAGACAGATGGAGCAAATATTTAAGGGCTTATTATGTGCTCAGTACTGGGGTTGTGAATACATATAAGCAAGACAGTCCCTGTCCTCAAGGAGCTTACATTTGAATGGGGAAACACAAGTCATAAGACATGATAAAGGATTCACTTACAAAATGAACCACCTAGAAATAGGGTTTGCATAATAATACATGTACAACCCTGACTGAATTGCTTGTTGGCTCCAGAAGGGGGGAGGGAGACTATATAGTTCACGTAACTTCAAAGTGATCACTGCAAAGTGAAGGGGAGGCTGGATCTGGCCAAGAAAAGGCAAAACAGTCTTGAGGGTGGAATCCGGGGTTGAGAAGCCAAGCAGAGATGGAGATGATAGCCTAAGAGCCGGTTACTGCGGTTACTTTGTTGGAAAAAGTATCAGTTGCTGTTTTACATGGAATACATCACACAGATAAGTATCAGTTACTGTTGTTACTCTTGTTCCTACTTTCATTATTACTGATATTTCAAGGTATAGAGGTTATAATACTGGTGTAGCTAATGAGTCAGCTATCAGGGCTGGAAGGATGGGGGTGGGGAGGTGGTGTGAGACTCCAGAATGGAACTGGTCATGTGAATGGCTATCTATACTGCCACAGGCCCAAAGGCTTCTTGAGGCACCAACCTTCAGGGGGGAAGAAAGCAGCAGTAAGCTCTGCCCATAATTCAAATATACTATACTATATCAACCAATCAATGAACAAGGACTTATTAAGCACTTTCTGTGTCTCAAACCCTGTGACAAGTGCTGGGGATACAAGTATAAAGAATATATCAGTTCTTGCCTTCAAGGAGCTTACATTCTAATGAGGAAGACAAATGCATATGTAAGTAGATACAGAATCAAAATAGGGCATCCCCAAAGTCTTATGCTGTTTTAACACAAAACTATACAAATATAAATCTTAAATAAAAATTCATTAAAAGAAGTGAAATTTAAGGTAGATTGTAAATAGAATTGATCTTACAGATCTTATCATTGCCTGCTCACTCCATCTATCTATCTATCTATCTATCTATCTATCTATCTATCTATCTATCTCCATCCAACTATCCATCCATCCATGCTCTCTCTCTTTCTATCCATCTGTCTCTCTTTCTCTATCTATCATCTATATATCCATTTATCTATTATCTATCTATCATCCATCCATGTATCTATCTATCTATCTATCTATCTATCTATCTATCTATCTATCTATCTATCTATCTCCATCCAACTATCCATCCATCCATCCATCCATCCATCCATCCATCCATCCATCCATCCTCTCTCTCTTTCTATCCATCTGTCTCTCTTTCTCTATCATCTATATATCCATTTATCTATTATCTATCTATCATCCATCCATGTATCCATCCATCTATCCATCCATCCATCTATCTATCTATCTATCTATCTAGTACATGCTAGGGTGGGGAAGAGGGTGTCACTAGCCCACAAGCTATATACCTCCATGTCTCCCATGTTACCGAGCTATATCTCTATGTGTCCACAAAGACTATGCAAGGAAAGCCGATAGTACACTGCCTGTGTTCTACTGAGCATACTTTCTGTTTTCACAAGGAAATAAATCCACACTCTCTCCATCAGCAGAGTAAATATTGCCTTTCTTTCCACTGCACCAAAGCTGGCATCTAACCACCATTTGCCACACATGCCAGCACCCTGACTACTTGCAGCAATTTCTAACCATCACTCCATGAATGCCAATCAATCATTCCCCTTTCCAGACATCTTTGTGACAGCAAATGATGGAGAGGGAATTTTCTTGCCCTAGTGGCCCCAAAGATATTTTTCTTCCCTATGTGTGACCCTGGGTAAGTCACTGAACCCTCATTGCCTAGATCTTACCATTTCTTCCCCTCTCTCACCTCCACAGTGTCCCAGTCTCCTGACACTGGGAAGGATCCTCCAGCATCCCCCAAATATCCCCCCAAATATGTTCATCATGGTATCTGAAATTTTGTCTTTATAAATTCATTCTTTTGTATTTGAAGGATCTGGGATACCAAGAGCCCTCTTTAAAAATGCAAATACCAAGCAAGGTAGGGAGAGATATATTTTAAAATGAAGGTGATAGAAAAACAAAAGATGTCAATAAAAATTAAAAAATAAAAAGAATGCAGATAGTTGAGCCCTTATCGGCCAGTAACACCTTGGGTGGGATTAGGACAAAGCATGAGAGTGGGGCTTTGTGGGAAGGACACCCAAGATATGGTCCAGAAGAGAATAGAAGAAGCACTAAACAGAAAGGTTAGGAGGACAATAACTTCATGTATGAGGCAATGTCTTCAAATAAATCAAGCTTCTCCAGCAACTAAGAACCTGTTAACCCTCTCCTGAGCCCAATTTCTCTCCATTCCCTCCTGCTCTGGGTTCCAAGACCTTATTTCCCCCCCTCTCCTCTGAAGGCTGAAAGTTGGGGGGAAAACCCAGTGTTCTCCAGGTATTGGGCCCAGTAATGCTTTGCTGCCAAAAGGCCACAGACAGAATCACAAAAACCATTCAGGAGCCAGAAGACCCCCTTCCAGCAAGGCAAAGTCAAGGCTGCCCAGACCAGATGGCACACTGCCTACTCAGATACATCATTCTTTCATCTCTGTTGCCCATGCCTCTGTCGGCAAGACATGCCTCTCTAGCCTCCCTGAAAGCCATGATGAATTCATGGTTGAGATCTGATGTAAGCACAAATGACAGCTTCTCCATATACATTAGAAACTCACGGGGTGGGAGGAGGAGGAGGGAGACTGGGAGGGCTAAGAAACTTCTTAAATGCTAATTTTCCATAGAATAAAATAAAATGACGGAATCGACACGGCTCCAGCTGGCTCTGGGCAGTGAGCAATCCCATCTCAAAATAACAGATTTTACGATCCACAATAGCGGCTCATTAAGAATGAATGGAGAGATGGATAAAAATAGCTTTCTGTATTAAGAAATAGGAAAATGGCAAACACACTTGATAGAATAACTGCCTGAGCAGAGCTGATGATTAGTAACACTGCTGGTTGGCACATGAAGCGAAAGAGGCAGAGGTCACTGGGAGAATCCTGGGAGAGCTCTGGTTGGTTCCCTTGCCAAGGTGTGTGCCATGATTACAAGGGGGTACAGGGTGAAGGGGCAGGCAAGGGTATGAGTGCTTTACTGCTGCCCATTCCCACCACTGAGGGACATGAGAGATGGCAGTTTTTAAGACCCAAGCTATCTTTAGAATTGTCTTAATTCCTCAATAGCATTATTGCCTGGCCCAGAGTTATTCATCCTTCATTTCAAAGAGGACTAATGATATCAGGGAGTGATGTCTTGCCTCCCATGTAAATTGCCTGGTACAAAGTAGGTACTTAATAAGTATTTCCTTTTTAATTAAACCCTTGCCTTCCATCTTTCAATATCTTAGTATTGATTCTAAAACAGGAGAGTGGTAAGGGCTAGGCGATGGGGGTTAAGTGGCTTGCCCAGGGTCACACAGCTAGGACATGTCTGAGGCCAGTTTTGAACCCAAGCCTTCCCATCTCTAGGCTGACTATCTACTGAACACATAGCTGCCCTAAATAAATATTTCATGATTGATTCAGTCTCCTGCCCTGATCAGCCCAGCCCAATTTGTAATAAGGTCTCCCTTGATCAGAGCAATAAGGAACCTTAGAGGTTGTACGGTCCAATTGTTTTATTTTACAAAGGAAAAATCTGAGGCAAGAGAGGGAAATTACTTGTCTCAGGTCAGACAGGCAATGAGTAATGGAGCGAGACTTTGGACTCTTGCTCATCTGACTCTAGAAATCTCCCAATGACACATCCCAAATTTGGAGGAGGCCTTAGAAATCATCTAATGGGGGCAGCTAGGTGGCTCAGTGGATAGAAAGCCAGACCTAGAGATGGGAGTTCAAATCTTACCTTAGATACTTCCTAGCTATGTGACCCTAGATAAGTCACTTAATTCTCTTTACCTAGCTCTTACCACTCTTCTGCCTTGGCATCTATTGATTCTAAGATGGAAGAAAAAGGTTAAAAACCAGAAATCATCTGGTATAGAACCTACTTCATGTTGGCCTTAATGATGGTCCATTAGTCTCTGCTTAAAGTTTTAGGGAGCTCACTCCCCCAAAATGCTAGGCAGCTAGAAGGTGCAGTGGATATTGGAAGCAGAAAAAAATCATCTCCCTGAATTTAAATCTGGTTTCAGATACTTACTAGCTATGTGAGCCTGGGCAAGTCATGTAAACCTGTTTGCTTCACTTTCCATTTTTACACAAATGACCTGGAGAAGGAAATGACAAACCATTCTAGCATCTCTGCCAGTCTAATCCCAAATAAAGTCATGAAGAGTCTATTAAAAGGACTGAACTACTCCCCAATGCACAAGGCAGGCTATTCCTCCATTTAAAAAATAATTTATTTGTTTATTTAGAATATTTTTTCCATGTTTACATGATTTGTGATTTTTTCCACCCCTTTTTCCTCTCCCCTCCCAGAGCTGACAAGCAGTTCCCCTGGGTTATACATGTATCATTGTTCAAAACCCATTTCCATGTTATTCATATTTGCAGTAGAGAGATCTTTTAACATAAAAATGCTAATCATATCCCTATCAAACTACGTGTTCCATCATATGTTTTTCTTCTGCATTTGTTTCCACAGTCCTTTCTCTGGATGTGGATAGCATTCTTTCTCCTAAGTTCCTCTGGATTGTTCTGGATCATTGCATTGCTGCTAGTAGAGAAGTCTATCACATTCAATTGTACCACAGTGTATCCATCTCTGTGTATAATGTTCTCTTGGTTCTGCTCCTTTCACTCTGCATCAATTCCTGGAGGTTGTTCCAGTTCACATGGAATCCCTCCAGTTCATTATTCCTTTGAGCACAATGGTATTCCATCACCAGCATATACCACACTTTGTTCAGCCATTCCCCAATCGAAGGGCAGCCCCTCATTTTCCCAATTTTTTTTGGCCACCATAAAGAGCGCCACTATGAATATTCTTGTACAAGTCTTTTTCCTTATTATCTCTTTGGGGCACAATCCCAGCAGTGCTATGGCTGGATCAAAGGGCAGACAGTCTTTTGTCGCCCTTTGGGCATAGTTCCAAATTGCCCTCCAGAATGGTTGGATCAATTCACAACTCTACCAACAGTGTATAAATGTCCCAATTTTGCCACATCCCCTCCAACATTTATTGCTTTTCTTTCCTACCATATTGGCCAGTCTGCTGGGTGTGAGGTGATACCTCAGAGTTGTTTTAATTTGCATTTTTCTAATCAGGAGGGATTTAGAACACTTTTTTCATGTGCTTATGGATAGTTTTGACTTCTTTATCTGAGAACTAAAGGAGGCTATCCCATTGGTGAAGACTTTATGATAAAGTTCTTTTGAAAGCATTGTGTGTGTGTGTGTGTGTGTGAGAGGTAACATACCTTGACTGTGGTCAAGAAAGAAGCCAGTGTCCCCAGGGCCTGATGGATTCACCTGTGAATTCTATCAAACATTCAGAGAACAGTTAATCCCAATACTATACAAACTATTTGACATAATAAGCAAAGAGGGAGTTCTACCAAACTCCTTTTACGACACAAACATGGTACTGATTCCAAAACCAGGCAGATCAAAAACAGAGAAAGAAAACTATAGGCCAATCTCCCTAATGAATATAGATGCAAAAATCTTAAATAGGATACTAGCAAAAAGACTCCAGCAAGTGATCAGAAGGATCATTCACCATGATCAAGTAGGATTCATACCAGGGATGCAGGGCTGGTTCAACATTAGGAAAACCATCCACATAATTGACCACATCAACAAGCAAACTAGCAAGAATCACATGATTATTTCAATAGATGCAGAAAAAGCCTTTGATAAAATACAACACCCATTCCTATTAAAAACACTAGAAAGCATAGGAATAGAAGGGTCATTCCTAAAAATAATAAACAGTATATATCTAAAACCAACAGCTAATATCATCTGCAATGGGGATAAACTAGATGCATTCCCAATAAGATCAGGAGTGAAACAAGGATGCCCATTATCACCTCTACTATTTGACATTGTACTAGAAACACTAGCAGTAGCAATTAGAGAAGATAAAGGAATTGAAGGCATCAAAATAGGCAAGGAGGAGACCAAGTTATCACTCTTTGCGGATGACATGATGGTCTACTTAAAGAATCCTAGAGATTCAACCAAAAAGCTAATTGAAATAATCAACAACTTTAGCAAAGTTGCAGGATACAAAATAAACCCACATAAATCATCAGCTTTTCTATATATCTCCAACACAGCTCAGCAGCAAGAACTAGAAAGAGAAATCCCATTCAAAATCACCTTAGACAAAATAAAATACCTAGGAATCTACCTCCCAAAACAAACACAGGAACTATATGAACACAACTACAAAACACTCGACACACAACTAAAACTAGACTTGAACAAATGGAAAAACATTAACTGCTCATGGATAGGACGAGCCAATATAATAAAAATGACCATCCTACCCAAACTTATTTATCTATTTAGTGCCATACCCATTGAACTACCAAAATACTTCTTCACTGATTTAGAAAAAACCATAACAAAGTTCATTTGGAAGAACAAAAGATCAAGGATATCCAGGGAAATAATGAAAAAAAACACATATGATGGGAGCCTTGCAGTCCCTGACCTAAAACTATATTACAAAGCAGCAGTCATCAAAACAATTTGGTACTGGCTAAGAAACAGAAAGGAAGATCAGTGGAATAGACTGGGGGAAAGCGACCTCAGCAAGACAGTATACGATAAACCCAAAGATCCCAGCTTTTGGGACAAAAATCCACTATTCAATAAAAACTGCTGGGAAAATTGGAAGACAGTGTGGGAGAGACTAGGAATAGATCAACACCTCACACCCTACACCAAGATAAATTCAAAATGGGTGAGTGACTTAAACATAAAGAAGGAAACCATAAGTAAATTGGGTAAACACAGAATAGTATACATGTCAGACCTTTGGGAGGGGAAAGGCTTTAATAGTATACATGTCAGACCTTTGGGAGGGGAAAGGCTTTAGAACCAAGCAAGATATAGAAAGAATCACAAAATGTAAAATAAATAATTTTGACTACATCAAACTAAAAAGCTTTTGTACAAACAAAACCAATATAACTAAAATCAGAAGGGAAACAACAAATTGGGAAAAAATCTTCATAGAAACCTCTGACAAAGGTTTAATTACTCATATTTATAATGAGCTAAATCAATTGTACAAAAAATCAAGCCATTCTCCAATTGATAAATGGGCAAGGGAAATGGATAGGCAGTTCTCAGATAAAGAAATCAAAACTATTAACAAGCACATGAAGAAGTGTTCTACATCTCTTATAATCAGAGAGATGCAAATCAAAACAACTCTGAGGTATCACCTCACACCTAGCAGATTGGCTAACATAACAGCAAAGGAAAGTAATGAATGCTGGAGGGGATGTGGCAAAATAGGGACATTAATTCATTGCTGGTGGAGCTGTGAACTGATCCAACCATTCTGGAGGGCAATTTGGAACTATGCCCAAAGGGTGCTAAAAGAATATCTACCCTTTGACCCAGCCATAGCACTGCTGGGTCTGTACCCCAAAGAGATAATGGACAAAAAGACTTGTACAAAAATATTCATAGCTGCGCTCTTTGTGGTGGCCCAAAACTGGAAAATGAGGGGATGCCCATCAATTGGGGAATGGCTGAACAAACTGTGGTATATGTTGGTGATGGAGTACTATTGTGCTAAAAGGAATAATAAAGTGGAGGCATTCCATGGAGACTGGAACAACCTCCAGGAAGTGATGCAGAGCGAGAGGAGCAGAACCAGGAGAACATTGTACACAGAGACTAACACACTGTGGTATAATCGAATGTAATGGACTTCTCCATTAGTGGCGGTGTAATGTCCCTGAACAACTTGCAGGGATCCAGGAGAAAAAAACACCATTCATAAGCAAAGGATAAACTATGGGAGTGGAAACACCGAGGAAAAGCAACTGCCTGAATACAGAGGTTGAGGGGACATGACAGAGGATAGACTCTAAATGAACACTCTAATGCAAATACTATCAACAAAGCAATGGGTTCAAATCAAGAAAACATCTAATGCCCAGTGGACTTACGCGTCGGCTATGGGGGGTGGGGGGGGGGAGGAAAAGAAAATGATCTATGTCTTTAACGAATAATGCTTGGAAATGATCAAATAAAATATATTTAAAAAAAAAAAGAAAGAAGCCAGTGCGCCTGTGGAGCCAAGGGCTGCATCCTCACCAAGGTGATGTGCAGCTGGCATACTTATTAACAAGAATACTTTGATGTATCTGCATGAGCTCATCAATGAGGTACTCCCTTCCAGGAAGGCCGATCACAACCCACTGTGCATGCCTTCTTGTCCTAGGTAACTCTTGTTCATGTCCTATAATTTCTTCTGGGGAGGCACCCAACATGCTAGGTGGTCTTCCTCTAGTTCTCCTGGCATTTCATGGCTACCAATGGAGCTGTCAATGCATATTAGTGGAGAGAATTTTCTGACCAGGAACTCCCTACCCTAAAGAAATCACAAGCCCATCATTTAAAAAAAATAGGTAACCCATATTTTAGTGGTAATTTACAATTTAGGATGACCTTTTCTGGAGGTTACACATTGCAGGGTCTTACAAATGATCCTTCTAATAATTAGAGGTCTCCACCCATGTGTCTGGGAAGGAATGAGCTCCCTACTTCAAGCAAAGGCCAATAGACCACCTGTAAAGGTGGATAACGTAGATTAGATTCTGCATTCGATGATTCCTAAGGACCCTTCCAAAGTTAGGCTGCTGCAGTGGGAAATAACTGGAGTTACAGGATCCAAAGCCTCATTGCTTATTTGACCTTGGATTAGTTATTTCCCCTCCCTTGGCTTCTGCTTCCTCATAAAATAAAGCAGTTGGTTTGCACTCAGACACTTCCTAGCTGTGTGACCTTGGGCAAGTCACGTAACCCTAATCGCCTAGCTCTTGCCAATCTTCTGCCTTAAAACTAAGAAAAAAGGGAAGGGTGATTAAATAAATACCCTATAGACACATGGCTCAAAATGGGCAGGCCATTAGGAGTCAAGTGGAAACTCTGCCACAAGGAAGTGGCAAGGCTATGGAAGTTCTGAGTCCCTGGGGGTATCTTCCCATGCCCTCCCAGGAATCCTTCCTTTGGGAAAGGAAATCAGCAAGGCTGGTTTCATTTGTGTCTCCTTGGGTACACTTGGCAAAGAACTGCTAAACTGCCCCGAGGTTTACTGGTGGGGGCTCATACAGCTATCCCTGGGGAGAAGGGCCCATGGTTGAATCTGTGTATCCAGGCTCTACAGAGACTCTAAGACTGACCAGGGTCATTCTCATTCTTGGACGGGTACTGGTGGGGTCTGGTACACAACAGGAAACATATGGTCTCTCCCATTTATCCACCACATATCATTTACTGCCTTCTGTCGCTGTTTATCTTATTCATAAAATCATATGCAGTGCCTCCTTAGCCAAGGATTTAGAGTGGTCCCTGGGGATGGGTGCTTGAGGTCAGAACAAAAATCACTGCTGAGCTTTGACTCAAGAAATCGGGGGTCTGTCTGTCTGTCTTTGCCCTTGTCTATCTGTCACACACACATCCTAAGAGAGGAGAGAGAGCTCAAAAACATTGAGCAAATGAGAGACCATGAAAGATTGTGGCAGGGAGAATGGCAGACCACCAGGCGCACCACCACAGTGGAAAGAGAAGCAAACAGTTGTAGGCACTGAGCTCAAAATTGGACTGGGACAGCAGCAAGATGTTAAAGGCATGAGTTTAGGGGTAAGAAGGCTTGACTGCTGCTCCATGGCGCCTTCCTACTCAAGCTAAGACCACCACGATCACGGCATCATGATAGAAGTATCATCCCAGGGAGTGAGGGAAAGGCAATGAACTCTGTGACTCTGATTCCAAGGCTGGGTGGTCCCTACTCTTCCATTCTCCAAAAGGACCAGGAGCCATTTCCCAATC
Source organism: Monodelphis domestica (assembly GCF_027887165.1). Classification (NCBI taxonomy): domain Eukaryota; kingdom Metazoa; phylum Chordata; class Mammalia; order Didelphimorphia; family Didelphidae; genus Monodelphis; species Monodelphis domestica. Next base: position 510,392,767 of record NC_077228.1, on the reverse strand, counting down.
TACCTTCTTTAAGAATTCATTGATTTTCTTGTTTGCCATTGGTTTCCTTCCTTTCCTTCTTTCTCTTTCCTTCTCTTTCTTTCTTTCTCTTTCTTTCTTTCTTTCTTTCTTTCTTTCTTTCTTTCTTTCTTTCTTTCTTTCTTTCTTTCTTTCTTTCTTTCTTTCTTTCTTTCTTTCTTTCTTTCTTTCTTTCTTTCTTTCTTTCTTTCTTTCTTTCTCTCTCTCTTTCTTTCTTTCTTTCTTTCTTTCTTTCTTTCTCTCTTTCTTTCTTTCTCTCTTCCTTTCTTTCTTTCTTTCTCTCTCTCTCTTCTTTCTTTCTTTCTTTCTTTTTTCTTTTCTTTCTTTCTTTCTTTCTTTCTTTCTTTCTTTCTTTCTTTCTTTCTTTCTTTCTTTCTTTCTTTCTTTCTTTCTTTCTTCCTTTCTTTCTTCCTTCCTTTCTTTCTTCCTTTCCTTCCTTCCTTCCTTCCTTCCTTCCTTCCTTCCTTCCTTCCTTCCTTCCTTCCTTCCTTCCTTCCTTCCTTCCTTCCTTCCTTCCTTCCTTCCTTCCTTCCTTCCTTCTTTTCCTTCCTTCCTTCCTCCCTCCCTTCCTTCCTTCTTTTCCTTCCTTCCTGCATTCCTCCCTCCCCACCTCTTCTCTCTCTCTTTCTTTCTTCAGAAGAGTGGTAAGAGCTAGGTGATGGGGGCTGTTCAGGGTCACACAGCTAGGAAGTATCTGAGACCAGATTTGAACCTAGGACCTTCTATCCCCAGGCTAGGCTCTATCCACTGAGCCACTTAGCTGCCCCTTTGCCACTGGTTCTAAAAGAAATCAATTCTCTAAGAATGATTTGGTTGTGCCCTTGGGAGTTAAATGCAATGGAGAAGGCAAATGGGTAATGAGGTGCCCTGGGAAAGAGAAACAGAGTTTTGTAACTCCTGGGAATAATCCCAGAATGGGGGCTTGGAGCTAGACAGAAAAAAGATGTTATTGATCCATATTTATAACTTTCCAGAGGGAGAGAAAGGCTAAGTGAATCTAGGTTACAACCTTGATGTGATTGAGCCTAGAGCAGCCCACGTGGGGACAAATGGACTGGAGAAGGTCCTTCTGTGAGGCGGTTGCCTTAGGCACTTCTGGTTTCCCTTTGGTCTTCCTATGGAAATTGATAAGTCAGTCAACTAGCATTTATTGTGTCTACTATGTGCTAAGTACTGGGGAAAATACAAAAGGCAACCCTCCCCCATAGTGGCTGTCCTCAAGGAGTTCACTGTCTAATGGGGGAGACAATATACACACAATGGCATACAGTTGAGCTACAGACAGAAGAGCTGGGGGTAGCCTCAGAGAGAAGGCACTAAGATGAAGGAGGCTTGGGAAGGTGGGATTTTCGACACTGGGAGGTGGAGATGAGGAGGGATGGTGGGTGTTCTAGGCACCAGAGATAGCCCCGGCAAGTGCTCAGCCAGGAAATGGAGTCTCATGTGTGCGGAACGTCAAGGAGACCAGTGTGATTGGGTCACACGGTACATGGAGAGGAGTAAAGAGTAAGAAATGGGAGCTAGGTGACGAAGAGCTTTAAAAGCCAGGGAGGACTTTCTATCTGATCCTGGGGGCAACAGGGAGCCCCTGGATTTGACTGAGTAGGAGGGTGACAGGGCTCCGACCTGGGCTTTGGAGAGCTTGTTTTGACAACTGAAAGGAGGGTTTGGGGTGGGAGAGACTTGAGGCAGAAGGACCCACCAGCAGGCTATGGCAATAGTCCACAGTGTATGATGAGGATCATACCTAAGGGAAGCTGGGAAAGAGGGCTGCTGTCCATACGAGGGGTGGGGAGCAACTGGTGCTGCATACCAGCCTTTTGTCTCCTACTCCACAGTAGAACTTTTAGAACAAAATGGCACCATGAGAAGATTCAAATATAGAACCACAGAATATCAGTGCTAAAGGGGGCCTCTGAATGGCATTTTTAGAGCTTTGTGAAGTCAAGAGCCTTCCAGAATCTCATTTCAGCCTACCTTTGTAGATCTCTCTTCCTTTTTCCTTTGGAGATCTCTTTTACCCGACTTCATGGACTCAGAGACATTATTCTCCTTTCTATCAAAATGGCCGGCCTGCCTGTCTCTCTCTGTCTCTCTGTCTCTCTGTCTCTCTCTCTCTCACACACACACACACACACACAAAACATTCCCTCTCTCAACTCCATAGAATATATTCTCTCTTCACCTCCACCTTTTAGAAATCTGTAGCTTTATTAATCAATTAATTAGTATTTATTAAGTACTGGTTTAGGTGCCAGGAAGGAAGAAAGGAAGGAAGGGAGGGAGGGAGGGAAGGCAAAAGAAGAGAAGAGGACAGAAAGAAGGAAGCGAGGAATCAGTATTTATATATTTATTAAGTGCCAGTTATGTACTAAGTACTGTGGCTAAGGCTTTACAACATTACAATCACTTGATCTTCACAATAATCTTGGAAGATAGGTGCTATTATGATCCTTACATGAGGAAACAAAGGCAAACAGGGTGAAGTGACTTGTCCAGAGTCACAGGGCTGGTAAGTGTCTGAGAGATTTAAACTCTGGTCTTCCTGAGCCCAAGCTCAGCACTCCCACTAATAAGGATGGAGAATACATCCAGCCTAGCATGGGAGGAAAGGGATGGGAACTACTCCTAACTACACCAAAGTAGGGTCCGGCAGCCCCAGCACCTACCAGCACATCGCAGGTGTACCTCACATTCTTTAATGAAAGGCTCTTGTTGAACTGAAATGAGATGATGCAACCTTGCCTGTAGGGTCGATTGGGACAAACAGCTTCCCAGGAAGAAAAGAGTGAACCTAGACAGCCAGCCTCCACTGTTGGTCGGGAAAGCTAGTGTGAAGGCTGGGAGAGCACAAGGTAGGTGAGCCATAAATCTCAACTGAGGGTCCCTTCTGGAACAGCTAAGGAAACAGGGAACAAGGGACCAAAGTACCACGGAGACTGTCCTTCAATGGATACTGGAATCTGGTGAAAGAATGGAGATGGACAGGTTATTCTACTGGGGGAGAAAACCTTGGAACACGTGCCCCTGGGTAAGCCAAGACTCTGGGCTCACATGGGCTGGGCGTGACTCCAGGGACTTTCCCAAAAAGGTGATTTTCTCTCTTATTTTTGGCTTGTTGCCTTTACCTAGAATTTATTTCCAGGAAAATTCTACATGCATAGCTTAGGTATATTTGTATTCATATAACTTAGGCATATATGTTGTGTCTAGATGGGCAGCTACTTTGAAGTAGCATATAAATGCTCACTATTATTCCAGTGAATCTCTTTCTTCCACAGGGTTCAGCGAAATCCATCCCTCCCTCCCACCTTCCTTCCTTCCTTCCTTCCTTCCTTCCTTCCTTCCTTCCTTCCTTCCTTCCTTCCTTCCTTCCTTCCTTCCTTCCTTCCTTCCTTCCTTCCTTCCTTCCTTCCTTCCTTCCTTCCTTCCTTCCCTCCCTCCTTCCCTCCTTCCTTCCTTCCTTCCTTCCTTCCTTCCTTCCTTCCTTCCTTCCTTCCTTCCTTCCTTCCTTCCTTCCTTCCTTCCTTCCTTCCCTCCCTCCTTCCCTCCTTCCTTCCTTCCTTCCTTCCTTCCTTCCTTCCTTCCTTCCTTCCTTCCTTCCTTCCTTCCTTCCTTCCTTCCTTCCTTCCTTCCTTCCTTCCTTCCCTCCCTCCCTCCTTCCCTCCCTCCCTCCTTTCTTCCTTCCTTCCTTCCTTCCTTCCTTCCTTCCTTCCTTCCTTCCTTCCTTCCTTCCTTCCTTCCTTCCTTCCTTCCTTCCTTCCTTCCTTCCTTCCTTCCTTCCTTCCTTCCTTTCCTTCCCTCCCCCCTCCCTCCCTTCTTTTCCCTTCTGTCTTAAAAGTAATACAAGTATCAGTTCTAAGGCAGAAGAGTGGTAGGGGCTAGGCAATGGGAATTAAATGACTTGCCCAGAGTCACACAGGTATTTGAACCCAGGTTTGGCTCTCCATCCACTAAACCACATAGCTGCCCCTCCCTTCTTTTTATAAAAGATCTAGACCCCAAACTCTCAACCTTGAGTACTGCAGACTTGAGGTCACCCTCAGGCAAGCCTCTAGAGTTGGTGCCACCCAGGGAATATTCCCTCTCTGGATAGAGGTCTGGATTCTCATAGACTCATAGAGTTAGTGCTGGAAGGGACCTTAGTGGTCATCAAGTCAAAGCCCCTTAGTTTACAGATAAGGGAAACTGAGGCTGAGAGACATTAAATGACTTTGCCCAGGATCATTCACCTAATAAATGTCTGATGCAGGATTTGAACCTAGTTCTTCCTTATTCCCAAGTTTCCTCTGTATTGCCTCAGGGATCACACTGCCTGGAAAATAGAAATCTTCTCTCTTCAGACATAGGTGTTGGCATGACAGAAGACTGTCTAGGGCTCTCCTCTGGGCCACGTGCCAGATTCTGTCATATGCTTCTAGGTACCTTATCAGCACTCAGGCTGCTATTTCTGAGGCTGAAAAAGTCCATTTTTAGGCAGTCTCTCAGGTTATAAGATTGAGCACATGCTTGTGTCTGCCATGTTCTGAGGTATGCGTGTGCGTGTGTGTGTGTGTGTGTGTGTGTGTGTAAATCCCTCTTTGCAGAGCACTCTGGAAGAAGGGAGTAGAGCAAAGGGAAAAGGTTGTGAGGAAGATGACACATTCATTAGGAGCCCGGATGGGCCGCTCTTCCAACCACAGCTGGTCCCCAGTAGTCTTAGCTAGCTTAGCAGGGCTGCTAAGTGGCTCCATGGACAGAGTGCTGGGCCCAGAGTCAGGAAGACTCAGATTAAATCTTTGCTAGCTGTGTGACCCTGGGCCTGGTGCTCTATCCACTGTGCCACCTACCTGTCCCAAAGTGTCTGTTTTTTTAGGGGGAAACTGGAGGAATGGTGGGGAGGCCACTGGGTTGAGAGTCCAAGGACCTGGGTTTGAATCCTGATTTAAATCCCAGGATTCTAAATTGAAAAATCCAAAGCCAAGTATCTCCCTAGGCCTTCAGGGCATATGGCCAAGGAGCCTGTTGGCTGCCAGAGGGAATTCTAGCAGAGCAGCGCTCTGGGAAGAGGCACAGCTGGGACAGCAATAGAGCAGAGGCAACCCTGGGCACAGCAGGGCTGCTCTTGTGATGCACACATCTCGTGCTCTCTTTTGGGATCACCATCTGCTTATGTGCTACTGGTTCTTTTCTTCAGAGCAGTGTCTCCTCAGGCCTCTGAATGCTGTGGCTCAGAGCCATACCTAGGGGGAGAAAGAGGGGACCTCGCCCTTGGGTGCTAACACTCTGGGAACTCGTCTCTTCCCTACAGTTGTCTTCCAGCCAGTTATACTTAAACCACCCTTTCTTGGGGCCTATGTGCTCTTCTTCTGTCTCTCCTCTCCATCTTCCCCTGGGGACTGACTTGCTGAAAGTGTACCCAACTAGGGCCAACTGTTTTCTGTTCCTTCCTCTCATTTCTCTCCACCCACCCCCAAGCTGGAAGGGACCTCAGAAGCCATCGAGTTCAAATTCATTTTTAAAGATGAGGAAAATGAGGCATAAAGGCCCAAAGTTGCCCAAGTGTCCAAGCCAGGATCCACCAAGATCCACAATTGGTGTTCTGTCCTTAGATTTATGCTGCCTCTCTACAGATGCTAGTGTATTATAATTATACTAGAAAGGGAACTGATACTAGAGTCAGAGGACCTGAGTTCAAATCCTACCTCTGCTGGCATCTCTGTGACCTTGGACAAATTACTTAATCTCTCTGGGCCTCAGTTTCCTCATCTGCTGAATTGACAGTTCTAGCCTGGCCCTCCCCTCCCCTCCTCTTCTCTCTCTCTCTCTCTCTCTCTCTCTCTCTCCAAATCTCCAAGCATTATCTCTGACATGAGATCACCTCCAACTTATCTAAAACCAAATTTATTCAGCTCCTCAAACTGCCGCCCCCTCAAAGCTTCCTTATTTCTGTCAAATATCATCGCTCTCCTCATGTCTCCAGTGTGAAGCCTCAGACTCATCTCTGACTCTCCCCCTCCCTTGAGCCCCCGAATCTCCTCGTCAAGTCCTGTTGGATTCTTGGTTTGAAATGTGACTAGCATCTAATTCATCCTCCCCATCCTGACAGCCACCCCTCCAGGTCGGGCCCGCCAGTGCCCTTGGCAATCCGCAGCGAGAGCACTTAGCAGAGTATGTGCCTGGCACACAGTAGGCAGTGATCACGAATGGACTGACCGATGGACAAATCCCTGATGAAGCACTCTTGCCACAGAGCCTTCTGGTTAATCTCCTCGATGCTCTCTAACCTCTTAGTGTTCATGGTACTCCGCCCATCTTTCTAAAACACCACTTTCTTCTTGTCCCTTCCCTACTCTGAAGCCACCAATGTCTCCTCGCGGTCCACAAGGTAAAGGTCAGACTAGATTCAGAGATCGAGGGTGAGAAAGGACCTCAGAGGCAAGCTACTCCATTTTTAAAAGGACAAAATTGAGCCCCACTTAATGAAAGGAAAGTGACTTGGGAGCAGCTGGGTGACTCAGTGGATGGAGAGTCAGGACTAGAGATGGGAGGTCCTGGGTTCAAATATGGCCTCAGACACTGCCTAGCTGTGTGACCCTGGGCAAGTCACTTAACCCCATTTCCTAGCCCCCTTATTTCTCTTCTGTCTTGGAAACTACACAGCATTGGTTCTAAGATAAAAGGTAAGGGTTAAAAAAAAAGGGAGAGAAGTGGCTTGCTTAAGGTCAAGTAGGTAGTATCAGAATAGGGATTTGAACCCAGGACCTCTGACTCAAGAATCAATGTTTGATCTACCATGTCACACGGCCTCCTTTGCCCAGTATTCTAGAGCCTCCAGAATATAATCTAGTCTCTTGCTGTTCAATTGTTCTAGCTCACCAGCTTGGATTAACAGACTTTTCCCACCTCTAGACCTTTGCACATGCTGCTTCTTCCATCTAGAAATGCCTTCTCCAGTAGTCCCCTTCACTTGTGCAGATGCCCATGTTGTCCAGGCCCCACTGCCAATGCTAGTATACACGATTAATAGAAGCACAACTGGGTCACAATTCAGTAGGAATTTATTAAGCACTTACTGTGTATAGGTGAGGATGGGGGTGAAGTATGTGCCTGGAACTGGATGCTCCATGATCCACAATCCTATTTCAAATTCTAGAACCCAAACTGTCTCACATTGAAGACTTCTGAAAGTCAAGAATCATTTCTTTCCTAGCCTCTGGTCTGAAACCTCAGGGGCTAAAAGCAGAGAGAGGTAATCAATCAAACAATTAACAAGCAGCTACCATTTGGCACCATTTATAAAACACCTACTATTGCTAAGCACTGGGAATACAGACAGAAATGAGACAGTCCCTGCCCTTAGGGAGCTGGCCATGGTTCCATTCTTGCAGGAGGGCAACACCCGACCAAGTATCTCCTCTTCCATGACAGCTTTCCCCATTGGGCCAACCAATGACTGCCCCCTCTAGGGGACTTCTAACAGACAATACTACCTACATCACTTAATTATCTGAATCAAAGAACATTTTGCAATTTGTAACCTGCTTTTGACACATGCTGGCCGTGTAACCTTGGACAAGTTTCGTAGCCTCTCGGTGCACCTCTCTAAGACTGCTTCTCTTCCATTGGGTAGGAGGGAATTCTGCACAGGGAGTTCCCTACACCAACAAATCACAGGTCCAGCCCCAATCTTTGTCTATTTTCATGTGTCAGTCTTTTCTCACTGTGACATTTTAAATTTCTTGAGGGGACCATGTTTTGGCTTGGATATCACAGTATTCCTCACATGCCCTAGTCTGTACATGGGTGCTCTGTACAGATCTGTTGAAGTAAAATGAACAGAACCAAGAACAATGAATTAATCACAAAGATTCTTTAAGCAGCTGCTGTGTACCAAAGGCTGTGCTAGGTGCTGAGGATTCAAAGATAGAAATAGGCAATCTCTGATCACCAAGATAATACAGGGCTAATCAAATATCTTACAGGGATCAGGGATCTAGAGTTGGAAGGGACCTCAAAGCCAATCTAGTCCAACCCTTTCCATTTTACAGATGGGGTGATTGAGACCCAGCAAGTCCAGATGATTTGCCCAAGTTCACCAAGGTAGCATCAGAGGTGGTACATGAACCTAGGATCTCTGACTCTAGAGATGATGCTTGTATTCATACTATACTGTAAACTGACTTTAGTATTTTTATCAGGCAAATTTAATCTGGGAAGGCTTCTTGGAAGAGGTGAGTTTTGAGCCAACACATCAAAGAGATGAAAAATGGGAAATGGTGGTATATAGAGAAATGGGAACAGCATTTCAGAAAGAAGGAAAGTTTTGTTCCTGTCTTTCACTATCCCAGGCTGGGGTTTCCACCCAGAATCTTAGCACCCTTCAACCAAAGGCACGACTAAGGCAGAATTTAGAGGGTGCTGGCAGCCCTTTTAGACCTTTGGCAAGTCAGATTAGGGAGTTATCAGAGTTACGTTCCCCATATTTCCCCCTTCTATAGCAACTACATTTTAGGTGAGCTACTACCATCCCAGATCCCATGTTGTACACTCTGCTTCTGGCCTTCTCAGCACTGGTTCTCTGGTACACCAGGGTCTCTTCCCTCCTGGCCCTGCCTTCTGAAAGGTATGAAAGTCTCGTTCGTTCCACTTTCCCCAGCCACAAAAATTGGTCGTTTTACTCTTCCTGCATCCTAGAGTCTTTTCTTAGCCAACACCCCAGAAGTCTTCACTCCACTCTCTCCACACACCTCTTTCTTGTTCCAAACCCTTCTGCTTTGGAGGGAATGTGATGCAACTCTCCCTGTCACTGCCCTTCCCACCATGTAAACCCTCCGAATAGATGGGGAGATAATTCTGAATCTGTTGTATACCAGTCTCTTCTTAGACATAATTAAAACACCAGATGACTCGCCATCTGTGCCTTCCTGGTCCATCTCAGGTGAGGTGATTCCTTTGTTTTCCCCACCCTCTTAGTTGGCAAGTGCCCAGAAATGGTCAGGTCCAAACAGCAGCTGCCCCACAGGCTCACTGCTCTGATGAGGTTCCCAGGCAGATTTTTAGCATCTTGAGAAAAAAAGAGAGACCTGGGTAGGAATGTCCAGCCCTAGGAAACTCTAGCTCTAGGTTGGGGTTTCAGGGTTTTAGGCATTTCCCTGATAGGGCAAGGCAAGAAAGAGGGATGAACAGAGTGGGGTCCTCCATAGACAGGGCTGTGCTGGAGCCAGCTCAAACCAGCTAGCTGATTGTTCAGTTTTCAGTGTGAGCATTATTTGTACCTCAGAAATCGGCAAATGCCCAAATTGCTAACACTCAAATGAGGGATGCTTTACTGATTGTCTAGACTTAAGAAATTAATGGAGAGAATGTTAATAATGTACATTAAACTTAAAAGTGAGTACATTTTTTTCCTCTCAGAGAACTAGTTGTTAAACATTTATCAGCACACCCCTGCCTACACACTACAAATCATGTTCCTTTTTTTTTTTTATATCCTTACCTTCTGTTTTAGAATCAATACTGTGGATTGGTTCCAAGGCAGAAGGGCAGTAAGGGCTAGGCAGTCAGGGTTGACTTGTCCAGGGTCATTCAGCTAGGAAGTATCTGAGGGCAGATTTGAACTCAAGACCTCCCACCTCCAGGCCTGGTTCTCAATCTGTTCAGTCACTTAGCTGCCCTTCAAGTCATATGTTCTGATACCCCTCTGGAGAACTCTTATTCCAATTCTTTTTAATGTAATTACCTCTAAAAGGCTTCCTATGGATTCTAGAAAAATATTCACATTCCTTAGCCTGGAATCTAAGGGCCTTCCCAATCTAGCTCTAGTCCATCTCTCCAGACTGATTTAATATTTTATCCTTTTCTGTACTCTCAGTGGACTGTTAAGTATTCCTTAAAATCCTATCCAGTTTTATTTCTGGTCCTTTCTGAAGGCTCTCCTCCACGGCTGGAAGAAACTCCACCTCACTGACAGTGCCTGGCATGGAATAAGGACTTGGTAAATCTCTCTTCTGCCCTCTCTCTCTCTCTTCCTCCCTCCCTCCCTCCCTCCCTCCCTATCCTTCCCACTCTCTCTTCCTCCCTCTCTCCTTCCCTCCCCCCCTTTCTCCCTCCCTCTCTCTCTCATCTTCCCTCCCTCCTCTCTCCTCCTTTCTTTCCCTTCATTCTTTTTTCCTCCCTTCTTCTCTCCCTCCCTCCTTCCCTCCCTCCCTCCTTCCCCCTCTCTCTCTTCCTCCCTCTTTCCTTCCCTCCCCCTTTCTCCCTCCCTCCCTCTCATCTTCCCTCCCTCCTCTCTCCTCCTTTCCTTCCCTTCATTCTTTTTTCCTCCCTTCTTCTCTCCCTTCCCTCCCTCCCTCCTTTCCTCCCTCCCTCCTTCCCTCTTTCTCTCTCTTCCTCCCTCTTTCCTTCCCTCCCCCCTTTCTCTCTCCCTCCCTCTCTCTCATCTTCCCTCCCTCCTCTCTCCTGCTTTCCTTCCCTTCATTCTTTTTCCTCCCTTCTTCTCTCCCTTCCCTCCTTCCCTCTCTCCCTCCATCCCTCCCTTTCCTTTTCCCTTTCTTTTTTCTTTTCCTTTGCTTCTCTCTCCTTTCCATCCTAGTTCAGTTCACATATCCCTTTCTGAAGCTCTTCTCCATGTTAGCCCAGCTGAAAGGGCTTCCCCCCTCCTGAGGCACTTTGCCTGAATTTATCCTTTGGGATTGTGTTCCAAGAAAATGGAATGAAAGTAAAAAATGTGAATGTTAATGCTTTGGAAATGGGGGGTTAGGTTGTGATAGGGGCTGGCAGTGGGCAATGAGGAGCAGTAACAGGACCCGCATCCTCTGAAATCTTGCTTTTCTCACCAGTTAGCACTCAACTGCGAACAGCATTAGTCAAGTATGAATTACAGAATGTATATTGTTGTTCAGTTCCTCATTCTACATACTGGATCTGTAATGCCATCAGAGGGGCATCAGCTTTGTGCCGCCTAATCTGTTTGGTTAATTACTCATATTGTTCTTTATTTAGTTCTCAACTGATAGACATCATTCGCTACCCATAGTGGTCCTCCAATGTTCTACACCCCCCTCCCGGCTCCCATCATTGAAGAAAACATTCCAGAAGGGTAGAGACCTCTCTTACACTGACAAATGATGACAGGTGAACAATGAGAGAAAGCTGGGACTTGCACACTAAAGGTGGCTCTGGTATTATAGAAGAATCCCCCAAACCTGAGCATGCTCCTTCTTCCCTGTGACGTACGTGGCAAGCCCCAAACCACATCTCCACCTGAATTTGGCCATGCTCACCTCCCAGGGTTTTGGGGCAACCTCTTTGGAAAACTCCCAGACTCCTGATAAATATGCAAACCCTGATCCACACGTGGATGGCTATTCTACACATGAAGCTGCTACTTCATTACCTATTGGGCTATTCCATTACTTCAAGAGCTACTATTCCATCAGCTCTAGAGCTGCTGCTCCACACTTGGAGAGCTGCTATTCTATCAGCTCTAGAGAGGCTACTCTACTAGCCCCTAGGTCTGTGATGGTGAACCTATGGCATGTATGCCAAAGAGGGCATGCAGAGATCTCTCTGTGGGCTGTCCCTGGCAGAATTAGTTACTGGAAAGGCAGAAAGACTCTGGCAGAGCTACTCCCTTTCCGCTCTTCATCAAACCTCCCCACCCCTCTTCACTTACTCCCTCCTCTGAGCAAGGTGCTTAGGACTCCCTTCCCTTTCTCCCTCCCCTGTCTGGGACTAGGGGCTGCAGGGGGGCAGGGGTGGTCTCCTCTTCCACCACCATCCCCACCCCACCCCTTAAAAGATCTCTACTTTTGTTCCTTCCTTCCCCACTAGTCACCCGTCTAGGGGGTGATGCCACCTCCCAAAGGCTGTGTTCCCTTTGCCCCTTGCTCTCAACCCCACGTGTGTTTTGCCCAATAGGCAGCCCCACTCCCAGCATGTGGGTCCCATCAGGGGACACCATTGTTATGCAAATATAAGCATCCTAAAAGGCACTGAGGTTGCATCTCTGTGTTGAAGCTGAGCAGAGGCCTCCTGGGGCTGCATTTGAGTTGGACTCGAGGACATGCTCCCTGCATTGCAAAAAGAGGCTGCCTCCCCCTTTGCCTTCCCCATCTTCCCAACCTTACTAGTCTTTTCCAGCCAAGTGAAGCCCATCAGCAGCCCTCTTGCTCAGTTCCTAGCACAGCTAGATGCAACTACAGGTTCCCATGGTGGCCGGAAATAGCTTCTCTTTGGGTGTGAGCCAGTTGGGAGCCTGGACTCCATCCACCAAACACAGGGTGGAGGGGGCTCTTGGTCTGAGGGGGGCAGGGCATGACACACAGGCTGGGGCGGTGGGGCATGGAACACAGTCTGGGGCGATGGGGCATGGCATGTGGGGGGCGGAGCAGGACATGGTACGTGGTCTCTAAAAAGCTCACCAACACTGGCCTAGGCTAATCTATCAGCCCCAGGGGTACCTGATTGGCCCATAGGACATTCCGTCAGCTGTTAGGCTATTATACCATCTTAAACCTCTTCTTCAAATAAATTTTTTTTCTTACTTTTTAGAATGAAGTGAGTTTGAGTCTGCCATTCTTGGGGTGAGCCTTCTACAAAATGGGGTGTTTCTCCCACAACAGTTCCCAATGACCTCAAACTATAACCTTTCTCTAGAGATTGCTGAAATGCTATTTCTAACCCAGCTTAGCCCCTTACTCTAGACTCATTTTCTGTCATTTCTCCTAGGCAGATGCCTTCCCCTCACCCTTTCCAGTTCCCTTTTATGTAATGTTTTCCCTCTTTAGAATTTAAGCTCCGTAAGGGCAGGGACTGCCTTTCCTTCAGATTGTATTTGTATTCCCAGCATTTAACACTGTCCGAAATATTCTAAGTACTCAATAAATATCTTTTCTTAAAAAAAAAAAAAACCCTTACCTTCCATCTTAGAATCAATACTATATATTAGTTTCAAGTCAAAAAAGCAGTAAGGGTCATGTCAGTGATGACAAACCTTTTAGAGATTGAATGCCCAAACTGCAACCCTCATGCTGCATGTGAGCCACACCCTTACCCAAGTCAAGGGAGGGAAGAAGCGCTCTCATTGGCTGCTGGGCAGAGGGGTGGGTCATGGGAGAAATGTCCTCAGGTGTGTGTGGAGAGGAAGAGGAGAGCAGCCCTTGCTGGCATACTAGCAGACATGCCATCGGTTTGCCCACACAATTCTAGGTAATGGGGATTAAGTGACTTGCCCAAGGCCACACAGCTAGGAAGTGTCTGAGATCACATTGGAACCCAGGACCTCCCCTCTCTAGGCCTGGCTCTCAATCCACTGAGCCACCCAGCTACTCCTAATAAATATCTTCTCTAAGCTACAGAATCTTGTGATCTCAGTATTGATTGCAATTTTATTGCCATATGATTTGTAAAGGTTGTTTAGAATTTCTGCCTTAAGGAAAGCCATTTATTTACAATTTCTCTGGGTCCCAAACTACTTTTATAAAGGTTCTATGATAATGATTATGAGATATATTTACATCATGTTCTTGTTTGGAGAACCCCGTGAGACTTGCACCATGCTTTGGGGGCATAATTGCAACATGAAACTTGATTAAAGCAAACAATGAAAACATGCAATGACTGCACGGGGAACACTTTACAAGGATAGGGGAAACAAGACCTGCAAAGCCCCTCGTAGGGCAGATACCAGCCACTCCACAAATCTGTGCCCACTGGGCCTCTCATCCTTTTTTTTTCTCTACTGAAAATCACTGCGAATGCTCCCGTTTGCCATCACGAAAGTGAAATGAGGTTTCCAATAAAATCCCACACGAATGCTGGAGATTGACTGTATTAGAATTATTTATGTATGTCAATACAACCACTCGGTCCTCTACTAAAGTGGAATCAATTTAAGTTCTTTGAGGAGAGCCATAATAGAGCAGGGGGACCAGGCCCCCAACCTACTTTCCACCTTTTTACATACTGTTCCCCTCTACACACAGCAATACTGGCCTACTTGATAATCTTCATTTATAATACTCTATTTCCCTTTCTGATGGTCTGGTGGAAAGAGTACCGGGCCTGGAATCAAGAAGACCCAAGTTCAAATCCAGCCTCAGACACTTACTTGCTGTGTGACCTTGGGCAAGTCACTTAACGCTGCTTGCATCAGTTTCCCCATTTGTAAAATAAGTTGGAAAAGGAAATGGCAAACCACTCTAGGATATTTGCCAAGAAAAACCCAAATAGGGCTAAAGAGTTGGACATGACTAAAAGGATTGGACACACCAACAACAAGTCTCCCTCTTGATGCCTTTGCATAGACTATTCTCCACACTTGGGATCCTTTTCTCACCTCTACCTCTTAGACTTCTTGGTTTCCTTCAAGCTTTGACTTAAGGGCCCCATTCCTTCTGAAGGAATATTTTCCAGGTCCTCCACCTTCTAGAGCTTTCCCCTTCAAGGCTAACTCTTGCTTTATATATGTGTTTTGAATATGCCTGTGTATGGATATGTTGCCTCTCCTGTTGGAATGGAATCCTTGACGGCAGGGGCTCTTTTATTCTTGTGCCCCAAACACCAACCATGATACCTTTCATATAGCAGAAATTTTAAAAATTCTTGGTGGTTGACAGATTGAAGGCGCTAAAATTTAGAGTGACTGGACAATAATTTTAGATTCCTTTAATAAGGCAGAAACAATATTCTGGTTTAAGAAGGCACAGTAATACCATACTGGGGAATACTGACTTAAGCTTTCTAGCCATAGCTTTTATTAGTTTTGCAAAAAAAAATTGATATGCAGAATACAAATTGTACTTTGAAATGTTGTTGCTTTGAAAGAAGCACCTAATTTGATTTCATTATGGAATTAACTTTAATAAATGGTTCCAAAAATCCCAGAAATGCATCAGAAGGAAAGAGAAATAGGCATATCCTTCTTTATCCAGGCTAAGTCTACAGAAGAAGCCTGCCAGAAACCTGTGGAGCCTCTGAGAGTAAATAAGCCAGGGGAGGCAGAAGGTACAATGCCAAAGAGGGCCTGATTGGAGCCACGGGAAAGTACCCAGGCAGCAAAGGGTCCGGCCATAATAGGAGACAGGGACAGCTGATGGCCACAGTAAGAGATGGGGCCTGGGCAGTGCTCTGGGGTTTTGCAGGAAACATGCTATTGGCATATTCACCAGTGGCTACTGGCAGCCTGTCAAGACCTCGTTAAATGATGGAGCCAAATTCTGGGACAAGATTGTGCAAGGAAGATCTGGAAGAGGCTTAGGCTAAAATCTGAGTGCAGCCAGTAGAGCTAGAAGCCAGGATTAGTGCAAAGGGCAAGACCTAATCTTAGCCATTTCACTGGGAACAGCAAAGGCACATAGTATGTGCGTACATACATAAATACACACCCACATCGAGTATACAGTATCTACAGCATATATATAGTATCCAGAATATGGAGCAGACAGGACCAAGACAGGTTTGACAACTCCATCTACAAGTTAGGAAGGGTCTACAGTCTGATCTGAGTTCAATATTCCAGAACAGGAAATGAGGCTAGAGATATGAGTAAACAAAAGAAAGGGTGAAGAGAAACAACTAAATAGAAGTGTCTAGTTCATAAGGATGATTACTTAAACTGCAATATCCCAGGTGAGTGTCACCCAGCTTTTATAGAGTGGTCTCTGTGCCCTGGGATCCCCCTCTCTCTTTTCTTTTAAAAAAATCCCTTAACTCCTGTTTCTATGTCTGGTGCTCAGTCCACTGTAATACCTAGCTGCCTTGTGGGCTTGTCTCTCTTATTCACAAATTGAATTTATTTTAATGAGTTTATTTTTAATATGCTTTTTACACTATTTGTCCTGGCCAAGAAAAATCTAGTTATGGCCTCCTTGGAGAGTCTGATATCTGGGTGGAAAATTATCCTCTATCTCAAACATGTTGCCAACACCATAATGTCAAGAACAATTGATACAAAATGTGTCATCTTTCAGAGAGACACTATGCTTCTGCCAAGCACTAAATCTACCATCATCATTCCCAAAATAGAACTGAGAAAGGCTTTCAGTCAAAGAGGGAATCCTCCCAAATGTCATCTTAATTACTTAATATATTTGAATGATACTGAGTTTTTAGGTTCTTCTTTCAGAAAGGCACATTAAAAAGCTCTTTTAGCTCCTGAATACTTTCTCCAATGATATCAAAATGTCATTTGGACAGGCAGCGTGCATCAAGAAAGACTATAGAGACTAAAGGTTTTGAGCTTGAAGTTGAAGGCAAAATTGACCGATGGTTTAAGACACAATCCTTGGTCTTTTCCAGGTCAGTCAAACTGAGTGCAAGTCTGTGAATGAGAAGCCAAAACTCCGTTAAGAGACAATTTGGCATCCTGAAGTCAAAGCTTAAAGGAAAAAAATACATTCAGAGTCATCAACACCTATACAATATCAGTCTAACTGTATACTTTTGGCCTGGTAAAAATGAAAGAGAATGGGGCTAGAATATGTTTAAACTAAAACCAGTATAATATTTTGTTTTGATTTTATAAAGATATTTTATTTTTACATATTATATGTAATAACAATTTCCACATAAGTTTTCTGAAGTTCTATAATCGAAATTGTCTTCCTCCCTCCCCACTCCAATTTGACTGAAACCCAGCATAACGTTAATGGAAAATGAGGCACATTAACCTCACAGAAGCTTTAGAAAGCCAAATATTTTCTCACTAAAAAGGTGGAAGAGGATTGACAGCTATCTCTGGGACATGATAAACAAGAACACAGAGAAATGCTTTTAGAATAAACAGACCTTATATATAAGAAATGGTAAAGGGTAATTATAGATATAGATATAGATATAAAATCACTAGATTCATTGTATGTAACCAAAAGTGTTTTCTCTGCCAGTGTAGTCTATGATATTACTGAGGTTCAAGAGCAGACTCAAAAGACTGTCCATGGGCGATGGCCATGAGAACTCAACCAACAATAGTGCAAAAAAGAAGCATCAAACAAATGGCGGACTCACACCTATTTGTTTATAAAAGCAAGGGGGTTAACATGACAATTCAGGACTAGGTCATCCCTACCAGAAACGACAAGAAAAATTAACCTTAATGAGGGTGGATTTATTGATTAGGATAGATTATGCAGTGAAGTATAATATATCACATAGAATTAAAAAAATGTATTATCTACCACATACCCAGGAGGATATAATGAAGTGGCTAGAATCATATAAAGGGGAAAGTGGGTGGTGAAGTGGATAGAACACAGGACCTGGAGTTAGGAAGACTCATCTTTCTAAGTTCAAATCTGGCCTCCAACACTTAGTAGATGGGTGACCCTGGACAAGTCACTTAACTCTGTTGGCCTCAGTTTCCTCATCTGTCAAATGAACTGGAGAAGGACATGGAAAACCACTCCAGTATCTTTGTCAAGAAAATCCCAAATGGGGGTGACACAATTAACAACAAGTTAGACACAACTGAAACAAATGAACAACAACAACAGAATTTTACAGGGTGTCCCAAAAGTTTAAGTGTGTTTTTTTAAGCTTTAATAACTTTAGAAGTTTATAATATTATAATGGGGTTTGCATGATAATATATTGTTTGCCTTCTCAACAGTGAGGGAGGAGATAAAAGAAGAAAGAAAAATTGGAACTAAAAGTAAAAGTTTCAAATTTTAAAAATAAACTTCAAAAAACAAAAAAAAAATTGGAGGATTAATTATTTAAACTTTCAAAATGTTGATGAGTTTCTCATTAAAATTCAACAAAACTACCATCTTGTACTCTCTATTGCTCCAGCTGGTTTTCCAGCTTTCTAAAAACTTCTCTCAGCTGCTGCTCAGGGTCTGAAAGGATCCATTTGTTATCCTAGCCTTGAGTTCATCCAAAGAATGCATAGATGACAATTGGGTTTTTCAAACCCTTACACTTCTGTCTAGAATCAATACTGTGTATTGGTTTCAAGGCAGAAGAGTAGTAAGGGCTGGGCAATGGGGGTTAAGTGACTTGGCCAGGGTCATACAGCCAGAAAATATCTGAGGTCTAATTTGAACCCAGGACCTCTTATCCCTAGGTCTGAGACCCTATCCATCTGTAGTACCTAGCTGCCACATGACAGTTTTGATGTGACCATCAAAAAAGAATAAATCAAATAGGAATAGGTCAAGTGGGCAAGTTTGCCAAGCAAGAAGACATTCTATCCTCATCCATGGGTTTAAAAATGTCATCTAGAAACTGTTACATAGGCAGAGCATGACAAGATGCCCTAATTTTTATTTAAATTTTACAATTACATGTAAAAAAGTTTCCATCATTTTTTTTAAACCCTCACCTTCCATCTTGGAATCACTACTAAATATTGGTTCCAAGACAGAAGAGTGGTGAGGGCTAGGCAATGGGGGTCAAATGACTTGTCCAGGGTCACCCAGCTGAGAAGTGTCTGATGTCAGATTTGAACCCAGGACCTCCCATCTCTAGGCCTGGCTCGCTATTCACTGAGCTACCCAGCTGCCCAAGTTTCCAACATTTTAAAAAGAGTTCTGAGTCTCAAATTCTCTCCCTCTCTCCCTAAGCTGAGACGGGAAGCAATCTGGCATAGATTTTACAAGTGCAATCAAGTAAAACATTTTTCCACATTAATCCTTCTGTAGAAGGAAACTTGGACAAAGAAAATTAAGAAAGTGAAAAAAGTGAAGGTGCTTCATCTTGTTGAAATTAAACTTTGTTTGAAATTCAGCAAACCTGCTAAGTATAAAATAAACTTAAATAGTCAAACTTTCAAATGATAGTTTTGTAAGTTTGAGCAGTTATACTTCATGAAAAAAACAAAACAAAACAGAACCAAAAAATCCCCAAATGATAGCAGGGGTATTTCTCCAGAAATCCAGGCAGCTGTCTGAAGTTATTAAAGCTTAAGGCTGTACTAAGACTTTAGGGACACATAAACCACAAGAGGCTTGCTATTCCATGAAATAATAAATAACACACTCCTCATAAAACCTGAGACCATCCTGGGGAATTCAGCAAGTAGCATTAGGGAGAAAACTGTTGCCCACAATTGCCCAAATATGGCACCGAGCTATACAAATTTAAGGACAGTATTTTTCACTGATGTCACTCAAATCTCCAAACTCCGCGAAATGAAAAGCATTTGAAATATAGAGACCTAGCAGAAGGAATTGCAATCGTCTGGGAACAGGAGGAGGTTCGAGTCATCTTTGTTATTCTGTCCGCTACTGGACTCATCCCAGAGATATTTTCAGTTGGTTTGTGGAGTATTAGGTGAAGACCCAGTACTTTTACTCAAGTGATAAAAAGCTGTTATTTTATCTGCTTGGGCAAATCTGTGAAACATTAAACATACATAACAATAACGTATCTTTCCCTAAAACTATTTTTATGTGAATTCCATCAAGTGATGGTGATAAAAATGAGACTTATAGAAAAAAACATAAATTTATGGGTAGTTATGGGAGGTTTACAGATTGCTTTCCAGACTTTCTATCACTATTGTCTCACAACAACCCTGTGAAGCAATATTATCCTACCCACTGAGGAAAATGGACTTGCCAAAGTCTAGTGAGTGACAAAGTCCATACTTGAATCCAGTACTTCTGAATCTTATTTTTATCATGTTGTTATTCAGTTATTTTTCAGTTGTGCCCTATTTTTTGTATCTCCATTTGGAGTTCCCTTGGCAAAGGTACTGAAGTGATTTGCCATTTCCTTCTTGAGCTCATTTTATAGTTGGGGAAACTGAGGCAAACAGGTTTAAGTGACTTGTCTAGGGCCATATAGCTAATAAATACTTGCTTTTTAAATTTTAAATTTTTATTTATTTAATTGTTGGACTATTTCCCCATGATTACATGATTTGTATTCTTTCCCTCCCCTCCTTTCTCCCCTTTCTCCTGTAGACAACAAGCAATTCAACTGAGTTTTACATGTATCATTGATCAAGATCTGTTTCCATATTATTAATACTTGGGTTTTTTTTTTTTTGGCAGAGATACTGACGTGATTTGCCATTTCCTTCTTTAGTTCATTTTACAGATGAGGAAACTGAGGCAAACTGGGGAAGTGACTTACCCAGGGTCATGTAGGCTAGAAAGCATCTGAGGCCAGATTTGAACTCAAGAAGATGAGTCTTCCTCATTATAGGTCTGGCTCGCAGTGCACTATGGCACCATGTAGCTGCCACTCTATTGTACTATATGGTTCTCTCTAAGCAAATCACCTCATTGGGCCTCAGTTTACTTCACTGGCAAAATGAGAGGACAAGAGGGCCTCTGAGGTCTCCTTCAGCTCTCGATCTCTGAGCTTAGGATCTGACCAATGGATGGCGTGTGGCTGTCTGGGAGGCAGCGGGGAAGGCTCTTGGGGAAGGAGACCCCGGCAAGCGCCACCACAAGCTGGCACAGACGGGCACAGAGGGTGGAGGCATCGAAAGTCCACATGCTTGTCAATGGCAGGCGATTCTCCCGTCAGGCACAACCTTCGACCCAGTGACTGAGCAGAAGGACAATAAAGCTACGGGTCTCTCGGAAGAAAACACACAAGCAACAAAAGGTGCCCAGAGGCTGCCTTTCTCAGAAATCCATGCAGCTGTCTGAGGTGTGGCCACCTCCGCTGCCCAGATCAGTGCCTAGGAGAGTGATGGGGACCAAGCAGGCTTCTCCGGCCCCCAGCGGGGCTCCTCTGCCTCCCCGCGCCAGACAGCCGGGCACAGGGGGTGCAGAGATGCCAAGGGATCGTGGTTTGTCCGTTTAGCTCTCAAAGGTCATCGAACGCCCACAGTGAAAAGGCCCAGAGCCCCCCTCCCGCCGCAGAGCCCACGGAGGGAGCCTACCTTTCCCTCGAGCCCAGGTGTAGGAACGACTGGTGCCGATGCTCCGTGGGTCGCTGGCGGCAGGCTCCAGAGGGGGCGGCCGGAAGTGGGGCTCGCTGGCTGGTCCTGCCATCTTCAGGGGCAGGATGTATTTTGGCAGAGCTTTGTAGAACCATGCCCCGGACCTCTTCCAGACCTAGGGACGAGACACGTGTTTGCAGCCGGGGAGCCCGGGGAGCTTCTCTTCCCACCCAAGCCCCGCCGCTCTCCTTTCAGCCTAGACCCGCGGCATCCGAGTGGCACGGGGGACAGCGCTGGATCTGGGATCAGGAAGACCTGGGCTGGAGTCCTCTCCCAGACACGCCCTAGATATATGACCCTGGCTGAGTCATTTACCCTCTGGCTGCCTCAGCTTCTTTTTCTATAAAAGGGGGATGATAATAGCACCTAACTCTGGGGGATATTGGGAGGACCTGAGTAAAGTGCTTTGTTTCAGATCTCATAGGATCCGCATAGTATCCCTGGGACGTAGATGCTATTGTTATCATCCTCGTGTTACAGATGGGGAAACTGAGTCAAATGGCGGTTAAGTGACTTGGTGCCTTTGCTGCCCCAGTCCCTTAAGGACCTCTTGATGGATGCTATCACAGTGGGGCTCAATCATGTTATTTGGGAAAAAAAATCCATTTTTTTCCTGGAAACCTGGAACCCTGGAAAGGACCCACAACATCAGCTGGCAAAACCTGCAGCACCGACCCTCACTTAGAACGCCAAGGAGCCAACGAGATCAGGGCCAGGGGCTCTCGGCGCCGGCTAATCCTCCAGGCTGGTTCAGCCCATCCCTGCTCTCTGCAGTGGGGTGAAGCGCTGAATAAGGAAGAGGGAGAAAGAGGGCACAGGGAGACGCGGCCAGCAATCAGCCCGGAAAAGCTGAGCCCACCATCTGGCAGGCTCACGGGGCCAGGTTGGAACCCAGTTACCCGGAGGCCAAGCGTCCTGCTCCCAAAGAATAGATTTTAGAAGCCCGAAGACTGCCCCTTAGCTCTGGACAGCCGGAGAACAGGGGGAACATGGCGCTGCCTACCTTGGAGGCTGGATGATGGAATCTGTGATATTTTTATTGCTCCTACTTAAGCTCATGCTGCTCCTAAGATAGGCAAAGTATCCTCCGGGCACTTCCCCATCCTCTTCCCAACTTAGTTCTTTTTCTTAAAAGATGTTGAGGGGGCAGCTGGGTGGCTCAGTGGACTGAGAGCCAGTCAGGTCTAGAGACGGGAGGTCCTGGGTTCCAATCTGGCCTCAGACACTTCCTGTATGACCCTGGGCAAGTCGCTTTTTTTTTTTTTAAGGCTTGCAAAGAGTTTATCACCTTTAATTCTCACAGCTTAGGAGATGGGCATTATTATTTCTATTTTACAGTTGAGGGGACTAAGGCCAACAGGATTAAGTGACTTGTCCAGGGTCACAGCTGTTAAATGTCCAAGGCTAGATTTGAACTTGGGTCCTCCTGACTCCAGTTCCAGAGTTCTATCCATTACATCACCTAGCTGCCTCTATACCAGTTACAACACAGGTCTAGACAAAAAGAAGAGCAATGAGGTGGCACAGTATATAGAATACCAGGATTGGAGTTGGGAAGACTCAGCTTCTTGAGTTCAAATCTGACCTCAGACACTCAATAGCTGTGTGACTCTGGATAAGTCACTTCACCCTGGTTGCCTCAGTTTCTTCATCTGTCAAATGAGCTGGAGAAGGAAATGGCAAACCACTCTGGTATCTCTGCCAAGAAAACCCCAAAAGGGGTCACGAAGAGTCAGACCTGACTGAAAATGACTGAGCCGAATCCCCCAAATCCTCACCCCAAACTCTCTTAATAGCAATAATAGTTCCCATTGAGTAGCACATGATGGGTCTGGCTGTATGAATGAATGAAACTGACTCAGTAAATAATTCTTAACTAACTGCAAAGTCCATAGTCTTATCCACAGAATACTGCGGACTGTGCCCTGCTAGTACTAAACAGGAGTGTGTAAAGAAGAGGGGAGATTTGGGGCAGCTGGGTGGCTCAGTGGGTAGAGGGCCAGGTCTGGAGATGGGAGATCCTGGGTTCAAATCTCGCCTCAGATACTTCCCAGCTCTGTGACCCTGAGCAAGTCACATAACCCCAAATGCCTCGCCCTTATTGCTCTTCAGTCTTGGAACCAATATTTACTATTCTTTCTTTTTTTTTATTCAAATATAATTCATTTTCCCAATGAATATAATAAT
Organism: Monodelphis domestica; assembly: GCF_027887165.1. Lineage (NCBI taxonomy): Eukaryota > Metazoa > Chordata > Mammalia > Didelphimorphia > Didelphidae > Monodelphis > Monodelphis domestica. The sequence continues at coordinate 510,369,681 of NC_077228.1, read as the reverse complement.
AATTTTCAACATACATTTTCCAAAATTATAAGATCCAAATAATTTCCTTCCTCCCCCCACTTGGAGATGGTATGGAATTTGACACGGGCCACACACGTGTTGTCATACAACACCCTTCAGTACCCATTCTAAGACAGAAGGCAAGGAGGGTTTCTAAAAAGAAGAGAGCAGAGGAGACTTTTATTTAGTCCTTGCTCTGGGGGAGCTTCCGGGCTAATGAAAAAGAGCCAGGGAGAAGCCAGCAGCGGGCTCAGGAGGTAGGGATGGTGGGAGGGCAGCGTGCGGCTCCTGCCCCTCTACAGTTCGCCTACGATCTGAAGGATGAAAGAAGGAAAACGCATTTCCTCCTCCCTCCCTCCCCTCCCACCTGGCCCTCAAAGCCCAGCGAAACCCCAGGGTCCCGAGGAGTCATTTCCGGGGCCACCCCCGCCCCGAGTTTGCTCTCCCTGCTCTGACCTCCCGGGAGCGCCTTGCCACGGCGATCGAGGTTGTTGATATCTGTGTCTCTGCCTCATCTCCCCAGCCGGTAATAAACCCAATCCCTGCCATCTGTGCCAAGTTATATGGCTTATGAAGCACCCCACTGGGGGTGAGTCCACCAACGCTGGGTGCTCAGTCAACATCTGCTGATTGGCTGACAGTCCCAAGACCTCGCCGGGCATTTGCTGGAATGAGTTCTGACCCCGGCGATCTCTGTCTAAGCGATGGAGGTGCTCAAGCAGCCTGGGGACAGCTTCATTTAGTCCTCCTTTCCCCAACAGGAAATAGTCTTTTCCTTTCCAAATCAGGAAATGTTACCTCATTTGTATTACTTTAATTAAGTGAACCAACACACTGAATTATTAGAGGGGAGGGAACAAGAGAGGAAAGGAAGGAGGCAATGACGATGATTCTGGGAAAACTAGTCATTGGCTGACTAAGAAGAGTGAGTTAGAGAACCATCCACAGGGGCAGGCTGTAGAGCCAATCAGTCTGTCATGTGCTAAGCACTAGGGGTACCCCAAAAAGGGGCGAGAACCATTTCTGCCCTCCGAGAGTTCATATTCCAATGGGGGAGAGAGTGTGGAAATAATTGTGTCCCTATAAGATATCTACAGAGGAGAAGGAAGAAGGAAGGACACTGGAGGGGGGAAGAAGCTCACCACCATGGAGGCTAGAAAAGATCTATAGAATTCTGGACAGATTGGAGCTGCATCTCGAGGAAGCCATGGGCAGCTAGGTAGCTCAGGGGATAAAGTGCCAGCCTTAGAATCCAGAAGTCTCATCTTTCTGAGTTACTCTGGGCAAGTCACTTTACCTGTTTGCCTCAGTTCTTCATCAGGAAAATAAGTTGGAGAAGGAAATGGCAAACCATTGCCAGTATCTTTTTTCTTTTTAAATCTGTACCTTCTGTCTTAGAACCAATACCATATAGTGGTTCCGAGGCAGAAGAGAAATAAGGGCTAGGCAATGGGGGTTAAGTGACTTGTCCAAGGACACACGACTAGGAAGCATCTGAGGCCAAGACCTCCCATCTCTAATCCTGGCTCTCAATTCACTGAGCCACTCTACCATTCCAGTACCTTTGCAGAGAAAACCCCAAATGGAATCACAAAGAGTGGGACACAGCTGAAACAACTAAAGAACAACTTGAGGTAGTCAGGGGAACTGAGGCAGAAGTCAGGCCTTCTGAGAACGGAGGAGAGGCATATACAAAGGTCCACTGACGGAGAGAGCATGTTGTGTCAGAGGAACTAAGCAGCCGGCCAGCTATACTGGACGGAAGAGTTCATAGAGGAGAGAAGAGTGGAAGGCGAATATAAAGGTAGGTCAAGAAGAGCTCGAAATGCTAAGCTGATGACTGTCTTTGATGTGAAAGGTAACAGGGAGCAGTGGGGCGGGGTAATACCCTCAGACTTCAGCTGTAGAGAAATATCCTTAGCAGCTGAATGGAACAGGCATTGGAGGTGGAGAGCCTTGAGGATGGGAACCAGAATAATCCAGGCAAGAAGTGATGAGGGCTTGAACTTGAAGGAAATCAGAGATTCTGAGGGGTGGAGAAAGGAGGTGTTCCAGGCATGGGCGACAGCAGAGCAAAGGAATGGAGATGGGAGATGGGGCATCATGTGTGAGGAATGGAAGGTAGGATGGTGTAACTGGATCATAAAATGCATGTAACAATGTATAAGACAAGAAGCAGGAAGAACTCTAAATGCCAGAGAAATTCGTTTGATCTTATAAGTTACTAGTGAAGGGACAGCTAGGTGACACAGTGGATAAAGTGCCAGGCCTGGAGTTGGAAGGAGCTGGGTTCAAATCTGCCCTGGACACTTCCTAGCTGTGTAGCCCTGGGCAAGTCACTTAACCTCCATTGCTGGCCCTTACCACTCTTCTGCCTTGGAACCAATATTGATTCTAAGATGGAAGAAAAGAAGAAGAATATATATGGTAGAACCTGCACCAGAATTCAAAATGACTAGGTATGTCCCTGAGCAGAGACTCCTTTCCTTGGGCCAGCCACCACAGCCATAAAGACTTAAGAAGGCATCATGGACTTAGAGATGGAAGAGCTGACTACTAAAGTCTGGTGTGAACTTGGGTAAACTTCTCTGGGCCACAGTTTTCACCATCTAGTTCTGATTCCATGTTGCAGCGATCCCTGGTGCAAAGGGATCTTTCTTAGAGCAGCATGAGGTCAGAACAGTGTTCTACTGAGAGGTAAAAGACTTGGGTTCAAATCTCAGCCCTTATTACCTTGAAAGTAAATTTTGGCAGCTTCTTTCACTTCTGTGGGTCCAAGTTTCTTTGTCTATAAAATGGCAAGGCTGGACTAGATGGCCACTAAAGATTACCTTCAGCTCCAAATTTATGGTCCTACGAACCCAAAAAGTCCAATATGTCATCCACATGCTTTCTTCTCTCCAAACCTGGGGCCACCATCCTAGTTAAGGCACTCATGACCTGTCGACTTAACTACTATAATAACCCCTTAAATTTTTTTTTTTATTAAGCTTTTACTTTCTGTTCTAATAACAACAGAAGGGTGAGGGCTAGGCAAATCAGGTTAAGTGACTTGCCCAGGGTCATATAGTTAGGAAGTGTCTGAGGTCATGTTTGAACCCAGGTCCTCCTGACTCCAAGTCTGGCACTCTATCCACTTAGCCATCTCTCCAAAAGTCTCTTAGTCTTTAATCTTTCATTTCACCAATGTATTCTCCATGAAGCTGCCACCATGATATTCCTAGAGCCCAGTTTGACCACATCCCTCCTCTGCTCAAGAAGTTCCAGGAGCTCCCTTTCCCAAATGGGGGACAGACAACCTACTTTACCCTGCCTCTCCCACATTTTTCCTCTTTACATACTCTACTATCCAGCCAAATTGGTTTTCTTGTGATCCCTCCCACACTAAGCTCCACTTTGCCCTCCATATCTATTCACAGGGTACACATGACCAAAAGGCTCTCTCTCGTCCTCTCTGCTGCTCAGACGCTCCACCTAACTTCAAAACTACTTAGTTCAAGGGCCACTTCCTACGTGAGGCCCTTCCTGATTTTCCCAATTGTCAGTGCCTCCCCATGCATTCCAAATTACCTTGTAATTCATCGTAGATATTCTGTTTGCACTCATATTATGTCCTTCAAAATAAAATGTCCTTCCCTTGAGGGGACGGGCTGTCTCACTTTTGATTGTATCTCTAGAGCCTAGCACGGTACTTGGCAAATAGTGGGAACTTAATAAATGCTTGTTGATTGACTGTCTTAAACAAAAACAGCATCATCACTAATTATTCTGGTCCCTTGGGCAAGTGCCACAAATTGTGCCTGGTAAAAATAGCTGGGGTAGGGGTGGGGAGGATGTGGGTGGCCTGGACTGACCTTGGGTACCTCTAAGGGAAAACCCTGGGATACCATATTGTCCTGTATGTTTGAGGAGGAGATGACAGCTAGATAGATAAATATATTATATATATACATATATATATGGAAATATATATATGTATGTATATATATATATATATATATAGAGAGAGAGAGAGAGGGAGAGGGAGGGAAGGAGGGAGAGAGAGAAAAGGAGGGAGGGAGAGAAAAGGAGGGAGGGAGAGGGACAGAGAGGGAAGAAGAGAGGGAAGAGAGGAAGAAAGAGGAAGAAGAGTGAGGGAGAGAGAGAGGGAGGGAGGGAGAGAGAAAGGGAGAGAGGGAGGTAGGGAGAGAGAAAAGGAGGGAGGGAGGAAGGGAGGGAGAGAGAGAAAAGGAGGGAGGGAGAGAGGGAGTGAGGGAGTGAGGGAGAAAGGGAGGGAGAAAGAGGTAGAAAGACAGATAAATAGGAAGATTCAGCTCTCATGAGTCGACGCCGTGGGAACATTACTGGGAAACAGAGCTGGACAGAATCAGAAAGGAGACACTTACATAAGATGTGGCCATAGTGGGAGGGGAAAAACATTTGGGCATTTCCAATTTTAATCACCTGCTCCTACTAACAAGGTGCTAAACTCAGTTGGTTCTGCTTCCTAAAGAAATATAGGTGCTCTCAGTGTTTTTCTAAGTTTCTGCACCCTTAGACAAAGCCCTGGTTGTCCCATCCTCGTCATGGCTCTGAACAAGAGAAGGCCTGAGGAACCATCTGAGATGCAGGGCCTACCTGTCTTGAAGCTTCTCTCCCAAAGTGGGTTGAGTTATTCTGACAAATGTCTGTACATTAAAGGCAGCCTTCAGGATACGATGCCCTTCTTTACCTTTTAACCTATCCGTGTGATTCCAATAATGGGGATCCAATTGACCCTTCAAGGCCACTACAGGGCCTCCCTTGGGTCATTCAATGTTGCTCCTACCCACGCCAGCCCCTGTGGATCATGAGAGGAGTTTTGGGAGAGTAGACACCGGCGATCCCTCTCTAGAATCCACCTGATGCGCCATGTAAGAGTCAAGGGCAGCATTTTGGTAAGTGCTTTCTTGCTGGACAGCCGCTGACGCCCCTGGAACGGAAAGCAGCCTGTGCGGATCTCTCCAGGGTCAACCCCACCATGACATTGTTTTTACCCTCCGTCTTTCCAGCCTGAAATCCATGGCTGGTTTCCTCTAGGCACTGTGCAGCACAAACAGGTGTGTCTACCCTGAGACACTCAGCTCGCTGCCCAAAATAAACACTTGGCTGTGACAGGAGCAAATTCTGGCAGGAAAAGCCCTTGGCGGGAATTAATCCCCGCTCCCCTCCTCCCAACAGTGCCACCCCGCCTGGCAATGAGGGTTTCAAAAATGTTCATATTTCTGGAGGGAAAAAACCCCACCCCAAACCCTTGCACATTCCTGCAAAAGCCATAATCTCCTTCCCATGTGTGCCATATTGTGATAAGGCAGGCAGAGCGGCCAGCCTTGAAAATGGCATTTAATGAGAAAAAGACAGACCAGAGCTGGACGGAGCTTTGGGGAAGGGGCAAGAAGCACTGAATCATTCTTCGTGTCCTCTTAGCTTTCCGCTTCCCAGAGGCGGGTGAGTTTTCATTACGGCTTCAGGTCACGGACCTACTTGGCTCTGGCTGATCCAGATGGATATTGGCCAAGTTGTTCCCAGGGAGTTTTAATTACTGTGATAACCATCGCTAATTATTGGCATTTCCTTAAAGGCGGTGGCTCGAGCCGGTTGTAATTGCAGGGATCTTGTCGAATGGAAAGGGGAAGGACCACTGACTGGATCAGTGGGGGTGGCAGTAAGGCTGAGCTTTGGATAGAGGAAGTCAACTTTTTGATGCCTTCTATGTTAATAGCTATTTGTTCTTCATGCCTGGAAGCGACGCTCTTTGTGGCCTGATCAGCTGGGCACATGCTATGACTTGTGTCTTCTAAGGCACCCAGGGGCAGCTTCAAATTCTCACAGTGGGTTTCTAAACAAAGCTATGCCGAGTGGAAGGTATTCTGCATTCACTCTTCAGAGCCCCTACCAATGTGTTCACTTTTTCTAATCAGTCAAAGGTGACGATTAGTTCAAAGTGAAGGGATTTAGTGAAAAAAGCAGAATAAGGAAAGTAACAGTAATCCCCCCCCCCAATAAGCCTTGGGCAAATCGATAGAATATCCTACAAAAATATGTATCATCTGTGGGAATTGGAAATATGCAGATAACATGCATGGAGGATACATAAAGGAAACACATTTGGCCAAGACAGATAGGTGGAGAGAGACACATATACAGAACATGAGTAGTCAAACAAAGCACATCCATGGAAGGGCAGCTCATGCTTCCAATGATGCCATGGCACCAAAGTCTTCTCAATGTAATCACACTGCTGCCACTAGACCTATTCTCCACTGGTCTTTCATGACATATAGTATCTTCCAGACAAATAGTTTCTGTTATTCTGATCACTGCTATTCCCTGCTAAGGCCAGTTTTATTGAACACGAGTCTATTAAGTTTCTCCCTAATTTCAACTTCTGGCCTTAACTAAAGTCCTCATGTTGCAAGGGGAGGTACTGAATGGCCCTGGCTTTTAGCTTAAAGCCTAGAGATTTTTTCCACCTCAATCCTTTTAAAAGGCAAAAGCCCCAACACATCTAGTCATTTGAATGGGAAGAAAAACAACAACCTTCAGTGGCTTTCTCCTAATAAGAGAGTCTATTTATGTCTCCCACCCTTGACAGGATAATTTATTTCCTCTACAGAAGGAGATTCTCCATCCTAGACCAAGTCTATTGGTCTAGAGAGATGGAGCAACTACAGTCACTACATGTCTTCAGATTTGAATCTGTCTTTTTACCTCTACTTCCTGGTCACCAAAAGCAAAGACTCATGAAGAGGCATCACTCTGACTTAGGGTTAGAAATTCCTTGTGACTTTCAGTATTTAATTCTTAATTGTTAAATTACTCCTGGTTGAAATACATTTTAGAGTTTTCCCTTCCAACAAACTTCCAAGGGCTCTTGTTTTAAACCCAATTTCCTTACCCACCCCTTGCATCATCACCCAATCACCACCACCACCACTTTTCATTGTGAAAACTGCATTCATCATCCATATGAATCAGTGGGATGTGAGAAAGTAAATCCGTCTTATTGAGCCCTGGGGACAAAGTCATTGCCTTCTTCCTGCCTAGCCATAATTTTGACTTTATTAGATATATGGGACAATAACAAGTCCTCTTTATATGCATGTGTATGTGGCTGGCAACACGTCTATTCTACTCCCACTGTTTGAAGAAGTTGGATTTGGAATCAGGTGAATGAACATTCTTCAAAAATCAGGTTGATTTTGATTTACCTTTGTAATATCAATGATTTAAATACAAAAGAACAGTAGGTAACACAATGGATAGAACATTGGAGATCAAATTCTGCCTCAGAAACTTATTATCTATGTAACTCTGAATAGTTCATTTAATTTCTGTCTGATTCGGTTTCCCCAACTATAAAATGGGGATAGTAATAGCACCTATCCCAGGGTGATCATGAGTATCAAATGAGATAATATTTCTTCCTAGCACATAGTAGGTGCTTAATAAACACATGGTCTGGGGGGCAGTTAGATGGCTCCATGGATGGAGAGCCAGGCCTAGATAGGAGGTCCTGGGTTCAAACTTGACCTCTGACATTTCCTAGCTGTATGACCCTGGACAAATCACTTGGCCCCCATTTCCCAGCCCTTATGATCCTTTTGTCTTGAAACCAATACGTAGTATTGATTCCAAGACGGAAAGTCAGGGTTTAAATAAATGCTTGCTCCTCGCCCCTTTTAAAATGATTGTTAGATTAGGTAGAAGTCCAGGAATATAGGTTCAAATCATGGCTTAATCACTTACACTTACAAGCTCAGAGGATTTAAAGTCAGGAGAAAATTTAGAGATCCTCTAAGATAGTCTGATCAAGTGGATGGAGAGCTGGACTTGTAGCCAGGGAGATGATTTGATTTTTAAAGTATTTGTTCATGATTACATGATTCCTTTTCAGTCAGGGAGATTTGGATGTGAAGCTTCTCTTTAACACTTAGCAGCTACGTGACCCCAGAGAAGTCATTTTAATCTGAACTTTAGTTTTCTCATCTGGAAAATGGAGATATTAAGAAGCAGAAGACTTACTTCCCAGGGTTTATGTGAAGCTCAGAGAAAATCATGCAAATAGAGTGCCCACTCTAGGTCACTGACACCCGCTGCTACTTAATTCACCAACCTCCTCTCCCCCAACCACATTCAGTCAACAAGAGTCTCCTGATGCCTACTATATCCCCCAGGGACAGAGCAGAAAGCTAAAAGGTCCACGTTATAGGGCAAAGCAAACATTATGGGCCACCATCAACTAAATACATATTCTTGGTGTCAGAAGGACCAATTTCTAACCAAATGGGCTAATGAGTCCCAGATTGACATATCCCTAAAAAGCACGTCAAAATGTCACTCCTCCTAAACAGCCATCCTAAATTGCCCCCTAACTCACACACCCAAAATAAAAACCAGCCACCAACTGTTCAACAGTAAATAAAGAGGGAAGGGAACAGTTTTCATGGTAAATCCCTCCAATAAGGTGACGTCGTCTCAGGAAGCCTGAATTTGTATTACATATGAAAAATAATCATGAAAATAGCTAATATTTACAGTGTTTTGCAGCTTACAAAATGCTTCACAATTATTATCTGATTTGATTCTGACAATAACCTTGACAGGAGGAACTAGTTTTATCCCCATTTTCCAGATGGAGCAACAAGGGAAGATAGAGGTTAAGTGACTTGCCCTAGGTCATACAGTTATTAAGTATCTGAGACAGAATTTCAACTCAGATATTCTTGACTCAAAGTTCTGTGGCAGTCACCTGGCTGCCTAAATAGACATTTGCATTTTTTTAAACCCTGACCTTCCATCTTGGAGTCAATACTGTGTATTGGCTCCAAGGCAGAAGAGTGGTAAGGGTAGGCAATGGGGGTCAAGTGACTTGCCTAGGGTCACACAGCTGGGAAGTGTCTGAGGCCAGATTTGAACCCAGAACCTCCCGTCTCTAGGCCTGGCTCTCCATCCACTGAACCACCCAGCTGCCCCCTTAGACATTTACATTTCAAGTTCTGGGGCATCAGGGAATTATAGATGTAATGCAGAAGAGACCTCAGGCCTCATTTAGCCCAATCCCTTCATTTTCCAGAGGAGAAGACTGAGTCCCAGGGAGGCTAAAGGATTCGTTCAGGGTTGTTACACTGGTAGTGTATTCACTTGTATTCAGTCATTTTTTAGTCAGGTCCAACTCTGTGATCCCACTGGGGATTCTCTTGGCGAAGATAATGCAGTGGTTTGCCATTTCCTTCTCCAGGTCATTTTTCAGATGAGGAACTGAGGCAAACAGGGTTAAATGACATTTTCAAGGTCATATAGCTTATAAGCATCTGAGGATAGATTTGAACTCATGAAGGTGAGTAACTCCTGATTCCAGGTCCAGTGCCCTATCCACTACAGCATCGCTTTCTATAACCTTGGGCTACATACATTTGGAACACTAAATCAGAGAAATTTAAGAGTTTGGGGACTGTAGCAGCTATTCCCTCCAGCCTCTTTTACACTGTAGTAATCCTCACTGACTGCTAAGAGACAGTCAGTCCTCTAGCCTCTATTATAATACTTCTAGACACAAAGAACTCGTGATTTTATGATGTAGCCTGTTCCAATGGCCAGATGACTTTACTGATTAGATGGATCCATCCTAGTTTGAGTTGAAGTCCACATCTCTAGACCTTTAAGAACTTCATAATTATTGACAAAGACTTAACTCGGTGCAAATCACTCTGTTGAGCAGTTCTCCGAGCTATACGACAGAAAGTGTAGTTAGTAATCAATGTCTTAGAAAAAAAACAGAAATTACATGTGGATACACACAGGTAGCATAGTGAAATCCCGCTTCTCCACTGTATTTAAGACCTTGGAAGAAGGTATGAGAAGTAAACAGTAGGCTAGATGGTATCCAAGGATGAAATTTGTTTTTTCTGGACCCTGACTTAAGACATTAGGATGAGAGTAAATTGGAAAAAAGGCATTTGGCTAAAGACTTGGTTCTTTAATCGAGAAAGCTAGAAACCAAAAACACAAGGGGACGCAGGACTACAGGGAAGTCATAAGAAGAAGCAAAGGAGGATGTGGAAACTTACAAGAGGGAAATAGCTGTGTCCAGTGCGTTGGTAACAAAGCGAACTTGAGATTTTAATACAATGAACTAAATATAACCTCATAGGTATACATCAATAAATGATCATTTATCAAGGACCTGCCATGCATCAGGCATTGTGTCAAGTGCTGGGGATACAAAAAAGGCAAAAGACAGTCCCTGCCCTCAAGGAGCTTCCAATATAATGGGGGAGAAAGCATGCCAACAACTATGCAAAAACAAGACATATACAGGCTAACTCAGAAATGATCAACAGAGGAAAAGCACAAGCATTACGGGAGTGTTTTGAAATTGGGGTGTTATCTGGAATTCGAAGAAAGCCAACGAAGTCAGGATGCAAAGATGAAGAAGAGAGTCCTAGGCATGGGGGTCTGCCAGTGAACATGCCTGAGGTTGAGAGATTGAGTTTCCTGTGTGAGGAACGGCAAGAAGGCCAGTGTCCTTAGATCACAGGGATGTGAGAAGACTGGGAAGTAGAAAGGAGAGAGCTTGTGAAGAACTTTGAACAACAAACAGGGTTTTATAATTGATTTTGGGGATAATAGGGAGCCATAGGAGGTTATTGAGAGTGTGTGGGGTTAAGGGTGATAAGGGAAGATCTGTGCTTTAGGTAGATTCATGTGACAGCTGAATGGAGGATGGGTTGGAGTGGAGAGAGACGAGGCAGTGAGACCAAGCAGCCTGCTATCACAATGGTCCAGGCATGAGGTATCACTGAGACTTGATAGGGTTATGCCTGAAATTCACTAATCGATGAGTATTCATTATTCAAAACAGATAGATCTAAAAAAGGGATCAAGGAAGAAATAGATGTTAAGAAGCTATATCACGGTGTCAAAATCCGTATTTTTAAAGAACCCCTTACTTTCGGTTTTAGTAACAACTCTTAAGACAGAAGGGCATGGGCTAGACAATTTGGGTTGTGACTTGCCTAGGGTCACAAAGCTTGGAAATATCTGAATCCAGATTTGAACCCAGGATCTCCCATCTCCAGCCTGACTCTCCACTCACTAAGCCACCTTGCTGCCCTGAAATCCATACATTTAAAAGGAGGAGTTCTTTGGATATTTGAGCAATGATTTTAAAACAAGGGTCATGTGATAATGATAACTGACATTTTGAAAAGCACTTACCTCATGACAATTCTGTTTTGCATTTTTATATGGTCTGCTATAAGGGAGACATCATGGGCATGGGGGAAGAACCTGCAAGCGCCCTGGGGAGTAAAACCCTTCAATTACTGGTTGTAAAATTTGTGCTGACTTTGGACATGCTGGACAAGAGGGCGGAGCAGGAGAAAGAGTGGTTAGGGCAGCAGAAGGGGGAAGAGGAGGAAAGCAAGTAGCCACTTCTTGGGATTCTACTCTGTACTGAGGAGGAAGAATTTGGGGAGGGTTTTGTCCTTTTAAACTGGCTGTCTGAGAGAGGAGGAACAGACTTCTGCTTGGATTTTAAGTTTCCTTTCTGGAGTTCAGTATTCTGATCTCCCGGAGGAGCCTGGTATAAAGTCAACAAAGATGTTTTTGTAACCTTGGTCTTAACAATTGGTGTGAGAGCAGAGGAAACATAGGGCTGGTAGGACCGTGGTCTAAGCAGTCTCTTGTCAAATTCCATAGTGAGTAGTGATCTCGAATCTTCTCTTCCACTTCTTCCCAAGCCCCCAAATTTACTGTACATTCCTGAGGGCCCCCTGGGCAGACATCTATGACATAATCAAGACATTTTTATAATTGGGCATGCTAACTTTGGTGCCTCTTGCCCATAGCATACATGCCAATACTTGCAGAAAACAATTCTCTTTCTTTTGTGCTGGCTTGTCTCATGTTTCACTCCTGCTGAATCCTTCCCTGTTCTCTAGTCCCCTTCTGGGGGGGGGTCAGGGGGTTCTTCTTACCTGACTTTTCTTTTCTCACACACCAACTCACTCCCCTGCTAGGGGTCAAGGTCTTGCTCAAATTGCTTGCCTACAATCCCTCGATGCTCCTGGGGGGCGGGGTGGAGAGTGCCTGTTCAGGTGCCACTTGTCAGGACCCATCTGACAACAGTCAGGGTCCTGGAAGGTGTAGAAGAATAATGATATGTTCGCTGTTGGGTCAGGAGGGCCAGGCTTGTGGGTTTGCAAGCAGGACATGTTATCAAAAGTTACATCCTCATTTATAGGGGAAGAAAAACAGGCTAGAGTTTCTACCCAAACTCTCCATATACATGATAACAGGCAATGTTTACATGGTGACAGATAATGTTTTAGAGAGGCCTTAAGTGGCACAATGCAATACCATACAACAGTGGTTTTCTAGGGTACATCTCATGCAGGGACTGGAGGATCAGAGAGTGTCGATAGATTACATGATACGTACACAAGAATTTGCCTGGGTTCCTAGGGTTAATGAACACAAACATAATCTATGAGCAGAAGGAGAGAAGGGAGGTTAGGGACTTTCTACTCTCTGGGTCTGAGCCTTGCTGAGGGTCTCTGGACTCAAATCTTGCTTGGGGGTTTCAGCTTGTTACAAGAAGAGATATCATCATGAGAGTATTCTATAGGCCACCTGATCAAACGGAGGATGTGGATGATACTTTCTTGAATCCAATTTACAAAACTAGCACATATAAGTAACATGGTAAACATCAATTATACATCATATATTTGTTTGTAAGAGTCATGCCATTAAAACGAGAGCATCAGATAAACTCTTAATTAACTTTTACTTAATCCAGAAAACATTTTAAAAGGAGGGAGAAATAAGCATTTATTAAGCACCTACTATGTGCCAACCACTAGGCTAACCCCAAATATTATCTCATTTGATCCTCATAACAACCCTGGGAAGTAGGTGCTATTCTCATCACCATTTTACAGTTGGAGAAATTGAACAGAAATTAAACAACTTTTTCAGAATCTCACAGCTACTAATTCATCACACAGTGGATAATTCATCTTTCTATGGATAAAGAGAGTGATGAGGCAAACTGCTATTGTGGACTTAATTCTAACCAACAAGAAGAATCTGATTGGTCCAACAATGACCATAACAACAAAAACAAAACCAAAAATGTGGGATGAGAACCTTGGAAAAAAGTAATTTTTTTTCACTTTGGAGTTTGCAATAAACAAGGAGATAAATACCAGGTAGATGTATATCCTCAGCTTAGGAAAGATGACTCTGAACACACTGAGAGAAATGATAGGTATTATGTAAGATTCTAAAAAGAAATATTACTCAAGAGAGATAGAGGAGTGCTACAAAGCTAAATTCTGAGAATAAAATCCTGAATGATCCCACTGGGGGGAAAAAGACAATGACAACTAAAACCTCCGAGCTCTCTGAACCGAAGCGAAGCACAATTCCTTGATTATCTTGTTTCCTCATCTGTAAAGCAGGGTAAATAACGCCTCTTCTTCCCACCTCACAGGATTGCTGCAAATTTTTGGATGATACGCATAAAAGCGTTTTTTGATGTATAAAGTATTATTCCATTATAAATGAACATTAGCTCCTCCTCTGAATTTTGCATGAAGTTCGTACTTCATAATAAGCACACGCACGATCTTTCAAAATACACTGGTGGGGGCTCAGGAGCTAAGATTTGAGCGGCTACACACAATAGAGCAATTTGAACTGGAGTGACTATCTGGGCGGCCCCACACATGAGGACCCCCCCCCCCAGTGCTATGATTTTTGAAGTTGTTCTGAATTTGTCTACACACGATTTCATTCTTTGGCCTTTCCTTCCCTTCTCCATCTTACTCCTCACTATCACCATAGCATTGACAAGGCCAGGGAGACTTGGACCAGCAGAACCAGAGGTCTGCCCGTTCCTAGACAAGCCTGGAGGAAGATGCCAAGTTCCCTCTTCATCTCCAGTGAGTTTTTGTGCCACTGGATCGTTTCAAGAAGGCAGGGAACAAAGCAAAAGGAAAAAACAGAAGGAAGCTGCAGAGAGAAAATGCCCTCAGGGTGCCATCCGTTTTCCTGACAGATATTTTAAACACCTTAGCTAGATTAGTTTAGAAACCAGAAGAAATATTTCAGCTTCCATTAACCCCCTGGCCAGATGCTCTCTCACGGATAGAGGCTTTGGCACAATTACCTGCAAAGGGCTCTCTGCACACAGACAGGGCCTGCGGCATCTAAAAATGATTCCAGGGAAAGGCTCCGATGTTTTGGGGATTGCACAAGCCCCACGCGTGGGACCAACATGGGGGATGGGGGAGGTCTAGACTCGCCTCTTCCTCCAGTGATGACAATGACTCGCATTTCTCTCATGGCACAAGGTTTTTCTTGAAACAGCCCCAAAAAGTGGTTAGAGCAAATACTGCCCCCTCTATTTGCAGAAGAAACCGAGGCACAAAAGGGTTAACGGAGACACCATGGCTTAGTGAAAAGAGGATTGAATTTGGAGTCAAAGGACCTCATCACCAGCCTTGGCTCGGCTACCTACTGTCTATGGGACTTTGGGGAAAAGTCAGTCCTGGTCACGAAGTCTGTTTTCTCATCTGTAAAATAAGGGGAATTGGATATTCTGTTGGATATAATTGGATATATAATAAAGGGAATAAGACAGCCTTTAAAGTGTTTTTCAGCTTTAGATTGATGATAAATTCGATAACAGAACAGTAAAATTTTTAAATGACTGAAATCGGTGCAGCCAGGATAAGAAGGGAAGCTGTCTATCCTTTGTAGGGGATGGAACTTTGCACTTTATATCACTGACGAGGGTCTTTTGTCCAAGATATATAGGAAATTAACATAAAAATATAATTGGAGGCAGCTTAGTGGCTCATTGGATTGAGAGCCAGGCTAGAGATGGGAGGTTCTGGGTTCAAATCTGGCCTCAGACACTTCCTAGCTGTGTGACCCTGGACAAGTCACTTAACCCTCATTGTCTAGCCCTTAAAACTCTTCTGCCTTGGAATCAATACACAGTATGGATTCTTTTTTTTTTCTTTAGAAGCTTTTTCCATAGTTACATGATTCATGATCCCCCCACCCTGCTCTTTCCTCCCCCACCTGAAGCTGACAAGTAGTTCCACTGGGTTATATATGTATCATTGTTCAAAACCTATTTCCATGTTATTCATCTTTGCAGCAGAGTCATCTTTTAACATCAAAACCCTAATTATATCCCTATCACACTAAGTGATTGATCGTATATTTTTTCTAATGCATTTCTGTTTCCACAGTTCTTTCTCTGGATGTGGATAGTGTTCTTTCTCCTAAGTTCCTCTGGATTGTCCTGTGCACAGTATTGATCCTAAGATGGAAGGTGTGTGTGTGTGTGTGTGTGTGTGAGAGAGAGAGAGAGAGAGAGAGAGAGAGAGAGAGAGAGAAAGAGAGAGAGAGAGAGAGAGGAGAGGGAGAGAGAGGAGAGAGAGAGAGAGAGAGGAGGAGAGAGAGAGAGAGAGAGAGAGAGAGAGAGAGAGGAGAGAGAGAGAGAGAGAGAGAGAGAGAGAGAGAGAGAGAGAGAGAGAGAGAGAGAGAGAGAGGGAGAGAGAGGAGAGAGAGAGAGAGAGAGAGAGAGAGAGAGAGAGAGAGAGAGAGAAGAGAGAGAGAGAGAGAGAGAGAGAGAGAGGGAGAGAGAGGGAGAGAGAGAGAGAGAGAGAGAGAGAGAGAGAGAGAGAGAGAGAGAGAGAGAGAGAGGGAGAGAGGGAGAGAGGGAGAGAGGGAGAGAGGAGGGAGGGAGGGAGGGAGGAAGGAAAAGAGGGAAGGGAAAGAGGGAAGGAGAGAGGGAAGGAGGGAGAGGAGAGAGAGACAGAGACAGAGAGAGACAGAGACAGAGAGACAGAGACAGAGAGAGAGAGAGAGAGAGAGAGAGAGGGAGAGAGAGAGAGAGTGTGTGTGTGTGTGTGTGAGAGAGAGAGAGAGAGAGAGTGTGTGTGTGTGTGTCAGAGAGAGAGAGAGAGAGAGAGAGAGAGAGAGAGAGAGAGAGAGAGAGAGAGAGAGAGAGGGAGGGAGGAGAGAGAGGGAGAGAGGGAGGGAGGAAGGGAAAGAGAGAAGGGAAAGAGGGAAGGAGAGAGGGAAGGAGGGAGAGAGAGAAATATCTAAGAACCCACTCCTAAATGGATGAGAAGCCAAAGGAGATGAATAAACAGGTCACAAGAATCACAACCATTAGCAGCCATATGAAAGAGCACTCTTAACCACTAATAAGAGAATTACAAATCCAGACAACCTTGAGGTTTCATGTTCCACCCAACAAACTGGCAAGGATGGCAAAAGATGAGAATAGTTGATATTGGAATGGGGCCATGGAAAGATGAGCTGGAAACTGGTTTAATCATTTTGGAAAGGAACAGGGAATTGTATTAAGAAAGTGACTAAAATGTTCATTTCCACTGACTCAGAGGGGCCACTGCTACGCATATGCTCCAAGAAGGTTAAAGATAGAAAGAAAAGTGTCCTACGTAGCAAAATATTCATTTCAGCAAAAGTCAAAGGGCCTGGGGTTCAAATCTACCTCTGACATTTATCCCCTCGTGTCATTTAAACATTTAAAGCATGTCATTTAACCCTTTAATTCTTTTTTTTTTTTTTCATCTGTCAAATGGGGAGTTAGACTAGATTGTCTCTGTCATCCCTTCCAAGTTTGGATATATGATGTATTCATGGTAAATTAAATCATGGTACATAAATGTCATTAAATATTGCTGTTCTACAAGAAATTAGGAATTCAAAGAATACAGGGAGGCATTAGAAGATTTGCATGGACTGATGCAACAATTATGATGACCAAACAAGCCTAAAGAAAAGATACACAGATATTCTTCCCTCCTTTCAATCAATCAATCAATCAATCCATGCACATTAAGTGGCTACTATATGCTAGATCTGTTCTAGGTACTAGGGATGCAAGAACAGTAAAAAAATATCTACTCTATGAAACTCATATTCTAATGAAGTTTTTTTAACAAATACATACATAAACATATGCTGCATAATTATAAAGGGAAAAATGTAAATACCTACAAAGTACTTTAAAATACAAGTTAGTTGGGGAGTGAGAGCTCCGGCAATTGGGAGTATCCAAACAGCTTCAATCAGAAGATATTGCCTTGATTATAAATTTCCAACTGGAAGGGGCAGAGTCAAGATGGCAGATTAGAAGCAGCAACTAGCCCATTTCTCCCAATATCTCCTCCAAGAAATTTTTAAATAATGCCACAAACTAAATTTTGGAGTGGCAGAACCAACAAAAGGTCAAAGTGAAACATTTTTCTAATCTAGGACAACTTGGGAGGTCAGCAAAAGAGATCTGTGACACGAGGGAGGGTACTGGTTTGAGCACACATGGCAATAGCACAAGAAGTGAGCCTTGAAGCCAGCTGTGAAAGTGACAATCGGGCAGAGCAACTTCTAGAGCTTTCAGCCCAGAGGTTGTAAGGGAGCTGGACAACTGATAGAAAGGAGATCATGGGGACCTTTTGCTGGCACTGGGTGCAGGGATTGGTGCTATTTGGCAAATTCTCTTGTCAATAAGCAGTTCTGGGTCACAGTTCCCAGCAGAGAGGAGCCATTGTGGTTAGTCACAAGGAGGCAGGGGCCCTGGTTGCAGTTCCAAAGCAGACAGGAGCACTAGAGCTTGTGGCTGCAGGAGAGTAGTGGAACTGGCTCCAGAGCCAAAAGGAACACTAGTACTAGCATCTGCAGGGGGAAAGGGGAGCCCTTTCTGGGTAAAGACCAGAGCACAGACCAGAAGAGCAGTGACACATAACATCACCTTGGTAGCACCAAAAACTTGCAGATCCCCAGAGCTAGATTTTCAAAGAGCAGCACAAAAAATCCCTGAAGCTTGAGATAGTGCCTCGTCACTCCTATGTGAGCAGATTCTGACTTTAACCTAAAGTTTAAAGTTAAGAAACAGAATGGGAAAATTAGCAAACAACAACAAAAAGAGAACTTGACCATAAAAAGATGCTAAGGTGGCAGGAAAAGACCAAGACACAAACTCTTGAAGACAATAATGTGAAAACAACTACAACCAAAGCCTCAAATAGAAATGCTAATTGGTCCCAAGGTTAACAAGAATTCCAGGAATGAGTGGTAAAGGAAAATCAAGAAAAGAATTGAAAGTAGTGTAAGAAAATTATGAAAAAAAGTATTAGCAGCTTGGCAAAAGTGGCACAAAAAATTCACTGAAGACCTTCATAAAAAGTAGAATTGGCCAAATAGAAAAGGAGGCACAAAAGCTCATCAAAGAAGATAATTTCTTAGAAATTAGAACTGGGCAAGTGGAAGTCAACAACTCCACAAGACATCAAGAAACAATAAAACAAGGCCAGGGGATGGAGTTTCTTCTGTAAGGAACATCAAGGAGGTCACTGTTACTGGATTGCTGAGTCCATAGAGGCAACATTTGATTTAAGTTGTCCTAACTCACAGGTCCACTACTTTCTCCACCATGTCCAGTAGTATTCCATTACATTCATATGACAGAGATTTAATTAGCAATTCCCCAACTAACGGTCACTTTGTTCCCATTTCTTTGCTACTTCAAAAAGCTGTGAATGTTCAACATAAATAGAGCTTTTGTTTCTGTCTTTGACTTCTTTGGGGAAAGCAAGGGAATCAATATTCATAGAAAATTTCCAAAAGAAAGAAAAAGACCACAAGTTACTGGTTTTTTTTTTACTCCAAAAGTTAACCAAATAGATATGAGCAACTACCAACCCATATCCTTGCTTCCTTATTTCTAGAAAAATGTTTCTGAGAATAGTTTGCCCAAACACCTGGGGTATTTTGATTGGAAACATAAGCAAGAAGGAGGTTTCTTTTTATAGGTGATTTTCTACAGCAGTCCACATTAATTACTGTCACACAACTGACTGAGGGGCAGACAGAATGTGTCCTGCTGTGTCTATTGATTGTTGCTTTTTGAAGGCATTTGATACCATGGACAATGCTGGTGCCTTATTCTAAAGTTAATACCCCCATATGTCCTTTCTGTTAACAACTAGTAAGTTACAGCAATGGAAAATGAGAAGCAGCATATGTTATTGATCAAAAACACACCATTGGGCAGGGTTAACCATTTGCAGGGAATCTGTCTTTTCTGGAATTTTCTTTGAGTTTTTGTTGGGAAGTATCAGGTGTGTAAAAATATAATGTATCAAAAATTGTGTGAAAAAGCATTTGACTCAATAGAACAAAATGTCACTTTGAATGTTCTCCTTTGACAGTGTCTCCCACAGACATGAATTCTGCATGCAATTCCACAGTAGATCCAACTACAGAGATGACTACTGTGTAATGTAAAAATGGAGATTTGAACCCCAGACTTCAATTCCCAGAAGTCCTTGGTAGTTCCCAGAATTCCCTAAAATCTCACCTGAGTGCTCACCTGGGCCGAGAACAAAATGGGTATTTAAACTGACTGTACCGTCTACTTGCTCTCTGCTTCTGCTTCTAGGCTCACGCAGCTCTCTACCTAGCAGGCAAGATGTAGAGTAAGTGGTTGTGAATGGACTCTGTGCCTAGGCACGTGCTTTCTTACTTTGTATTTTTTTAAATTTCTTAATCTTTAATAAACCTCATAAAAATATAATACTTTTAGCAGAGAAACTAATTTTAAATTTAACAGTACTGATAATCAAGAAAAGAGAAAAATGGAGAACCACCCATGATAGTTCATGAGCATCATGGCAGATAACAGTGGCATAGTGGATTTAAGAGGCAGAAGACCTGGGTTCAAATCCTACCCTATCCCTGTCATTTTTTTCTAGTCAAAGGTATTTATTTTTAATTTTTTTCAAGATCATGTGTAGATTAAATTTTAATAATGGTTTTCTGACATTTTGTGATCCATATTCTTCTTCCTTTTCACTCTTTTCTGGGATGGCAGGTAATGTGATATAGGTTGTACATGTGCTATCATACAATATATAACTCCATGTCCGTCATGTTGTGAAAGAAGATAATATTGTTTATACAAGAAGAAAAAAAATATGGAGGAAATTAAGTGAAGAATTTTATGCTTCAATCTCATTCATATTCCATCCATTCCTTCTGTGATGGTAGATAGCCTTTTTTTGTCATGAGTCTGTTGGAGTTATCTTGTATCTTTCCATCCCTGTCACTGCCTGTCTGTGAAACTTCAAGCTAGATATTTAACCTCTCTGAGACTCAGTTTCCTAAGCTGTAAAAGGAGAGGGTAAGATTAGATGACCCTCAAGTTCCCATCTAGCTCCGCCTCAGTGGGATTCTGATCCCATGTTCCCAGGGCTCTCAACTTTCCCACAGCTTAGCACAGGGGATGGGTTCGGGTCTACGAAGGGGATACTATTATCTGACATCTAAGAAAACGTTCGCAAACGTATTTCCAGATTTGTGCTCATCTCTGTAAGAAATGGAATTCAACATCTCCCTACCTTCTTTCTGGCTCCCTAGTGTTATGGGGAAAGTAATGCACTAGGGACTTTTTCAGGCAAACTGAAGGGGCAGCTCTAAAGGGTCTTTGTGCGCAGAAACGAGCATGGAGGTGGCTGCCCCTGAGAGGCGGTTTCAGTAGGCATCCTAGAGACTGCCTAAAGTGGAAAAATGGACTCACCACCTCTCTCCCTCCGTTGTAGTTCTGGATCAATAGCAAGCACAGCAACAGCAACTTCAGCTGGTTTGGTTCCTTCATGAGGAATGCAAGAAATAGGGGTTCAAATCCTTCCCCTGCCTTTTGGCATCACGAGGAGAAACCACTTTAAACTTCTATTTCACTCTTCTAAAAAACCACCCCATGATGACACATGTAAAACCCAGTGGAATTGCGCATTGGCTGTGGGAGGAGGGGAGGGAAAGAACATGAATCATGGAACCAGGGGAAAATATCTTAGATTAATTAATTAAATAAATAAACAAACAAACAAAAGAAAAGAAACCTATATGGGTCCAGTCACTTCTGTGATCTTTCAACCCAGCATGTACATCTCTCTACACTCATAGTTAGTATTAACTGGTGTCTATAATTTGTCTTTCTTTAGAGTATCACTGGACAAGACTGGTTAACTCAGGTTGCGTGGAGGAAAAAGCTAGAGAGGCACAGGTTCAAATCCCCCATAGTCCTATTGCCTTCATACAGAGTCTATCTCATTGCAAGACAGATGCTAAACCTAGGACAGATATTTCCAAAATGCATGCCTTTAGTGATAAGGGATTCCAGGCTCATAGAGCTGGAAGAGACTTCAGAGGCCATCTAGGTCAAGCATTTCCTGTTACATATGAGGAAACTGAGGCTCAGGGTGTTGAGGTGATTTGTGCAAAATCACGTGGATGAGAGATTACAGAATCATGGCTTTAAAGATGAAAGGTCTCTCATAGGTCATCTATCCATCCTCAGTTTTATAGATGGAGAAACTGAGGTCCAGGGAGGTGATATGACTTGTGCAAAGTCACACAGATTATAGAATTAAAGCTGGAGGGGACATTACAGGCTATTTAATCCAAAACTCTCATTTTGCAGATGGAGCAACAAGCTCAGAGTAGCCAATTGACTTGTCCAAGGTCACCCAAGCAGCCTGTAGCAGAGAACTCTGACTCCAGATATAGCACTCTTTCCCATCTCACTGGGACTATACACTGTTGCTTCCTTGTAGGGAGGAACAAAAATCAGCTCTGGTAACTTTCTTGCCACCCTCAGGAGACCAAAATGCAGTACTTTGCATGTGCGCCTATTTGGCAGAGTTGTTGAGGCGTGGGAGGCGATGAACACACAGAGGAAGTGTGGCTGTCCAGGTCCCCAGGGGACAGGGTGACAGAAGCCCCAGGAGAACAGTGGCAGATGGCACAGAGAAGATGCCAATGCTGCCCTGCCCAAGTGTCAGCCACCCACTCCCAGGAGGGCCCTACACATGTGTATGCGCGTGCGCACACGCATACACACACACATACACACACACCCTCCATTTTTTCAGATCTATTTGCAGCAAAAAACCAAACAGCAAGGACCAGGAAAGGAGCAGGAAAACAGATAGCAGCTGCTGCCACAGTGAACAGAGGACAGCCCAAAAGGCAGGGGTAATGGGAGTGTGCTGGGGAGCTTGTTTGGAGCTTCAAATAGGGCCTCTTCCTCATGGATGGGTTTTTCCCTTCACTTTTGTTTTTGAAAATCTACTTTCCATTTTTTGACTCATAAGAGGGGCAGGGTAACTTTCAAGGACCAGGCTGAGGATGCCCAATAGGGCAAGTTCTAAACTCCACAGATGAGGGATCAGCATGAAGAATAATAGCTGCCCCCAGGTGCCTCTCTAGGCTATAAGTCCTGGGGGAAATGAGAGCTGGGTTTCTGTAAACAACAAAGGATGCTCAACATCACCTATCAATCAGATTCATCTTCCATAAAAGAAACTTCCAGTCCCTAGCCCCAGGCAATGAGAATAACATTTCAGGGAAATTATCTAGGAAAATAGGGAGCAGACTGGATAAAGAGCTTTTCAAGAGGGATAACCCTTTTCTATTTGCAAAGATCTCTTTCAACCAATCCACAAGCACAGTGAACTCCTATTCTATGTAGAACAACAATAGTTGTAGAAATTAAAATGGTTGTATGCCATAAACTGTGGCAGTTAAAGAGGTTGAAGATATAAATTGTTGTAGATATAAGAGTGGGTGAGTAAATTTGTGACCACAGAAAATATGTTTCACTACAGTGTCTTGGGTTTTTAATCAAATATAAGGTGGTCACCAGGAAATATATTCCCAATCATGAATATACCCAAGTCAACTGGGTTTTATAGAGACTTTTATTAATAATACAATGAGGAATTAAAGAAAGAGAGAAAGAGTAAGAAAGGAATAAGTATGAAGGGCCTTAAGCCAACATGGCCTAGACCTGAGTCTTAAGAGAGAGAGATCAGTCAGTCAGTCTTTTATCATTCACCACAAGGTCTGTCTAAGCAAGGATTCTAGGGACACCAGGCCAGCTCCATCTTAGCTGACTTCACCAGAGAGAGTTCCAGCCAGAGTCCTCCTCAAAGAGAGATCCAGCCAGAGACTGTTTCAAAGGGCTTCTCTCCAGAGCCTTCAGAAGGACAGAGTCCCCTCAGAGGAGCTCCAGCGAGACCTCCTTAGAGATTGTCCTCCAAGAGCTTCCCTTCTCCAGAGCCTCTCTCAAGAGATTCTTCCCAAGCGATCCTCATCCGAGATTCCTCCAAAAGGATTCCCTTTCAAGAGATTCTGCTTTTTCTTATATAGGGGGTTTTCTCCTATGTCACCTCCTCTAAGTCCTTATATCTACCAATCACAGTAGATGTTTTCCAAAGGACAACCCATTCTAAAAACACTGCTGGGTCGGCTAATCCCCTCAGTAAGTCTGAACAGAGAAAACACAGCTGAGTCGACTAATCCCCTCAAGAGAAAACCTCTAAGTAAGTTTTCACCTCTTTGCTCCTGGCAAGTTTACAAGTTGCCTGACCTTTATAGGTACCTAGCATCCCATTGTATCAATTCTAAAAACAGGCATGGCTCAAAGAACTCCCTGCCTCATCATAAGCATGGATCCAAGTACTTTCATTGTTTAGCAAGGAGTTTTCTCCCCTAAAGCAATCTTAAGTACGGGTGGAGTAGAGGTCCTCCCATTTCTGATCCTGGCGAGTTCTCACAGTCAAAATGGGGAATGTTCCCAGTAGGGAATTGTTCCAATTGAGAATTCCCCGATGGGGAAATTTTTAACATTCACAAGTCTGAGAAATTTCAAGATTTACATAGTAATGACATTAATTAATATCATTGATCCCCAGGATCCTGGAATAATTGTTCTCCCAATTGGTTTCCAAGCCTCATATTTATCCTCTTTCCAATATGACCTCCAAAGAGATGCCAATGTGATATTTTTAATGCTTAAATCTAACCTTATCACTCCCCTGCTCAATAAACTTCAGTGGTTCCATATTACCTATAGATCAGGGGTTCATCATCTTTTTGTATATTCAAAAACTTTGTGGCAGTCTATTAAAGACAATGGACTCCTCATAATAATTTTGAATATATAAAATAAGGAAGTAGGATTATAATGAATCATTTTGAAATACAGTTAAAATTTTTTCTTCAAGTTCCTAGACTGAGCAGACTCAAGATGGGGGATATTATAAAATTATAAAAATAGAATTAACAGCTTGGTAAAAGACACCCCTCCCCCAAATACTGAAGAAAACAATACCTTAAAAAGCATAATTAGCCTAGTGGTAAAAAAAGGCACAAAAATTCACTAAAGAAAATATATTCTTAAAAAAGTATAATAGGGCAAATGGAAAAATAGGTACAAAAGCTCTCGACTTTCCCATCCAAACAATTTTAAAATAAGGCCTCAAAACAAATTTTGGAGCAGCAGAGACCACAAAAGGTTAAGGCGAGACATTCCTCTAGCCTAAGAAAACTTAGGCGAGATCTATGACACTGGTGTGAAGGTGTGTTTGGAACCCACACATTCTGTGGCAGCAATGTGGTCATAGCAGCAGCTTTGAAAGGTCTCAGCCCAGAGATAGTAAGGGGGTCAGACAATTGGTCAAAAAGAGATTAGAAGGACTCTTTCATGGTACTGGGTACAGCCGGCATGGATTGGCAACCCTATTACCAATAAGCAGTTCAGGGTCACAGTTCCAGAGCAGAGGGGAGTGCTTATGGTCATTCACAAGGGAGCAGAGGCCCTGGTCACCATTCCAGGGCAGAAAGGTATGTCAGTATTTGGACTACCTGAAAGCTTTGATCAAAAACAGAACCTAAACATCAAATTTCAGGAAATTGTAAAAGAAAACTTCCTCAATATCTTTGACCTAGAGGGTAATATAGAAATTGAAAGAATCTGCCAGTCATCTCCTGAAAGAGATCCTCAAATGAAAACTCCCAGGAATATTATAGCCAAATTCCAGGTCAAGAAGAAAATATTGCAATCACTCAGAAAAAAAAAAGAAATTTCAAATATTATGGAGTCATAGTTGGGATCATACAAGATTTAGTGGCTTCCTCATTAAAGAGTGCATATAGGATAGGATAGGATATTCAAGAAGGCAAAGCAGCTAGGATTACAACCAAGAATCATCTACCTAAAAAACATAAATTTAATCCTTCAGGGAGAAAAAAAATGGATGTTTAATAAAATATAGGACTTTTGAGCATTTCTGATGAACAGACTAGAGTTGAATTTGACATTCAAATATAAGATTCAAAACAAATAAAAAGAAAAGTTATGGTTGAATTGCATTATTACCAATATTTCTATTTAAAGCTGTCCATTTATTTAGACTTCAGCTTCTGAAGGTCAGGCCAACTCAAGGACACAACTGAGGGAGGTAGTTACTCCCAGCCCCCTCAAGGTTTCTACCCAGGCAGGGATGTTTATTCTATAAACAAAAAAGAGCCAGAGCAAGGTCCTCCTGAACACATATCATTTTTTGTTCTTTCTAGTCCCCTTATCAAGATTTGTGGTGACATGATCTAAAAGAGGAGATTAAGCCATGAAAACCTGATTGAGACAGCTTATGATTCTTTAACCAAGGATTGCTAGAAGAAGTTAGCTTTCATAAACCAGCTAACACTGTTTCTTAAGTGCCTGAGAGGAGCAGGTGAGCTCTTACCTAGTTGCAGGGAAGCAGTAGGAATCTATCCACCAAAGAAGCAGTCCTTCCTGTCCCAAGGATGAATAGGGGAGGAGCTAAGAACTCTAAGTCCATCATCTCATGAAAATAATCTGCAATCAAGCCTACCAGGAGAGATCCAACTGATATACTGTCAGGCCAATCAGAAGGAAGGCACACTTAGGTAGAAAAGACACTGTCTGCCCTTGCTCTGGGTCTTTTGGCAGAAAAGGAGGAAAGCTATTGACCTGTCCTTTATTAAGATATCATATGCCTCTATTAGTAAACAATGTTATACTTGGAGAAAGGGCTTCATTTTATTTCTTGGTTAAAATTCCAGGCACTACACATAAGAAAGCAAACATGAACAAATAATCACAAGAGACTCCAGAAGGTGAAACTACTTACATTCCTGGATGGGAAGATGATCCATGTAACTGTTAAGAACTTTATCATTTTTCAGGTAGCTAAAAGGAGTTCATATAATGGAGGGCACAGAAGTGAGTGGATTATTTTGGAATTAACTCCCAAAAGGGAGGAAAGGAGGTAGAATGGGGGGAAATTATCTCATATAAAAGCAGGGAATAAGGAAGAGCTTTTATGGTGAAAGGGAGAATGGGGAAGGATAGAAAATGCTTGAACCTCATTGTCATCTGAATTGGTTAAAAGAAAGGAATACTATATGTGCGTGTGGAGGTACACACACCTATAACACACACACACATACACACTCAGTTATGTATAGAAATCTTTTAGCTAGCAGGGAAATTGGAGGAGAAGGAAATAAGAGAAGGGTGGGAAGGATATTAAGAAGGAGGACTCATTAATGGAGGCAGTGGTTAGAAGCAAAATAGACTTTTAAGAAAAATTAGGATAAAAAGAGAGATGAATTAATAGAAGAAAATGAAATGGAAGAAACACACAGTAATTATAACTGAAACGTGAAAGAATGAAACAATCCCTACCCACAAAGAACTGCCATTTTAAGTCCTTCAGCATCCTTGGTTAACTTCCTCTGTGCATGGTCTAATTTGTCACAGATGTGATGCAACTATTCCAGATGTGGTCTGTCTCAAGGAGAAGAGAGTCATTGCCTCTTTTTTTTTTTTTAACCCTTTCCTGCTTAAAAAAAAACCTTATCTTCCATCTTAGAATCAATACTATGAATTGATTCCAAGGCAGTAAAATGGCAAGGGTTAGGCAATGGGGGAGATTAAGTGACTTGCCCAGGGTCACATAGCTAGGAAATATCTGAGGCCAAATTTGAACTCAGGACTTCTCATCTCTTGGCCTGGCTTTCAATCCACTGAGTCACCCAGCTGCCCCGACTGTCACCTCTCAAGTACTGGGTGCTATGTGTCTATCAATAAACCTTCATCTTAGGTGACCTTCTTCAAGTGCTGGGTCCCATTGATGACTCATGTTGCACTTATAGGCATCCCCAAAAACCCTAGGGTGTTTGTCATATGCATAACCATCTAGCCACAGCTCTACCTTCTGGTGCAGCCAATCAACTTCATGTAAGAATAAAAACCAAAAGCCTCTGAACTCTTGTCCAAGATTCAGCTCCTCTATGGAATCTTCCAGAACTAATTCCATCCCATTATTCCAATCACTTCTATCAATCATTGGATCATGGATAATATCACAGGATGATAATAGTAGTTGGCATTTTATATTCCTTTAAAGTTTGAAAAATGCACAAGTTCTCTGCAAACCTTAAAATGCTACATAAATGTTAATGATTAGTATGATTACCATCTCATTTTACCCTTGCAATGTTCCTATAAGTCCTACCACAATCCCCTAATTACAGATAAGGGAACTGAAGCTGAGGTCATGTAGCTTGGAAAGTCTGAGGCAAGGTTGGAACTCAGGTCTTCTAGAATCCAAGGTCAGCATATTTTATGAGCTGTGACCATTCAGCAGTCAGCAGATCAAGATCATAGATTTCTCAAGCATCTATTAAATGCCTACAGTATACATGCCAAATCCTCTTTTGGGTATGAGAGATACAAAGACAAAAATGAAAACAGTAGCCTTCCCTGAGGACCTTAAAAATCAACTGAGATTATAGCATACTTCAGAACTGAAACCCTCTCATTTGGAGTCCGATCCCCTCAATTTACTGAAAACAAAACGGATGTTCAGAGAAATAGGATGCTGAGTGACTTGCCTATGGTCACATGAGTAAAGCAAAAGAAGAGTTGGGATTTGAACTCAGGTCCTCTGATCCTAGAGCTGTAAGAGTTAAATAAATGTGTAATACTTCAAGTATTATTTTAATAAAGTTTATTATATGACAAAATAGAACCACGTGACTAAGTTTTCCACCTGCTTAAAAAAGCCTGTTCCACCAAAGCTGTGACAGGAAGGAAAAAGAGGCCCAAGTGACAGAACTCCACCCAATTTATCTCCTGTCTACGTCAGCATGTAACGACAGGAAGAGAGGAGGGTGCTGGGAATCGTGGTTTTTAGGGTAACAGATTCAAATTACACAGAGCTTCCCATGTAGAGAGCACTCCCATAACAGTACACCTTGGTCCAGATGGGACTAGCCAGGGCCATCCCTATCAAAGTCCATTGCTTGCATTTACATGCATTTTCCATTGTCTGTGGCTGGGGCAGAGTGTATGAGAATTCATTTTTTATATACTTTATATTCCCATATCAGGGTCCTGAATTAGAGCATCCAACCAGTCTTTTAGGAATGTTTCCCTCCATAAAACCTGATCAAAAGACAAGGCTCTTCCTATTGGGTAGGTACACAACCACTTCCCCTATCATCTATGGGGTGGGGAGGGCTGGAGAATCCTGATGGACAATCTCCTCGTTAACTAGTCATCAATCAATGATGTCTAAGGCCAAAAATGAATAATGAGCTCCCAAACTGTATTATAGAGTTGCGCGAAGGAACTTCTGGTCTTTAGTTACAAAGAGGATCATTGATCCGTTGATTTACTGGTTAAATGCTAGTCTAATCAATAAACTGATATTTTTATTCCCAAACCAGTCTTGAATATTTAAACTGTAATAATTGCTAAGCTCATAGGTTTGATTCCCACAGAGGGATCAGTTAGTTTCAAGCTGTCCCAATGGCCCCAGATAGCACCCCTAACTTTGGCCAGGTAGGTGGGAAGGTGGAGGGGAAGAAGGGAGGAAGGGAGGAAGGGAGGAAGGGAGGGAAGGAGGGAAGGAAGGAAGGAGGGAAGGAAGGAAGGAGGGAAGGAAGGAAGGAAGGAAGGAAGGAAGGAAGGAAGGAAGGAAGGAAGGAAGGAAGGAAGGAAGTTAGGAAGGAAGGAAGGAGAGAGGGAATGGAAGGAAGGAAGGAAGGAGAGAGGGAATGGAAGGAAGGAAGTTAGGAAGGAAGGAAGAAAGAAGAGAAGGAAGGAAAGAAGTTAGGAAGGAAGCAAGAAAGGAGAGAGAGAGGGGAAGGAAGGAAGGAAATGAATCTAGGTTAGAAAAGATGCAGGTTATGTGCTGACGATTTAAAGAACAAATTGAGAATTCCTATTAATAGTCTTGTTAGGAGGCAGTTAAGTGGCTCAGTGGATTAAGAGCTAGACCTAGGTTTCAAGTCTGGCCTCAGATACTTCCTTGCTGGGTGACCTTGGACAAGTCACTTAATCCCAATTGCCTAGCTCTTTCTGTTTTTCTGCCTTGGAACCAATTATTAATTCTAAGATGGAAGGTAAGGGTTTAAAGAAATAGTGTTTATACTTTCTGGGGCAGAGGAAAAGCTCAGTTGGAAGAATTATAGGAAGCTTGCTGGGGTGGGAAAAGGGAGAGCTGGCTACCTTTCACCTTAACTCTCCCTACTGGATCTTCTCCCTAACTTTCCTCATTTCCATAGAAGCTCTTCCTACTTTCTCTGGGCTGAGAGTCCAAGGCTAGTAAATTTGGCCATATGTGACACTGATCTTTTCTCGTGACCCTACATCTCTGACTCTGGGTACTGGCATTGACTGCCTCCCAGGCCTGGAATGCTCTCCATCTTCAATCTCATCTCTACCTCTTGGCCCAGATAAAATCCCCCCTTCCATAGGAAGCCCTTCCTGATTCCCCTTAACACCACTGCCTTCCTTCTGTGCTGATCTCTAATTTATTCCATCTATATTTTTTGCAAGCTGTCTCCTCCCACGAGACTCCTTAGGGACAGGGACTGTCTTTTAACTTGTCTTTGCATCCCTAGCACTTAACAGAGTGTCTAGAGCCCCAAAGTAGGTGCTTAATAAATTTTGTCTAACTGAGAAGAGAACCAGCAGCGAGGCAGCTGATCATGAAACAACTTTCTGATCCTTCTTCCCTTGACATTTAAGCACAGAAGCCCCAAACCTGGGCCTGAAAAGGAAAGTCTAACTAGAAATACTACCTTTCAATTACCCACAAATCTTCCTTCACTCTTCAGTCCCTGGCAGTCTAGGCAGGGCAAGGCTGGCTCTCTCAGAACCATCCTTGTCTTTAAGCAGTACTTTTCAAGAAACAGAAAAATCTAGAAAAAGAAATCGATTCTAGAAAATTCTAGATTCTGAGGAACTCAGCATCCCTTACCACAAAACCTTCACGGCCATCTCCAATCCATGCCACCCGCACTCTAATCTTCTCTTCTTCCCATCAGCATTTAGATTCTAGCCTGGACACCGATTCATGAGCATTCATGCAATCTAGTCCTCCACCTAAAGTGTACTTCCTAGACATGGACACTTCGGACTGACACCAGTGAACCCACACTCCCTCTTCTTCATGTCTAGCTCCTCTGTTAGAATGTAAGTGAGGGCTGGACCGTCTTGCTGACTTGTTTTCATATTCTTAGCACTTAGCACAATGCCTGATCTAGTGTAAGCACTGAATATATGCTTTCTCATTCATTCATTCATTCATTCATTCATTCATTCATTCATTCATTCAGTCTCTTTACAACTTAGCTTATTTTTTTTTAATTAATGGGAACGAAGACCTCAGAGACAAATGAAAGTTGTTGGTACTGATGAAAGACGGGTTCTCACAATTCTTTCTCTATAAAAGATGAAGGGAGAAAAGTGGGGGAGAAATTGCATGGATAAAAAAGTCATAATGAGGGCAGGGAAGCTGGGAATTTGTCCCAGGGTACTAATGTAGACAATCATAATAGCTTATAGTCCTACCACAGGAAAAACAAAACAAAATGAAACCAACAGTTATTAGGTCACAAGAATGGGATAGGGATGGGAACGGGCTTGTGATTTCACTGGTATAAGGAACTCTCATTGAAGAATCTCACTAAAACAATGCAAGTTGGCACCTTCTCTGCGGTTTCTAGTTTTGGAGAATCACCTGGGACACTGAGGCTTGTCCAAGGTCACAGGTCAGTTTGTATCACAGAGAGGACTTGAACTCAGATCTTCCTATCTCAAAGTTGGTTTTCTATTCATTACACCAGACTATCTTAAAAAAGTTTTTTATACAACTCTTCTTATTAGAATCAATGCTAAGTATCGGTTCCAAGGCAGAAGATTGGTAAGCTCTAGGCAATTGAAGTTAAGTGACTTTCCCAGGGTTTCACAGGTAGGAGGTATCTGAGGTCAAATTTGAACTCAGAACCTCTCATCTCTAAGTCTGACTCTCTATCCACTGAGCCACCTAGCTGCCCTTCCACAATATCTCTTAAAAGGCAAGAATCCTTAGGAAGCAGAGTTGCCTGTCCAGTAGAAGTCCTGTACTGGTACCCCAGGGTCTCATTCACCCACAAAGTTCCCTGAGACAGTCCTAGCTGCCACTTGCCCCAGTCCTTGTCTGTGGTACCTGTGGCTCTCTAAATAATGACTTTCCTTATTGAAATAATAGGATTCTAGTCCTAAAGCCACCAAGAATCACCTAGTTCATGTAGTCCAAATCCAATCATCTGACAGGTGAGCCAACTGAGGCTGGAGGAGGTAAAGTGACTTATCCAAAGTCCCACAGAGAATAAGCACCAATGTCAGGATTTGAACCCAAGGTCTCTGCCTTCAGAATCAGAGCTCTCTCCTAAGCTCACCAAGGTAAGCTCCCAGACAGAGCTGGATCGGTGGGTGGGGGCTCGCTCATGCTGCACCTGAAGGATGAATAAACAGAACCTCCTGGGTCAGTTTGGCCCCCGGCACTTCCAGCAGGGCTGGCTCCATTTGCTTGAGGGAGGGCAGTGGGGAATGCTCATCATTACTCCAGAAGATGACAGTATTGAAGCAGAAAGAGGAAAGGGAGATAAGAGGTCTTGGCAGACGAATCCTAAGAGTTTTCATCAGAAATCCGAGTGCTTCCATTTAGGACTTGGCTGTTGCTGGGGGACGGAGCTCTGAGTTTTTATCACTGAACCAGCCACGTGTGGCACTTGGAATCTGACATTGAAAACGCTCTCTTCTGTTGACTTATCTCTACTTTTTGATTAGATTTTTTAAAAAGAAAAAGAAAAAAAGGCATTTTAAGAGGGGAAAAAAACCCAATTACCCTGACGCAGAAAAGAAAGTAGCCAAGAAGAATAGATTGGCTTCAATATACACAAATGCACGCCTGGCCGCAGCACCACTGAGGCATGTACGGTAGACTCACAATATGTCAGGTTTAGCAGAGTGGAACTGAGTATACAAAGGGGCATTGTCTCTGCCCAGCTGAGAGAGCAAGCTTATTCTGCTCTCTACAAATCCAAATTAGCCAGGCCACAGGGCAAACCACAAACCAAAGTGGCAAGACACAAACCAATAGGTTCTTGGCATTTACAAAAATGGATTTCAAATCTCCATTTTTGTTTTCTGGATTTTTTCCAGCTGTTAGCACGCCATGGAAGACAGCTCGACCTGATGAGTAAGAAGATGGTTACATTCTTTTTCAGCATGAATAGAGAGCCACTTGATACAATCCACCCAAAAAAGCATTTATTTAATGTTCACTATGTGCAAGGAGGTGCAGTCGATAAGAGTGCCAAGCCCAGAGTCAAGAGGGCTTGAATTCAAATCCAGCCTCAGACACTTACTAGCTGTGTGATCCTGGGCAAGTCACTTAATCATCTTTGCCTCAGTTTCCTCATCTGTAAAATGAATTGGAGAAGAAAATGGCAAACCACTCCAGTATCTGCCAAGAAAATTCCCAATGTTGGACATGTCTGGAAAAACAGCAAAATGCAGCAACTGCAAGTTGATTCCTGGTAAAGCACAAAGACTGGGTTCAAGTTTCACCTCTGATATATACTGACTGTGTGACCCAAGCAAAGTCACTAAACCTCTCACTGCCCAGGCAGCTCTCCCTTTCTCCTCAGTTCCAATTCTCTGCCTTTTGTCAAGAAATCTCACTAAGGTGTTGGTGGAGGTTAGAGACTAGGTGTGATCCCTCTCCTTGTCATTAGCATCTTCTGAGAAATGCACAAACCTTTGAGAACGCGAGAAAGCAGCTCCAAGGGCAAGAGTTTCAGCTTAATCCCAGGAGTATTTATTTCATACCTCTTGGGAAAGCAGCAGGGAATTAAGCACCAGATACAGAAACGGGCTTTTAAAGAGTCCCAGACCCACCACCCCACCCCGGGAATATTGTAGGATGGTAAACGGAATCAGTCTGTTCATCAAAGGGCATTTATTTATTTGTAATTGTTTTCATTTTAGTGGTTGATTGACTTATGCTTGCTTTTTAACCCAGGCTCTTTTTGTTTTTTGTTGTTCAGTCATTTCAGTCGTGTCTGATTCTTGGTGATTCCATTTGGGGTTTTCTTGGCAAAGCCTCTGGGATGGTTTGCCATTTCTTTCTCCAGTTTACAGATGAGGAAACTGAGGCAAATAGAGTGAAGTGACTTGCCCAGGGTCACCCAGCTAGCAAGTGTCAGGCTGGATTTGAACTCAGGTCTTCCTGACTCCAGGCTCAGCATTTTATCCACGGAGCCACCTAGCTGTCCTTTTTAAAATGCTGTTTAATCATCTGCTTGATTATGGAGAGGCAGCATTTATTATTGGCTTATTCTTTTTTTTTAACCCTCACCACGGTGCCTGCTTGGTTTTTTCTGAAGGCCTGAGTCTCCCTATATTTTAGTCCAGCCTCCACACGAGCAGGTCCCGCTCTGATGAGCATCGGCCAGCTCCCCCCTCCTTAGATGGAGGCTCCCATCCCCAGGGGCTCCCCACATGCATTACTACAGTTCAGAACGGCAGGGCTGGAGCAACCCACCTCAGCCTCCCCGACAGCAGGGACCGGCCAAAAACCATGGAGTAAGCTCTCACACCGACCACGGGATGGACCGAACGACTAAAGCGCAGCAACGAAAACTGGCTCAGTGCCCGTGCCAGGAAGCGGAGCCAAGAGGATGAGGTCAAACCCGAAGCCCCTATGTGTACGGCCAGAGGGGCCCCGAGAAGTGCCGTCCGCCTAGGAGGAGGGCAGAGAGAGGCTGCCTCCAGCAGCAGAGCCTGAGCGCAGTCTTGAAGGAAAGTACCGATTCAGTGGTGCCCATGCAAGCCAAGCACAGAGAGATGGAAGGAGGAGGCAAAGGCATCTGGGACCTAGAAGGCACGGATGGTAGCCAGCCTCGAATGGGAGGAGAAAAGCCACGCCGGGAAGAGCCTGAATGCCAGATGGTGGAGTTTTATATTTTATCCCAGAACAGGAGTTCTTAATCTGGAAGCTGTGAACTTGCATTTAGAAATATTGGGCAGGGGGCAGCTAGGTGCCCAATGGATTGAGAGCCAGGCTCAGGCCCTGGGTTCAAATCTGGATCTAGATATCTTAGCTGGGTGACCCTGGCCAAGTCACTTAACCCCCACTGCCTAGCCCTTAACGCTCTTCTGCCTTGGAACCAATACGCAGTATGACTCTTAAAGTGAGTCACCCTAGATGGCCCAGCCTGGGACAGAAGACAAGGGTTTAAACATATTATATCTATTATGAAAACTGGCTTTCAGTATAATTTCTTTTCTTTATACTTAAATGCCGTTGGTTTCCTCTTTAAGCTGATGGATGCCTTGAAACATGTGATTCGAAGAAGGGGGCCGTGGGCTCCCCCCGCTGCCAGAGGGCTCCAGGACCCAGATATGGCTCCGTGATGGGTCACAAGGAAGCCTGGGAAAGGACCAGCTGCTTCCTCTGCTGCTCTCCCCTGTGGAAGCCATCATGACTGACATAGGAATGATTACCCAGGAGGCGTCAGGGAGGGTCTGGAGTCCAGCTGCCCTTTCCCTGAGGGAGGGAGGGATGGATGGAATCCGCCAGGTGGAGATCACAGAATCCCCCCAAAGTACATCAGAGACTACCTAGCCCCACGGTTACAGGGTCCAGTCTACCAGCTCTGATAAGTGGTTGTCTGCTTTTTTTTTTAAGCTTCCACTTCAGGATCAATACTGTGTATTGGTTCCAAGGCAGAAGAGCAGGAAGGGCTAGACAATAGGGGTTAAGTGACTTGCCCAGGGTCATACAGCTAGGAAATGTCTAAGGTCAGATTTGAACCCAGGACCTCGTGTCTCTAGGCCTGGTTCTCAATATACTGTGCTACCTAGCTAGGTAGCAGAATTCAGACTCAAGACTTGAATTCAAATCCTGACTCAGATACTCACAAGGGGTTCAATTCTGAGCAAGTATAGCTGAGCTAAGTATAGCTGCCCTGTGCCTCAGTTGCTGCCTCTGTAAAATGGGGATAATAATAGCACCTGTCTTCCAAGGATGTTGTGAGGATTACATGGGATAGTACATAAAGTGCTTTGTAAACCTTCAAGAGTGCAATTTAAAGGCTAATTGTTGTGATTAGTATTATTAGGAAGCATGATAGTGCCATAGTATACAGAGCACAGGACCTGGGAGTCAAGAAAACCCATCTTCCTGAGTTCAAATCTGGTTTCAGACACTAAGTTGTGTGACCTTGGGCAAGTCACTTAACCCTTTTGGTGTCAGTTCCTCATCTTTCAAATGAGATGGAGAAGGAAATGTCAAACCACTCATCTTTGCCAAGAAAATACCAAATGGGGTCACCAAAGAGATGGCCACCACTAAAACAACAAATTATTATTATCATGATCTAGTTTCTGCTTGAAGACTCCCAGAAATGGGGAACTCATTACTTCTCAAGGTAGTGGATTCCATTTGTAGATAGCTCTGTTAGAACTTCTTCCTTAAATCCTAGAGAGGCAAGAATACTTGGCTAGGGAGTCAAGGTAGCAATAAGCTCAGTTCTAAAAATAAGTAAGTTAATAAAACCAAAATATAGAGGCAGCTGGGTGGCTCCGTGGATAGAGATACAGGCCTGGACACAGGAGGTTCTGAGATCAAATATGCCCTCAGACACTTCTAGCTGTGTGACCCTGGGCAAGTCACTTAACTCTAATTGTCTAGCCCTTACAGATCTGCCATGCAACTGATCAGTAACATTGATTCTAAGACAAAAGATGAGGGTTATTTCTTAAAAGCAAGGATAATGAGCAAGCCGGGTCTTGAAGAAGAGCTAAAAAAGCTCCTGCCTCTGTTTTTGGCAAAGGTGGGGCACCATGAGGGTGGCACATTGCATATGCCCACATATTTCACTGATGTCCTGGTTGGTTCTGCTCAATTGGCTTTTCCTCCCTCTTTCTGTCAATTTTTTTTTCTTTGTTATAGACTCTTTTCCAAGGTTGTCCGCAGTTACCAGGATGATTAAAAGGATCAAGCAGTAGGGGTGAGGCCAGAGGATTCTGGGAGAGGGCACTGTGGGACTTTGCAAGTTTCTCTCTAAATAGGGATGAGGGTGGGGAGGGAAGGAGAATATTTGAAAATGAAAGTGATCTAAAAACAAAAAAAGTCAGCAATCGTATTTTAAATGTGTATGTGTGAGAGAGAGGGAGGGGGGAGGGAGAGAGGAAAGGAGGGAGAGGGAGAGAGACAGAGAGAAAGAGAGAAAGAGACAGATCGACTTGCTTTCTAACCACTGATTTACTGGGTGGCTCTGGACAACTCAGTTAATCTCTCCGACTTTCTTTATTTGCTCGCTGGAGCCAGAGAGGAAACCAATCAATCAATAATCAATCAACCAGCAAGCATGTAAGTGGCCACTCATGCCAGGTACTGGAGACTCAAGGACAAACCCCTCCCAGACCCTTCAGATCACTGCCCTGACTGCTGTTTGTAAGAAAAAAGAAAGTGTGTGGGTGTGGGCTTTGAAACTCTAAAGTGTCATATAATTGCATCATTAACATTATTATCTCAGCTAGAGACTTGAAGAGGATGTGGCAACTTTGTACTTTGAAACAGGCCAGGTCCCCTGGGGAGGGGGGGCCTACCAAGTGGCTTAAGTGGAATAGAAAGGGAGGGAGGGAGGGAAAAGAAAGCAATGAGAGAAAAGAAAGAAGGAAGGAGAAAAGGAAGAAAGGGAGGCCGGAAGAAAGCAATGGGAGGCAATAGAGAAGGAAGAAAAGAAAGAGGGAAGGAGAAAGGGAGGGAGGGAAGGAGAAAGCAAGGGGAGGGAATAAAGAAGAAAGGAAAGAATGAGGAAAGGAGGAAGGGAAGGAGAAAGAAAGCAATGGGAAGGAATAAAGGCTAGAAGGAAGGAAAGAAAAAAGGAAGGAGAAAAGGAAGGAAGGGAGCAAGGGAAGGAGAAAGCAAAGGTAGGGAATAAAGAAGGAAGGAAAGAATGAGGGATGGGAAAAAGGAAAGAAGGAAAGGAGAATTTATCAAATACCTATTATGTGTCAGGTACTGTTGTAAAATAGTATCTCATGTGATCCTCACTATTATTATCCCCATTTTATAGCTGAAGGGCCTGAGGCAGACAAAGTTGAGGTAACTTGCTTAAGGTCACTCTGCTAGTAACTATTGAGTTTGATTTGGACCCAGATCTTCTTGACTCCAAGCCAAGCATCCTATCCTCCTCACCACTTAGCTACCTGGAAGGCCAAGAATAAGTCCTCCCTAAGGCTCTGTGCCGGGAGCCAAGAAAGGCCTTGCTGTTGGACACAGTCCATGTGGAAACCAAGGACTGTAAAGCAGACCCCAGGAAGGGAAACACCCATTGAAACCCCACTAAGTAACTTTCCTTATTAACATCCCCTTATTATTGAAATTGCCATGATTATTATTCTTTTAATTAGCCCCAGGAAAAATAGATGAGAGCAACATGCTTGCAGGGTCAATACAGATGTCCCACTCTGTCCCCCCAGGATATTACCAGGAGATCCCATTTACAAAATTAAACCTAGGATTCTTATATACTCACTTAGATAGGACCCTCTTTTCTAGGCATAAAAACTTCTGGCAAATCTGTGCCCTGAATTCCCTAACCTATATCTGGGTCATGTTGATTCTACCCTCTGAATCTGCCCTTAGCAACAATGTTTCATTGACTATCTCTCTAGGCTTCCTGTGTGTTGTTAGGTTCCATGGAAACATGTATGTTGAGAATGAAACTGTGTGCCAAGTAGATGTGTGATCATGAGGGTATAAAATAAAGCTAGGCCTCAACCAAGGCAGAGCAGTTTATCCTGTGAAGCCTGTGCTGCGGGTTGAATGCGAAAGCTGGGTCCCGTCCATCATTCTGCCAACACTGTCCCACCTCCAAGACCCCATCCCCTGTGGGGGGCTGGCCCACCCTAGAGCAGCTCTGCAGTCCCTAAGCATAGTCCTGTTGTTTCAGCCCCCCAGGCCAACTACCTGTGAATTATGAATTATGGGGGTGAGAGAAAGGAGGGAACCATAGTGGGGCATAAAGACAGAAACAGTAATACTAATAACTGATGTTTACATAAGGCTTAAGGCTTTCAAAGAGCTTTGCAAACATTATCTTTACTCCTCACAACCCTGGGAGGGAGGGGCTATTAGTAACCCCATTTTATAGATGAGGAAACCAAACACAAGGAAAAAAATTCCAGGAAGTGAACAAGTTTGTGGGAAACTGTCCTGAAGGTCAGCATCTGATAGCTGCTTCTCCAAGGCTGGTTGCAGCAGCTGGGATATCTAAGAGGAGCAAGAAGGAGGAGCACAAGGAGTGTATTCTTATAAAAACCAGCCATAATATTCTACAGGTTGAAGAAAGGTGTGCCTGAGAGAATGAGAGAGATGCTTTTAGGCAGGATGGGGCAGAGGAGCCAGCCATCCTGAGGGGGTGCCCTGCCCCTTGACTATGTTCATTTATCCTCTTGACTGCTCTTCTTTGGAGGTGCCTTCAGGGAAGTTGGAGTGTCCCTGAGGTGTTGGGGGTGAGTCTGTGTGGCTGGGCCTGTTCTGTCTGCTGCCTCTGTATTTAGGAAGGGGTCCAGGCAATGTGGCATCCCTAAGAGCAATGTCTCTGAGCCATTCCCTGGACATAGCTGTCTTGAAATCCCCGAGTCAGTCTGTCCATCCCATTTCTCTGCTCCTTAAAGAGTCAATCCCGGAATCACAGGTTTTGAGGCTCGGGAAGGACCTCGGTGGCCCCCGAGAACAACCCACATGCAAAAGGAAGCCCCACTAGAACAGCCACCGAGTGGTCGTCCGGCATCAGCTTTGACATCTCCACCAACCACTTCCCGAGGCAGCCCGATCCATTGGGACGACGCTCTCTAATAGGAAGTTTCTCCTGATATTAAGTCTAAACTGGTCTCTCTCCCCCTCCCGGCTCTCCATCTTCTGATTCTGCCTCTGGGGTCAAACTGAACAAGATTAATCCCTTTCCCACAGAACTGCTGTTATTGTAGGTGAGGCCTGTCAAACTCTTTAGGTCCCCATTCGGTGTTTTTTCGACAACTTGCCATTTCCTTCTCCAGATCGTTTTACAGATGAAGAAACAGGAAAACAGGGTTACATGACTTGCCCAGGGTCAAAGCGCTAATAAGAACCTGAGACTGGATTTGAACTCGGGTCCTCCTGACTCCTGGCCCAGTGCCATGACTCCCCTGCAAGTACTTGAAGATGGCCCTCAAGACCCATCTCACCCCCCCCCCCAGTACTCCATTCTCTAGGTTAAACTCCCCTCTTCCCACTCCTCCAGCCTCTCCTGTGGCATGGACCACTCCTTCCTGGAATAAGGCATCTTCTCCTGGGAGGTGACTGATGGATGGGCAGCGGCCGGAGGCAGGAGGTCCTCCAGGGGCTAGGAAGTCCCCGAGAGCCTGGGCCCGGTGACCACTTCCCCTCACACAGTGCAGATCCTCCCCCCACCCCCACCCCACCCCAAGTCCTTGGTTAACCCTGGAGGGGAAGCCCAGCCCCCTCCCGCCCCCAGCCCGCTTGATGCAGCCGATGGCGGTGTCCCCCCCGGATACGCTACCTCTCTCTGCTCACTGCATATCTTACACAGCCAAAGAGTCCGCTTCTGGCTGCCGGAGGTCTCAATCCCACATTTGGTGCAGACTTTCTAGGAGAGAGAGAGAGGGCGAAGGGGAGGGAGGGAGAGAGAAGGAGCAGCGAATGTAAGTACCTTCCGGGCTCTCGCTCAGCCTGGGCGGCCGAGAATCGCTCTTGCACTCTGCAGGAGCCTTGGGTTTGCTTGTTGTTAATGATAACACCACGGAAGGACCCCAAGACTCCGCAGAGCCGGGCAGGACCCCGAGTGACAGCCCCGGAGCCACCTCACCCATCGTCTTGTCCCGGGAAGTCAGAGCCTCTGGGGCACCCAGTCACTCGGAAAGCCGCGAGCTAACGGCTTCCACGTTGAACCGTCCTTCTGTTTCTCTCTTGAAATAGCTTCCCAAAGACTTTTCCATTTGGTTGGGCCACTTGGGCCTGTCTGACACCTCCGTTCTGGCCCGTCCCACTTCATGCTACCGAGTGGAGTTCGTTTGATCCATTTACCTGATCATAATGATCTATCAATAAGCATTGATTAAGAGTCGACTATCGATCGGGCATTATGGCAGTCAGGCCCAAGCTCCATTCCTGCTTCTGATCC
Organism: Monodelphis domestica; assembly: GCF_027887165.1. NCBI lineage: Eukaryota > Metazoa > Chordata > Mammalia > Didelphimorphia > Didelphidae > Monodelphis > Monodelphis domestica. The sequence goes on along the minus strand of NC_077228.1, from coordinate 510,329,205 downwards.
ACACTGGCTATGTGGTCCTTGACATATGGTGGAAGAGCATTAATTAATTCCAGAGTCAAAGAATCCGGTTTCAAATCCTACCTGTGTGGCCTTGGGCGAGTCACTTCCTTCCCTCATTTATAAAAGGAAGGGGCTGCCCTAACCCTACAGTCCCTTCTGGCTCTGAATCCTGTACCCTCTCAGTGCCTCCGCAGGCAACGTTCTGAGGCTTTTAATTTGCAGGAACAGCAGTAGAGGGAATTTCCTCCCTGCAAATTTCCTACCCTGAAATGAAATAGTCCCTGTCCTCAAGGAGTGGATATTCTATTTGGAGAAATAACACTCACACATCTGTGTAAAGGAAAAAACATTTTGCAAAGGAAATCTAAAGCAAGGGGGAGGAGGTACTAGCAGATGGGGGGGCAGGGCAGGATACTGGTTTAGTCAGAGGTTTTTGAGTTGGGTTCTAAAGAAAACTCAAAATTCTAAAAGGAAGAGAGGAGGGAATGCTTTCCAAGCAGAGGACACAGCCTAGGCAAAGACCTGGAGGAGGGAGATGGAGTGTCATATATAGGCAATGGTAAATAGGTCAGTTTGGCTTGAAAAGGAGAGTTTGTGAAAGAGTATGATGGGTAACAAGCCTGGAGAGGTGGTCTGGAGCCAAACTGCAAAGGGTTTTAAGGACCCACAGTCATCTAGTCTGACCCACTCTTTTTTACTGATAAGGAAACTGAGGCCCAGAAAGGCAAAACCCATTGGCCAAGGTCACAAAAGTACCAAATGGCAGAGCTAGGATTTGAACTCAGGTCTTCAGGACAGCTGGGGGCACAGAGGATAGTGCTGGGCCTGGAGTCAAGAAGAATCATCTTCTTATGTTCAAATGGCCTCAGACAATAATTTGCTGTGTGACCCTGGACAAGTCACTTTACCCTGTTTGCCTCAGTTTCCTTAACTGTCAAATAAGCTGGAGAAGGAAATGGCAAACCACTCCCAGATCTCTTCTGTGAAAACTCAAATGGGGTCACAGAGGAAGACACAACTAAAACAACTGAACGACAACAATCTCTGACACCCCATTTGGCACCCTTTCTATTTCGAGGCTTTGCTTTCAACAGAGAAACTTGTCAAAGCCAATGACTTGCCTTTGTAACTCTGTCACACAGGTAACTGGGGGGGGGTGGTTGGGGGGAGGCTGGGTAGCTCAGTGGATTGAGAGCCAGGCCTAGAGACAGGAGGTCCTGGGTTCAAATCAGTCCTCAGACACTTCCTAGCTGTGTGACCATGGGCAAGTCACTTGACTCCCATTGCCTAGCCCTTACTGCTCTTCTGCCTTGGAACCAACATACAATAGTGATTCTTAGGTAGCAGGTAAGGGCTTTAAGAACAACAAACAAATGCAACAGAACCTTGAATTCCAGGACTCTCTCTGTCCCCCTATTTGGTGCCTCTTCTTAGGCAGGACAAGTATTATAACACCCATTTTACAGAAAGGTTAAGTGCCGTGCATACAAGAAGTGGTGAAGCTGAGACTTGAACCCAGAACTTTTGCCTCTAAGACCAGGGCTAATTTGGCTGTCTTAGCCTAAGTATGAACTGGCACCAGGCTGGGAGCAGGAGGTATAAAGAGTCAGCCTGTAATGTCTACCAGACTTCTTTCCTCTTCTGTGAAGTGGTTTAATTACACGCCAATTTTTTTTAGAAAAGAAGAAAAAGACAACTCCCCACCTCACCCCCTCCAGGGAATATCCTACAGGTTCATTGAGCTGCTGTGCACTGAGCTGCTGGATCTAAGTGACAAGAGAGCACCATTTGTTACTGCGATCCTGGCTCCCCGGGGACAGCGGAATCAGTCACCTCTCCTGGGAGTGGGTGACAGGCACTGCCAGCTCTCCGAGGAGGGAAATGTCACATACCCACGTTCCAAGAGCAGGAGGGAGGGCTCAGCCTGCTGCTGAGGACTATGGGAAGGGAGGGGGGGAAATGCATGGTCCAGCATTATATGCCATTTCACAAATACAGGGATCCGGGGCGAAGTGCTGACCAAGAGAGATGCAGGAGGCTGCTCCACAAGAGGACTGCATTTTCCTGCTGGCTTAGAAGAGAGCCAGAATGTCAGACAACACGTTCATTCATTCAGCCACACAGCAGCAATGTTCCAGGTGTCTCCCCGCTCTGATACACAAGCCCATAGTCTACAGGGATGGTCATTAAGAAGAAGCCTGGCCCAGTGGATTGCCAGGCTGCCCTAGAGACTAAAAGGCTTGGGTTCCAGTCCTCCCTCTGGCCTATCCTGGCTGGGTGACCCTAGGCTTGTGACGTAACTGGTCATTGCCCCAGCTAACACTTCTAAGATGATGTTGGTGGAGATTATCTCACTGGAACTTCCTTAGATGGATGAAATGAGAAGTCTAGATGAGCAACACCACCAAGCCCCCATACTTCAAAAAGTCCAGTTATTGCTAATAACAATGGCTTTGGCTAAGAGCTCTTCCAACATCTGTAAAGTACTTTGCATGCCATAGTTCCTTTGAGCTATTGCAGGTGTAATAATTCCCATTTTACAGAAGGGGAAATGGAGGCTTAGAGTGTTAAAACCATGTAGTCACGGCCACATCAATAGAGGAGGCAGAATTCAAACTCAGGCCTCCCAATGCCACATTCAAGGCTCTCTCAGCCACCCTGTACTCCAAAGTTCCTAGAAGCTCTTCCTCTGCTGTCTTTCTGTGCTTGGAACCCACAACTACGTACCGCATGGAGCAGGCATTAATATGCATGTGATGACTTGAAATGCCCTCTACAGGACTTCACTAGGTGGGCTGACACCCAGTTATAGACCTCCAAACAGGAAGCTCCACAATGTGGTTCACTGAACCTCTTGCCAAGACCAGGAGGAGGTCTTGCTGCCCTTGTCCCAACATGGTTAGAAGATACAGTGGACAGAACACGGGGCTGGGAGTCAGGAATACTTGACTTCAAATTTAGCCTCAGATGCTTACTAGCTAGCTGTATGATCCTGGGCAAGTCACTTTATGCGGTTTACCTCAGTTTCCTCATTTGTCAAATGAGCTGGAAAAGGAAATGGCAAACTCATTCCAGTATCTCTGTCAAGGAAACCCCAAATGGGGTCACAAAGGGTGGGGAGACAAAATTGAAAATGACCAGACAATAAACAGTGTGGCTCACTGGACTTCTTGCCAAGACCAGGAGGGGGGTCTTATTGCCCATGTCCCAAACTCTAAACCCTGGGGTGAAGGCATGGGGTGTTACTTCCCTATCTCCCCCTTCATCTGGTGCTGGGAATAGGAGAGGACAGGATGGGTGGCTTCTCCCACAGGCCATGCCCCTAGGAGAGTATAACCAGCACGGATCCCCCTCCTACCTTCTATCTGGGGCCCCAGGTACATGGATTGTCACTGGGAACACCTGATCCTTTTTTTTTTAACCCTTACCTTCCATTGTAGAATCATTACTGTGTATTAGTCTCAAGGCAGAAGAGTGGTAAGGGCTATGCAATGGGGGTCAAGTGACTTACCCAGGGTCACACAGCTGGGAAGTGTCTGAGGTCAGATTTGAACCCAGGACCTCCTGTCTCTAGGCCTGGCTCTCTATTCACTGACCCACCCAGCTGCCCCCGCACCTGATCCTTTTTTGGCAGAGAGAGCAGGGATTGGCAAGGAACTGCAGGCAGGGGAAGGAGCCCAGCAAGACACTGAGAAGATCTCATCTCCTCCATGACTTAGTGTGTCAGCAGGGATGATTTGGCCCTGACGCAGAGGCCAGGCTTTTCCTCTGGATAAAACTGGATCTTGTAGCTGTTATCTATTTAGTATCTGATTTGTTCTAAGAACAAAGAACGGAGCAGATATAAGGGGGCTGGGAGCCGGCTGATTCTCTTCTGCAGTGAGTCTGTGGCTGGGGACGATGCCGCCAGGAGAGACATCTGAGCCCTGCGGGTCGGTGCCCCATCTCCCCCAAGTCCCACCGGTGCCGTCTGTGGCTCAGGCTGTCCAGCCTACCCAGCTGACCCCCTGCAGAAGCACGTAAGAGTCCAGAATCCCACGGCCACCCCCCAAGGGAATGAGTCTCTCTCCTCCCTCTGCCACTCTCTTCCCTTTGCCATTGTGGCCACAAAACAGGGTCAGAGAAAAGCAGAAAGTCTCTGATCCCCTCATTTTACATCCAGGGAGACTGAGGCACATAAGGGGGAAGTGACTTGATCAAGGTCCCACATGCAAGTCATTGGGTGAACTGGAACGAGACTGTGAGTCTCCTTACTCTTGCTTCAGTACTGTTTCATGACACTTTTTTTTAAATTCACTAAAACTCCAAGGACAAAAGTATGTGGAGGTTTGTAGATTTAAAGGTGGCTGGGTGGCCCAGGGGATTGAGCACTGGGACTGGAATCAGACAGACCCAAGTTCCAAGTTCAGCCTCAGGCTCTTATGAACTTTGTGACTTTGGGTAAGTCCCTTAACCTCTGTTTGCCTCAGTTTCCTCAAGTGTGAAATAAAGATAATAACCTCGTAGGATGGTTGTGAGGATTAAATGAAATTATATTTGTAAGGCTTTTAGCCCAGTGCCTGGCACATAGTAGGCACCTAATAAATACATGTTTCCTTCCTTCCTTCCTTCCCAGATGGGACTTTAGAGGGCACTGTCTCTCCAATGTTTAATTTTCCAAATGAGGAAACTGAGGTCCAGGGAGGGGAGGCTCCCAGTAGTAAGGGGCAAAATCAGGGTTTTAGATGTGGCTCTATAGTAGTATATAGAACACTGACACTAATGCAGAAGGTTCCTCATAGCTCTCCTTGTCTCCAGTCAATCCATCCTCCATGCTATAATAAGCTTGGTCACTCCCCTGTTCACACACCCTCCATGGCTCCCTATGACCTAGAGGATCAAAGTCTAAAGACCTTAGACTTTAGGAAGGCTCATCAGTAGATGGACCATAGGAGGGCAAGTTATTCAGCTGTGCAAACCTTCTAGGATGATCTGCTAAGTCACAAAGGGGGTGGTGATCTGCATCTTGGAAGGGAATGTCCATACCTATAAAAATTCACAGGCCTCAATTTTCCCATCTGTAAAATAAAGGACTTGGGCTTCTGAAGTCCTTAAAAATTTTTTTTGTTTTATTTTTTTCCAGATTACATGTCAATAGAATTTCTGAATATTCCTGGAATCCTTTTCCACCTTAGATCTAAGAACCTCCCTCCCATTTCACTCTGTATATCCTGGAGATACATAGTTGTTTTCATATTGTCTTCCCCCATTAGTAATAGTAACAATATTAATAAAAAGCTTTAAGTGCTTCAAGGTCTGTAAAGTGCTTTACAGATCATGATTCTCCTAATCACCTTGGAAAGAAGAGGTTATGATTATTCCCATTTTAGAGATAAGAAAACTGAGACAGATAGATGTTAAGTGACTTGTCTAAGGCCTCTCAGCTAGAATCTGGGGCCAGATCTGAACTCCAGTCTTTCTGATCCGAAGCCTGGCTGCTCTCTGGCCACGACAGTGCCTGGGTTACTGACCGGCCGAGGAAGGTGGTAGGGATGGGAGAAGCAGAGATCACATCCCCTGCCTCCTTGGGAGCGGGTCCAGGCCGCCCATGGCTGCCCCAGCCTGGGGGCTGTTCCCCCAGGCACTCCTCCTGGGTGTCCACTTTCTTCTCCCAGAGCCTAGGGGGCTGGCGGGGCTCACCAGAAGCAAGATAATTGGCCCCAGTTCCTATCATACCTAATGGTCACGCCTCAGATCGATAGGAGAATAATGACTTTTCCCCTTATGGGTTTGGGCTTTACCCCAGAGTCCAGTCAAGAAAGTTCAACAGAAAAGAATCGACACAAAGGAGCTGGGGGTGGGGGGGCTGCACCGGTGTAACTCAGAGGAAGGAGGGGCTTCACAGTCTGGAGCCCCCGGGGAAGGCAAGGTGGGCTTTCTCGGGCTCCCAAGCTGCTACCACCTGGATGTACTGAAAATAAAAAGCATCCTCAGAGCAGGAGGGAGGAGCAGGGCTGGAAATTGTCCAGGCGCTCGGACGTGGCCTCGAAGGCATTTACCCAGTGGGCATCAACAGCTCTGTGTCTAGAGAGCCCCGGCCTGGGCACCATGAAAGGGTGACAGGAACCCCCTGCAAATGAAGCCTGCGGGGAGCAAGGTGGCTCAGTGGATTGAGAGCCAGACCTAGAGACAGGAGGAGCTTCATGATTACCTCACTCGATCCTCACAGCTCTGCAAGCTAGGTGCTCCGAATGTCTCCATTTTACAGATGAGGAAACTGAGGCAGAGCCTAAGCGGTGTGCCCAGCTAGTCTTCCTGACTCCAAGCCCCCAGCTCTTTATTCAGTGGGCCACACAGATGCCTCTAAGGTTTGACCCCTCAGTTAATGAGATCGAAACCTGGGCCCAGACTTGCCCAAGGTCACGCAGAGATTTTAGGATCATAGACGTAGGGCTAGGAGGGACAACAGACAGTCTGGTGCAGTGGGCTCAGAGTTAGGAGACCTGGATTTGAGTCTAGCTACTAACCGGCTGGGGGATCGTCCCCCAAATCTGGGGGGCCGTTTTCTCTTCTGTAAACGTCCAGTGTCTCTCCATAGACCATGGTTCCCTGATTCTTTCCTTTTCCAAGAAAAAAAGCTTCCTTTCTAAAACACACAGGAAAGGAAGTAAAGACTGACTCTCCTCACCTCTCCCACCGCCATTCATTAGAGCACAGAACAAACTGTTGGGGGGCCAGAGGCCAAGGCTCCACCATGTTTTGAAGCTCCCAGTACGTGGAGTCGGAGACTTCAAATACCTTCAGTACTTTCAAATACCAAATCGCTGCAGCCTCGGAGAGCTCAGCCCCAGAGAGGGGAGGTCAGGCCCCTCTCTCCTGCTCTGTGATCCAGGTTAAAAAGCAGAGGACTGGAGGAAAATTCCAGACCAAGTGGGAGAGCAGGGGGAGAACCTCCCACGCCCATCATTCTCCCAGCCTCCTCCCAGGGAAATGTGAGTCCTGCTCCTTGCCCTCACACTGCTGCTCTGTTCTGCTGTTATTGATCGGCTGCAAATGTTATCAAGAACCAGATTTCTCCTCTTGCCACAGTACGGCAGGCACACTCCCCAAGGATCAGCTGCTCCCTTTCAGCAGCCCCTCCTGCTCAGGCAGAGCCCAGGCCCAGAGCATGAGCCACCATGCATGCTAAGCAGCCTCCCCTCTCCCTGCACACTCCAGCCCAAGCGGCTTCACTCGGCAACACTCGGGTCCCAGAACCCCACTTCCTGCTCTTCCTACCATAAGCAGTCGACTCCTAACACCACATCACGGGTAGTCAATTCTCAGTTAGGTATATCAAGGGAGAGGAGCCTCATAGAGATCACCTAGATTTGAAGGCAAAGGATCTGTGTTCTAATTCTGGCTAGACCATTTTCTAGCCACGTGCTTTGGGCAAAGTGGCTTCTCTTCTTTGGGCCTCAGTTTAACCTCCTACAAAAGGAGGGGCTTGCTATCTTCCAAGATCCTGAAGGATTTCAAGTGCAAACTTATTATCTCTGGTGCAATAAAAATTATTTCACGTGGTTTTAGAAGGCTGTTTTATACTAAGAAGTTATGCAATGGGAATTCCTAACCCTTTAGAAGGTAGTGTGCCATTGTGAAAAAAGTGCTAGATTTGAAGTCAGAAGACTTGGGTTCAAATCCTGACTCTATTCCTTATGGCATGACCATAACAAGTCACTTCCCTCTCTGGGTCTCCGTTTCCTACTTTGTAAAATGAGGGAGTTGTGTTGGACTGCCAAAGCTGACCAAAAAAAGGGAAAATGACAAATGCTGGAGAAACTGCAGGCAAATAGGTATATTCATGCAGTATTGTTGGGGGTAAGAATTGGCTCAGCCATTCTGGAAAGCAATTTGGAATCCTCTGACCCAGAGATACCTCTCCTGCTCTATAATAATAAGTAAGCTAGCATTTATATGGTGCCTGATATATACCAGGCACTGGGCTAAGTGCTTTACAAATACTATCCCATTTGATCTCTATACCACAAAGGCATCAAAGAAAGAATAAAATGATTCATATGAACAAAAATATTTATAGCAGAAAAACTGGTACACTGAGAAAATGGCAGCTTAGTAGCAGGAAAAGTCTGAAGCCATCCTAAATATCCTTCCAAACCGATCTTAGAAAGGTGCCTTAAAAGGACAGGGATAAAAGCAGGACAAGCGAGGGCCCTCACCCACTGAACACAACATGAAAGATAGACAGAAAGAGTGGATGTCCACAATATAAGGGGGAACCAGAAGCAAAACTGCCAACAGGCCTACCCCCACTCTGCCAGACTCAGAACCAGGATATAGGTAACTTTGGGATCCTGGGTTGCGGGCTACACCAACAAAGGAGCACTTCAGACTCACTCCTCAAAGTCCCAGACTCTAGCAGTAAGGTGCAGAGGTCCATAGTACTCTCAAACCTCCTCAGCAGCAGTGAATACAGCCCCAGGGAAAAAACCTGTGAACCAGAAGCTAAGACAGAAATGACCAGCAACCTGCAGATTTCCCAATTCACTGGCAGGAAAATGAGCAGACAGGTTGAAGAAAAATGGGGGAAAGAAATGAAAGTAATGCAAAAAGAAAATAACAGCTTAAAAAACAAAATTAGTCAAATGGAAAAAGAAACACAAAAAGCAAATGAAAAAGCAACTTAAAAAATCAGAAATGACCTACAAGCAAAAGAGGCAAAAAAATCAAATGAAGAAAAGAGTGCCATGAAAAGTAGAATGGACTAAATGGAAAAAGGAGGATCAAAAGGTCATGGGAGAAACTCATTCTTTAAAAATTAGAATTGGCAAATAGAAGCTAATGATTTTACAAAACATTAAGAAACAATAAAAAATAGAATTAAAAATAGAATAAATATGTAATATCTCATTGAAAAAACAACTTGCTTGAAAAACTGATCCACGAGAGACAATCTAAGAATTAGTGGACTACCTGAAAGTCATGGCCAAAAAAAAAACAAAACAAAACAAAAACAAAACCCTAGACATTATATTACAAGAAACTATCCAAGAAAACCATTCTGGTATTCTTGAATAAGAGGACAAAATGGGCATTGAAAGAATCCACAGATTGCCTCCTGCAATAAATCCCCAAATGACAACTCCCAGGAATGTTATAGCCAAGTTCAAGAGCTTCCAGGCCAAGAAGAAAATACTGCAAGTGGCCAGAAAGAAACAATTTAGATATCATGGAGCCCCGATCAGAATTACATAGGATCTGGTAGCTTCTACATAGAAGAACCATAAGGCTTGGAATATGATATTCCAGAGGGTTTATAACTGGGTTTATAACCAAGAGTCATCTAGCCAACAAAATTAACTATGTAATTTCAGGGGAAAGTATGGTCATTTAACAAAATAGAAGAGGTCCAAGAATTCCTGAAAAAAAGATCAGAATTAAATAGAAAATCTGATGTCCAAATACAAAACAAAATACAACCCTAAAAAGGTAAATAAGAAAGAGAAAGAGTTTAAGGGCTTCAACAAAGTCAAATTGTTTATATTCCTATAAGGGAAGATGATATCTGTAACTCTTAAAAATTGTTATCGTTATCATAGTAGTTAGAAGATGCATACATAGTTAGAGGGTATGATATTAATTTGTTTAGGATGATATGTAATAAAAATCTAGGGTTAAAAAATAAGATTGTAGTAAGAGAAATGGGAAGGAAGAAGTAAAATGCAGGAAATTATATCACATAAAAAGGCACATGGGGACGTAGAATACTATTACAAGAAGGGGAAGATGAGGGTGGTAATGGTCAATGCTTAAACTTTACTTTTATGGGAACTGGTTCAGTGAGGGAAGAAGAGCCAGATTCTTTGGGGTATAGAATCCTATCTTACACTATAGAAAAGTAGAAGGGGAATAAGAATGGAAGTGGTGGTAAGGGAGAAAAAATATCTATAGCAGCTCTTTTGTGGTGGTAAAGAATTGGAAATTGAAGGGATATTCATCAACTTGGAAATGGCTAAACAAGTTGTGGTATATGATTGTAAGGAAATACTGTTGTGCTGTTAAAAACAAAAAAGATGGTTTCAAAGAAACCTGGGAAGATTTGTATGAACTGATGCAAAATGAAGTGGGCAGAACCAGGAGAATAATTTACACAATAACAATAATATTGTCAAGACACCTTAGAAAGCCTTGGGAACTCTGATTCTTACAATGACCAGCTATAGTTCCAGAGGAATAATGATAAAACAGGCTACCCACTTCCTAGCAGTGCTCAGATATCTCATCATGTCTGTGAGCCTCATCACTTCTGTGAAGGGCAATAAAAAAATAAGACAGGCCAATATATCATGCTTGTTTATACACATCTGTTAAAGGGGTTTTGTTTTTCCTTCTTGTTCAGTGAGAGATGAATGGGAGAGATGAAGGGGAAACAAAATGGATTTTCATTATTTGGAAAAAATTTAATGTTAAAAAATGAATAAAATGAAGGGATTCGGCTTGATCTCAAAAGTTTCTCCCAACTCTCCTGACCTCTGTATGATCCAATCAACTTCAAACAAAAGAATGAAGCTGCGTTGAATTAGGAAAGATAGAAAGCTCTCCAGTTTCCCTGCCCTACCTTGGACTGATCATCTTCCACACTACCAGTCACCATGACTATGTCTCAGACTAGCTTAAGCAAGACTATATTTCTGGCTGACATCAGTCTGGAGTAGCCTGGGTTTTGCTTTAAAAAAAAAAAAAGTCTACCCTTCTATATTTTACTGGGCTGTGGGCTATCTCTAAGAATAAATAGAGATGTTGTTAGAATCAACAAAGAAGTTAGATCAGGTGATAATGTCAACAAGAAATAGAAAGGAATATTTAACAAGATAAGCAACAAGACAGATAATCTATCTGGGGACAACAAGCAAGGCTTGAGAAAAGCAAGACAACTCATTCATTCATTTGTTCAAGTTCAATGAATGAAGGTATCAAAACAGCAGGGGCTAGACAAGCCTGGGCATCTTGACACCTGCCTTCCTGCCTCCCTCTCCCCACTAGGATCAAATTTGAGGAGGAATTTGGGAGCTAGAGTTTTAGGAGTGTGTATCCTGTAGCTATAAGGGTAGCTGTATTTTGGGGTGGGAGGGGACCTGCAAATCAGAGTTGAGGGTACCTCTGGGGCACCAAAGGAGGCCCCCATTTTTCACCTCTTGCTCAGGAAACAATAATACAACCAGTACTACTATGGCTACAGAAAGAGATATAATAATCTGCTCGACTCAGATTTCCTATAACTGTCTAGCCCTAGGGCAAAGTTTGCTTCCTCTCCCATACACATTTCTCTCCCCCAGTAGATATAAGCTACTTGAGACAGGGAGCATCCTGTTTTTGTCTTTGTACCCCCAGAACAGTGCTTGGTATGTAGAAGTCTATTAGTACACATTTGTCCATTGATTGACTGAATGAACACTTACCTAGGCAGCAAGCTGTTAACTAGTGCCTACTATGTGTTAGCCACTTACTAACTCCCTATTTAGTTGCTGGGTTCTCAAGATGCAAAGCTAAAATGAGACATAAATCTGGATCTCAAGCAGATAATGCTCATGGAAGGAGAGTGAGATAAGATACAAATATACAAATAAGAGGGTCACAGGCAGAATAATTTGGGTGTGGAGATGTTGAGACAAATTGGGGAAGAGAGAGAAATTGCTTTTAGACTCTTAATCAGATTTAACAAATGTTTATTGAACAGCTACAATGTCTGAGGCTTTGCTGAGTTTTGCATCTCCAGACACAAAATCTAATTGGGGAGACAGGACATACAGGCATGAAAATGATTAGGTGTACTTATTCAGACATGTGCAAAGCTGGAAAAGAAGTGTTCACATTTCCAAATGAGCAGAAGTGTTGGAAAAAAGGCTGAGTGATTTGGCTGGCCAAGGGTAACAATATGGGGAGGCTTCCTGAAGATGGGCTGTAAATAGCATGTTTGGAGGGGCATGTCTCCAAGGCATTAGTTCAATAGAGACACCACCTCCTCGTTCATCATTCAGCTGTGGTCAGTTCCTAGCTTCAGCCAGACTCTCCTGAGGCAAGTGAATGACTAGGCAAGGAAAGGAGGAGGAAAAGAGGGAGGGAGAAAGGAAGGGAGGAAAGGAGGAAGGAAGGAAGGAAGGGAGGGAGGCAGGAGGGAAGGAAGGAAGGAAGGAGGGAAGGAAGGAAGGAAGGAGGGAAGGAGGGAGGGAGGGAGGAAGGAAGGGAGGAAGAGAGGAAGGGAGAAAGGAAGGAAGGGAGGGAGGAAGGGAGGGAGGGAGGGAGGGAGGGAAGAAGGAACGGAGGGAGGAAGGGAAGAAGGAAGAGAGGGAGGAAGGGAGGAAGGGAGGAAGGGAGGAAGGAAGGAAGGAAGGAAGGAAGGAAGGAAGGAAGGAAGGAAGGAAGGAAGGAAGGAAGGAAGGAAGGAAGGAAAGGAGGGAGGGAGGGAGGGAGGGAGGGAGGGAGGGAGGGAGGGAGGGAGGGAGAAGTGAAAAGAGCAGGCCAGGATGCCTGACTTCAATTCTTGGCAAAATTCTAGGACAAATTATTAAAGATATGGTTGGAGAACTTCTTGAAATGGAAGCAATGACAACTAAGAACCAGTGGGGCTTCATCAAGAACAGGTCATGCCAGATTAACCTCATTTTCCTTTTTGACAGGACTACTAAACTAGTGGGTGAAGCTCATGGTAGGGATACAGTTAGTTTAGATTTTAATGAAGTTTTAGGTAACTCTTCTTGTGAAGAGCATACTGAGATACAGATTAAATGAAAACTTAATGAGATGTGTTCCAAACTAGTCAGATGGCTAGACTCAGAGAGGAGTTTTCTGAATAGTTCAATGGTAATATGACAGAATTGTTTTTTCTTAATTAAAACAACAACATGATAAGAAGTCTCCAGAGAAATTATGTGTTTAACATTTTTAATAATGACTTCAGTAATGGTATAAATGGCACACTCCTAAAATGTGCAGATGACATAAAGCTGGGAGGGAAAGTTAATAGGGTTTGGTTTTGTTACTTTTGAGTCAAAATCTTCTCTTGAATTTAAAATTAGTAAGTGGGGAAGCTAGGTGGCTCAGTGGATTGGGAGCCAGGATATCCTGGGTTCAAATCTGGCCTTAGGTATTTCCTAGATGGATGACCCTGGGCAAGTCATTTAAATCTCTTTGCCTAGCCTTCACCTCTCTTCTGTCTTGGAACCAATATGCAATATTATTTTTTTTACAGTATTTATTCTAAGATGGAGGATAAGGATTTAAAAAAATTATTAAGCGGCATGTATAGGGTGGCACAGAAAGTGACTCCACAGTATCTTGGACCTGTGCTACAACCCCTAATCTAAGAAACCCAGCCTCAGATCAGAGAATCAAGAAGCCAGAGATGGAAGGGACCAGAAAAGAAGAAATGTTCTGATGTTTAACAAGAGGCTCACTGGTTAATGTTTTATTTAACAAGCAGCTCTCTGCAAGGCACACATTTAAGCTTAATCTCCATGACTACCATTTTCTCCATAACTTTCCAAGCGCAGATAAGAGGTGTCAAACCCTCTGGTTCTGCAGCTAGGGTGCCCCAGGTTTAACAGTGCCCCGAGGGCTGTGAGAGGGAGAGCCCAGTGCTGCCTGGCTGCACTGCCAGAGACTCCACGCAGAGATGCTGCCCTGGTGCCTGGGTCTCGAGGCCGGCTTAGCACAGCGAACACATTTCCATTCTGAGCTACTCACTTCAGCCCTGAGCACCGGCAAAGGAGAGGAGAATGTTAAACAGAGCTGCTCCCTCCCGCCATCTCTGGTCCTCCTGGGCCCCATTAGCATTCTCTGCTCTCATTAAGCGTTGGCAGGGGCCACGACCTCCCATCAGCCTTCCCTGCGGAGGCAGGCCGCTACCCAACGCAGACTTTCTCCTGAGCTGCAGGTCTGGCCCTGAGTGCAGCCGGGGACCCCCCTCCCCCCCAAGCTGCAAGGGACAAGCCCGTCTGTGCCCCCCTCTAAAGGGGGGAGAGCAAAGCCGTTCTGCACATGCATCACAGGAGCAACAAGCCAGCAACCAGCACGGCTGAGCCAGCTACGAGGGGGCAAACGGGCTCCTCCTCTCAACGAGCTGCTGACGTTTGAATGGGGGAGACAACAGGCAAACAACTAGCAGGAATGAGATATAACCGAGACAAAGGAGAGCTTTGATTTTTTTTTTAAACCCTCACCTTCCATGGTAGAATCATTACTGTGTATTAGTCTCAAGGCAGAAGAGTGGTAAGGGCTAGGCCATGGGGGTCAAGTGACTTGCCCAGGGTCACCCAGCTGGGAAGTGTCTGAGGCCAGATTTGAACCCAGGACCTCCCATCTTTGAGCCTGGCTCTCAATCCACTGAGCCACCCAGCTGCCCCCTGATTTTTTAAAAAATCTTACCTTCTGTCTTAGAATTGACATAAGTGGGGCAGCCAGATGGCTCCATGACAGGAGGACCTGAGTTCAAATCCAGTCTCAGACACTTCCTAGCTGGGTGACCCTGGGCAAGTCATTTCACCCCACTGCCTCGCCCTTTCCACTCTTCTGCCAATACACAGTATTGATTCTAAGATGGAAGGCGAGGGCTAAAAAAACCTACATCAAGGGACAGCACGGCATCACAGTGGTCAGAGAGCCAGATGCTTCCTGGCGAGGTGACCCTGGACGAGTCACTTCACTCTGATGGCTTAGCCTGGCCGCTCTTCTATCTCAGAGCAGATACTAAGTCAGAAGGTAAAAATTAAAAAACCACAACAGGGAGACCTTGGTGGGGAGAGAGGAAGAGCGACCATCGGGGACGGAGGAAATGGAGAAATGCCGTAGGAAGGGGCGCCTTCCGGTCAGGAGGTGCCTAGACGGCAGGGCCCCGATTAGGGGCTGGAAGGGTCCTCCTCCACCCGGACACGGTCGGGCGCTTAGGAAGGGAAGTGACTTGCCCGAGGTCATGCCGCTAACAAGGGTGGGATGTGAACCTCTGCTCTGGCGACAGGCCAGGAATCCTCCTGCTGTACCGGGGAGTTACTCGCACTCGCTTCCCAGATGGGAAGAGGGATCCAAGGATCTCAGACGTAGACCTCGGAGGAACCTCAGAGGCCAGCTAGTACCGATTGTACAGAGGGGGAAACTGAGTCTCACAGAGGGGAAGGGCCTTGCCCAGGCTCACACAGGGCGATTGTACAGAGGGGGAAACTGAGTCTCACAGAGGGGAAGGGCCTTGCCCAGGCGGTCCCTCTGCCCGACGTCCGAAGGGAGGCAGGGATGGCGGCGGGGAGGGAAGACTTTTTTTTCCTTAAAGGTAACATTCGAGAAAGATGCCGAATTCCAGGCTCTGGCAGCGGAGCAGCTTGCTGGGCACTGGAGGCCCTGCCAGGAAGAGTGGGGAGCCATCTGCTCGGCAGCGTGTGGCAGGACAGGCCTGGAAATGCGATTATCTGTTATTTACCACAACAGAGCAGACGAGAGGCTAAACGGATTTACAGCATCCTTCCTGCCCTGGGCCGACCCTGCAGAGGAAAAGAGCCCCTGGGGCTGCCGAGAGGCAAGGAGGGGCTTGGGGGTCCGGGGTGCCTCTGTGGAGTGTCTCTGGGGGCCCCCCGGGCCGGGGCTCTCTCAGGGCTGCCCCTCGACCCTCCTCTTCTCCTCCTTCCCCTCCTCTGGGCTTTGGCCACACTATTCTCTGCTGGCTCTCCCTGACCGGCCTCCTTTGCTGATTTATGATCATTGACTGAAGAAGGGATGGCCTGGGGGGTCTGGATTCCCATTTTATAGATGAGAAAATACAAGGAAGTTCAATGACTTGCCCAAGGTCACACGTAGTTCATTCCAGAGATAGGACTTCAACTCCAGTCTTCCTGACGCCCAATCTCATGTTTCATTTTATTCTGAAGTAGAAATGGGGCAGGAAGGACTAAAATAGATCTATACATAGGTAATATGTAAACCATTTAGGACTATAAATATATTTTTGATATTTATATAATTACAGAAAAATGGGATACCCCAAAGAGATTAAGCCCTTGGGGTTGATTTCTTGGGCTCTCTAGGCCAACGGGCTTTTATCTCTTACACTATCTGGGCTCAGATCCCAGGAAAGTAAGCAGTTTAGATCTGCTTCAAGGCAAAGAGGAAAAATAACTAAATATTTGTCCTCCATCATGGCGTATTCTAGGCAAACGGTATTTTAGGGATGCAAAATTCCTATTGCTAATATAAGCCTTCATACTTGTAAGAGATTCGGTAATAGGACAGGTATTAGTGCTTAAGCATTCCAATCCGCAAAGGTCGTCTCAGAGGAAATGGGCTGAATTTTAAAGGGAACAAAGAAGAAAATACACTGTCTAATTGCAAGAAAGGGAAGAAAAAATGAAAACTTGTCATTCTAGTCCAGCATAGCCAAGAAGAGTTCCAGACGGAGGCTCCCTGGAAATGTGCAGGGCCTCCCAATCAGTCCAGAATAAGACCCTCCATTCTAGCAGCCCTTTGGGGGTTGCCTCCCCAGTTCCCACTAGCAATGATGGGCTAGTTCCTAGGAGAATGACTCCTCCTCCTTCAGGGTCCTAATTTCTAGTGCTGACATTCCTGAGCCCCCACCAGTGTGTCTTCCCCACTGAAGGGTCCTGATTTCTAGTGCTGACATTCCTGAGCCCCCACCAGTGTGTCTTCCCCACTGAAGGGTCCTGATTTCTAGTGCTGACATTCCTGAGCCCCCACCAATGTGTCTTCCCCACTGAAGGGTCCTAATTTCTAGTGCTGACATTCCTGAGCCCCCACCAGTGTGTCTTCCCCACTGAAGGGTCCTGATTTCTAGTGCTGACATTCCTGAGCCCCCACCAGTGTGTCTTCCCCACTGAAGGGTCCTGATTTCTAGTGCTGACATTCCTGAGCCCCCACCAATGTGTCTTCCCCACTGAAGGGTCCTAATTTCTAGTGCTGACATTCCTGAGCCCCCACCAGTGTGTTTTCCCCACTGAAGGGTCCTGATTTCTAGTGCTGACATTCCTGAGCCCCCACCAGTGTGTCTTCCCCACTGAAGGGTCCTGATTTCTAGTGCTGACATTCCTGAGCCCCCACCAGTGTGTCTTCCCCACTGAAGGGTCCTGATTTCTAGTGCTGACATTCCTGATCCCCCACCAGTGCGTTTTCCCCAGGGATCATCAGCCAGACTTACCTAGTAAACACCCTTCCTAGAAAAGTCAGAAGACCCAAAAGTCTCGTCTGAGTCAATAGCAGCGTCTACCATCGTCAGCAACAGTGACTAATGGCAGCATCCACACTGGGAGCTGAGGATCAACTAGACGCACAAGACGACCTTTTAGGAAGAGTCATTACTAAGCAAGGACAGCTGCTGCAGGAACAACCCCCCGGGCCAGGGACATCGTCTTCCCTTATATACACGGTGTCTGGGGAGAGCAGGCTCAAACTTGGAGTAAAATGGCAGGGAAGTAAACGCCTGGCAATCGTGTAGTAACGGGACTGGCGGTCCTGAAAATCCTTTTCTCCTTTTGTGTAGTTTTCATCAAGTTCTTCACTGGGGAAGAAGGGAGGAGGCACCCTCTCCTCCCCTTGGGAGCCCTGCTCTCTCCAGGGCCTGGAATCCTCGGCTCCCTCATTGACAGTTTTCCCTCCTCAGCTGATTGGCTCTCAGCTACCTTAATGCTTTCAGATGGAGCCCAAGAGTGTGACAATCTTCTTCAACGGGCCCCAAGAGGTTTCCCGCGCGCCTGCCTTCCTCTCTCGTTATCCAGTAACTCCTTCCAAGCTGACTAAGATCTCCTTCTCACCTAGCTTCCTTCTGACTGATTTATCCCACCAAGATGTCTGGAATCTTCTAGGATGAGCCGGAGCAGGCCAGACACCGCGCACATCCTCCCACATCCCCCCATTCAAACACTGGCTGTCCCTAGAAAACCAACTGGCGTGGCTTTGGACAAAGCCCCAACTCCAGGGACTTGTGGGGACTTACACTTCCCGAATGTTTTCCCAGTGTCTTGTCCTAAGGAAAACTGTGTCTGAAGCAGTTCACAAATGCATCTGGAAGCTTACATTCTCCCCAAACTCCAAATACATTGTGTTAGATCCCTTTACAAACAAATATCATTGACAAAATTCTCACCAGTTGCCACCTGTCTTAGTGCTAGCAAAGGCCTTTCCCAATCCAAAAATAATTTTGGGGGGCAGCTGGGTGGCTCAATGGATGGAGAGCCAGACCCAGAGATAGGAGGTTCTGGGTTCAAATCTGGCCTCAGACACTTCCTAGCTGTGTGACCCTGGACAAGTCACTTAACCCCCATTGCCCAGCCCTTACCACTCTTCTGTCTTAGAACCAATACCCAGTATTGATTCTAAGATGGAAGGAGAGGATTAAAAAAAATAAAATTAAAAAAATAATTTTTTAAAAAAGGAAAATAAAAACTAGCTTCCCATTTCAGAGGGAAAACCCAGTCTGTCTGAGCTAGTAAAACACGTTGGGCTCTCCTTGGGGATTGGGAACGTGGGGCAAACTGGAAGTCACTCTCTCACCCTTCAAATGAGAAAGCAAAATGTTCTGGGTGAAACTTCTGTGATTGATTCTCTTGTATCATCCTCCATTGGCCAGGAAGCAGACTGGATGCTGGGAATGTGTTGTGCAAAGTGTACTAGGTTTAAGCCTGCTCTCCCTAAGGACCTGGGTGGTACAGGGGGCGTGATGGAATATATTCCTGTTCTTGCTATATTTTTGAAGAAATTGTCCCTTTGTAAAAGCTTTCAAATAAAAAAATATGGCGCCAACTTAACTGAAGGCTGAATGACTTTTGGTTTCTTCCCTTATATGAGGAATAAGCACTAGAGAAGTGATTTTATCAGCACAGGATCTCTCATATGAGGAAATTCCCTCTACCCCTGGAAACAAGTCAAGAGTTTCAAGACTTCCAAGAGTCAAGGGGCAGCTAAGTGGCTCTGTGGATTTTGAGAGCCAAGCCTAGAATGGGATCAAATCTGGCCTCAGACACTTCCTAGCTGTGAGACCCTGGGCCAGTCACCTAACCCCCATTGCCTAGCCTTTAACTCTCTTCTGCCTTGGAACCAATACACAGTATTGATTCTAAGCAGGAAGATACAGGTTTTATTTTATTTTTTTAAACCCTTTCCTTCTGGCTTAGAATCAACACTGTGTATTGGAGTGCTAAGTGACTTGCTCAGGGTCACACAGCTGGGAAGTGTCTGAGGCCAGATTTGAACCCAGGACCTCCCATCTCTAGGCCTGGGCTCACAATCCACGGAGCCACCCACTGCCCCCAAAGATTTGTTTGTGTGTTGTTTTTTTTTTTTTTAAGAGAAAGAGTACCAAGGATCTTTAAGAGTTCCTGAGCACACTGAGAGGGAAATGACTTACTCCAGGTAGTCAGCAGGCATATGTCAGAGGTGGCATTAAAAATCAAGCCTTCTTCACTCTGAGGTCTGCTCTCTACTCACTCACGTCCTCTCTATTATTTAAAAAAAAACCTATAAAAACCGCTCACGTGCTATAAGAGGGCATCTACGTGGTACAGTAGATAGAGTGCTGGGCCTGGAGTCAGGAAGACTCCTCTTCCTGAATTCAATTCGAGTCTCAGACACTTCCTAGCTGCGTGATCCTGGGAAAGTCACTTAACCCTGTCTGCCTCAGTTTCCTCAGCTGTCAAATGAGCTGGAGAAGGAAATGACAAACCACTGCAGTGTCTGTGCCAAGAAAACCCCAAATGGGGTCATGAGGAGCTGGGTACAACTGAAAAATGACTGAACGACAGCATATGTGCTGCATAATGTCAGCTGTGATGATTTCCATATCTGAAGGAGTTCACAAATAAATCTGGAAACTTGCATCCTTCCCATCTTCCAAATAGAGAGTCGAGTGTTAAGCGACTTCCCAAACAAAGAGCGTTTGACAGAACCCTCAGCGGTTGCTGCCTGCCTTAGTGCTTGCGAATCAGTGCAGACACTTGAGAGCCACCTACTACATCCCTGAGATTTCCCAAACTCAAACAGCCCCCCCCCCCCCCCCCGGCTGCTATTTCCTCAGCGCCTCTGTTGGAAGGGAGGCTCTTTGGCGGCAAGGACTGTCCCTCATTTTGTACTTCCCAGCACGGCACACGGTACATAAAAAAGGATTTTTAATCCACTCATTCCCAACCCCTCCTCCACGTAGTCTCTCTTGTAGTTCTATTCCCAGCAACTAGCACATAGTAGGTGTATAAAAAGACCTTCTGCCTTAGTACCAGTTCTAAGAAAAGCAGTAAAGGCTAGGCAATGGGGGTTAAGTGACTTGCCCAGGGTCCCACCGCTGGGACATCCTGAGGCCAGATTTGAACCCAGGTCCTCCCAACTCCAGGCCTGGCTCTCCATCCCATGGTACCTAGATGCCCCACATACGAATGTCTGCTGATTGATGGGTAGATGGACAGACTGATGCTTCTAGCTTCAAAGCCTTCTAAGCCTCATCGCTAAGCCTCTGCCTCCCTCCTCTAGAAGGTGGTACAAAGGGCAGGACGAGAAGCTGCTTTAGAAAAAGCCACCTTTCGCATCCTCCTGCCCAGCAGCAGGCACCCCAAAGGGGAGGATGCTCAAGAAAACCAGCCCTTCCTGGTTCTTGCGTTCAGCACCCAGAAGCCAAACAGCTCCCGCAGCAGCAGCCGGCAGAGTGGGCACCAAAGCACAGACTTATTAGATCATTTTTTCCTGAGAATTTAGGAAATAAAATCTGCAAACCAGGGCGTCGGGCACGTCCGAATCAGGCCCAGGAAGGGAGCAGATTCAAGCCCTGCTCAGATAAGAAGCTGTGAGTCCAGGACCCGCTGCTATTCATCAGACTGAGCCGGAGAGCAGAACAGCCAGGGGAGGACTCCCATGCGGCTGCCTCATCCACCAGCCCCTAATCAAGACACAAGAAAAAACTGACCTGCTTCTGTTTTTGGGGAGGGGTGCTGACAGCAAGTTCCTTTAGGCTGCTGCTTTTTTCTCCTCTCATTTCAGTCA
Source organism: Monodelphis domestica (assembly GCF_027887165.1). Classification (NCBI taxonomy): domain Eukaryota; kingdom Metazoa; phylum Chordata; class Mammalia; order Didelphimorphia; family Didelphidae; genus Monodelphis; species Monodelphis domestica. The sequence continues at coordinate 510,308,211 of NC_077228.1, read as the reverse complement.
AGTCAACAAGCATTTATTAAGCACCTAACATTAAGCCCCCGGTCAGGAAGACCTGGGTTCAAATCCAGCCTCAGACACTTACTAGCTGTGTGACCCTGAGCAACTCACTTAATCTTGTTTTCCCATCTGTAAAATGAGTTGGAGAAGGAAATGGCGAACATTGTGGCTTCTTTTTTTTTTTTAAACCATTACCTTCTGTCTTAGAATCCCTACTGAGTACTGGTTCTAAGGCAGAGAGTAGTAAGGACTAGGCAATGGGGGTTAAGTGACTAGGCCAGGGTCACACAGTTAGGAAGCATCTGAGGTCAGCCTTGACCCTGGGACCTCTCATCTCTGGGCCTGCCTCTGGATCCACTCAGCGCTGAGCTGCCCCTGTCCTTTTTGGAGCTAGAACTAACCCTCTGATCCTGTGACAAGGAAAATGACCTCCATAAAAGAGCAGATTGTTTCCTGTATCTACCCCCTGAGTGCTTGGGGCTGCTGACAGCCGTGACAGGGCATCATGGGGCTTCCTCCATGGCCCCCAAACGCTACCATCAGAGAAATATTCTTTGTTATATTCACCCTGTACCCGGCTCCTCTTTTAAAGGTTGGACACTCGAGGAAAAGGGAAGATATTAAAGCTGCCAGGAGAAAAAATCTGGAAGCTGGGGGAGGGCGACCCAGGAAGAGAGACAAAAGCTACTTGGCCCAAACCCAGCTCTGCTGTTAGTCCATCCAATAAACCACTTAGTTTAATTTTGCCTGGGGCCAGGACCTGGTGCTGTTATTGGAAAAACAGCCCTTATCTGAAATCTATAATGAGTTCTGCTCACCTCCTAGAGAAAAGTCTTCTGGGAAAAAAGTGGGGCAGGATGCTCAGGGCTTCTAAGAAGGCAGTTTGCAAAACACTTCCTGGTCTACACCACACAAAGGCATCTTCAGAAATGTTCCAGGTATCAGAGGCAGGATTTTTGAACCCTACACTTCCTGGCGTGGAGGTGGGTTTTCTCTCTTCCAGGCAGATATAGGGACAAGAATTCACCCCATACAGAGTTACTCGCCCTTGACTTATGGATTAAGAGATCTACCTGAACCAGTGAGAAGTTCCCACATTTCTCCAGATCACAATGAAATCATAGATATAATGCTAAAAGGCAACTGAGAGGCTAACCTTCCCATTTTACAGATGGGGAAACTGAGGCAGGGACCATCAAAGTCATCCATAAAAGGTCACATGGCCAGGAGGCACCCAAGGCTGGACTTGAACTCAGGTCTTCCTGATTCTCCAGTCAGTCTAGTATTTCCTATGCCATACTGTCTCTATTATAATAAGCTGGCATTTTTCTGAGGATAATATTTTTAAATTAATTTGTTTGATTAAAACACCCAGTTAACTCTCTCTCTCCCTTCTCCCCATTAGACACAAAGATCCACACAAATATAAAAGTGCATTTTACTTGTTTCTCTTCATCAGTTCTTTCTCAGAGGTGGGCTTATACAAGCCATTTTTCAAACACTATTTCTGTTGCTGTATCTCTCGGTTCTGCTTATTGCACTCTTCATAATTTCATGCGAGTCTTTCCATGTTTTTCCAAAATTAACCTGCTCATTGTTTCTCACAGCACAGTAGTATTCCATCACAATTACATGCCACAACTTGTCCAGCCATTCCCCATTGATGGGCATCCCCTTCATTTCCAGTTCTTTGCCACCATAAAGAGGGCTGCTACAAATATTTTGAAACACAAAGGTCATTTCCTTTTTCCCTGATCACTTTAGGAAACAAACCTAATAGTGGTACTGCTGGGACAAAAGATATACCCAGTTTTATAATTCTTTAAGCAGAATTCTAGATTGCTCTCCAATTCCATCAATAATGTATGAGTGTCCCCATTTTTCCACATCCCCTCCTACTAGGATAGTATCTTAATGTTTGCAAAGGGCTTCACATACATTACTCCTTTGGAGCTCACAACCATCCAAGAAGGGAAGTGCTACCATTTTTTAGTATGTACATTTTATAATCAATAAACAGACATTAATTAAATACCTACTGTGTGCAGTGTGCTGGGTTCAGTGCTAGGGAAATAAAAATGTAGAATGCATAGGAGTGATTTGTTCCAAGCCTGGAAAAGTTGTCTCAGAGAGGTTTGGTGATTTGCCTTGGGACACACAGCCAACAAGAATCAGACTCAAGATTTAAACCTACACTTTCTTAACTCAAAATCCAATAGGTCCCATGAACTATAACAGGCTCCCTCTCTAAAAAAGTTTTTTTTTTAATTCCTATTTTCTGGCTGAGTAACAATTTTAAGACAGAAGAGCAGTAAGGGCTAGACAGTTGGGGTTAAGTGGCTTGCCCAGGGTCACACAGCTAGGAAGTGTCTGAGGCCAGATTGGAAACCAGGTCCTCCTGACTCCACACCTAGCAATCTATCCCCTGAGTCATCTAGCTGACTCTTTAATGACCTTCAGAAAGCAGGTTAGACATAGGTTGGGGTGTTGGAGATGTGGTCTGGGGGCTTGCCTGAGAAAGTCAAACCAAGAGGAATTCCCTCCCAGCCCATTGTGGGCAGGTCTCTGGGCAGTCTGCCCAAGGGATATCTCCAATTGGAGCAGAATCACAGACAGACCAGGTCCAGACAACTCACGGTCCTGGAGACTGAGCTGGGACCCACATACATCATTCCATCCCTTTCCAGGCGCCATCTTTCTCTTTCCCACTGGCCCGCGGTTCATCTGGTGTCGCTGAGGCACAGCCTTTTCCCAGATGGGTCTACATTCTTTTGAGAAGACTGAGAGAAATCCAATTCTCTTTCAGTGCCATGAGTCAACCCCAGGCAAGTGGGTTTTTAAAGCCTCCTCCCTCATTGCTCAGCCATCAGATCTCCCACCAATCTGGGCTCCAAATTAGAATAAAATCTGACTGATTCAAACTCCTGGGAAATTAGGACACCAACAGCTGCCCATTGAACCATCCTATCCCCCTCCCTCTCTGCTGAAGCCCAGAAATAATGAGGCCCACACAGACCAGGCACCAGTGGGCACAATTACAGAGAAAGGTTGAGCCTGGATGACAGGCGAGGCTGTTCAGTGGAAGAATTATGATCTAATGATGGCTAATGATAGTCATCTCCCTCTTACAATTGAAGCTCTCCTCAATACCCCACCTGGGAGAGAAATCATGCTTTACATCCGCATTTCCCATGCGCCCCCTAGTGGATTACCCGGCATCTTTCTCACATATGGTAATTGGTATATTTCTTAGAAACGCTGAGAGTTGGAGAAAAAAAAAATTGTAAATGGTGGGAGGGTAAAAAGAAAGAAGGGATAGGGGAAACTGAGTGGCTCAGTGAATTGAGAGCCAAGCCCAGGGATGAGAGGGCTTAGGTTCAAATCTGACCTCAGATACTTCCTAGCTATGTGACCCTGGGTAAGTCATTGATCCTCACTACCTAACCCTGACTGCTTTTCTGCCTTATACAGTATTGATTCTAAAATGGAAGAGGAAGGAAGGAAGGAAGGAAGGAAGGAAGGAAGGAAGGAAGGAGGAAGGAAGGAAGGAAGGAAGGAAGGAAGGAAGGAAGGAAGGAAGGAAGGAAGGAAGGAAGGAAGGAAGGAAGGAAGGAAGGAAGGAAGGAAGGAAGGAAGGAAGGAAGGAAGGAAGGAAGGAAGGAAGGAAGGAAGGAAGGAAGGAAGGAAGGGAGGGAGGGAGGGAGGGAGGGAGGGAGGGAGGGAGGGAGGGAGGGAGGGAGGGAGGGAGGAAGGAATGAAGGAAGGAAGGAAGGAAGGAAGGAAGGAAGGAAGGAAGGAAGGAAGGAAGGAAGGAAGGAAGGAAGGAAGGAAGGAAGGAAGGAAGGAAGGAAGGAAGGAAGGAAGGGAGGAAGGGAGGAAGGGAGGAAGGGAGGAAGGGAGGGAGGGAGGGAGGAAGGGAGGGAGGGAGGGAGAGAGGGAAGGAGATAGATGGGAGGGAGGGAGGGAAGGAGATAGATGGAAGGAGGGAGAATGGGAGGGAGGGAAGAGAGGGAGTATCAAAGAAACTGAGAGAACTGAGACAGAGAGAAATGGCCTGTCCAGGGTTACATTGCTAGTAAACATCTAAGGCAGGATTTGAACTCAGTGTCATACTTGGACCACAAACCATAAAGGTCTTTGGTGAAATGGAAAGAGAAGTAGCCTCTGAGTCAGAAAGACCTGGACTCCAATGCTGCACAAGACACAGACAGGTCTGTGTGAGCCTAGGCAAGTCAGTGAGCCAAGCAACTCTCTTAGCCTAAAAGCTACAGGGCAGCAGAGGCTGTTCTCCATTGGGAGAGGGCATTTCCTAACTAGGAGTTTTCTGTACCAATGAATTGACAGATCTGGTTGCCCTTCCTTCTCGCCCACATACCCTTAAAAAAAGTTCCGAGTAATATGGTCCATTATGAATTCTTCCATTATCTCAACTCAAGAAACACCTAGCAGAGAGCTCTCTAGACACAGAGAAGGGGCTCCATAAAGCTTTACTGCATTCAGTCATTCATATGTTCATTTATATTCATAAAAGAAGCTATTTATTGAGTTCCTGGTACTCACCAGCTTCCCTGCCTTCATTTAAGTTCCAACCAACATTCCATCTCCATACAGAAAGCCCTTCCGGGGGCAGCTGAGTAGCTCAGTGGATTGAGAGTCAGGCCTAGAGATGGGAGGTCCTGGGTTCAAATCTGGCCTCAGACACTTCCCAGCTGTGTGACCCCTGGCAAGTCACTTGACCCCCATTGCCTAGCCCTTACCACTCTTCTGCCTTGGAGCCAATACACAGTATTGACTTCAAAACAGAAGGTAAGGGTTTTTATAAAATTAAAAAAAAAACAAAAGCCCTTCCCACCCATCTTAATTCTCATGCCTTTCTCTCCTAATTATTTCCTATTGATTCAGAATAATACAGCTTGTTTGTACATATTTGTTTGCTTATTGTTTCTTTCATTAGACTGTGAGATCCTTGAGAACAGGGGACTGTCTTTTGCCCTTTTGTATCTCCAGAACTTAGCACAATGCCAAGCTCATAATAAATGCTTAATAAATATTTATTGACTGACAGATACTAAATTTATAAACACAAAAAGGGAAGCAAAACAGTCCTGACCCTTTAGGATATTAAATCTTATTTGCTGACTCTGTGCTGGATGCTGCACTCCACTGAGGACCACCCCCCTGCCTATATAAGTTCCAGAAAAGCGGAGCTACACGGCTCCCTCAGTGCCCTCTGTTCTCTAGAGAAGGACTCTCTCTCCTTGTTCCAAGGGCCCTCTGTGGGCGGTTGGCCAGAATTGTGTGAAGCAGAGATATGACACTTGGGCATTGGTACACCACAGAGTGTGTAGGGGAGGAGGGGCTGGGGAACCTAAGTGCAAATGTAGAAACCCACATCTCACAATCCTCATCCCTAGAGAGTCTGGGGTAAAAGTCCTTCCGCAGAGTTGATGCCAGTGACTTGGCCATCCCCCTCAGGGATCAACTGTATCTACCCCATTCCTGCCAAGGACCCACACCCATCTGCCGCTCGATGCAGAACTTGGAATGAAAGATCTGCCTCTATGCCACCAACAAACCCTAGCTTTTTGCACAACTGGAAAAAACACAAACTAATCAAGAAAAAGGGAAAGAAGGAGGGAAAACGGGGTTTCTTACCTCCTCCTCCTCAATAGGGAAGGAGGAAGGATTCTCTCTTTCCTGGGATTTTCTGCTCCAATGAGTAAGATGGCACAACTGAGGGGGCCAGTCATCAACCACTGGATCTCAGCTGCTGCTTCCTCCAACTCCTTCCTATTATCATCTCTCTCTTCTCATCTATTCAATGGTGGGTTATTTTTAAAATATATTATTGATAGCATTTATGTAGAATTGTAAGGCTTGAAAAGCACTTTACAAATATTCATTTTAACCTTAAATCCATCTGGGAGGTAAGTGTAATTATTATTTTAGAAGCAATTTGGTATTCGAGCAATGGGCTTTACCACTATTATTTTATTTGATCCTTAAAGCAACCCTGGCAGGTAGGTGCTATTATCACCTCCATGTTATAGATGAGGAAACTGAGGCAGAAGGAAACTAAGTGATTTAATCTCTGCTTGCCTCAATTTTCTGTAAAATGCAAGTAAAAATAGCACCTAGCTCCCAGGATTATTATGAGGATCAAATGTGATAATAGTTGTTTGTTTTTAAACCCTCATCTTTCATCTTAAAATCAATACTGCTTATTGGATCCAAGGCAGAAGAGCAATAAGGGCTAGGCCAATGATGGAGAACCTTTTAAAGATCAAGTGCCCAGAAATTGTCCTGGGTGGAGTTAAGATGGCAGCTTAGACACAGCAATAGGTCAGACCTCCACAAACCCTTCCTAACCGATCAAAAGCACAATGCTTCGAGGGGACTGAAAACCAACAATAACAACAGGACAGAGCTAGGGAACCCTCCTGCTGGACTCAACTTAAAAGGTATGCCCCCCCAAAAAGCCTGAATTTTAGAACACATGGGTTTAAGGGGAAGGAAGAAGGAAGGTCCCAGGACCCCTCCCCCAACTACAGTGCTAAGCCTCCAGTGGTGGCTGGAATCTCTGGGTGGGTAGTGGCACTAGTCTGGAGGGAGTACCTTGATGGCACAGCTGTGCCAGGCTCAGGTCATTGAACACATGCAGCGTAGAGGCAACTGGAGGAGAAGCGCAGAGCAGACAGCCTAGTCATGGCCAAGAAGCTTCATCTTGCACCCCGCCCCCTTTTTCTGGAGGTTTTGGCCTCAGGACACAGCCAGCTTTGCAGATCAACTCTATCCTGGCTCAATATAATCAATAGGGCAGATAAGAAGCCTTCATAGGTCAGGGAAACTCAAGATCCAACACCCTTCTCCCACAGACTGATCTGAGAGCCTCACTGACTAAGCTCCAAGGGCAAAAGCTGCAACAAACTACAGGCAACAACCTTGATAACAGGGTGGGAAGCCCAGCTCCTTTTCACCTGGGGAAGATCTGACTAAACTGATCAATCAGCAAAACAGAGAAGAAGCCCCTTCAGGACAAAATAGCCCAAACCCACAGAACCAGCACATAATGAGAAGAACAAGACTACAAGCAACTACAGGGGGGAATGAAGGGGAAAATATGAGTAAATAACAGAAAAAGAAATTACAATCAACGGTGTCTATCCAGGCAATGAACAAAGAGCAAATGGAACAGAGGAGGATCAAGGAACACCAAGCAAAAACACAGAAACTCTAGCTAATTGGACACAGGTTTTGGAAGAACTCAAAATATAATAATAAAAAAAACAATTAAGAGGGGCTGAAGACAACTGGGAAAAGAACTTAAAAAGCAAAACCAATCATCTGGAAACATAAAATAGTGTCTTGAAAGCCAAAATTAATCATCTTGAAAATGAAGCAAAGGATATGAAAGATCAGAAGGAGAAGGATGACCAAAAAGCCAGGGATGAAATTCAGTCCTTAAAAACTAGAATACAACATCTAGAAGCAAACGACTTCACAAAGCAGCAGGAAGATATAAAACAAAATCAAAAGAATTTTAAAATTGAGGAAAATATGAAACACTTCACCCACAAAATGGAAGATTTAGAAAACAGGTCCAGGAGAGACAATTTAAGAATCATTGGTCTACCGGAAGATCATGACAAAAGAAAAAGCTTGGAAATCATTCTACAGGAAATTATTCAAGAAAACTGCCCGGACATTCTAGAGCAAGAGGGAAAAGTGGAGATTGAAAGAATCCACAGATCACTTCCTGTACTTAATCCTCAACTGACAACACCCAGGAATGTTAGAGCCAAATATAAAGACCGAGTGCCCAAACTACAACCCTCACCACATGAGAGCCACTCCCTTACTCCAGAAAGGGGAGGGAGGAAATGCTCCCATTGGGCTGCTGGGAAGAGGGGCAGGTGATGGCAGTAATGTCCTCAGGCATGGTGGGAAGGGAGGAGAGCAGCCTCCTCTGGCACATGTGTCAGTTTCGACAACACAGGTCTAAGAAATTGGGGTTAAGTGGCTTACCCAGGGTCACACAGCTAGGAAATGTCTGAGGCCAGATTGGAACCCAAGTAAATGTGATACTTATAAAGCTCTTTGCAAACCTTATGTTGCTATGTGAATGCTAACCATTATTATTATCACCCAGTTAGGAGATGATGAGGACATGGTATGATGACATCTATTCTTTAGTTTTTATGAGCAACATAAGGATGGTTGTGGGCAGGAGTTCTGTCTGTGCTCCTGTCCCAAGAAAGCTTATTCACTGAATTCTCAAGGATCTCAGGGGGAATGTAGAGGGGGAGGTGTTTGTCATCTTCCATTTATCTGGTGACTCTGATAAAGGCATGTTGATATTTGTCGTGTTAGTTCCAAAAGAATGGCAAGTTTCTGTTTTATAGTTCTAGGCACTTATATAGGGCATTTTAGGACAGAAGTATCATGCTAAAATATTCTATGTCAAGTTTTTGTAACCCACCACGCCATTTTGAAGAACATCCACACCATTTTGCTGCATGACTCACACTGATAAAGATGGCCACACTCCCTAAGCACAACCATCCTATAATCTCTGGTGGCAATGATCTGATCTTGAATCATTCTCATGGGCTCTTCCATTGCCACAGACAAATCCATCTGACTTAGTCATTTGTTGGAAGCTTTTGTTGCCACGTTGTTGGTTGAGTTCCTGTGGCTGTCAACCATGAAGGGCCATTTGATTCCACTCCATTCAGGTAGAAAACAGAAGGACTTCCACTGAACAATTCCAGGAGCATAAACCTAGTGGTGACCTTTATTGTTATTTTAAATGAGGTCTGTTTGCTCCAAAAGCATCTCTAGTGATTTGGTTTGTTTTTCTCCAGAGATTTTTCATGTGATTATCATAAGCTCCTTTCTGAAGAGGCACTGTACATCTTTCAAGAGCTGTCCTATGGGAATGGACCCTCTTTTTCATTCAGATAGCATATGTTTTGAGGAAACTCCTTTTCTTGGTGCAAATTAGAATCTTCTCCACAGCTCATAGTCTTAGAGAGCTGGTTGGAGGATTGAGTAGTTAAGTGACTTGTCCATGGTCACACAGTTAGGATTATCTAAAATGAGACTTGAATCTAGGTCTTCTGAGAGATAATAATTTCAACAACAATTATTATTATTATTATTATTATTATTATTATTATTAACATTTATATGGCATTTTCTATATGCCAGATGCTGCTTTAAAATTGTCTCATTTGGTCCTCACAATAACCTTAGAATGTAGGGCCTATTTCTAGTCCCATTTTACAGATGAGGAAACTGAGGAAGAAAGAGAATAAGTCACTTGCCCAGAGTCACACAGATAGTAAGTGTCAACAGCTGGATTTGAAGTCAAGTCTTCCTGACTACAGGCCCAGCACTCTATCTGCTATGCTACCCAACTATCCTAATAATTCATGAGCTAGAAAATGAAAAGGCAAGCCATCCAGTAACTTTGTTTTTTTTACATGCCTATACAATTTTTAATAATCATTTTCTGACATTTTGTGATTCATCCTCTCTCCCTTCCTTCTCCCAAAATGGCAAGTAATATGATACATATTGTAAATGTGTTATACAATATATATTTCCATGTTCATCATGTTGTAAAAGAAGACATGCATCACTTACAGTAGAGAACACTCTAGTATCTTTGCCAAGAAAGCCCCAAATGGGGCCATGAAGAGTCTGACACAAATGAAACATGACTGAACAACAAAAAGTCCAGGAGCCTCCCCAATAAAAGTGCCTCCCCACCGCCATTCTGACATAGAGCACTAATTACACCCTTGCCTGGCCTTCAGGATCCATTGCCCGCAACTTCATTGGATATTCCTTTCCAACCAAAACTCTCCATTCCAGTCAAGGAAATCCACTCATGACTTCCTTAGCTCTATCTTCATGTGGGGGATATTTTTACCTTTCTCTGCACAAATCTCTAGCAATTTAGGTTCCTTTCCTCTCAAAATAGCTCAAAGACTCATCTCTCCTAGGAAGCCTTTCCAGATCAGTCCTACTCTGGCTACTCTTTTCTTTCTCCATTCCTTTTGCATCTGTGGTGCTTTATTGGCATCATAATCATCTGGTCTCATTTGTATCTGATTCGATAAGTTCATCCATCCTTCCTTCCTTCCTTCCTTCCTTCCTTCCTTCCTTCCTTCCTTCCTTCTTTCCTTCCTTCCTTCCTTCCTTCCTTCCTTCCTTTCTCTTTCTCTCTCTTTCCTTCCTTCCTTCCTTTCTCTTTCTCTCTCTTTCCTTCCTTCCTTCCTTCCTTCCTTCCTTCCTTCCTTCCTTCCTTCCTTCCTTCCTTCTTTCTTTCTTTCTTTCTTTCTTTCTTTCTTTCTTTCTTTCTTTCTTTCTTTCTTTCTTTCTTTCTTTCTTTCTTTCTTTCTTTCTTTCTTTCTTTCTTTCTTTCTTTCTTTCTTTCACCTTCTTAGACTAAATACCACTATCAGTTCCAAGGCAGAAGAGGGGTAAGAGCTAGGCAATTAGGATCAAGTGAGTTACCCAGGGTCACATGGCTAATAAATGTTTGAAGCCAGATTTGAACCCAGGAGCAGTCCTATCTCTAGGCCTGTCTTTCTATCCACTGAGCCACCTAGCTGCCTCTAGTATAGTACGTTCTAAAAGTCATCATACAACTCAATCTCCTTCCTACACTCTAATAGACACTTACACTGGCCTCCTTGCAATGTAGGTGCATATTAAAGTAGGGTTCCTTCTTAGAACCCCACACTCTATCTCCCAGTGTCAATGGCTGAACCTCATGACTGGAATGCCCCATTCCCTAACCATCACATCTTGGTTTCCCTGGCTTCCTTCCAGACTCAGCTCAAATCTCATCTTCTTTCTTGATTCCTCCAGCTTTTAATGTTTTCCCTTTTTGGTTTACCTTCATCTGTAGAAATCTCACACGTACCTAAGGCAGGGGCTCTTAACCTTTTTGTGTGTGTGATAGACACCGCCCGCCCTCACCCTTTGTCAGGCTGGAGAAGAAATCTATGGACCTCATCTCAGAAGAATGTTTTTTAAATGCATAAGACAAAAGTATTACAAAAGAAATGAATTCCATTTAAATAGTTATTGAAATGTCTAAAAACGAAATGTAATTTTAGAAGCTCACAGCTCCCATGTTAAGAACCCCCGTCCTAGATATTTACATGTTGTCTCCTCCATTAGAATGGTGACAGCAGAATTTATGGGCCTCATTTTCCTCCTTATTGTATATAACAGTAGATAATCTCTAATATTCCTTCCAGTTCTTTGTCTTTGTAATTCTACAACTCCTCTCTCTCTCCCTATACTTCACTTTCCTCCTTCTCCCTCTTTCCCTTTCCCTCTCCCACTTAATCAACAAGCATCTATTAGGCACCTACAATGCTCTGGGCACTGTTCTAAGCATTAAGGACATAATGAAAAGGCCAAAAGAGTCCCTACCCTCAACAAGCTTATATTCCAATGAGGGAGAAAGCATGCATATGATAATAGCTTACATTTATAGAGTGATTCAAGGGTTGCAAAGAGTCACAGAGAGAGCCCTAAAACCTTCTAGAACTGATCCACTTGTGAGAGGTTAATACCCAGGGCTAGGTGACTACCTTGCAAGAAGGTACTATTTACACATCATTTGCAAAAGGCTTTACACAATCACTTGATTCTCACAACAACCTAGGGAGGGAGATACTATTATTATCTCCCTTTTACCAGATGAGGAAATTGAGATTGGGAGATTTTTTTTTAACTCTTACTTTCTGCCTTAGTAAGAACTCTAAAACAGAAGAGAAGCAATTGGGATTAAGTGACTTGCCCAGGGTCATACAGCAAGGAAGTATCTGAGACCAGATTTGAACCCAGATCCTTCCTACTCCAAGCCTCTTGTTCTATCCACTGTGCCACCTCTCTTCCCCTTGAGGGTAGGAGATGTTAAGTGACACGCCCAAAGGCTTACGCCTAATAAGTGACTGGAGCAGGATACCTGATTTCAGTTCTTCCTGACTCCATGTTCACTACTCTATCCACCATGTCACCTAGCTAGCTGCTTGTATCTATAAATAGATATATCAAGGATACACCCCAGAATGGTGACCCCTTTCTCCAAAGAGGGGGGTCAGGTTATGGGAAAGTGGGAGAGGGTATTCTCAGTTTTACATGGACCAGTCCCTGAACAAGCTCACACTAAACATGGAACGAGTGCAAGTCTCCTAACCCAAGTAGATAATCTCCAGAGGTCATACCTTTTTGCAGTCCTGACAGAAGACCGATGAGCTGCCCAGGAGGCCCAGGGGCTCTCCACACAGAAAGCACTGGGAGAGCCCATTCCCCATCACATTCTTCCGCATGTTCTCCAGCCGCTCCACCAGCCTACTGCAGCACAAGGGAAGTAAAAGAAACAAATGGGATTGGCTCTCTGCAGGAGCCCACCCTGCCCACCAAGCCACCTCCCCACTGCCAAGAGAACACAGGTCCTGGCACTCTGGGCCCAGGGCCCAAGCTCTCCTTCAAAGAGAGAGAACTCCAGGGAGGTAGCCCCAATAACAGGACTGAGAAAGAGATGAGTTGGTTAGAAGAGATAGACAGAGAGACCCAAGCAGCCCTTCCCTAGAAGCCTGGTTACCCCTGAATAATTAAGAGTACCAAGAAGGTTCCCACTGCTCCCCTAAAGTTATCTTATTTCCTCTCTAAAATTCCACCACTCTGGCAAAAAAAAATTAGAAAATGAGGGGATGCCCTTCGATTGGGGAATGGCTGAACAAATTGTGGTATATGTTGGTGATGGAATACTATTGTGCTCAAAGGAATAATAAAGTGGAGGAATTCCATGGAGACTGGAACAACCTCCAGGAAGTGATGCAGAGCGAGAGGAGCAGAACCAGGAGAACATTGTACACAGAGACTGATAACACTGTGGTACAATTGAATGTAATGAACTTCTCCATTAGTGTCAATGCAATGTCCCTGAACAATCTGCAGGAATCTACGAGGAAAAACACTATCCACATCCAGAGGAAGAACTGTGGGAGCAGAAACACAAAAGAAAAACAACTGCTTGATCACATGGGTTGATGGGGATATGAGTGGGGATGTAGACTCTAAATGATCACTCTACTGCAAATATTAATATGGAAATAGATCTTGATCCATGATACATGTCAAACCCAATGTAATTGCTCATTGGCTATGGGAAGGGGGTGGGAAAAGGCAAGGGAAAGAACATGAATCATGTCACCATGGAAAAATATTCTAAATTAATTAATTTAATAAATAAACAAACAAATTAATTAAATTCCACCACTCACCAGTCATTCCTTTAAGGTGAGGGCAGCCTAGCACAGTGGATGGTAAGTAAGCCTCAAAACCTACAGGACTTGAGTTCAAGACCTACCTCTGTCACATATTGACTCAGTGACCCCTGACAATTCACTTAAAGCTCTTGGTGCCCAACACAAGCTGAAAAGATTACATATGATTTCAAGAGATGTCACTGACCTGCACTGGCAGAGAAAGTTCCCTATACCAGAGGACCTCAATGTCCATCTCATCCACTCCTCTCTTTTACAGATGGACAACTTTTATAAACCAGAAAGGTTAAGGAATTGGTCCAGGGAGACCCAGGACTAGGATTCAAACCCAGATCCTCTGACAGCAGATCTAGCACCCTCTCCATTTAGACTCAAGGCAATTTGGTACTGCAGAAAGAACAATGAACTGACCCAAATTCAAATCCTGGCTCAGGATCAACTACATAATATTGGGCAATTCATTTTATTTCTTGGGTCTCTGCTTCCTCATCTAGAAAATGAGAGAATTGGACTTAGTGTCCACAGTCCTTTCCGATTCTAAATCCCTGAGCCCATGACCCTTTGGAATCTGTCCAGCCAACAAGTATGTATTGAGGCAGCTGGGTAGCACAGTGGATAGAACACCAAGCCTGAAGATGTGGGGGGGAGGTCCTGGGTTCAAATCTGGCCTCCAATACTTCCTAGCTAGGTGACCCTTAACCCCAGTGGTCTAGACCTTAATACTCTTCTGCCTTGGAACTGATAGTATTGACTCTAAGACAGAAGGTAAAGTTTTTTAAAAAAAGATAATTTTGACAACTGAATGGAGAATGGACTGGAATGGGGAAAATCTTGTGGCAGACCAAACTAAAGCTATTCCAAGAGTCCAGGCATTAAGTGACTTGCCCAAGGTCACACAGCTAGGAAAGTGTTTGAAGCAGGATCTCATCTTGCTAACACTTCTAGACTCTAAGACCTGTAGTAATTTTGCAGAATCATTTTGCAATCTTTCTTTGCTTACTACAGACCTAACTCTAAGCAGTCTGCCATCTGACCCCCAGAGGTGAAGGATTTGCTCAGGGTCCCAGGACTAGAGAGTGGCAGAGCTCAGTTCCTCTGGCTTTCAGTCTAGGTTGCTGTCCTCTGCACCCTGGCTAGCGTATCCTCCCCTAAGCTCACAGCCAGCCCCGACCACAGCCCAGATGCCCACTGCTTTTACCCAATTCTTTGTTGCTCCATGATGTCCAATTTCTCGGCCCTCTGGATGACCTCCAGTATGGCCTCCACTTCATCAGCATTGAGGCTCTGACTCTTTCTTTGCTTGTCTGTCTGGTACGTATGCACTGACCATCCACTCTGCAGTCTGGAGACAAAGGAGGAAGAAGGGCAATAGTGACCATCATTCCTAATCTGCCCAGGGCTGCTCCCCAGTCTCAGAACAAATACGGATCAAATAGAGATGTTTGTAAGGTAGCTCCCAAAAGAGGGAGAAGAAGACTAGGAACTGAGGAATTCTCAGAGTGTAACTAACCCACAGAGCATGAAGGGACCTTAGAGATCATTTAAGAGTCCAAAAGATGGGTTTGAATCCTGCCTCAGACACTAGATATCATATCATCTCTGTAGGGCTCATCTTTATCTTATATAAACTCAAATGCAATGGCCTTTAAAATCCTTCCCTGGGCTAAATCGGTGACTGCAATCTAATCTAACCCTGTCATTTCACAGAGGAGGAAACTGAGGCTTGAAGAGATTAAATGATTTGCCCAAGATCACACAGATAGTAAAAGGCATTGGGGCAGCTAGGAAGTGAATAGAGATCTAGGCCTGGAGTTAGGAGGACTTGGGTTCAAATCTAGTCTCAGACACTTCCTACCTGTGTGACCCTGGGCAAGTCACTTGACCCCCATTGCCTAGTCCTTGCCACTTCTCTGTCTCTGTCTGAGTTGATATTAAGGCAGAAGTTAAGAAGTTTTACAAAACCAATGGATAGTAAAAGGCAGAGACTGGATTCAAACTCAGGTTCTTTGATTCCAAATCCTTCCTGTACCCCTAAGAAATAACAGAATCAAGTAATCTCAGCTGGGATCTCAGAGGTCATTTAATCCAACTTGGTCCTGAATAAGAATCGCTTCTACATTATCACCAATAGATAGTCATCCATCTATTTAAAGACCTTCAATGAAGGAGATCTCATTACTTCCCAAGGTGCTCTATTATACTTTTTTTGTTTTAAATCCTTACATTCTGTCCTAGTAACAACTCTAAGACAAAAGAGTAAGGGCTAGGTCATGGGGTTTAATTGATTTGCCCAGGGTCACACAGCTGGAGAGCATCTGAAGCCAGATTTGAACCCAGGTCCTCTGAACTCTAGGCCTGGTTTTCTACATATCTACTATGTAGTAGTACTATCTACTATCTACTAGCTATCCCTAGAAAAGCTAAATCTAATGGTTCTTTTTCATGAAAACATTAGGCAGGTTCTAGAGGTGGCTATGCCAGCACCTTACTACATGACCTTGGCAAGCTCACATCTACCTTTCAACAACAAAAGTAAGAGTTTACGATACAAATTGGCAAAGAACCCAGACACTTCACTCAAGAGGAAGCCTAGAGAGGTTCAGAGTATGTGTGTGTGGGGGGGGGGGAAGGGAACTCCAGAAACAGGAGAAAGGGGAAAAGGGAAAATGGAAGCTCCTGCTTATGAAGAAGGAAGATGAGACTTTGTGGACATTTTCTTTCCATTTGTCTGGAAGATGAGTGAGAGAATTATAAATATGTATTCTGTGTAAATACTTTTTTATAACAAAAAAGTCAAGAGGATAAAGTTAGCTCAAAATGTATGCAGCACTTTGAAAATGCAAAGGGACAAGCAGAGCTGGGGCACAGGAGAGGCAGGGAGGAAGAGAGGAGAGTAGATTGGAGGATGTCCTAACAGAGTTCTGAAAGCAGGTGGTAGGATCAGCATCAATGTTCTTCTTAAATAGATATTATCAATGCTTTCCTCGAAATGGTCTGGGCAACCTTGGCCTGGAAGAGGCATTAATTTGAGTCTGCAAGCATTTACTCGGTGCCAAGTACTGTGCCAGGCATTGAATACAATGACAAAGAAACAGTCCCTCTAAGAAACTTAGGGCGGGTATGCTATGTGGTGGGGATTCAAAAACAAAAGTGAAATAGTTCTTGCCCTCAAGGAGCTTATATCCCACTGAGGAGGAAATAGTAAGGGAGAGGACAACATGTACATAAAGTCATACAGGCTCCCTAGAGCCAGCTTCAGCCACTTTCATGGCCATTGCACCCAATTAGACTCATTCGGGTGTATCGGGTGTTCCAAAAGGAAGATGATGATGATGTTGATGATGATGATGATGATCTTTGGTCTTAGGATCAGTTTGAAGACAGGAGAATGGCAAGGGCTAGGCAACTGGGGTTAAGTGACTTATCCAGGGTCATATAGCTAGAAAGTGTCAGAGGCCAGATTTGGAAGACCCA
The DNA here is from genome assembly GCF_027887165.1 of Monodelphis domestica. Classification (NCBI taxonomy): domain Eukaryota; kingdom Metazoa; phylum Chordata; class Mammalia; order Didelphimorphia; family Didelphidae; genus Monodelphis; species Monodelphis domestica. The sequence continues at coordinate 510,291,424 of NC_077228.1, read as the reverse complement.
AGTCTTCCTAACACCAGGCCTATAGGAGAAAGATTATTTTAGTAGTTATGTGGAAGATGGAATAGAGAAGCAGAGACTAGAAGCAGGGAGACCAGTTAGAAGGACATTGAAATGGCAGAGATGAGAGAGAAGAGTCAGACCCAGGGTCTGGGCTATGTTCTCACTTTGCCTCAATCTATATTTTCAATTGGGTGCTGGATCTTGTTTCTGCCTCCAAAACATTACTTGCATTTGTCCCTTCCTCCCTACTCATTACTTCAGGCCCTCATTGCCTCTTATCTAGGCTTTTTTTTTTTAAACTCACCTTCCGTCTTAGCATCAATACTATGTATTGGTTCCAAGGCAGAAGGGCAATAAGAAGTAGGCATTGGGAGTTAAATGACTTGCCCAGGGTCACACAACTAGCAAGTGCCTGAGATCATATTTGAACCCATCTTTAAACCTGGCTCTCAATCCACTGAGCCACCTAGCTGCCCTTGAGCCTAGACTATTGCAATAGACTCCATCTTCTCCCTTCTTATTAGCCATCCTGCCTCAAGTCTCTGGCCTCTCCAATCCAACCTGTGCACAGCTGTCAGTGACTCTCCTAAATCACAGGTCTATATGTCACTCCACTCCTCAATAAACTCCCTTGGCTCACTGTTGCATCTGAGATAAAGCTCATTACAGTCTGGCCCCAACCTCTATTTCTAGCCTCATTACACATTATTAGCCTTCATGTACTCTACAGTGCACATTGGCTGGTGTGCTGTTACAAAACAAACAAAAACAACCCATTTCATCTGCCACCTGGGAGCTGTCTGTCCCCTCTGCGTGGAACGTCCTCCCTCCTCATCTCTACCTCCCACAATTTCTACCTTCCTTTAAAGCTTAGCCCAAGTGCACTTCCTGTGTGAGCTCCTATCTGATCCCCCCAGCCCTTAGGGCTCCATCTTACATCTAGCTTCTCTACAAACCTAGGCAGGGCCACAGTGATTCCTCCAATAGAATGTAAGTTCCTTAAGGGCAGTCACCGGTTCATGGCTAAATGGTCCTGGAAGGAATTGTACTCCCAGTGCCCAGGATATAATAGGCCCCGATTAAACAGTTGTCGATCAGTTGATTTCTTTATCTGTGAAGCTAACTGTGAGACAAAGCACACACACACAAATGATCAGAAAGAGAGCGCACTGTCCTTTAAGGTGTGTGAAGGTTTTACATCATAGGCTAACTCGTTTGATTCTCAAAACTACCCTGTGGGTAAGAACCATTTTGATTCCCAGTTTACAGACAAAGAAACTGAGGCTAACAGAGAATAAGTGGTTCAGGGTCACATGGCTAGTCAGTTTCCAAGGCAGGGCTCCATCTCAGGTCTTCCTGACTCCAAGTCCACTTTTGCTCCATCTAGGAGCTTAATACACACACATAACAAGTCAGAGGATCTAACTCCCAATTCTAGCCTCTCCCACTTACTACCTGTCAGGTGTATGGAAAGAGTGTGCCAAAAGAGGCTATACTCAAGGGCAGATCGTTCCATTTTCAGTGTGAGCATTTATACCTTGGAAATGAGCAAACAATTCAAATCAGACACAGTGGATAGAGCATCTGGACTGGAGTCTAAAGACTCCTCTTCTTGAGTTAAAATTCAACCTCACACTCTGTGTGACCCTGGGCAAGTCACTTCACCAGCTGGCCTCAGTTTCCTCCTCTGGCAAATGAGCTGGAGAAGGACATGGCAAACCACTCCAGTGTCTTTTCCAAGAAATCCCCAAACATGACTGAAAACAACTGAACAACACTCAAATCAGGACGTGATTTACTCTCTTGTTGATTGTCTAGTCGTAAGAAAGTGGAGGATAAAAAGTGGAGTCCTAAGAAAGTGAAGGAGTTAATGATGCAAATTAAATTTGTGAACATTTTGTTAAGCATTTACCTTTATACCTCTAGTCCCAAGTGACCCTACTGACCCCCAAATGAATGGCTTTGCATTTTCATTTTAACTGCAAGATATATTCTTTGAGGGGTTTTTAAACTCTACTTTTTGTCTTAGTAACTACACAAAGACAGAAGGGCAAGGGCTAGGCAAATGGGGTTAAGGGACTTGTCCAGGGTCACACAGTTAGGAAGTGTCTCAGATTGATTTGAGATAGATTTGAACTAGATTCCAAGCCTAGTGCTCTATCCATTTTGCCACCGGGTTGCCCCTTATTCTTTCCGCTTTAAAGGATGGACTGCCATCTTATGATTATGTTCAAGTAGTAGTTTCTATTGTTTGATGAATTAAAATGTATTTTCTGATTCAAGTCTTCAATAAATGTGTCACCTTTAAAAAAATACAATTTGGGGGCAAGTAAGTGGCTCAGTGAATAGCCAGGCCTGGAGACAAGAAGTCCTGGGTTCAAATGTGGCCTCAGATACTTCCTAGCTGTGTGACTCTGGGCAAGTCACTTAACCCCCACTGCCTAGCTCTTATGGCTTTTCTGCCTTAGAATCAATGCATCATATTGATTCTAAGACAGAAGATAAAGATTTTTAAGAAAAAACACAGATCCTTACAACAACATCATCATCAACATCACCAACAACATCAACATCTTCATCATCATCAACATCATCAACAATATCATCAATGTCCTCCTCAATATCATCAACATCAACATGTAACTATCCATCATTTCCTGGCCCCAGAAAGATTTTTTCTGGGTGGCCTGACCTAATAGCATACTATGCAGAGTACTGAATGAGAGCCCAAAGACCTAAACTCTAGGCTTGAGTGCCACTATGTGTCCTTTGGGGGTAAAAAGAAAGCTTTCCTTTTCCCAGACTCAGTTTCCTCATTTATGTATGAGTGAAGCTTACCTGGACTCTGCATTAAGTTAATCAATTCAATCAAAGAATAAACCAGGTATAAACAAGGGGGGGGGGGGCTTTCTGTAGAATAGTAGCAAAGTTCAGAAAATTAAAACTCCTGTCCCTGCATGACTAGGGCACTTTGTTCCCTCTCAGGTTGGAAATAATGACTGGGTCATTTCTACACCTAGAAGCACCTTGCCAATGTGCTTTTGTGCATAACATGTTCAAGTAACACGTTGATTCAATGCAAAGAACACTTAATTCAAACGTAATAAAATATTAAATAACAAGGGAAATGATCCCATATGCAAACAGGTATGATTTCCCAGAGATTCTCCACGTTGTCAGAGGGAAAGAAACATTTCCTGAGCATTTCACCCTATCCTCCCAACTCAAAAGTCTCCTTATAGCTTTTAAGGGTCATTCCTCGTAGCTCTATTTTGTTCCTAACGCTTGTTTTTAGAGGGATTTCTTGTGGCTGACATCTATGATTAAGTTGCTTTTCTGCTGAGTTATTGTCATCTACCAGATGGCTTCTTCTATTACTTGGGCTACTTCTTCAAAGGGAGTATTATGAGATTTGGGAAAGACTACTATTCCTATGAGGTCTTTTGTTAACTAGGTCCATAGATACATCCATCCAGTACAGAAAAGAGTGCTTAAATTCAAAATTTTCTTTTTGGACAGACTCCCTCCACCATCAGGATTTACTCCAGTCCTGCTCAATGTGTGGATTGTGGTGAATGTCAATTCCTTTTAGGCTTCTATAATTTTCTCTCCATTCATCCAGCCAATAGCTAAGTCAAAGCCATGATTCTCTCTCACGTGTACCATTGAAATAGCCTCTGAAAGGAATAATGAACTGAAGGGATTCCATGTGAACTGGAATTACCTCCAGGAAGTGATTCAGAGTGAAAGGAGCAGAACCAGGAGGACATTGTACACAGAGACTGATACATTGTGGCACAATTGAATGTAATGGACTTCTCCATTAGTAGCAATGCAATGATCCAGGACAATTCGGAGGGACTTATAAGGAAGAACCCTATCCACATCCAGAGGAAGAACTGTGAGAGCAGAAACACAGAAGAAAAACAACTGCTTGATCACATGGGTTGATGGGGATATGATTGGGGATGTAGGCTCTAAAGGATCACCCTAATGCAAATATGAATAATATGGAAATAGGTTTTGATCAATGACACATGTAAAACCCAGCAGAGTTACTCGTTGGCTATGGGAGGGGGAGGGGAAGGAAAGAACATGAATCCTGTAACCATGAAAAATATTCTAAATTAATTCATTAAATAAAATTTTTCAAATAAAAAAGAAAAGAAATAGCCTTCTATTTGTTCTCTAAACCTCCAGTTTCTCTCCTCACCCATCTATGTTCCATTTAGTTGCCATGAATTAGTACTAACGGATGCCAGGCCATGTTACTTCCCTACTTAGTAAACTCTTAGTGTCTCTATCTTGCCTCTGTTTAAAAAATATGTTCCTTTAGTTTTCTTTGTGAGGGAAAGTCTTTCACAATGCCATTCCATCTTCTTTTCCAGATTCATTTCTCCTTCAAGTACTCTACATCCCAGTCTACTGCCTTGCTTCTCGTTCTCCATATACAACATCCCTTTCCTTGGCCATCTCATAGACTTTCTCTCAGGCCTAGAATGCATTTCTGCATCACTTCTACTTTTTGATATCCATAAACTCCCTTCAAAGTTCAATTGCATCCACTGGAAGAAAAAAATTCCTATCTGGGCTACCCACAGAGCTAGTGCTACCTCCATAAAAACAACTTTGCTTCTGTTTCATATTTAATTTTCTACATATGTTTTCTTTCTTCCTAGTAGAATATTAGAGGCAAAGAGAAACTTTGCTTTTGTTTAATAAAGACAAATTAAATAAAACACAGCTCCTTGGCTGCCCAGCTGGACGAAACATTCTGGCTATGCCCATGCTCTCTGTGTGACCTTGAGCAAGCAACTTGACCTCTCTGGACCTCCATGACCTCATCTGAAAAAAGAATAGGTTTGGCCTCAATGACCTCTGCATGGTATTTCCATCTATGAGGCAATAGAATGGAAGCTTCTTGCAGGCAGGGACTATTTCACCCTTGTCTCTGAGTATAGTGCCTTGTCCCTAGGTACTTAATAAAGGCTTGTTAAATACAAATAAATTCAAACAGTCATGTAGAACATAAATTCTGGCCCTTGGGAGCAGTGATTGTCTTTCTTTTGTCTTGGTGTGGCATATAGTAGGCACTTAATACATGCTTGGGGAATTATAATTAAGTTAGCCAATCCCCCAAGTGGAATGTAGAGGTTGTGAAGGCCAGGACTGTCTCTGTGTACCCTGAGCCCCTAGCACAGTGCCTGGCACAGAGGAGGTGTCCTAGAAATGCTTGCGGGAATTGAAAAGCATCCAAGGATCTAATCCCTGTCCCTGTGACAAGGTAAATTGGAGCCATCAGAAGTGTGCTGAGACCCCCCGGCTAAGCAGGCCTGAGGAGGCTGGCTGGAGGAGATAATGTTCTGACGAGGGGGAGGTGGGCACCGAAGTGCCAGGCACTAATGGCTGGAGACCACTTTCCATCCCTACCAGACAGCGGACCCCAAGAGAGCAAGATGAAAAGACATTTGCAGCTCTAAAAGGTGTGAGCGGCTTTTCTAGGCTGCTGCAGAGAGTGAGAACTGGAGGAGGGGAAGAGAGGAGGAGGGAGGGACCAGACCCAGCTGGGGAGAGCGGGGCTCTGGATCAGGAGAGGTGGCCAAGGACACAACCCTGCTAGCCTTCCACAGCTCTCCCTCTAAACAGAGGGGGAGAGAGAAGAGTTTGGAGGGGGGGGGAGGAGACAGAGAACAATGAAAGAAGGAAAAGGGGAGTAAACAAATGAAGGAAGAAATGAATGACAAAAGCATTGATTAAGCATCTACTGTGCACAGAGTACAGAGCTAAACACTGAGGACACAAAGAGAAAAGGTGAGCTAGCTCCTGCTCTCAAGGAGCTCACATTGGAATAGGTGAGAGAACACATTCAAGAGGTTTGTTTCAGCCTAAAGTCAGATAAAACTGGTCCTTAGGGTGCAGGAAGAAGGAAGGGAGAGGAGAGAGAGGCAAATTTGGGGCAGGGGGAGAAGAGAGGGAGGAAAAGAGGAATGAAGAGGGAAGGAGAAAAAGGAGGAAAGAGGGAGGGAAGGAAGAAGAGGGAGGGGAAAGAGAAATGAGAGAGGGAAAGGAGGAATAAACAAAGTGAGAGAAGGAAGGAGGAGGAGAAGGGAGATAAAGGGGAAAGCTAGGGAAAGAAGGAGAGAGAAAGAGAGAGAGTGGAAGAGGCAAGGATGAAGAGAGAGAAAAGAGGAAAGGAGAGAGGGAGAGAATAAAGAAGAAGAAGGGAAGGGGAGGAAGATTAAATCAAAAGAGGGAAATGTAGAGCAAAAAAGGAGGGATGAAGAGAGAATAGACAGAGGAAGAGAGAACAGAGGCAGGCAGAGGAGGAAAAGAAGAAAGCAAAGATAGAGGAAATAAGGAAAAGGAGGGAATAAAGAGAGAATGGAGAGAAGAGGGAGGAGGGAAATGAGAGCCAGCAGAGGTCCATCTAGGACTCTGTCATTCCCTGTTGTCAGGGGTGATTTCATTGAGGCAGCAATCCTAGGTGGAGTGATGGGGAACAAATGGGCTAAACTGGCTGCCAAGATGTACCCAAATCCTGCCTGGCCTTGCTCTCCTACACTTCCTATGACTTCTGCTGACTCCTGACAACTGATGAATCTGCATCTTCTACCAAACCCCTGCTTCCTGGCCCTGGCTTGGAGATACTGTCTAATTAAGAATTCCTGAGATTTCTGGGTAAGCATGGCGGCAGTCTAGACATGGGACACTTCCTCTCCTCAGACCCATCAATATAGACTACCTCAAAAGACCCAAAAAACCATTTTCCTAAGAATGAAGGGACTCTACAGTAGGGTGCAGCATTGAGGGTACATGGGATTTGGGCATTTCCACACTATAAGGGGGTAAAAAACCTCCCACCCAAATGTGAGCTGATCTACCCTTACCCCCCACATACAGAGCAAGAGGCAAAGCTAGCACATGCCAGAATCAGCAAGTAAGTGAGGGACACCTCTGGAGGGAGCAAGGGGAACCTTTAGGTCCTTGGGAGCTGACTAAAAATACTGAGGAGGGGGAAGCTGGGTAGCTCAGTGAATTGAGAGTCAGGCCTACAGATGGGAGGTCCTACATTCAAATCTGGTCTCTTCCCAGCTGTGTGACCCTGGGCAAGTCACTTAACCCCCATTGCCTAGCCCTTACCACTCTTCTGCCTTGGAGCCAATACACAATATTGACCCCAAGATGGAAGGTAAGGCTTTTAAAAAAAATAATGAGGACCTACCCCTGAGAGTAGCTACATCTGCAAAACCAGCGGGCTGGGGAGCACAGACCATGGGTGCGCTTGGCATGGAGGCGCAGAGAAGAGTAGCGAACAGCAGAAGCTACTGAGATTCGAGAGCTTGCCTCAGGCAAAATCCTTGCTCCCTGACTCCATACACAGAGAGCCTGCCCATCCCACTCAGATCTCTGACTAAAAAGGGAAGGAAAATCCCCCACAGTGATAGCAAATTGTGCCCAGGAGCCACAACCTCCATTCACCACCAAAAAAAAAAAAGGCATTGACCCTCAAAAATTTTTACGGAGGAAAAAGCCAGGCTACAAAGGAAATACAGGAGGAAATTCAAACAATGCCAAAACCTTCAAAATATGGAAATTGTCCACAAACTCTTCAAGAATATAAATTGGAGCTTATCCAAAAGATGGAAGCCTTCTGGCAAGAAAAGTGGGAAATAGTTCAAAGAGAAAATAAGTTTGAGGGACAAGAATTCCCAATTGGAGAAACAGCTGGAAGCCACAAAAGCAGGATAGGCAAACTGAAAAGGAAATTCAAAAGATTAAAGCAGAAAATCAAAAGATTATAACAGAAAACCAGGCCTTAAGGACCAGACTGGGGCAACTGGAAACCAATGATCTTGCAAAACAGCAAGAATTAATAGAGCAAAGTCAAAAGACTGACAAAAGAAGAAAACATAAAATATCTCACTGAAAAGATGACAGATCAAGAAAACAGATCACAATGAGACAATATGAGAATCACTGGTCTACCTGAAAAGGCAGAAATAAACAGAAAACTTGACATCATACTACAAGAAATCATCCAAGAAAACTGCCTTGATATTCTTGAACAAGGGGGCAAAATAGACATTGAAAGAGTTCATAGAACACCCTCTACACTAAATCCCCAAAAGACAACTCCCAGGAATGTAATTGCCAAATTCCAAAACTTTAAAGCTAAGGAGAAAATTCTACAAGAAGACAAAAAGAGACAATTCAGATACCAAGGAGCACCAATCAGGATCAAATAAGACCTGGCAGCTTCCACACTAAAGGACCACAAGACCTGGAACATGATTTTCAGAAAGGTAAGAGAATTGGGTCTTCAACCAAGGATCACCTATCCATCAAAACTGACTATATACTTCCAGGGGAAAGTATGGTCATTGAACAAAATTGAAGATTTCCAAGTATGTGTAAAGAAAAGACCAGAGCTAAGTGGAAAGTTTGATATCCAAACACAAAGATCAAGAGAAACATGAAAAGTTTTTATTCAAACTCTATTCTTTAAGGGCTACAATTAGATCAAATTTTATATATATATATATTAATATGTGAGAGAAATGTTATTTGTAACTCTCAAAAATTGTATTCATTATTATAGTAATTAGAAGAATCACTCAAAGGAAAAGACTGGGGTATTAAGGGCTATATGATGATATGCAAAAAAAGATAAAGGGTTGGGGGGAATCAAAGATGGTACCAAGAGATACTTGAAGAAATAAAATAAATAGGATAATGTTTATCACACAAAGATACACATGGGAAGGGAAGGGGAAGAATACTCTTATAAAAAAGAGAGGAAGAGAGTGCTAATACATAATACTTAAACCTTACTCTCAGTGAAATCAATTCTGAGAGGGAAGAGCATCTAGATCTATTGGGATCTTGAATTCTATCTTATCCTACAGGATAAGTGAGAAGGGAAAACTAAGGGGGGCAGGGGGAGGGAGTACAAAAAGGGAGGGAAGGAGAGGGGGGAAGGAACTTAATAGACTCTAAAAAAATAAGAAGAGAACAAAAAGGGAGGGACCAGAAAGGGAAGCATATCAAGGGAAGGGATTAAGGAGATTGATTAAAAGTAAACCACTGGTTTAAAAGAATATAAAGCAAAAGAAAAAAGGACAGAACTAGGAGGGGATATCAAAATGTGAGGGAATTCACAAGTGACAATCATAATTTTGAACGTGAATGGGATGAACTCACCCATAATACATAAAGGAATAGGAGAGTGGATTAGAATCCAAAATCCTACCATATGTTGTCTACAAGAAACACCTCAGGTGGGTAGATACTCATGAGGTCAGAATTAAAGGTTGGATCAAGACCTATTGGGTCTCAACTGATAGAAAGAAGGCAGGAGTTGCAATCATGATATCTAACAAAGCCAAAGTAAAAATAGACCTAATTAAAAGGGATAGGGAAGGTAAATACATCCTGATAAAAGGGAGTATAGACAATGAGGAAATATCACTAATCAACATATATACACCAAATGGTATAACATTCAAATTTCTAAAGGAGAAACTAGTAGAATTGAAGGAGTAAATAGATAGTAAAACTATACTAGTGGGAGACCTGAACCTACCACTATCAAATTTAGATAAATCAAATAAAAAATAAATAAGAAAGAGGTAAAAGATGTGAATGAAATCTTAGAAAAATTAGAGTTAGTAGATATATGGAGAAAAATAAATAGGGACAAAAAGGAATACACCTTTTTTTCAGTAGCACATGGTACATTCACAAAGATTGACCATATAATAGGTCATAAAAACATGGCAAACAAATGCAGAAAAGGAGAAATAATAAATGCAACCTTTTCAGATCATATGGCAATAAAATAATGATCAGTAAGGGTACATGGAGAGCCAAATCAAAAATTAATTGGAAATTAAATAATATGATTCTCCAAAATCTGTTAGAGAAAAAAAATCACAGAAACAATGAATAATTTCATTGAAGAAAATGACAATGATGAGACATCCTTTCAAACTCTATGGGATGCAGCCAAAGCAGTTCTCAAGGGAAAATTTATATCCTTGAGTTCATATATTAACAAATTAGAGAGGGCAATGAATTAGACATGCAAATCAAAAAACTTGAAAGGGAACAAATTTTAAAAAACCCAGAAGAATAAATTAGAGATCCTAAAAATGAAGGGAGAAATTAACGAAACTGAAAGTGATAGAACTATTGAACTAATAAATAAGACTAGAAGCTGGTATTTTGAAAAAACAAACAAAATAGACAAAGTACTGGTCAATCTAATTTTAAAAAAAGGAAAGAAGAAAACCAAATTAACAGTATCATAGATGAAAAGGGAGAGCTCACCTCCAATGAAGAGGAAATTAAGGCAATCATTAAAAACTATTTTGCCCAATTATATGACAATAAATATGCCAATCTAGGTTTACAAAAATATAAATTGCCTAGATTAACAGAAGGAGAAATAGAATTCTTAAATAATCCCATATCAGAAAAAGAAATTGAACAGGCCATCAAAGAATTCCCTAAGAAAAAATCACCAGGGCCTGATGGATTCAAAAGTGAATTCTATCACACATCCAAAGAACAGCTAATCCCAATACTATACAAACTATTTGACATAATAAGCAAAGAGGGAGTTCTACCAAAGTCCTTTTATGACACAAATATGGTACTGATTCCAAAGCCAGGTAGGTCAAAAACAGAGAAAGAAAATTACAGACCAAATTCCTTAATGAACATAGATGCAAAAATCTTAAATAGGATACTAGCAAAAAGACTCCAGCAAGTGATCAGGAGGGTTATTCACTATGATCAGGTGGGATTTATACCAGGAATGCAAGGATGGTTCAATAGCAGGAAAACCATCCACATAATTGACCATATCAACAAGCAAACCAACAAAAATTACATGATTATCTCAATAGATGCAGAAAAAGCTTTTGATAAAATACAACACCCATTCCTATTGAAAACACTAGAAAGTATAGGAATAGAAGGGTCTTTCCTAAAAATAATAAATGGTATCTATCTAAAACCATTAGCCAACATAATCTGCAATGGGGATAAACTAGATGCATTCCCAATAAGATCAGTAGTGAAACAAGGATGCCCAATATCACCTCTGTTATTTAACATTGTACTAGAAACACTAGTAGTAGCAATTAGAGAAGAAAAAGAAATTGAAGGTATTAAAATTGGCAATTAAGAGACCAAGCTATCACTCTTTACGGATGATATGATGGTCTACTAAAAAAATCCTAGAGAATCAACTAAAAAGCTAGTGGAAATAATCAACAACTTTACCAAAGTTGCAGGATACAAAATAAACCCATATAAGTCATCAGCATTTCTATTTATCTCCAACATACCTCAGCAGCAGGAATTAGGAAGAGAAATTCCATTCAAAATCACCTTAGACAATATAAAATACCTAGGAATCTATCTGCCAAGACAAATATAGGAACTATATGAACACAACTACAAAACATTCTCCACACAACTAAAACTAGATCTGAGCAATTGGAAAAACATCAACTTCTAATGGGTATGATGAGCTAACATAATAAAAATGAGCATCCTACCCAAACTTATCTATTTATTTATTGACATACTCATCAAATTTCCAAAAAAACTTTTTTACTGGATTAGAAAAAAAACATAAAGTTCATTTGGAAGAACAAAAAATCAAGGATGTCCAGGGAAACAGTGAAAAAAAATACAAAGGAAGGGGGCCTTGCAGTCCCAGATCTCAAACTATACTATAAAGCAGTGGTCATCAAAACAATTTGGTACTGGCTAAGAGACAGAAAGGAGGATCAGTGGAATAGACTTGGAGTAAGTGACCTCAGCAAGACAGTCTATGACAAGCCCAAAGACCCCAGCTTTTGGGACCAAAGTCCACTATTTGATAAAAACTGCTGGGAAAATTGGAAGACAGTGTGGGAGAGATTAGGCTTGGATCAATACCTCACACCCTACACCAAGATAAACTCAGAATGAGTGAATGTCTTGAACATAAAGAAGGAAACTTTAAGTAAACTATGTGAACACAGAATAGTATACATGTCAGACCTTTGGGAAGGGAAAGATTTTAAAACCAAGCAAGACTTAGAAAGAGTCACAAAATGTGAAATCAATAATTTTGATTACATCAAATTAAAAAGGGTTTGTACAAACAAAACCAATGTAACCAAAATTAGAAGGGAAGCAACAAATTGGGAGACAATCTTCATAACAAAAACCTCTGACAAAGGTCTAATTACACAAATTTACAAAGAACTAAATCAATTGTACAAAAAAATCAAGTCATTCTCCAATTGATAAATGGGCAAGGGACATGAATAGGCAATTTTCAGTCAAAGAAATCAAAACCATTAATAAGTACATGAAAAACTGTTCTAAATCTCTTTTAATTAGAGAGATGCAAATCAAAACAACTCTGAGGTACCACCTCACACCTAGTAGATTGGCTAACATGACAGCAAAGGAAAGTAATGAGTGCTGGAGGGCATGTGGCAAAGTCGGGACATTAATTCATTGCTGGTGGAGTTGTGAATTGATCCAACCATTCTGGAGGGCAATTTGGAACTATGCCCAAAGGGCGCTAAAAGACTGTCTGCCCTTTGTCCCAGCCATAGCACTGCTTAGTTTGTTCTCCAAAGAGATAATAAGGAAAAAAGACTTGTACAAGAATATTCATAGTTGTGCTCTTTGTAATGGCCAAAAATTGGAAAATGAGGGGATGCCCTTCAATTGGGGAATGGCTGCACAAATTGTGGTATATGTTGGTGATGGAATACTATTGTGCTAAAGGAATAATGAACTGGAGGGATTCCATGTGAACTGGAATGACCTCCCAGAAGTGATGCAGAGTGAGAGGAGCAGAACCAGGAGAACACTGTATTCACAGAGACTGATACTGTGGTACAATCAAATGTAATGGACTTCTCCATTAGTGGCAATGCAGTGATACGGAACAACTTGGAGGAATTTACGAGAAAGAACACTATCCATGTTCAGAGGAAAAACTGTGGGAATAGAAACACAGAAGAAAAACAACTACTTGACTACATGGGTTGAGGGGATATGATGGGATGTAGACGGTAAATGAACATCCCAGTGCAAACACCAACAACATGGAAATGGGTTCTGATCAAGGACACATGCAACACCCAGTGGAACTGCACGTCGGCTATGGGAGAGGGGAGGGGAGGGGAGGGAGGAACAGAAAATGATGTTTGTAAACAAGGAATAATGTTTGAAATTGATCAAATAAAAAAAATAATGTTAATTTAAAAAAAAAGAATCCCCTGCATTCTCTCTCCATTTGAGAACCCTGGATTCCCCTCCAAGCAGTAGCATGCTGGACTGTTTGGGGTTTTGTCTAGATCCCCAGCAGGAAAGGGTGTTGAATTTGGAATCGAGAAGGCCTGTGTCTAAATCCTGCCTCTGATGATTACCAGCTATGTGGACCTAGACAAGTCACTTTACACCTATAATTTTAGCTTTCTCAAGTGTCAAAAGGGTAGGGTAATATCTGCCTTATAGTGTCTCACTGTGAGCCTCAAATAAAATAATCTGGGGGTGGGGCGGTAAGCCTTAAAACTTAGTCAAGGGGGCAGTTGGGTAGCTCAGTGGATTGAGAGTCAGGCCTAGAGACGGGAGGTCCTAGGTTCAAATCTGGCCTCAGACACTTCCTAGCTGTAGGACCTTGGACAAGTCACTTGACTCCCATTGCCTAGCCCTTACCACTCTTCTGCCTTGGAGCCAATACACAGTATTGACTCCAAGATGGAAGGTGAGGGTTTAAAAAAAAAAAACGTAGTCAAAATCAGTTCTTATTCTTTTGAGCCAGCCTGACACAGAGAATCGACCCTAGAGTCAGAAATAACAATAATAGCTGGGCGACCCTGAACAGATAACCAGTAACCGGCTCTCCATAAATACACTTTCAAGTCTGCTAACATTTTCTCTGTCACTTTCTTAAATCCAGACAATCCCAAATAGCATATCAAGCCCCATTTTTGTAGCATTTGCCGGTTTCTGAGACAGAAATTGAACAATCAATTCTCCCCAAAGAGCCACTTTACCCTGCCTGCAGCGCATTTCTGCGTGTGGACCCCAAATTATGATTTTCCTTGCTATCTCACAGAGGAGGGGATCCAGGCTGCAGAAATCCTAGTAAAGGAGTGTCCTGAGGAGGACGGAAAAGCCAGGAAAGCTCCCCTTGGATCCTGGAAGAACTGAAGGCACTCACTTGGCTCGGAGGGCAAGCTGTCGATCGTTGGGACACACCCACTGGTCCTTCCCACTGCCAAAGATGGTGTCGGCCATGGCTTGAGGGCTCAGGAGCTGCTCGTCACATCTGAAAGAGTATGGGGGGAAGAAGAGAGGAAAAAGAGACGAGGTCACTGGATGGGTTGTGAGTGAGCACTGGGCATCTAGACACATCCAGTTCTGATCAGTGTACCATGTGTAAGAAGCAGCTGCTCATGTGACATGGCTTGGAGGATCCTGGAAATGGCCCATATCCCCATATATCTTCCCTCATTCACAGCTGGAACTCTACCATTAGAGATTCATTCCTTTGAATTAAACAGGATTCTCTTATAAAATGAAAATACTTATTGGAGGGGCATCATCATCATCAATATTTTAAGTAGCTGACATTTATATAACACATTAGCATTTACAAAGCACTGTACATCATTAGTTCATTTGCATCATGAAATTAATTTATTCCTTCCCCATCAATCTATCCATTCACGCAACAACCATTTATTGACCGAGGGCTCTGGGAGGGGAGATCGAAAATACTAACAAGAGTTGACATTTATCGGGAGCACTTCATTGACATTCTCTCACTTAAGCTCTACGGTGCGGTGAGGGAGGACCACGGCGCTGATGGTTGGCATTTTCTAGGCAAATGAGGCTCAGACAGATTTCGGGGCTTGCTTGTGGTCCAACAGCTAGAAAGCGGGAGAGCTCAGGGTTGGCCCCCCAGCCTGGTACCGAGTCACCATTAGCTTGGCTTGTTTGGAGTTTGGTGGCCTCTTGAGTACAGACAAGGGGAGGGGTCTCTAGAACGCAAAAGGGAGGAAGAAAGGGGACTCAGAGACCCTGAGTCAGAAGGGCTCATCTGATACAACCTTTCCATTTCACAGAAGAGAAAAATGAGCCCCAAAAGTTCAATGACTCGCCCAAGACCACCTTGGTAAAAAGGGCAGAGACAAGATTCAAATCCAGATCTACCTCCAAAGCCAATATTCTTTCTTTCTTTTTTTTTTTTTTAGGAGCTCTTGCTTTCTCTTAGCATTTCTACCATGCCTTGGTTCTGTGTCAAGGAAGCTCATTCCCCTCCCCTTGAGTAGCTTGACCCGTCCATCAAACATTCCTGACATAACACAGTTGTGCCAGGTTTGTGTCCCTCTACATGAGGTACGTCAATAAAAGTCAAGGTTTTGGGCTTGTGAGGGGGAGAAGCGAGAAGAGAGGAGGAAGGAAGAAGTCAGGAACAGAGCAGGCAGGTGGGAGGGAAGGAGGAGGGGACGCGCAGGCTAGGCACCACGTGGTCAGGTTACTTAGAGGAATGATTGTCTACCCTTTCCAATAAACTTCATGAAATATATATCTGGGTAGAAATATTATTCCAAGTCTTACAGTTCCAAGGAAGAACAGCGGTTAGCACTAGGCAACAGGGGTTAAGTGACATGCCCAGGGTCACCCAGCTAGGAAGTATCTGAGGCCAGATTTGAACCCAGGACCTCCCATCTCTAGACTTGGCTCTCCATCCACGGAACCACTGAGCCACACCCCACCCTGTATGATCATCCGTGTCATGCTGTCTCCCTCCATTCCAAGGGGAATACCAAAGAGAAATCTTCCCTTCCTTTGGCGTCCTGCATTTTTGAAGAAAACTGATGCTACGGTGGGGTGGCGTCTTGCCTCAAGTGTGAAGTGGACACAGAGCGGCACCGGCCCGCAGACCAGACTCTCCCGACCAGAGTCCTCAACGTTCGGAGGTCAGGCGAGTGTCGATGGCTGGTGACGGCTCGGAGGCAGCCGTGCGGAGGTCTGCGGCAGGCAGGCACACGGAGGAACAGACAGCCAAACCCTGCAGGGAGGCGCGTGGGCAGTGGCTAAAAACCAGGAGATCCGGGGAAGTCGACGTAAGGACGAGGGAAAGAAACGAGCGTTTATGAAGCACCTACTGTGTGCCAGGTCCGGGCTAAGAGCCTTACACACACCATCTCACTGAATCTGGACTAGAAGGAATCGTAAGTGCCATCCAGGCCAACCCCCTCACTTTACAGACGAGGAAACTGAGGGACACAGAAGCCACGTGACTTGACCGAGGTCAGGTTTGTCCGAGGCAGGATCTGGAAGGGCCAGAATGGCCCATCTTCGGTTTTCTTTTACAGGAGGAGTCACAAAGTCGCTCTGGGGCGCCGAGATGAAAAAGGCTCTCCGCTGCCCGCGCCAACAGCCCGAGCCTGCCTGCAGGTGGCAGCACCCGTTTGTCACTTCATTTCCTCCATGAATTTTGGTCTGGAGTAAGTGACGCGCGTCTTTTACGATGCAACCAACGAGGAAATACATATGATACGATAGTACATGCACGAGCTAGAGCGCATCGCCTGCCTTCTTGGGGAAGAGGGAGGGAAAGAACATGGATCACAAAGTACCCGAAGAAAATTGTTACAATGGTGTCGAGGGGTGGCTCAATGGACTGAGAGCCAGGCCTAGAGACAGGAAGGAGGTCTGGGTTCAAATCTGGCCTCAGACACTTCCTGGCTGTGTGACCCTGGGTGAGTCACATCATCTCCATTGCCTACCCCTTTTTGGTTCTTCTTCCTTGGAACCAGTACACAGTATTGATCCAAAGACAGAAGATGAAGGTTTAAAAAGAAACTGTACCGACGTGCCATCTGCAAAAAACAAAACAAAACATGTGTAAATTAAAAAGCAGTAGTCCTAAAAAAATACGGGATTTGTTCCTTCCACTGCCATTGCACCCCAATATATCTCGCCAAGGCACAGAGTGGTCAGGTAACACCACACTCATTTAGTAAGATACAAAAGCAACAATTCAGCAGCAAGACGCCTGGGCTCCTATCCACCTGCATGACCTTGAGCAAGTCACCTAACCATCCGGGTCCATTTCCCTGGCCTGTAAAATGGAGGGAAAGGAAGCACCATGGAAGCCCCTCCCACTCTGAGTCTCTGACTCCTCGGAGAGCAGCGGCACCGGCTGCCACAGGATGCGTGAGAGCCGCGGCTCCATCTGCGGCTGGAGGGGGGAGAAGCGGACTGGCCTCCCCAGGAAGGAGGCCCGTGACGGCCCCGACCTCCAGCGCTCCGGCTTCAATGAGGGCCATGTAGTCGCTGAGGGAGGTTTCATCCTCGTATTCGTATCTCCTGATTCTAACACATTCCCCGCCACACTGGGGGGACCGGGCGAATGTTTGTGGATTGACTGTTTCCAGCAGGATGATGTGGGCTGCATGCAGGAAGATAACAGAAGATCGACACACACTAGCAGGGAAGCCGAGATCAGACCCACAGACACAAGGCAGCAGCAGGGAGGTCCAGCCACATGCCACAAGGAAGCCGGAGGGGGAGGAGCGCGGGCACCAGCCGCACTCATTGCCCTCAAGCCCAGACCTGCCGTGTGCAGCTGAGGGAGGACCCAGCCAGAGCAGGCTGGGGTGGAGGGAGAGACGGGGACGAGGAGGCGTGGCTAATCTGTCGCTGGAAAGAGGGATGATGGAGCAAAGTCATGAAAGCTCTCCACAAGGATGCTGCTGGGAGGCCTCAGGTCTGGCATGCAGAGAGGCTCCCTGTACAGCCTGGGCTGCCCACGGTGTCCTCGGGGTATCAGTGAGGGGTAAACTGAGGCTGGGGGCGTCCCACAGGGGAGAGCTCTCTCCCCTCTGCCTTCGGGCAGGCGTCCCCCATCACAGGGGAACACCGGAGGCTTCCCTTCCCCTCCCACCCAGTTCCTAAAAGAAGGGGCCCATCCATCACCGACGTGGCCAGGACACAGGCTGCTCCTCAGGGCGGGGAAACACGGAGATGAAAATCCATCCGCCGGGAGAAAGTCCCGACCCAGAAAGACAGTGAGGCCCCGGCTGGCCCGACCTTCATCTCCCGGAGGCAGGGGAGCACCGGGGCGCCCCGGAAGCGCCCCGTTAGGCCAGCTGCCACATCTCCGCAGCAAATCGTCAGCAAACTGTTTTGCGACCTGGAGCCATAAATCCTTCTGGGCTGGCTGACGAGGCCCTTTTTCTCCATCTCGGCTCTTCCTAAGACGCCCAGAGAACAGGGGGGGCAGCGAGGAGACCCCAAGGGAGTATCGGTGCTCCTGCTCGTTTTTCCTCTAGCCTAGTCTTCATACGCACATTGGACTCTGGCCAGAATCTTTTTTTTTTTAACCTTCCACCTTAGAATCAATTCTTGGTACTGGTACCAAGGTAGACGCGCAGGAAGGGCTGGGCTATGGAGGTCAAGTGACTGGCCCAGGGTCACCCAGCAGGATCTCCCATCTCTAGGTCTGCCCCTCCATCCACTGAGCCCCCCAGCTGCCCCCTCCGGCCAGAATCTTGCCGACCCTGAACATTCACATGACCCGTGAGCTTGTCTCCCTGACTCCATCCGTTTGGCTACGGGTGGGAGAGGCAGGTCTGAGGGCATCTGAAGTCACATCAGTTTGAACAGGATCAGGCTCACGTCAGGCTGAGCTGGGTCCACATCTGGCCTCAGACACTTCCTAACTGGGTGACCCTGGGCAAGTCATTTAACCCCAGTGGCCAGAATGATTAGCATAGGGGTAAAAAAGTGGACCAAGATGAGGCCGTCAGCCTCACGATGCACGAGAGACTTCAGTTTTGGGGGAGGAATCCTAGAGGAGAAAGAATGCCAAATGGCCGAGGTAGGAATTCATCCTGCTTGACTTGTTACGAGGGACGGCTTTAGCGGAGTGGGAGGGGAAGCAGTGGGGGGTAGAGACAAGGACGACAGAGAAAAGAGCGTCAACAAAACACTTGAAAATACACAGAAGAGAACAGAAGAGGGTTCAAAAGGGGACAGAGAGACAGCGTAGAGCGAGCAGGCTAGTGACGGTGCCAGCATTTCTTTTTTAACCCTGGCCTTCTCTCTAAGGATCCATTCTAGGGCAGAAGGGCAAAGGCTAGGCAGTGGGGGCTAAATATCTTGCCCAGTCACTCAGCTAGGAAGGGCTTGAGGCCAGATTGGAACCCAGAACCTCCCATCTCCAGACTTGCTGCTCCATCTACGGAGCTGCCCAGCGGCCCCTTTAAATGTAATTTTTAGAAAGCTGTGCATAATAGAGACTCCTGGGAAATCATTCTGGCTCTGTGACGGGGCGAGTCACTTCAGACCTCTGAGCCCCCGTACACAGGAGAGGCTTCATAAATGCTCGCTGGTGCCGAACGCTGCCCCGCCTGCTTGAGCAAAGCCTGCGTCTGGCGGTCAGCAAATACATCCTGGCATCAAATTAAACCTTGGAGCCTGCCAGGGGACGCGTCCACTTAGAACCCGAGGAAGGAGGCTGTGCCTGGCCTCGGTGGCCCTGGGGGGAGGCCGTCCAGGTCTGATGCTTCTCCCCGGGGACTGCCGGGTCGGGCGACAAGCGTGTTAAAGAGGACGAAGGTCAGAAAAACATTTAGCCGCCTAATTAAGAGCGAGCCTCCAAGAGCACATTTCAGTGAACATCTTCTGGCAATGCATTTGTTCCAGGGAGAGCGACATCTATTTGAAGTTGGAAGGGGTCAATTCATAGGCAAGAGTGACACCTCGTCCCACAGGCCTTTGCGGATTCCTTGCCCCAGGATTGCAATGTAATTTATGTTTGGCTTTTTGGTTTTGCTTTTTTAAACCCTTACCATCTGCCCTTGGGATCAATACTAAGTACTGGTTCCAAGGCCAAACAGGGCTAAGGGCTAGGCAATGGGGTGAAGTGACTTGCCCAAGGTCACACAGCTGGGAAGTGTCTGAGGCCAGATTTGAACCCAGGACCTCCTGTCTTCAGGCCTGGCTTTCTATCCACTGAGTCACCCGGCTGCTTTTGGTATATTGATTGTGTATCTATACAAAAGAGAGGGAGCGGAATTGAGAGATGTCAATATAGCTTTCATATAGACCTTGTTATCTGTGAACATTCCACAGCTTCCTGGGAGAAGGTAAACTCTCTGAGGGCAGGGGCTGCCTCACTTCTACATCCTTCCCAGTGACTGGAACACAGCAAGTGCTTAATAAGTACTTATTCTTTGATGGAATCAATGAGCACGTATTAAGCGCCTATTAATGTGCTGGAGCCTGTAGATACAGAGATCAAGCAAGATGTGCTGGTTGATATGGTTCTTTCCTTTGAAAAATGGGATTAATAACTATAATAACCCCAACCTCACAGAACTGCTGCTGCAAGGATCAAATAGGCATTATGTCTGTAAATGGCTCCGCAAACTTTCAAGTTCTGGATCATTTCTCACCAATAATGTTGGGTTTGGGAACAGGGATGGTTTTTAGGCTAGGGTAGGACTAAGATCCTCTAGCTGTGTGTCCCAAAAGGACTTTAAACGGGTCAAAGGAACTTTAGGAAATCTTAACTGTTAAAGAATGTCCTGTTTTGTAGGAAAACATAAGCAGAAGGATCGCAGAGCCAGACAGGCTGGACACTGCTCTTTGGCAGAGAAATTAACCTTTACAGTTACAGAAGAAAGAACACTGGAAATGGCAATAATTTAGGCAGAGAACTGACTATGCTATCTGGAGCAAAGAGGATAAGAGGGGAGAGAGGGAAGAGAATTGACAAAGTGCCACAAAAGAGGGTTTGGGCTCTTAGGAACATCTATCCCATTCCCAAGGAGAAAACCACTGGGAAATTCCAACAAATTACATGCATATCTAGCACTCAGCAAAGCACCTGGAATGTAGTAGGCAATTAATAAATGTGCACTGATTGATCGATTGATGGAGATCAAAACAACTCTGAGGTGTGACCTCTTCCTCTTAAAATTGTCAAAAGGTATCAGAAGGTAGGAGAGTAGTCAATGCTGGAGAGGCTGTGGAAAGTCAGGCACAATAATACCCTATGAATGAAACCTGTTCAAACATCCTGAAAAATGATTTGAAATTATACTTTAAAAGTGACTAAAACGTCCATACCTTTGACTCACAGATATAGATATAGTTATATATACACACACCAAATATAGATGCCAAATGATAGGTGTGTATACATACACGCACATACATATATATATATACATATATGTATTGTGTGAATATCTAAAAACAATATTTCTATAGATATAGATATATCTCTTTGGGATACAGACTTAGTGGTACTATTGCTGGATCAAAAGATATGCACAGTTTTAGAACCCTTTGGCCATAGTTCCAATTGCTCTTTAGAATGGTTGGATTAGATCACAAATCTACCAACAGTGCCTCAGCGTCCCAACTTTCCCACATCCCTCCTAAGATTTATCATCTTCCTTTTCTGCCATATTAGTCAATCTGATAGGTGTGAGGTGGTACCTCAGAGTTGTTTTAATTGCATTTCTCTAATCAAGAGGGATTTAGAGCATTTTTTCCACATGACTATAGAGGGCTCTGATTTCTTCATCTGAAAACCAAATAGTTATATATCCCAAGGACATCAAAGGTAGAAGGAAAGGTCTCACAACTATCAAAATATTTATAGCAGCATTTTTTGTGGAACCAAACAACTGAAAATGAAGTAAACACCCACTGATTAAGGAATGGCTAAGCCGATTGTAGCACACGAACAGAAAGCAATATTACTATGCCATAAGAAAGGATGAGTAAGAATTCAGAGAAGCCTGAAAAATAGCTGAACTGATGCAGGGTGAAGGAAGACACCAAAACTAGGAAAACAATCTACAATTCATGCAACAACATAAATAGGAAGAACAAAACAGCAAATCTCCTGCTTGTAATTATAATTAATGGCTGAGCTTAACCTCAGAGAAGAATTGAGAAAATGCATCTTTGCAGAAACAGGGAACTGTGGAAGTATAATGTCAAACGCTGTCATAAATGGTTGATGAATTGGCTGTTTTTGCTGAGTAGTTGTTTTCCACCTCTTTCTTGCTTTTTTTTAAATTCTGTTACAGGGGCTAGTTCTCTAAGCAGAAGGAAGAATACATTCAAAAATGAAGCTGACATAAAAACAAATCAATAAAAAACATTTTTAAAAAGTTAATTAGGCGTACTCAGAAGGGAGAAGAAAAGCGATTTAAGGATAAAGGCAAGGGAGAAAATAACAGTCAGGGGTGCCTATGAGTGCTTCTTGGAAGTGTCATCTGAAATGTCCAATAGTACAAAGTTGGGACCAGGCACCCCCTAAGTGCCCCCACTCACTAGTCAATAAGCCCATAGCAAACACTTATAAAGTATCTGTCATAAGAACAGCTACAGGCCAAAAGAAGCAGAAAAAGGGCAATGACTTGCCATAACCACAATCTCAGAGAGGAAAATGACTCTTAGAGGACGTGAGAGCTCAGAACAAGGAAATGTGACTTCCTGGGGCAGATGGTGCCACCAGCTCTCATCAGAGGTGAGGAATTTCTATAGGTTTAGAATGAAATGAGCACCACTGGATGTCATTAACTAGCAGATCTATTGTGTACTTCCTACAGCAGGGTATGAGAGAGGGGCATTAATTAGGTTAAACCCTGGGGGGGAAAGTGAAAAGAACAGTAGGAGGAAGCCAAATTCTGAAGAGCTGTTATGAGTAATTTGGGTCCCAGAAAAGAGATACTAAAATCTCTGTCCTCTTGGCATGGAGAGGGGGGAGGGAGTATAGACAGATGGTCAAACCCAGTCACTAAACTAGTAGGATTTCCCTAACTGTGATTTTTGGCTACTGGGGAAGGTTCAATGCTTGGGTCCGGGGTGCGGGGAGGAGGGAGGAATGTCATGGGAAACAACACTAATGTAAGAAATAAAGGAGGAACAAGAGTTTGTTTGTTTGTTTGTTTGTTAAACAAAAATGAATGTGGAATTCTTATGGAAAGATTGGGAGATGTAGAATCAGATGATCTGAGTTTGAATCCCAGATCTGCCACTTACCAACTGTGTGACTTCAGGCAAGTCTAAACCTCAGTTTCCTCATCTGTAAAATGAGGGATTGTACAAGGTGTCCTTTAAGGTCTCTTCCATATCTCTATCTCCAGTCCAATGAAAATGTCCAAGTTATTTCACATCCTAGAGGCCCTGAATATGAGAGGCAGTGGGGAAGCTGACAATCAGAACTGGGATCTAAGATTGATTCCTGATCTAGCCTACAGAATAAGAAGGGGGCTCCTGGGATTTGGAGAGCTCTAGCCTCAGTCAAGGGAGCAGAGTTTTTCTGCCTCCAATGCAGTCCTTTTCCTGTATTTAAGCCACACTAGAGGAAGAACTTCCATGACATGAGTCCACACTATTTCAAAAGACCACATTAAACATGCTTACTCAAAAATAAGAACTGAGGTCAAGACTTGAATGATCCCTATTTTCCAGCTTCAGAAAGAAGAAAAGATTGCCTTCCCCCTCTGCCCCATTCAAATCCTGCACTTGAGGAAAGGAATAATGAACTGGAGGGATTCCATGTGAACTGGAACGACCTCCAGAAATTGATGCAGAGTGAAAGGAGCAGAACCAGGAGAACATTATACACAGAGACAGAGTCACTGTAGCACAATCAAATGTAATGAACTTCTCTACTAGCAGCAGTGCAATGACCCAGGACAATTCTGAGGGACTCACGAGAAAGAACACCATCTACCTCCAGAGGAAGAACTGTGGGAGCGGAAACAGAAGAAAAACAACTGCTTGATCACATGGGTTGATGGGTATATGATTGGGGACGTAGATTCTAAACAATCACCCTAGTGCAAATATCAATAATATGGAAATAGGGCTTGATCAATGGCAAATGTAAACCCCAGTGGAATTGCTTGTTGGCTATAGGAGGGGTGTGGGAGGAGGGAAGGGAAAAAACATAAATCATGTAACCATGGGAAAATTTTCTAAATTTATTAATTAGGTAAAAATGTTCAAATAAAAAAAAAGCCTGCACTTGATAATTGTGTAACCCTGGATAGGTCAGGTAATCTCTGTTTGCCTCAGTTTCCTTCAGCTGCAAAATGGGAATAACAAAAAACATTTATTTCATTTTACAGATGAGGAAAACGAGTCCCAAAAAGATGAAGAGGTTTGCCCAAAATCACTCAGCTAATATCAGAGATAAGCCCAGGCCCCCTAAATCCAGGGCCACAGAACTTTGTACTGGACCACACTACCTTCTGAATGGCAAAGTCTTCCTCTTCTTCAAGTCTTCATTATTCATAATCAAGGACTGCCTAAGGGCAAAACAATCTTTGTCAGCTACTACTTCTTGCTGCCTAATGCCTAGCTACCTAGAGTGGGTGTTAGAAAGAGCACACCCCTACAATTGGAGGGCATGTTTGAAAACCATCTCTCACAGAACAGCAGAGTGGCCATGGCCAAGTCCTTTCACTTCCCTAGACCTACAGTTCTGCTATAAAATGAAGGGGTTGTATGAAGTGGTCCCAGAGATTTCATCTAAGTCTAGAGCTGAGATCCTGAAATTTCATCCTTTCCTTATATCCTGCTCTGTCCTCCCCCTTCCTTTATTATAGCTCTTCCTCTCCTTTTCTTTCTATCTTCTTGTAACCAAAGAAGCTTGGTTCCCCTCAGAAGACCCTGCATGCTCTCCAGTACTAAATACCAGGAGAACAAGTTATACAATAATAATTAAATTGTAAAGATAACTGTGAAAAACAGCCACTCTGAGCAAAACAATTCTTCATTTTCAGGTCTATCTGATTCATTGTGACCCCATTTGGAGTTTTCTTAACAAAGATCCTGGAGTGATTTGTTGTTTCCTTTTCCAGCTCATTTAACAGATGAGGAAATGGAGGCAAATGGGTTAAGTGACTTGCCCAGGATCACACAGCTAGTATCTGAGGCTGCACTTGAACTCTGATCTTCCTGACTCAAGGCGAAGTGCTCTATCCACTGTACCGCATAACCGCCATGATCTAAACAAAGATTGACCTCAGTTCCAAAAGACTCAGGATGAAACTCACTCTCCACCTGACGAACTCAGAGGACAGGCTATAACATACTGTCTGTCTTACTTCTGGGGATGGGGGTATGGCTAATTCAGGGATTTTTTTCCCATGACCACATATCTTCAAGGGGGTTTTGTTTTTCTTGCCTTCTCAATGGATGAAGGAAGGTGGTGGGAGGGAAAGAATTAGGAGCTGAAAATTAAATTAAATCCAAAAAAGAAATAAAAACTTTCTACAAAGAGGAAAGAGAACAGTACATAATTTGTAGGCCAGTAAGCTGACTTGAATTCCTTGGGAAATTCTATAATAGACCATTAAAAGATGCCTGTGGGGAAGGCAGCTAGATGGTTTAGTAGATAAGAGTCTGGCCAGGTCAAATCTGGCCTTGGAGAAGTCCTAGCTGTGTGACCCTGGGCAAGTCACTTAACCCTAATTTCCCAGCCTTTATCCTTCTACTTTGGAAATGATCATTAGTATCAATGTAATTGTAATTAGAAGATAAGGTTTAAAAGAGAAAGAGAGAAGGGGAAAGAAATGGATAAAGATGGCTGGTGAACCATTAGAAAAGGAAGTCTAAAACCCAATGTGTCATTATGACTTCATCAAGGGCACTGCCTTATTGCTGTTTCTGATTGGTAAGGAAGGGAGTGCTCTAGAATTAGTGAACCTAGATTTTTTTTGAACCATTTGATAGTCAGAGAGGATTCAGGCTACCTAATAGTATGCTCTGACCCTTTCAGAACTCACAGAGTGATGGCACTGGAACAAGAATCATCCATCGCTAAACGCCAACTTGCCAGGTGTCCTCCAGTGGAATGCCCTGAGGGATGATCTGGGCTTCATTCTGAGCCGTTTTTCATTTTTACCAATGACTGTGGATAAAGGCATGCATGGCATGCTTAGGAAATTAATTGCAGATGACACAACACTGAGAGGGAGAGCTAAAACTGGGTGAGAAAAATCAGATTCCAAAAAGACTGTCACAGGTTAGAAACCTGAGTTGAATTTAATAAGACAAAATTCATGTAAAGTCTTACATTTGGGTTCAAAAAGTCAGATTCCCAAGTGCAAGATGGGAAGGCAATTGTTTGTCTGAAAAAGACGTGCAGGTTTTCATGGATTGCATATGGCGGCCAAAAGAGCTAAGGGGACCTAAGGCCTCTTCAAAGGCAGAACATGCAAGAATAAGGAGGCAGATCGTGATCCCTTCTGGGCTCTGCCCTGATCACACTAATCTGGCATTCTCTTCAGAGCCCCACAGCTGAAGAAGGACCTTGACAAGTTGATGAGCATCCAGAGAAGGCTAACCAGGATGGAGAAAAAGGGTCTTGAGGCTCTATCATATGCTCAGTTGAAGGAACTAGGGATGTTCAGCCTGGAAAAAAGAAAACTAGGGGTTTAGGAGCAATATGATCATTCTATTCAAATATCTGAAGGTCTGTTATGTAGAGAGGGGATTAGACTTGTTCTGCTTGGCTTCAGAGGATAGAATAGAAGCCATGGGTAGAAGTTACCAAGATACCCTTTGGAACTAAAAATGATATTAAATGATGGGATAGACAGGTGGCTCAATGGACAGAGCCAGGTCTGGAGACTGAAGGTCTTGGGATCAAATCTGAGTTAGGATACTTCCTAGATATGTGACCCTGGATAAGCCACTTAACCCTCATTGCCTAGCCCTTACCAAACTGATAACTTAGTATTGATTCCAAGACAGAAGATAAATAATTTTTTAAAATAAATTTAATTCCATTTAAAATATAAATTAAAACATCCTACAAAGAAGAGAGAGGGGAAGAGAATAGTGAGCTTGATGTCAAGAAAGACTTTATGATCAGAGCTATTTGGAAGTGAAATGGGCTACCAAAGAGGGGTTCCCTATCCTTGAAGGTCTTCAATCAGAGGCAAGACAACCACTTGTCATGTTATTGTGGGTTGGACTGGATGGCCAGTGAGTTTATTTTTATTATTAGAACTTATTTAACCTCCATGTACAAGTTACTCCACCATTAAACCACGGTAAGTCATCTGAGGACAGGATGAGTTTGATTTTGTGTTTCTATCTGCTCTGTGTCTCTTGGATTCTGCTCTAATCCCAACCTCCGGTCACTCCCAGTCCATTTCCTATTCTGGGCCCACTCTCCTCCATTCAGAATCTTGGCTTCTATGGTTATGTTCCAATTAGTGCAAATAAGGAAACTGCTGAAGCGATCCCATTACTAAAATTCACAGCTCATATTTCCATTGGGCTAGAACCAATGACCATGTTTTACATAGTTATGTCCTCCAATAGTGCAAATTCGAATATAAGTGGTCCCCTCAGAGGATACATAACCTCTAGCTCATCTTTATGTTGTCCTCTTGCCTGAATACCTTCCCACCTTGTCCTATCTCCATTCGTTCCTTTCTAAATTCTGACCTTGGAAGATCCCTGGCACCATCTTCCTTTTCTGTTCCTACACTTTGTTGCTCAATACCACCAGAACCAGGATTCTTAACTTACAAATGGTAAACTCTATTTTTCAACATTTCAATAACTGCATCTATACATAACTGGCTTCTTTTGTAATCCTACACATCTTATTTTATCCATTTAAAAGCATCTAGGTAGCTCTCACTTGTGGCTCCCAGTAGCTGCTAGCATGTGGCCACACCCCGGGCAACGGCTTCGACAGGCCGGCCAAACCTTGTGAGGGTAGCCATCAGGTCGACGTCAACCCCTGGTGAACCAGGGCTTTGCTCACCCAGCATGTGAAGACTGCTTCGGCCAAACAGACAGAAGAAACCAACAAGAAGGTTCAACGGCTGAGATGGCGATGCAGCAAAGCACTGTGGAGTGCTTAAGGCATGTTGGAGCACAAAGGACAACATGGCCATCCAATGCAGCTGAGGAAGTCTCCAGGTGTAACGACTTTTCGTGCCACTGGACCCAGGCTTCCAACGCCGAGAGAGTGGGACTGTCTCTGTGCATCAGCTTTTCCGCTTAAATCTCCTTCAGGCACAAGTGTCTTTGTGCATACTCATCTATCATAGATGAAAGCGCACAGACAATCTCGGTTACCGAGAGACTACTACTACTAGGTAGCACAGTGGATAGAGCACCAGGCCTGGAGTTAGGAGGACCGGGATTAAAACGGACCTCAGGTACCTCCTAGCTGTTGGCTCTGGGCCAGTCCTTGCCCTCCTGTCCTTGAGCTGCCACTAAGACAGAGTAAGGGTTAAACCTTACAGCATTATTCTGAAAAGAGATTCCTCGGTTTCACTATACTGCCAAAGGGTCCATGACCTAAAAAGAGAACTCCCATCCGAAACTCCTATTTTGCCACGTTTCGGCCCCAAATTACTTTGTACAGATTCTGTACTTAACCGTCTATGTAGAAGTTACTTCCCTGTAAAAGACTGTAAGCAACCTGAGGGCAGGAAGAGTTTAATTGTGTGTCTGTATCTATAGAACTTCGCTCTGGGCCAGTAGAATCCCAGGATCATAGGATTCAGATCTGAAATGAACCATAAAAATGATCTAGGCCAACTCCTTTGAAGAAACTAAAATCAAACACAGTGTAGTGACTACTACAAGGTCATACATGTAAGTAAGTGGCAGGGCTAAGATCAGAACTCAGATCCTCTGTTTTCACAGTCCCTGCTTCCAATTCTCCGTACCACCTCTCTCAAGTACTATCCAGACCAAACAGATCCCTTTATCTGTATTTATTTTTTAAGCCCTCACCTTCTGCCTTAGAATCAATACTGTGTATTGGTTTTAGGGCAGAAGAGCAGTAAGGATTAGGCCATCGAGGTTAAGTGACTTGCCCAGGGTCACCCAGCTGGCAAGTGTCTGAGGCCAGATTTGAATCCAGGACCTCCTGTCTCTAGGCCTGGCTCTCCATCCACAAAGCCACCCAGCTGCCCCCTTCTGTATTTTTTTAAGCAAGTTTTATTGATACTTCTGTTTCCCTCTCACTTATTTCGCACAACTGATACGATGCCAGTGGAAGTTGCCTCCCATCACCATGGAACAGAACGTTTCTTTGTAGTGAAGAAAATGGGTCAGTAAAAGGAGCTGATACAGTGGCCTGGGGTGACCCCTCAGACTCCCACCTCTGCTGAGAAGAGGGAAGCCTCGAACCCCTCCTTTTACAAAAGAAGAAACCGAGAAGCCAGTTAGGATCCTGCAGTCTTCCCGGCAGAGCCAGGATCTGAACACGGGTCTCCCATCTGATTCCTTCTTCTTGGAGCCACATCTAGCATGTGCTCGTATAACTGCCCCCATTAGTTGCTCCTCTGACGTCGGGTCACCATTATGGCCAGGTCATTTACCCCTGGATCCCTTGGCCTTTGGAAACAAAAAACCAAAACACAACTCCTTCCGCAACACACACACACACGAGAGATCATCGAGCTAATGCTAGAAGGCATCTTGGGGGACACGTAGGTGGTCCAGTGGATTAAGAGCCAGATCTAGAGTGGGGAGGTCCTGGGTTCAAATCTGGCCTCAGACACTTCCCAGCTGGGTGACCCTGGGCAAGTCCCTTCACCCCTATTACCTAGCCCTTACCTCTCTTCCGCCTTGGAACGGATTCTGTTCTATATTACTGATTCTAAGAAGGAAGGTAAGGGCTGTTTTAAGCTATCTTGGGAGTCCGTCCATGACTGATATTTACAGAGGAGGAACGTGACCTGCCCAAGGTCACACACAATAGGGATAGCGCTCCTAAGGAGGAGCAGAATCAGAATCTGAACTCAGGTTTTGGATGCCAGACTTAGAAGCTGAAGATGCCGTTGGGGGTCGCCTAGTCCACCCCTCACTGTGCAGAGAAGGCATGTGAGGCTTAAAGAGGCTGTTAAACGGCCGTCAGGGCACTAAATCTGTTCCGATCTGCTCCGTTAGTCTCCCAGTGCTCCTTGGCAAAGATGAGTCACCGAGGCAATGGGCAGGAGGTTGAGGATTAGAAGCATTTCTGGCCCTGCACCGCTTGACCCTCCCGACGTTTCCATGACGCAGTGAAGAGAACAAAGGGAGGAGGCAGGAGGGAAGGGGGAGAGGACGGGAAAGGCGGCATGTGGAAGAGGAGGAGCAGGACGACATCGTGTCCTTGAGGAACGGACGGGCTCAGGCTGGGGAGGAGGCTCTGAAGACCTTCGGGGGAGGCTGGCCTCAGAGTCTGGGAGGCACCCAAGGCTGCCTGGGCGAGCCTGGCTTAAGAAAAGATGCAGCTGTTCTCCGGCAGCCAGGAACAGCCCCTGGCCAGATGGCGGCGAGGCGGAGGGGAGGCCGGGAGGAGCCCCTGCAGGGGATGCCAGGGATTCTGGCCCTCTTTGCCAACTGCTCTGGCTGACAAAATACAGCCACCTGTCCTGTTCGGGAGCTGCCTGATGCGCCTCCTGGGCACATCCTCAGGCTCATATGCTTCTCCTGCTGCCTGGCCATTTCACTGCTAGGGTTCGAGTCTCCTCCCTCCTCCCCCCACAACCTAGGCCTAATTGATCTTTCCTGCTTTATCTCCATTGGCTCTTCTAACCCTTCCCATACCCTGCTCTTACCATTATGATGGAGAATGGAGCAGTGGGAAAAGAATGCTAAATTTGGAGTCCTGGGACTTGAATTCAAATCCTGCCTCTATCGTTTTTTTTTTTAAAACTCTTACCTTGTCTTAAAATAAATACTGTGTATTGGTGTTGGGCAGAAGAGCGGTAAGGGCTAGGCAATGGGGGTTGTGACTTGCCTAGGGTCACACAGCTGGGAAGTATCTGAGGCCAGGTTTGAACCCAGGACCTCCAATCTCCAGGCCTGGCTCTCTATCCACCGATTCACCTAGATGCACCTCACCCCACCAATCTTCAGTCTTAGGTCATCCCTAACCACTCTTATTTCCAGCTTCTATTCCTGGGCTGCTGGATGACATCAGAAAACCATGGTGAATCCACTACAAATTTAATAAGGGCCTTCAATGCTTCAGAATGATCTTTGTATTCCTCTTTGACCAGCTTTCACATTTCCTGTTCCAACTACTTCCCATCTTTTCCTCTCTTCCTCAAGCACTCAACTCGATTCCCTCTTTCAGCAGAAGTCCTCACTTCGTGCTTTCCTAAGAAAATCAAGGCCATCCACCAGGAGCTCCTTCATCTCTGCTCCTTTACGTCTCAGCCTGTGCCGCCCTCCCTTGCTCCCAGCTCGGAGGAAGAGAGGGATCCTTCCCTGGCCAAGGCCGGTCCCTGTGCTTCTGTCTGTGATCCAATGCCCAGCCTTGTCTTTCAGGAGATTGTCCCATTAATTATGCTCTCTGCCTTCTCCCTCACCTCCACCTACGAGTTCCTTCTCCCACTGCCTACAAACACGTTCTGGTCTTCCCTGTCCTCAAGTCATTAATGTGATACAGAAGGCTCACACGGGTCCATCAAATCGTTCAGTCAGAGCTACAAACTAAATGTGAACAATTCTTGAGTCGACTTTAATTTATTAGGTCGACAAAGTGCTTTGGTCATCGGAGAAAGACAAATGGCTTTACAAAGGAAATATCTTGTGATTGGCTGGCTCAAATATACCTTGGGGCTACATATAAGAACACAAAGCAATTTCTGAGCCAGAGCAGCTAGGTAGCACACTGGCCAGTGTCAAGCTTGGAGTCTGAAAGACCCGAGTTCACATCCAGCCTGGGACATTTACTAGCTGTGGGACCCTGGATAAGTCACTTAACTCTGCCTCAGTTCCTAATCCATGTTGGTTGTCTCTCGAACCGAGGATGACGATTGTCTTTGTGCGTTTTTGTGCACAAAGACACCTGTGCATGAAGATTTACGTGGAAAAGTCGATGCACAGAGACAGTCCCACTCTCTCGGCGTTGGAAGCCTGGGTCCAGTGGCACGAAAAGTCGTTACACCTGGAGACTTCAATGTGCTGAAGAAGAAAATGGCAAACCACTCCAGTATCTTTGCCAAGAAAACTCCAAACCCTGTTTGCCTCAGTCTCCTCATTTGTCAAATGAGCTGAAGAAGGAAATGGAAAACCATTCCAATATCTTTGCCAAGAAAACTCCAAACCCTGTTTGCCTCAGTCTCCTCATTTGTCAAATGAGTTGAAGAAGGAAATGGAAAACCATTCCAATATCTTTGCCAAGAAAATCCCAAATGGGGTCATGAAGAGCTGGCTACAACTGAAATGACTGAACAACAACAAATTTGTGAGCCAATCAGTTGAGTGGTAAAGGGCTCTGAGAAGAGACTGCCCTGGGGAAGGGGAAGGGAGAGGGGAGAAGTAGTTTGTCTCTACTCCATTCCCTCCCCACTGACTTACAGCTGTGGGAATTCTGAAATCTCAGACAATCTTAAGTTCCCAATAGTGTCCATAGCAGAAGATTCCGGGGAAGCACCTGAAGATAGATGTATAAAAACAGTCAGACAAGGATGGTAGCCCTCTGGGGATCATGACTCCTCATGAAAGAGAGACAGAGGAACTAAGGACCCTACCAATACCCTGATCCCTGGAGCCTGGCACAGAGTCCTCTCTAAAGAGAACTCCATGAAGACTCCACATCAAGAAGAAAAGCAATTCCAGGAATCAGTAACCTTCTAAGTTACCCCTTTGCCACCTGTTCTCTGTGCTTATCCCTCAACTACCATTTTTCTCTAAGTTTAAACCCATTCTCCTCCTAGAAATTGTATTTTCAAAGGGAGAATGCCCTTCCAGTCTGAAGAGTTTGTTTGTTTGTTTGTTTGTTTTAACTGCTGTCCTTGCTATGCCTGGATATACACTTTTGGGTTTTTTCTTTTCTTTTCTTTTTTGATTTTTCCCCATGATTCCATGATTCTTGTTGTCTCCTTGTCTCCCTCCCCACTCCTGGAGCTGACAAGAGAAATTTCACTGGGTTTGTATATACCCTTTCTAAAAGCAGATTAAATCTGATAATCAGTGGGAAGCACACTAGTTGGGGCTCATGAGTAACAGCAATTAGAAAACCCAGGCTACAAGGTTACTTGAACAGGATCCCAAATAAATAGTAGTAGTCACCTCTCTGAGAATGCAACTTCCCAAAGCAAGTGGGCCTTGGAGAAGGAGATTGGGATGAAGTCCTATACTTATAAAACCTTCCCCTGACCCCTCAAGTTTTGTCCTAAAGCTCTTCTACTTTCACTAGTAAAACTCACCTTCAAAGAATCATCTATATTTGCATTTCCCTCCAATCCACCCCTCAACCCTTTCAGATCACTTCTTGAACCCTACTGCTCAGCAGAATGCTGGTAATTAGTTCACAACTGACTTGCTGAAAATTTAGCTATCAGCTTAGGAGCTGGCTCCAGGATACCCTCGCTACTTGCTTGAAGCCACTCTCTCAAGAGTTGTCAATAGTTTGTTTTCTTTCTTCCTTTCATCCTTTCTTTTCTTCCTTCCTTCCCTCCCTCCTTTCTTTTTCCTTCCTTCCTTTCATCATTACATTCTTTTTCTACCTTTCTTTTTCTTTCTTCCTTTCTTTCTATTTTTTCACCCTTTCTTCCTTCTCTCTCTTTCCTTCTTTCTTTCTATATCTCATTAATGTTTTCTGCTTTATGTCATAATCAGTTGAGGAGGGAGGGACACCCTCTTCCTTCCCCACCAAATTAAACCGTCCTTTATCGTAAAACAATTCAGCAAAAATACCAATACAGTGACTATTTTGGTACAGATTTAATGGAAATAATGCAAACACAACACTGGCCTCAGTTCTTCTTCTGAAACTTTAGGCCTTTAAAGCAATTTCAGAGTGGGGAAAGCCATCTGGGCACTTCCCAAGATCCATGAACGGGCATCACTGTCTGCAGCCCACAAGAGGAGTCCCAGCTTATCCTATTCTGCTCCCATGCATCAAGGCCCAGCCCTACTCTCACCACCCACTGGGGAGTGAGCAGGAAAGAAAGGGCTGCCCAGAGTCGGCAATTTCTCGTCCTCGGAGCTCTTCTCTTGTCTTTTGGGCTCTGGGCATTTTCCTTTCTTGAATGACTACAAAGTTAATTTCACGGGTGACCTATTCCACCAGTGGGCAAAGCAGATCAGAGGAGGGGGTGAGTGGGAGCCACTCAAGGTGTTATCAATCTTTTTAAAAAACTAAACTGATTTGAGAGTCTGGTACAGCAGTCGCAAGCTTTGGAGTCAGGAGACCTGGGCTCAAACCCCACCTCGATACATACTAGCTACGAGGCCTCAGTTGATGCTGTCTGTTTCAGTTATGTCTGACTATGTGATCCCCTTTGGGGTTTTCTAGGCAAAGATACTGGAGTGTTTGGCCATTTCCTTTTCCAGCTTATTTGACAGATGAGGAAACTGAGGCAGAGTTAAGTGACTTGCCCAGGGTCACACAGCTAGTAAGTATCTGAGGCTGGATTTAAGCTTTGGAAGAGAGTCTTCTATATCTACTATAACACTTAGCTGCCCCACTGGGTCTCAATCTCCTCATCTGTAAAAGGAGGATGTTGAGCTAGATGGCCTGTGAAGTCCTTTCCAGATCTAAATCTATGATCCTCACCTATGAAAAGAGGAAATTGGACCAGATGACTTCTGAGGTCCCTTTTGGCATCTAATTTATGATCTTCTAATTTCGCCAGCATAAGATTTCAATTGTGAGTTAGTTCAGTTGATTAGAATTCATAAAGTGCTTGGAGGTTAACAAAGAATCTTCCTCCCAACAAATGAGTAAAATGAGTAGATAATATTCTTACTTCCCATTTTATAAATTAAGAAACTGAGGCTAGGAGTGGTTAAGTGACTTGCCCAGGATCACACAGCTAGTCAACACCAGAGCCAAGATTTGCACCTAGGTCTCTTCCAAGCCCAATGCTCTATTGACCATTTCACACTAATTTGTTTTAATGAAGTCAGTCTCTCAAATGGACCATTACTTCTCCCCATCCCCGCCCTGCAAAAATACACCCCAAACTAGAGTGCTTTTGGTGGGAACACCAACATCCCTCCAGTTTGCAACCCTGGAGTCTCTCAACACCCCACTTGCTCTCACCTCCTCAACCCCTACCTAACCAGTGGCCAACTTCTGTCCATTTTACCTTGACATCTCTCACCTCTAAACCCTTCTCTCCATCCAAACAACCAATAGGAGGCCTGGTTCAGGCTCTCATCATCTCTCAGTTGGGCTCCTGGCTCCAGTCTCTCTCCTCTCTATCCTCCACAGAGCTGACAACGTCTCCCTCCGAAGCCTTCCCCAACTCCTTTGCAGAAGGGGTGAGGAGCCTCATTGGAGCATTCCATGTCAGATTTTTTTCCACATATTAAGTGGTTTTGCTGACTTTTTCCTCATTCCTCAATTTCTTAAAAATCATTTGTTCTAAGGAGCTCTGGAAGGGAAGATGAGGAATGCCAAGGGGAAAATCTAGGCAAAGTCAAAACAAAAAATATTAACAAATCCATTGAAAAAAATCATCTCCCTAAAGCACAAGCCTCATACATAAGTAGACACTTGAGAAATACTTGCTGATTGGTTCACATCTAGTCTCAAATATTTCCTAGCTGGGTGACCCTGGGCAAGTTTCTTAACCCCCATTGCCTAGCCCCATGTTGGCAAATCCATGGCATGGCTGCTCCATTCCCCCTCTCCACTGCACTTGAGGACATTTTTCACATGCCCTGTCCCTCTGCCCAGAAGCCCAATATGAGCACTTCCTCACTCCCCTATCTGGAGTAATGCAAGGGGCCCATAGGTGGCTTAAGGGTGAGGTTTGGACATGAAGCCTCTAAAAGGTTCGCCATCACTGATCTAACCCTTACCCTCTTCTGCCTTGAAACCAATACACAGGATTGATTCTAAGCTAGAAGATAATGGTTAAAATAAAATACTTGCTGAGGAATGATGGCATCCCTCCTGGAAAAGAACTTTCCACGACTCCCTTCTGCCTCTAGTATAAAATGCAAACTCCTCAGCTAAGCATAGATAGCCCTTCATAGGGTGGTTCTACCCTGCTTTGTGCCCCTTTACAAATTCTGCCTTGAGCCAAGCTGACCCTTACTCTGCCCCACACTTGGTGGCATTCCACCTTCTGCCGCATAGTCTTTGCTCGGGCCATCCCCTAAGCCAGGCTGCTTCACCTGACTGCTTTCAAAGCTAGGTGTCACTTCTGACATGAAGTCTTCCCTGACTTCCCTAATTGTTAAGGCTCTATTCCTCCTCAAACTATCATGGATTCACTTATCTATTTACAGAATATGTTGAATCATCCCAATAGAATGTAAGCTACCTGAGGGCAGGGACTAGAACTTTTTAAAAATTTTGTCTTCGTGCTTTGCCTGTTTGTTGTTGAGTCATTTCAGTCATGTCTGACTCCCTGACCCCATTAGGGGTTTTCTTGGTAGAGATCCTAGGATGGTTTGCCGTCTCCTTCTCCAGCTCACCTGACAAATGAGGAAATTGAGGCCAACAGAGTTTGGGGTTTCCTTGGTAAAGATACCAGAGTGGTATGCCATTTCCTTCTCTAGCTCATTTGACAGAAGAGGAAACTGAGGCAAACAGAGTGAAGTGACTTGCATAGGGTCACATAGCTAGTAAGTGTGTGAGGCTGTGTCCTTCTCACAAAGGAAAACCTTAGTCATTTGGCCAGACTTCACCCCTCATTCCTGCTAATGGGTGACCTTGGGTACCTCATGTATGGAACACCACTAGTGTGTCTCTCTCTTCAAATCAAGTCAGCAAATACTAATTAAGCACTTAGATGGGGAATACAAAGAGGAAATAAGACAGTCTTCCATCCCAAGGAACAAAAAAGTGGCTATATATCCCTCCCAGGAAAATGGAACCTCATGAATGCTGGACTTCCCCATTCCAGAAGAATGCCAGTAACAAAGAACCAAGATCAACAATACAGGAAATGCAAGTCTAAGCAAAGAACTCTGGGAAACTCAAGGAAGAAGAGCTCACATTTACAAAGGAAGGCTTAGGGGGAATCTGGGAGAAAGAAGCTTCAGGGAAGAGGCAATACCTGAATTAGGCCTTGAAAGAAAGATGGAGAAAGAGGAGGAAAGGCCATTCCCAGCACTAGGGCACAGCCTGAATAAAGACACAGAGATAGGACTGAGGAAAAAAATAATAGGGAAGAGTGAGTGATCCAGTCCTACTGGGAGGTAAAGATAATGAAAGAATTATGAGATCAATCTGGGCAAGTGGGGAGGAGTCAGATGATGGTGCAGGAGCCTTGAATGTCAGGCAAAAGTACTTTCTAGTCTTGGGGGAAAAAAACAACTCCAGAGCACATCTGACTGTCATTTTCTTCAGAGACAGCATGTGCTGACTGAATGCGGGGAGAGCAGCAGGAGGGCCCCTGAGTGGAAACTTAGAAGATGAAATGACAACCACTTGGGTTTCTTAATGACTGAATGTCCATGAAAGTCAATGGCTCTAGGGAGGCCAGCCATGCTGGCCAGTGAGCACGTGCAGGCCTGCGTCCAATCCCCAGGTTTCTCAGTAGCCCCCTCCAGCCGATGTTCCAGGGGGAGTGCTGAAAGACTTCCTCTGAGCCTTGGGGATCACAGCTATTAAGTGACTTGAGAAAACTCTCCCTACACACAGGCAAATGGCCACCAGGCCAAGGAAACCCACTTGTGTGACAAACACTTCTCACCCCTCTCCAGGACAACCCCTTCCCGGAGTGGCTGGCCACAGGCCAGTTCAGTTCTCTGATCCACCTTCCCCTGGAAGAGGGCAGTAGGTACCCAAGAGCAGACAGGTCCAAAGTCAGGAAGAAGAAAGAATAGCAGGAAGGTGGCTGGATTGGGTGCCAGAGGACCTAGATTCAAATCCCAGCTTCATCAATGACTAGTTGTTTTGAACTAAGTCAAGTCCTTTGGCCTCCTGGCTATTCCTCCCATAAGACTCCATCCCCCAACAAGAGCATTTTTGCTTGTTTTCCCCCCATATCTAGAATTCTCTCTCTCTTCATCTCTGCTTCCTGACTTTCCATCTAAAGTCTAACCTTCTGGGGCATCTAGGTAACTTAGTGCATGGAGTCAAATCTAAGGATGGGGGGGTCCTTGATTCAAATCTGACCCCAAACACTTCCTAGCTGTGTGCCCTTGGGCAAGTCACTTGACCCCAACTGCCTAGCCTTTCCCATTCTGCTTTGGAACTAATAATTAGATGGCAAAGATTAAAATAAAGTCTAACTTTCTGTAAGAAGTCTTCCCTAGTATCCATCAATTGGGGAAT
This sequence comes from Monodelphis domestica, assembly GCF_027887165.1. Classification (NCBI taxonomy): domain Eukaryota; kingdom Metazoa; phylum Chordata; class Mammalia; order Didelphimorphia; family Didelphidae; genus Monodelphis; species Monodelphis domestica. The sequence goes on along the minus strand of NC_077228.1, from coordinate 510,253,137 downwards.
GGCTGAACAAATTGTAGTATCTGTTGGTGATGGAATACTATTGTGCCCAAAGGAATAATGAACTGGAGGGATTCCATGTGAACTGGAACAACCTCTAGGAACTGATGCAGAGTGAAAGGAGCAGAACCAGAAGAACATTGTACACAGAGACTGATACACTGTGGCACAATCGCATGTAATGGACTTCTCTACTAGCAGCAATGCAATGATCCAGGACAATTCGGAGGGACTTATGAGAAAGAACACTGTTCACATCCAGAGAAAGAACTGTGGGAGCAGAAACACAGAAGTAAAACAACTGCCTGATCACATGGGTATATGATTGGGGTTTTGATGTTTAGGGATCTCTCTACTGCAAATATGAATAATATGGAAATTGGTTTTGCGCAATGCTACATGTATAACCCAGTGGAACTGCTTGTCAGCTCTGGGAGGGGGAAAGAAGGATGGGTGGGAAAGAACATGAATCGTGTAACCATGGGAAAATATTCTAAATAAAATAAAATATAAAAACAAACAAACAAACAAAAAAGAAGGTCTTAATCTCGGGGCTTTTCCTCAGAGACTGCCCCAAATTTGTAGGTGTCTTGTTTGTACAGAGTTGTATATTAGCCACCTTCTATTAGAATATAAGCTCCTTGAGAGCAGGGATTGTCTTTTTTTTTTGCCTTTCTTTGAAGCTCGTCTCAGAACTTAGGAAGTGTCTGGCACATGGCAGGTACTTCATAAATGCGTGCTGACAATAATAATGGCTAACATTTGTATGAGGGCAACTAGGTGGTGCAGTAGATAGAGTTCTGGCTCTGTAATCAGGAAAATTCATCTTCCTGAATTCAAATGTGGCCTCAGACACTTACTAGCTATGTGACCCTGAGCAAGTAATTTAACCTTATTTGCCTCAGTTTCTTCATCTGTAAAATGAGCTGGATAAGGAAATGGCACACTGCTCTAGTGTCTCTGCCAAAAAAACCCTAAATAGGGTCACAGAGTTGGACACAAGTAAAAAGAATAAACAACAGTATTAATATAGTGCCTTAAGAGTTTGCAAAGCACATTTATAAGTATTATATTAATTTATCTACATAATAACTCTTTTGTCAGTGAACCATGGCAACAACCCTGTCAGGTAGGTGCTATTTTTGCCTCCATTTTATAAGGGAGGAAATTGGACTTAAGACCGGTTCAGTGACTTGCCTAGGGTCACACAACTAGGGCACACAAATACAGTCCAAGGCTGTATTTGAACACAGGTCTTCCAGACTCCAGATCCACTACTCACTCTATAGAACCATTTAGCTGCCTTCTCAATGAGGGGGTGGGTCTAGATCTGTGTTGGCAAACCTATATGCATTCTGGAAGGGGCGGCCCTTTCCACAGCACCTGAGGATATTTCTCACATCACCTGCCCCTGTACCCAGCAGCCCAATGGGAGCTTCCTCACCCCCTACCCCCTACCTCTGGGGTAAGGGAGTAGTTCACATGAGGTATGCAGTCTGAGCACTTGGCCACTGAAAGGTTCACCATCACTGGTCTAGATAATAACTAAGGTTCCCTCCAGCTCTAAATCAATGATTTTATAATCTTAGCAGAAAACAGGCAGGGGTGCATTCAGGCCTAGGATCATTGACCTTAGATTCTAGCTTTCTAGTTTTTAAACTGGAAAGCACCTCAGAGGCCATTTAGTCCAAAGTGCCCCACCCTGCAGAGCCTACCTGGCACCCTCATTTTCCAAGAAAGGAGACTGAGACCAAGAGAGGTTATCGGACTTGCCCAAGGTGATAGATACAGGCAGACACTTTGGCCAAGAGGACTTCGACTGTCCTATGCCAACAAGCTGGATAATGTAGGAGACCATGATGGGTAAAGAAAGCTCTATTTGTCAGGGTCTTGGGGAGGGACGGAGGCAGAAGGAGAAATACAGGAGGAAAATTAAAGACAACCACAGATTTCCAACCCCCCTTCCCTCAAAAACTCTCCCCTATCCCCGATGAGACTCAGATTCAATCTTCCCTGGGCTTTTCGGCACCCTTTCATCCAGGGTGGCCCAGGCTGTAACTCTCAGCTACTCAGCACAGTCAACTCTGCTGTCCTAGGGCAACCCTAGCAACGGGAATCAGCATCCACTCAGCTACCATGACAAGGAAAACATGAGAGCAGGAAGATAAGGAGAAAGTACAATATCCCCTCTTCCTCCCCCTTCCATCTGGAGAGCAGAAACTCCAGCCAAGAAAGCAGCCTGATAGTCTACAAAGTGCAAAGAGCCTGAAGCTCCACTCACAAGCCCTTCCTGGTCTAAGCACTTAGACTGGGGTGGGGGAGAAGAACGGAGACCACCACCACCACCAGGCTCGGCTTCTTCAAACTCCACTGAGGCCACTGGATCATAGATTTATGTTGGATGGGATCTGGGAGGTCAGAGGATATAGCTCTCTCTTTTTATATATGAGGAAACTGAGGCTGAGAGATTTGAACTGATTTATCCAGGATCACACAGCTAGTAAGGGTCAGCAGTGAGATTTGAACCCAGGTCTTGTGATCTAGAGTCAGTGATCTTACAATTCAGCTACACTTTCACATGGACCTTCAATGACTGCCCATTGCTTCTGGGGCTGAAAACTGGAAGGGTTCTTGGAAATGACTTCATCAAATCTTCTCTGTCTCTGACCCTCTTGTCCTACTTCTCTCTCTGTATGTCTCTCTCTCTCTCTCTGACTCTCTCTGGCTCTGTTTCTCTCCCTCCTCCCTTTTTCTCTCCCTCTCTCTTTCTCACTCCCCAGCCAAGGCAATAGTATAGAAGGAAGTACTGAACTTGGAGTCACAGGACCTGAATTCAGATCTCACCTCTGCCACTTACTCTCTATGTGCCTTCAACCAAAATCATTTCAGCTCCCTTGGCCTCAGATTCCTCATTTGTAAAATAAGAGAGATGGGCTAGATGGTCTCTGAGGTCCTTTCCAGCTCCAAATCTAGGACTCTTTGGGTCCCTTAACCTCCCTGCATCTCAATTTCCTTATCTGTTAACTGATGAGATTGGATGAGATGAGCTCTGAGGTCCCTTCCAGCTGTAAAGCTAGATACACTTCTATAAAGAAGATAAAAACCATCCCTCTTTCTCATTTCTCCTGCTAGAGATGACACAGGGTAGAGGAAAGAGCCTTGGACCCCCAGGCAGAAGACTTAGGCTTAAATTCTTACCTCCCTTACCAATTTGGCATAAATTAGCTTCTGTTTCATAGCTGTTAATAAAATGACAAATCAGAGGAAGGTCTCTAGTCTACTAGTAATAACCTCCATGAAGAATTCTTGGAAGAACAACTTGGTGAAGTGAAGAGTGCTGATGCCTGAGTCAGCAGAACTGAATTCAAATGCCACCTCTGACACTACCTGTGTAACCTTGGACAAGTCACTTGACTTCTACAGGCCTCAGTTTTCCCATCTTTAAAATGGAGTTGGCCTAGATGGTCTTTGAGGTCCCCTCCAACTCTAGAACTGTGATGCGCACGCGCACACACACACACACACACACACACACATATATATATATACACACACATACATTATGATTAAATTTATCTTGCAAGATTTGTTTTGGGGTAAGAATATAAGTTTATTGATTATATCCACTTATTGGTTAGGCCAGCATCATAACTGATAAAGAGACAGAGGATCAAAGGCTCTCTCTCTCTCTCTTCCTCTCTCTCTCTCTCTCTCTCTCTCTCTCTTTTAAACCCTCACCTTCAGTCTTAGAATCAATACTGTATATTGGTTCTAAGGCAGAAGAGTGTTAAGGGCTAGGCAAAGGGGGTTAAGTGACTTGCCCAGGGTCACACAGCTAGGAAGTGTCTAAGACTAGATTTGAACCCAGGACCAAGGGCCTCTGGGCCTGGTTCTCAAGCCACTGAGCCACCCAGATGCCCCTCAAAGGCTCTCTTGAATGACCAGAGACCCAGAAGCTGGGTCAAGCAGCTTAATAAATAGTTTCAGGAGTTCATTATTCAGTCCCTCCTTTAATCATCCCAAAACATTTCTAATTGGTGGATAGCTAATGAAGGGTGACATCAAACCATCTACCCCTTTCCATTTGCTCTTATCCCCCAAAAGAAACCTTTTCCCTTTCATTTATTAACCAACTTCTGTTCAAGGGGAAGGATTCTTTGGGATTCCTACGGATAAAGAAAATGCAACGGGTGGTAGACTGGCTGCAATCTCTCTCTGTCCCAGACACAGGAATTCTCCCTAACATACAGGAATTGATTTGGGGCCTTTCTACACTCTAACATCCAGAGTCCTGATATGAGAATTAGTACAGTATCTGAAAAATAAATTCTCCTTCCCACATTCAGATCTTAAGGATATATCCTATAGATGGCTGAGTATTGTCACTTTTGCCAGAGCATCCACAAGGCCTGAAGGAGACCTAATAATGGCAGTAACCTCCCCAAGTTTCACTTTCTTCATCTGTAAAATGGAGATGGAAATCCCTGTTTTGCTCTCCTCACTCACTTCATGGAGTTCACAGGAGCCTAGACTTGGGGCCGGATGGGATCTTAGAAGGTCTGTAGTACAACCCCCTCATCTCATGGAGGAGAGAACAATCTCAGAGGGTCAGAACAACTTGTCCAAGGTCATACATCTGAGAAGTGCCAGGTGCCAAAGTATCAGGCCTGAGAAGGGAAGAGGAAGAGGAAGAGGAAGGGCAAAGTCTGGTACTCTTAGAGGAGTAAAAGATTTATGAGATGAAATGAACAAGACTCCGCTAGGATGGGTAGGATGGGTTGTCAGATGGATCAATGGAGGGAGGGCCCACCCAGATGACACAGATAGTCCAGAGTATTGGGAGCCCAGCTAGCATTAATAAAAGGCACAGTATGTCAACCTTCTACAGTTGGGCATGGTATTGGACAGCTGGAAGTCTTCCCAGCACTCACAGAGGCCCCAGTATAAGTCAATGTTCAATAAATGCCCCCTGATTCCTGGGCAGATTAGAGAAATGACTTGACCATCTATACTCTCTTTCACACAGTGATACAATGATGGGGCATCTTCCCCCAGAAGACCAAAGACCTCATAATACTCCCAGATACTGAAAGAAATACTTTTGTAATGACAAAAAACTATACTCAAAGGGGAGAAGAGTACCCAGTGATTAACAACTAAATCGAGAACATGGGATGTTTCTATGCTATGACAATGAATGCAGAGAATAGAGGGAAACCGGGGAAGATTTCTCTGAACTGATACAGAGAAGCAGGAAGAACCAAGGGACTAAAAACATACAGTGAGAACAAAAACATAAGGGAAAATGCCACGGAATCCAAATCCGTGCAGTGAGCAGTTGTGATGACAGAGGACAGACGATTATGGCACGTGCCTCTCTCAGTAGAGAAGTGAGAGGCTTTGGGTGCAGAATGAGGCATATATATGCTCTCTGTCCTACCTGATGCATCCATTGCTTTAACTGGAATTCTTTGTTACTAGGGAGGGTCCTGTTGTCAGGCTGAGGAGTATTACTAGCAAGAAAGTAATGTTTGTTTTGTTTTTTTAAGCATCCATAAAACTTTTTTAAGAGTGACCCAGAGCAGAAACACACCTTCCCGGGCCCCACCCTGCCACAGTCTACCATCTGCCCCAGAATGAGGGGAGGTGCCCTTGCCCAGGTACAAGCACAGCCTGATGCCTGCTTAGCCAGTTAGCTATCAACCCCCCTCCAGCTGATTTATCCTTCTATCTGTGGGCCAGCTGTCCTTCCACATTAGCGGAAACACAAACAGACGGTGCCTGCTCCTCTACTATCATCCAAGGTTAAATACAGCGCCCCAGCACCAGCTGCCATCTTCTCTCTTCATCCCCCCCACCCTGCTCTTCCCATTCCCCCCACCCCCACGTTCTCCTGATCTGGCTGGCAGACACTTTGGTTTCCTAACAAGCAGGGATTTCCCAGCTGGTTGGGAGGTGGAGGAGGGAAGGAGGGGAATCACATCTGAATTCCAACCAGGTGTCCCAGGGAGGAACCAGCCAGCAGCAGCCCTGGGCCCATTTGAATTGCTAATAGGCTTCAGAGCCAGCCAAGGACACAAGCACAGCAGTGAGAAGGGAAGGGGGCTGGCAAGGGGGCGTCCTTGGGTGTCAGGGAGGGCTGAAGCCCATTTGGCAGGGGTGGGATGCTGGGAAGGATGGGCAGGATAAACAAATCACAGAAAGGTCCAAATAGGCCTGTGGCTTTCAGAAGGGCCCCCTCAAAGAAAGGAGCACAGCTTCTGTCAGATCTGGAAGGGAGCGAGGAGGAGCAGGGAGGAAAGGAAGGACAGGGAGGGCAGAGGAGATGGGAGACGGGGTGGGAAGGGAAGGATGGAGAAGTCAAAAGCCACCAACATGGATGCACTGTATGTGCCATCTTGGGCAGACGCGAAAGAAGCACCAGACCCTGCGGCTGCCTTTAAAATGCGGCAAACCTACTTGAAACATTTTGAAAGCACATAAGCAGTATGTGGAGAAAAGGGGCACTAACTCCACACACCAATTTTCTTTCTTTATACATATAAACTAAGGGAGCAGCTGGGTGGCTCAGTGAATTGAGTCAGGCCTAGAGACGGGAAGTCTCAGGTTCAAATCTGGCCTCAGACACTTCCCAGCTGTGTGACCCCCTGGGCAAGTCACTTAACCCCCATTGCCTAACCCTTAGCACTCTTCTGCCTTGGAACCAATACACAGTATTGATTCTAAAGTGGAAGGTGAGGGTTTAAATAAATATATACAAGGATGAACATTTCCATGTACAAAGAACAGCAAAAACGTTTGTATGTGAAATCATAAATGTCCATTATGTGTAGATTGCATTTTGCAAATATTAAAGCATTATATAAATGTTAGCTAGTATGTGATAATTATTAAATAATAAATTGTCGCTCCCTGAGCCTAGCCTGCAATATGCAGTCAGGTGCCTCTTTACTTCCCCAGCCCTCTCAGCCACCTTCTATAGGAGCTGGGAGGTCTAGGATTATCCCTCAGCCCACTGGCGTATGAGGCTGGACTCTGGGGGTCCCTGTCCCTGCATGAATGCCCCCAACCCCAGAGGACTTTGCCCTGAGTTCAGGTCCTAGCTTTGGCACTAGCTGCTTACCAAACAGGGCTGCTGGGGGGATGAAATGCGATTATGGCCATAGAGCACTGGATAATGCAGGACAAAGGAGTTAAGGTTTTGTTCTCTCTCTCCTTTCCTCTTTCCTTCTACAAGCACAGCCTAAGTGGCTGTTACGGACAAGGTGTCTGGGATTTAAAGGCATCAGAAGCGCTTCTGGACCTCAAGGTGCCTAGAATCTAGGCCTAGACATTGGGTGAGTACATTTTTCCTCCCCCCTCTCTCTTTGTCTCCTCATCACTTCATCACCATCCTGGCAGGTAGCCCACCCCTTTCTGGGTTGGCTTCTATCATAAGAGGTAAGGCCCTGGGGCCAAAATCTGCCTATTTGCTTATAGGTGTAGCCCAGTGGCTAGCCCAATGCCCTCTTTCACCCTTCCTCTCTCCCCATCTGTCTGTGTCTCCCACACATTCTCTTTCCCCACATCTCTCCTTCCCTTTCCCTTTCCCCAAGCAGTTTGAAGCTTTGTTGAATCCCCTCAGAAATGCTATAAAACTTCCTTAGGACCTTCCTTCTAAAAAATGCCATTAGACCCTGCAGAGTGGCACCCTGGCCTCTCATTCAGTGGGAAAAAGAGGTGACTTCAAATAGGCCACCAAGTTTCCAATGACTTGGTCAAATGATTTAAATTTTAGTCCCTTGCTGTCTTGACTGAGGCCATTGTTAGAGCTTGTACAATTCTGATTCACTGCATTTATTAAACACTTTCTATAGGGAAGGAACTTTGCCAAACTCCAGAGCTACAATGGGACACCTAGACAGCAGTGGATAAATCTGGCCTCAAACGCTAGCTGTGTGACTCAGGCCAAGTCACTTAATCCTGTTTGTCTCCATTTCCATATCTGTCAAATGAGCTGGAAAAGGAAATGGCATTGGAGCAGCTAGGCAGCTCAGTGGATAGAGAGCCAGGCCTGGAGACAAGAAGTCCTGGGGTCAAATTTGGCCTCAGACAATTCCTGACTGTATGACCCTGGGCAAGTCACCTAACCTCAGTCGCCTAGCCCTTATTGCTCTTCTCCCTTGGAATCAATACTTCTAAAACAGAAGGTAAGAGTTTTCCATTTTTAAAGAAGGAAATGACAAACGACTCCAGAATCTTTTAACATGAAAACCCCATTTGGGATCAAGAAGCTTCAGACATGGCCGAAAATGACTAAACACAACAACAGACAACCATAGTGACAGAAATGAAATAGTGCCTGCCCTCAAGAAGCCTACATTCTCCTGGAGAAGTTCAATAAATGGGATGGAATAAATACCAAAAGACTAATTAAATTAGTTAATAACTTTATGGCAGAAACTAAAAAAAACAAACAAACAAAACTAAAGATATGGTTCCCACACAAAACCAAGAATAATAATAGTTCGCATTTATCTAGCAGGTCGGGTTTCACTTGAAATCCATTCTCTCCCTACTATTGTGGTGGCAAAGAACTGGAAACTGAAGGGATGTCCAATTGGGAAATGGCTGAACAAGTTGTGGTATATGATAGCAATGGAATACTTTTATGCCTTCAGAAATGACAAACAAGATGATCACACACACACAAAAAAAACCTGGAAAGGTTTTCTGAACAGATGCAAAGTGAAGTGAGCAAAAGCAGAAGAATTCTGTGTAAAGCAGCACAAGTAGTGTTTGATGGCCAACTGTGAAGGACTAAACTATTATCTGCAAAGCAAAGTTCTAAGATAGCTACAAGGAAGAATGATGAAAAATGCTCTCCATAGCCAGAGAAGGAACTGTCAGAGTCCGGGTGCAGATCAAAGCACGTCATCTGTCATTTTATTTCCTTCGTGAGTTTTTTCTTGTATGTGTAATATGTCTTCTGTTATGGCATAAGCATTATGGAAATACGTATTGCATGAAAGAGCTGCTGTAAACCTATATCAGACTTGGGGGGGGGGGGGTGCTGAATTGTCAGATGTCAGAAAACAATTGCCAAAAATTGTTTCTACGTATAATTTTTTTTTAAGTAAAAAAGAAAAATCCATTTCCTCATTTGAGTCTCAAAACAACCCAGTAAGGAAGATACCCATTTTACCCATTTATTAAGAAAGTGAAGACTAAGGGAAATAAAGTGATTTACCCAAGGAGATCAGAAGGAAGAATGAGGCAAAATAACATCAAGGACTAGAAATATCCATTGAAGTGGCAAATAACAGAACAAATGTAGGTGACAGAAGATCTACAGAATCCTCTCAAAAGATAAAGGGATCAGAATGCACCCAAGTAGATGTTCAGAACAATGGGACAGATTGGGAAGCCAAGGCAAGGGGTACCAAAACAAGATGAATCCCGATCTTCAAGGAAATCAAACAGAAAACCAGCTACATCTCCTGGGCCCTTTCTGTTTATCTCTTTCCCCAAGAAATTTGTAAACATGTAAGTTACAAGGTCAATTGCTGGGCTGCTTCATGGCAGGAGAACCCACAGAATTTATGATTCACTTTGGTGCACTTACCATCCAAAGAGGGCAGTTTATCTTGGCTCAGGGAAAATTAAGCTGCTCTGTAACATTCAGGGAGGTCATCCTACTCACCCTGAACTCTAAATTTTAGTCAGAGAAAACATAAAGGGGTTTGAGTAAAGCTTCATGGTTACCTCAAGGGTAAGTGGCAAGAATACTGGATTATAGGAGCAGCAAGGTAGCACAAATGATAGAATGCCAGGCCTAGAGTCAGGAGGACTTGGGTTCAAATCTGGCCTCAGATACTACCTAGCTGTGTGACCCTGAGCAATTCATTTAACCCCCATTGCCTAGCCTTTGCTGCTCTCTAGTCTTAGAATTGATACTAAGACAGAAAGTTAGGGTTCAAAAAAAAAAAAGAAGAGTAGATTGTAGTCAGAGGACACTAATTTTAATCTTGACCTTGTTTCTTGATATCAGTGAGTCCTTGGACAAGTAAGTGACTTAACCTTTCTAGATCTCAGCTTCCTCAGTTGTAAAATGAGATGGTTGGATTAAGAAACCTCTGAGACCCCTTCCAGTTCTAGATCTATGATTTTGGGTCCTGAATTCAAGACCTGATTCTATCCTTTATCCCAGTGTAACCTTGGGCAGTTGATTCCTCATCTCTGGGTCACAGCTTCTTTCATTATGAAATTAAGGAACGGAGATCTCTGAGATTGATTTATATATCCTAAGAATCAAACAAACTCAAGAAGGGAAAGAAAGGTAAGTGAAATAAGTAGCAGCCAGGATTTTTTTGGTAGGCTGTGTATTTATTGTTTAAAAGCAGAATACCCAACACAGATCATAACTGCTAAATTTTCAGCTGCACCAAATAGTATAAAGAGTACTTAAGAACCAATGGAATATGTGACTTTTTAAAATAAGGCCTTAAACACAAATTAGTAGTTCTACAAAATAGCATTTAAGCTACATTTTCTAAGTTCTATCTCTTTGGACCCTGCTAATAAGCTGCACAACAATCCATGACCTCTCCAAGGACTCTACTCCTGCTTCATCTCCCCTCTCCTTGGCTTTGCATTAGCTGGAGACTACACCTGGAACACTAGTCCTCCTTACCATCACTTTTTTAACTCCCTGGTTTCCTTCTAAATTCAGCTCAATGGCTCTCATTCTGCAGGAGGCTTTTACCTGGTACCGCCAACCCCCACCAGCTAGTATCTTCCTCTGCTTAGGTTATTTTGTATGTTTTGTATGTGTCCTGAATATGTAAGGCTCAGATTACTTTGTATCTATTTTACATCCATCCTGAATGTGTAGCTAGATTGTATAATAATAGATCTTTCCTCAGGTTACTCTGTATCTATTCTGTATATATCCTGAAAGTATATATAATAGTATACTCTCATCTCTCAGGTTATTTTGTATCTATTTTACAGCCATCCTGAATGTGTATATAGATATATAATAATATGTCCTTCCTCTCAGTTACGTTGTATATATTTTGTATTTATCCTACGTATGTCTCAAGTTACTTTGTGTCTATCTATTTATTTATATCCTGAATGTGTGTATATACAGATAATAACAGATCCTTCCTCTCAGGTGACTTTGTATCTATTTTACACATATCCTAAATGTGTATATAGACATATAATAATATGTCCTTCCTCTCTGTTACTTTGTATGTATTCTGTATATATCCTGACTATAAAGCTCCTTGAGAAAAGACTATTCATTTTTTACTCTAACCCTGGTGCCTCGCACAGTCCCGGACACCCAGTAGGTGTTTAATAGTGTAGATTGATTAAGTGAATGAACCTCTGTGGGCCTCAATTTCCCTATCTGTAAAGGAGGTCCCATCATCCTTCAGCTCTCTTTTATCTTGAGGTGGGGCAGCAGATTGATGACAGTGACTAGAGACCGGATAACAGTGGGCCTCCTTGTCCTGCCTCGGTCAAAGGGCTTGGAGAAACAGCAATAAATGTTGGAGAAATACACTCACTTATTTCTGATTGCTGGGGATTTTAATCCCCAATGAAGTGAGCAGGGCCTTCTGTCCAACAGACAAACCTTCCCCTCCCCCTCTATCTTCTCCATGGGAGCTCATAAATGCTGCTCGGCTACCAATGACAATGTCACACTGGAGGCTTGTCAGGTGACAGGCAACAGATGTGCCGGGAGGGACAGAGCTGGAAACAGAATCACTGTTTAGTTAAGTGTTCACCCAGACCTCGTGGTAGGGCAGAGGTCCAATAGGTAGTTAATTGCCTTCTTGGTTTCATCTGAGGGACACCAGCAAGGGCCCAGCACATTAAAAAAAAAAATCTCCTCTTCACTATGGCCTGAAATTCTACCCTTTGAGATTCATTCCTTTGGGTCATGCCTTGCTGTCTTTGACAATCAGAACACAACTCAAATATGATGGTGCAAGGGCACAAGATCTTAGTTATTTTCCACCGCTGGTCCCTGCCCACCTTGCCCAGAGATGGCATTAAAGCAATCCTTTCCAATATACTTTTTTTTTTACCTTTACTTTCTGTAACAACTAAGACAGAATGGCAAGGGCTACACAAAAAGGGTTTAAGTGACTTGCCCAGGATCACGTAGTTAGGAAGTATCTGAGGCCAGATTTGAATCCAGGTCCTCTCTATTCCAGGCCTGGTACTTCTCCACTGTGCCACCTAACTGTCCCTCCACTATGCTCTTAGCTCTGGGGGAGCCACTAAGGGAACAAGTCTTCTCCTTTCTTTGGGTCCTGGACCCCTTAGACAGTGTCTGCTGAAGCCCGTGGACCCCCTTCTCAGAGTCCTGTTTTTAAGGAACTGAAGGAAATGCTCCATTTCAGTTAGAGGATGGGAAAGTAAAGATGCAATTTTTTCCAAATGTATGGATCCCCCTGAAACCTATCCACAGAACCCTGGAGGGCCCACGGACCCCAGTGTTTAGAACACTACCTGGCAGATAGTATAGATGCTTAATAAATGCTGATTGATTGATTTATTGGTACAGAGCCCTTGTTTTAGGAAATTCAAAGTACTTCCTGGAAAAATTGTCTAGTGTGGTACATGGTATGCTATAGGTGATTAATAAGTGCTGGTGGTGTATCTAAGGTCATATTTGAACCCAGGCCCTTGGTGTTTCTGTCATGATTCACTGTGCTCCTCCCTAAACAAAACCAGCCCCTACTGAGTGAGCTACTCACAGTACCATTTCCCTCACTCTTTCTTGTTACTCTTTTTTTTCTGTTCCTCACTCCTTGATGGTGATACAATAGAGCACTGTATCTGGAGTCTGAGGATCTGAGTTCAAATCTCAGCTCTACTGCTTAACAGCTGTGTACCTCTCAGCCTCAGTTTCCTCCTCTGTAAAATGAATACTGAACTCGAGAATTGTCCTGTACCTATAGCAACCTCTGATGAACCTATACCAGCGGAGAAGACCAAGGCTCCAAATGGGCTCTAGAGAAATACTATTTTTCAAAATGGTTCTCTCTCCACACCCACCACATTCTAGCTCTTTCTGGTGGGGAAATCATTTGCAAACGGTCAAGGGTGCACTAGAGTCAGCTCGACTTGGCTCCCTTGAGCCAATTGTTAAATTTTCAGTGTGAGTATTTATACCTTGGAAATTGGCAGGGCTACAAAGCAGGGCTTCGTTTATTGGTTTGGTTTGGATTTGGTTTTTTATTGCCAAATTGAGAAAATAATGGAGGGAAAGGTAAACATAAAAGTTTACACCCCCACCACCAGGAAGCCAGTTGTTAAACATTGCTACATACGGTCCACAAAAAAAAACAAAAAAAAAACTTTTGCAGGATAATCACCAGGTGAGGAATTCAGCAATGGAAGAAAAGCCCTTGCTAACCTATGGATGCCAAATGTGTGTGTGTGTGTGTGTGTGTGTGTGTGTGTGTGTGTGTTTTAAATCCTTACCTTCTGCCTCAGTTTCAATTCTAAGACAGAAAAGAGGCAAGGGTCCAGGGTCACACAGCTAGAAAGTCTCTGAGGTCAAATTTGAATCCAGGTCCTCCTGACTCTAGGCATGGTGCTCTCTATTCTGTGCCTACTGCCCCATTAGCTTTTTTAAACTGGTTTGGTTGAGAAAACTGGAGCTAAGACCTCCTGCAGCCCTCTCCTCCCTCCTCCTCACTGTGGATATACAGGGGCAGGAGGAGACAGAAAGAGAGGAGAGAGATGGGAAGGGAGGGCACCTCTTCCTGCTGAATGGTCAAGGTCCATGATGGGAAGCAGCCAGAGCAGATTTCTGCTGGAGCTGAATCCAAGGCCAGAATCTCATTTCCCCGGCTTCCTTCTCCTTGAAGAACACTGTGCTTTCAGGCACAGAGAGGGCTTCCTTTCCCAAGCCAGCTCCACCCAGAGCACTTCCTCTCCTCTCCATAGTTGTATCTGCCCAGACAATTGGACCTGGGCATAGGGCAGCCGAGGGGGTGGGGGAGCCCCCAGAGCCAAGTCACTGGGGAGTTTGCCGGGGCTTTGGCCAGTGCTATCTCCTCCTGCCCCCACCTCCAACAGCCCATTGAGGGCCAAGAAGAGGATCACAGAACGGTCAGTCCATTGAGACAAACCAATGCTCCTCCAAGGGCAACTTTATGACATTAGAGGAAGTGGAGGGGCATAATCGGAGTGCTCGGAAAGCTGGACTTAGAGACAGAAATACCCGAGTTCAAAATTGGCCCCAGACACTAGCTGTGTGACCCCGGACAAGTCACTTAACCCTTCTCTAACTCAGTTTCTTCATCTGTAAAATAGGGCAGCTGGAGATGAGTATTGGGGTCATGAAGGTCCCTTCTAACTCTACCTCCCAGGTGATTGACTATCTGGCCTCAGACTGAAGACCCCCAGTGAGAGGGAACTCCCATTACCTCCAGGCAGAGCCACTTTAGGAGTCAGAATTTGTTTCCGGGCAGCTTCCACCACGGCTCCTTTTTCTGCCCAAACAAAAAAGCTAATGCATCTAGTACGGGATAGCCCTTCCTATACTTGAAGGCAACTGACTGCCAGGTGCCCCTCCCTGGTCTTCTCTTCTGCTGTCTAAACATCCCATTTCCCGTCAGGCAATAATATGCCCCATCTCCTAGCTAGGCCCTTCAATAGCTTCTTTTTCAGTCACCTCTGACTCTTCTTGACCCCACTTGGGGTTTTCTTGGCAAAGATACTGGAGTAGTTTGCCATTTGCTCCTCCAGCTCATTCAACTATGAGGAAACTGAGGCAAATGAGTTTAAGTGACTTGCCTAGAGTCACACAGCTAGTGTCTGAGACCAGATTTGAACCCAGAAGATAAATCTGCCTGACTCCAGGCCCAGTGCCAACCTTGCTGCCCTAAAAATATCTTTTGTTGTTGTTCAGTCATGTCTGATACTCTGACTTCATTTGAAGTTTCCTTGGCAAAGATACTGGAGTGATTTGCCATTTCATTCTCCAGCTCATTTGACAGATAGGGAAACTGAGGCAAACAGGGGTAAGCAACTTACCTGGGGTCACACAGCTAGTGTTTGAGGCCACAGTTGAACTTGGGTCTTCCCGGCTCTCCACTCCCTGCCAGTCACCTTCTTTTGGACACTCTCCAACTGGCCTTCCTAGAATTCAGGACCGACCCGGGTACTACTTCCACTTTTGAACCAGAGCCTTGGAGCTGAAAAGAAGTTGAAGATCATCTAGTCCAAACACTCTACTCCGTTTTACGGATCAGGAAACCGAGTCCCAGAAGGGTGAAGTGACTTGCCCAGAATCACAAAGAACAATTGGAAGGAATAGAATTCAAACGCCAAAGCAGCCCTCTTTCCACTGCACTTGCCACTTGTTCCCTCAACCCCGCTCCGCCTGCCCCTGCATCCCAGAGACTGTGCACCTGCACACCCTCCCTCGGCGGCTAGCTCAGTGTGCCCGCGCCTTGCACCTGGCAGCCACAGATTCCCCCGGCGAGCTGGCGATGAGGCTCGGTTTGGGGGCTGGGGAGGAAGTGGGCATCCGCAGGGGCTATAGCAACGAGACAGCTCGGGCACGGCTCCCTCCCATCCCTCATCTCCCCAGGGATGAAGGAGTCTCCCAGGGGGCTGCCTGTTACCGCCTCCTCCTCCGCGGCGGCCGCAGTCGCCGGACAGACTGGCCCAGCCCTTCTCCCGACCCTCTCCCCTGCCCCAAATCAATAACCAACTCCAGGTGGCCGCCCCTGAGTCCGTCCGGCTTTCCCCCAAGCCAAATCCCCTGGAAAAGGCAGAACTCACTCCCAGCTCCGGCTGCACGTTCCCTCGGAGCCCGGAGAACCAGGAAAAAAACAAGCCTAAATCAACTCTCAGCCTGCGCCCCGCTCCTCCCGGGCCGCCGTCTTCTGGGAAGGAAAATCGAATTCTCTGGAAAAGCACCTGTGCGAGTCGGAGTTACTGGCGGGCGGGCGGGCCCCCGCCCCCACCCCTTCCCCAGGTCAGGCACGAGGAAGGCTGCCCCGGGAGAGGGCCAGTCGGCCCTACCTACCAGGTATCAGGGGAGGGACAAGGAGCTACCTGGGGAGGGGCCCTGGGAGGATGTGGGGGCAGGGGAGCCTCCCACAGCAGCCGGAACCCGGTCTCCCGAGCGTGTCGTCAGGGGCAACCCGAGGTGCGTTCTAGACAATTTCAATTATTCAGCCCTTGAGTAAACATGTGGCGGGCAGCGGGAACTGAACAGCTGGATCCAAACAAAGGCCTGGATTCTCGCTGGGGAGCTGAAGAGCAGCCCGCTTCCCAGCTCAGGCGGCCGCCGGGGACGCTGGGGGACCGGCCAGGGAAGCCCCGGGGGCCGCGGGGGCACGGGCCAGGGCGGAGCTCCTCCTGGGTGCGATGGGGGCCAGGGAGAGTAGGGAACTAACCCATCCCCACCTGGGCCCCGCCCCATGACATCACCTGGCTACTCCCCAATCACCGGCTTCCCTGGGTCCCAGCTCCTCCCGAGAATCGTGCAAAGGTGGCGGGTCTGTGGGGCAGGGACAGCACAGAGGGACCTGGCAGGTAGCTCTCCTGCAACTACTGCTGAGGGTATGAGGAAAAACCCACAGGATTATAAGGGGCCTCAGGGGCTGTCTGGTCCAACCTCATTTTACAAAGAAAGAAACTGAAGCTCAGAATGACCTGCCAGGTGGAATTTGAATCTAGATTCTTGGGCTGCAACGCCTTCTCTCTGACCACTGGGCTCAAGTACTGACAGTTCCAGAACTTGCTATATCATTTTCAGGACATTCATTCCTTTCAGGGGCCTCGGATCAATAAGGAAATGAGAAAGTGACAACAGTAACAACAAATTCCAAATTGCGTGGAATGAAAAACTCTCAAAATGTAGAGACTAACACAAACCAAAACCATGATTTGGTTCATTCGAGACTGGAGGAAAAACATGGCATCCCCACTATCCCGACTGCCACTGGGCTATCCTAAGGATGCTTTTAGTGAGCCTGCAGAACTAATTCATGGATAAAGATTTAGTAAGCACCTACTCTGTGCCAAGTAAGCACTGTGCTGGGGATATAAAGCAATCGCTGCCCTCAAGGAGCTTACCATCTAAGATAATTGTAAGGCCATATCACCGAAAGAAATATATACAAAGCAAGACATATACAGAATCGGTAGGAAATAATTAACAGGGAAAGCACTGAAATAAAGAGGAGGCAGGAAAAGCTTCTTGAAGAAGATGAGCTTACATATTCAATGGCTTTCTTTTATCTAAAACAGAAGGTTTAAGTTTGTTGTTTTGTTGTTGTTGTTTTTTTAAGGAAGTCTTAGAAGATATATCGAGAATAAAAGGACAAACACATCCTCTGACCTGGGGAACTCGTTCTTTTTTTTTTTTTTTTGCTTTTGCTTTTTTTAAACCCTCACCTTCTGTCCTAGTAACAATTCTAAGACAGAAATGCAGCAAGGGCTAGACAATTGGGATTAAGTGGCTTGCCTGGGACCACACAGCTAAGAAATGTCTTGAGTCCAGATTTTAACTCAGATCTGCCCCACTCCAGGTCTGAGGTTCTATTCATGTGTTATCTCTCTGCCCCTGGAGGCACACTATATAGGCATAATCCCTTAGATGTAGTTGACCAGGGCAAAGTATCCTGAGTCTATCTCAGTCTGAGTCTTGTACCATGAGCCTCTATTTTTCTTTTAATAATAAACCCAGGATGGCTCAGTAGATTGAGAGCCAGACCTGGAGACAGGAGGCTCTGTGTTCAAATCTAACCTCAGATGCTTTCTAGCTTTATGACCCTGAGCAAGTCCCCACTGCCTAGCCCTTACTCTTCCTCTGACTTAAAACGAACACAGTATTGATTCTAAGACAGAAGATATGGATTTTATAAAATAATAATAATTCAACAACAAACACAAACCTTTTAATAAACAAAGATCAAAAAAGAATATGGTATAATATATTAAGCATGAGCTTTTGCTACATAGCATTGCTATATCAAATTTGACAAGGTCATAGCAAAATGGCCCTGTGTGCTTGTGCCCCTCTTAGGAACCCCTTTCTATTTCCGTCTGAAAGATATCCTCTCTGGGCATCCTAAGAGGGCCTCAGCTTTCTTCCAGCTGCCACACAACCCCACTGATTCATGGAGAGCTTCGAAGTCCACTCCAAGTCTAACACTCCTCTCACTAGACGGCATTTACCAATGAGCCCATTATTCCAGGCCATTAGGAAAGCACAGAGGACAAACATCCTGGTACAAAATGCCTTCTCTCTCCCTTGAGAAGGATAATAATGGTGCCTCCACACACACAGCTGAATGAACCCATATTCTCTAGAGATGACCAGCTGTTAGGGAAGGCCCAGCAGGGCCCTGGTTTTTCCTGCCTTTTCTATTTTCCCATTAGCAAAGGGACATTTCCTTCCAAGATTTCTCATGTCCTTCGATCAAAAAGTACTTCTACACACCTAGCAGGTGGCCTGCACTATCCTAGATACTAGGAGGAAAGACAAATATACTAGAACCTAGTCTAATAGACCTGAGCAGGAAGCAGGGATGGGTCAGACCCAGCTGGAACTGAGAATGGATAGTCAAATGTCCAGTGAGAGCATTTCTTCCGCAAACACTGGCAAAAGCATTGATTAGAGAAATGCAAATTAAAATAACTCTGAGATCCCACCTCACAGCTATCACAAGTGATAAATGCTGGAAGGGATCAGGGAAAATAGGAACCCAAATAGAGTGCTGCTGGAAATGTGAATTTGTCCAACCATTTTGGAGCAGTGTCCAAAGGGTACCACTTCTAGGGCTATATTCCAGAGAGATCAAAGTATGTATAAAAATACCAAAAGCACGTGGATCAATGGAATAGACTAGGGGTAAATGATCTCAGCAACTAGTGTATGATAAACCCAAAGACCCCAGCTTTGGGGAGAAGAACTCACTATTTGACAAAAACTGCTGGGAAAATTGGAAAACAATATGGGAAAAATTAGGTTTAGATCAATACCTTATACCCTATACCAAGATAAGTTCAAAATAGGTATACAACTTAAATATAAAGAGAAGAGTGATACTACAAGTAAATGACATGAACATAAAATAGTTTACCTGTCAGATCTATGGAGAAGGAAATAATTTAAGACCAGAGATAAAGAATATTACAAGATATAAAATGAATAATTTTCATGATATTAAATTAAAAAGTTTTATACAAACAAAACCAATGCAACCAAGATTAGAAGGGAAGCAACAAACTGGGGGGGGGGGGTTATAATAAAATTCTCTGATATGGGTCTAACTTCTTAAATATATAAAGAGCTAAGTCTAATTTATAAGAAACCAAGTCATGGCCCAATTGACAAATGGTCAAGAGATATGAATAGCTAGTTTTCAGATAAAGAAATCAAAGTTATTGAAGGGTTTAATTGGGGTTGTGGTTGCCAAATTCAAAATATTATCCCTAAGGCAGAAAAAACTATTAGCAGCTTTTATTTATAATGAGGAAGACAAAGAGTTGAAGTATGAAATATAGGAGGGAAAGAGGTAAGGAGTAGCCTAGCCTATCCTAAGTGCTGATCTGATGAAATTCAGATCCCTCCCTGACAAAGTTCCAATCTCCATGTGGAAGTCTGTGTCACTCACCAGCAAGCCAATCTAGGATCCAGGGAAAAGAGTCTCTCCACAGAACTCATGCTAAAGGGAGTGTCCCACCAAAGCACCAACAAGCAGAGAGGGTCTCCTTCAGAGTCACCAAGGCAGGAATATCTCCAAGCCATAAGTCCCAGTGGTGTCTTCAGCCAGGGTTCCACCAATGCAGTCTACTCCAAAGCCAAAGCCTCCACAACCAATCTCTCCAGAAGCCAGGAAAGGAATGCCTGGAACCAGTCTCTCCAAAGGCCAGGAAAGGAATGAATCTCCCAGACCATGTTGGTCTCTTTTTAAACCCCTTTTTTGCACATCACTTCCTGTCACTCCTCCTTCTTCAAAGAAACCAATGGCAGTCTTTCAATTTTTCTAGTACTGCCCAAGGGTGGAGGCAGTAGCCTTTGGAGCTATCACTTACTCTAGTGACGTGTGAACTCTCATACTTAATGGTAAGTATGGGTACTTTAAAAGTTCTTGATTTGATTAGCTAAAAATAGGAAAGGGGAGAGTTAACCCTATCTTCATAGTATCAATATGAATCATATGAAAAAAATATTCTAAATTCCTCTTGATTACAGAAATGCAAATCAAAACAACTCTGAGGTACCACCTTACACCTAGCAGATTGGCCAATATGACAGTAAAGGAAAATAAATGTTGGAGGGGATGTGGCAAAACTGGGACACTAATGCATTGCTGGTGGGATTATGAGAATTGTCCTTGAAGGCAATTTGAAATTATGCCCAAAGAGCTTTAAAAGAGTTCATACTTTTTGATCCAACAATACCACTACTAGGTCTGTATCCCAAAGAGATTTTTAAAAATGAGAAAGGACCTGTTTGTCAAAAATTTTATAACTGCACTTTTTGTGCTTTCAAAAAAATTAGAAACTGATGGGATGTCCCTCAATTGGGAAATGGCTGGACAAACTGTGGTATATGATAGTTATAGAATATTATTGTGTTGTAAGGAATGATGAACTGCTTGATTTCTATAAGAACTGGAAAGACCTCCATGAACTGATGTGAAGTGAAATAAGCAGAACCAGGAGAACATTATACACAGTAACTGAAATATTGTGGGATGATCAAATGTAATAGACTTTGTTACTAACAGCGATACAATGATCCAGGACAATTCTGAAGGACTTATGATATAGAATGCTACCCATATATAGAGAAAGAACTTTTGGAGTAGAAATACAGAAGAAAACATATGATTTATCACCTGTTTATTTGGGTGTATGATGTGGATTTTGGTTTTATAAGATTATTCTCTTATAAAAATGAATAATATGGAACTATATTTGAGTGATAATACATGTATAACCCAGTGGAATTGCTTGTCAACTCTGGGAGTGGGGAGAGAAGAGGGGAGGGGAAACAAGAAGAATCATGTAACCTTTGAAAACTTATGTATAAATTTATTATTGGAATAAAATAATGAAAAAATATATTGATAGCAGCTCTCTTAGTGGTGGCAAAGAATTGGAAATTGAAGGGATATACATCAATTGGGAAATGGCTCAACAAGTTGTTGTATATGCTGGTGATGGAATAATACTATGCTATAAGAAATAAGGGGGTGGTTCCAGAAAAACATGGAAGATCTATATGAATTGATGTAAAATGAGGTGAGAAAAATCACAAGATTATTGTGCACAGTAATAACATTATAATGATGATTAACTCTGAAAGACTTAACTACTCTGATCAATACAATGATCCAAGACAATTCCAAAGGATCTCTGATGAAAAATGCCATCCTCCTCCAGAGAGACAACTGATGAACTCTGAATTAAAGTATACTTTTCTCACTTTCATTATTTTTTTGCTTTTTTGAAATATGGCTAATATGGAAGTGTCTTACATGACCTCACACGTATAACTGACACCATATTGCTTGCTTTCTTGGTGGGTGGGGGAAAGGGTGGGAAGGAGAGGAAATTTGGAGCTCAAAATTTAAAAAGAAAACAATATTTAAAATTTTAATGTTTTAAAAAAGAAAATGTAGACTGAATAGGGAAAACTGGCAAAAGCTATGTTGGGTTTGATTTATTGCTTTGTTTATTATCTAGACTTAAGAAAGTGATGGAGATATGAGGGAAGGGGGTAAGCAGAAGGGAAGGGAAAGAATTTGGAACTCAAAATTTAAAAATGAATGTTTAATTTTTTTTTAAGTGGTAGAGAAAATGTTAATAATGCAGGTCAAACTTTAAAGGGTGTCATGCATACCTATTTTTTTCAGTTGATTGTTAAACATTTACCAGCATACTCCTGGTTGGAAGGAACCTGACATGCTGAGCTCAAATCCCTCATTTTACAGATGAGGAAACTGAGGCACAGAAAGCTTAAACCCAGGGTTATATAGATGTTAAGTATCTGAGGCAGAAAAATCATGTCTCTATCTTGAAGGAGCCTGGAATTGAGTTCAGATCAATCCCACTCAATCCAGTAAGTATTTCTTTGGCACCTACTATGGGCAAAGGAGAGTCTGTGTTAGGCACTGAGGAGATACAAACAGAACAGAAAACAGTCCCTGCCTTCAAGGTGCTTCTGTTCTACTATGGGGAATACACTCAAGTCAGTATGAAGTCATTTGAAGAGAGAAGGCAGTAGTAACGGGGAAGATCAGGAAAGGTTCTAAAAGGAGGTAAGTCTTGAGGCTTCAAAGCTAAAGATTCTAAGGAAAGAGCTAAGCATTCCAACCATGGGGATATTCATGGGAAGGCATGGAAAAGGGAGATGAGTTTGGGGAATGGCAAAGAGACCAGCTGGAAAGGAGAGTAAAAGGAGGACAAGGCTCAATACAAGAAACAATACAAAATTGAAACAAAGTAGATAGGAGATCTCAGTGGTTAGAGAGCCACACCTGGATATGGAGGGTCCTGGGTTTGAATCTAGACTCAGACACTTCCTAGCTGTGTGACCCTAGGTAAGTCATTTAACCCCCATAGCCTAGCCTTTGCCCTTCTGTCTTAGAATTATTACTAAGCCAGGAAATTTTAAATACTTACTATAGACCAGATACTGTCCTGGACTCTAGGAGTATAAAAATGAAAATTAAATGAGAGAAGGGAGCAGCTAAGTGACTCAGTAGATAAGTTAAGCCTAGAGACAGGAGGTCCTAGGTTCAAATCTGGCCTCAGATACTCCCTAGCTATGTGATCCTGGGCAAATCACTAAACAGCTGTTATAGCTAATAAATAGTTATAGCCAAACTGTTATGGGTGATAAATATTATTGGTGGAGGTTAATGAAGTTGCAGAGAGTCATTTGGTAAACCAATGTCCTTCTTTATTTGGAGGAGAGGTAGAGATAAGAAATAGGAGGTGTGAAATAGAAAATGGAGGCACTTACTCCTCCCCTGAGCCAAGCGCCTGGGCCACTCTCCCCTTTCTCCTTCCCCTGTCTGAGGTAAGGATAGAATTAGCCATTTGGGGTTTTCTTGGCAAAGGTACTAGCTTGGTTTGCCATTTCCTTTTCCAGCTCATTTTCCAGATGAGGAAACTAAGGCTTGTCCAGGGTCACAGAGCTAGTAAGTGTCTGAGGCCAGATTTAAACTCAAGACGGTGAGTCTTCCTGACTCCAGGAACTGTGCTTCTATCCACTGGGCCACCTCATCGTCCTACCTAACACAGAACAGCCACTGAATAAATCTTTATTGGATTGGCTTCCTCCCAAGGCTTGGGTGGTTGTGGGGGCCAGCCTCACCAATGATGCCACAGGGGCAAGGGCTATGCCCACTCGGGTATGGTATGGCTATACCCAGCCAGGCTATCTTGCTCTGTTGTCCAGTTTGGGGCTCCAAGCCACTTCATGCCATGCTAGAGGGCCACAGGGCTGCCCTGGATCAGCAGTGATGAAAGCAGGCACCATCTGGGAGGGGGATCCCAGAGTCTCCAAGTACCACAGCTGAGCTCCTCCCCTACCCCTTTGGTGAACGACTTTCAGAAAAGAAAAAAGAAGCAGAATGTCTCATCCCATTCCCCTGGAGCCCACAGAATCATAGATTGGCTGCTGGAAGAAACACGGGAGGTCGATGAGACCAGTCCCTTCATTTTACAAATGGGGAAACTGTGGCCCAGGGAGGTTATGTTCCTAAGGCCACACAGGTAATAAGGGACAGAGGTGGAGTGTGAAGCCAGGGCCTCTGAGCCCAAACCCATAATTCCATTTCTACCCTTTCCCCACTTCTGGCCTGCTGCCAGCTCTGCCCCATCTGCATCGCAATAATTGTTTAAATGGGTAAAGAGACCACCATTGAAACCCCAGATCAGTCTCAGGGCAAGGTCCTTCTGCTTTAAGGCTACAAAAATTAGGTGAAGGATCAAGCTAGAAAACATCCGTTCTGTTTGTCAGCCTGAAAGGCAGCCTGGGTACATGTGAACTGCCAGGGTGGAGGGTGGGGTGTATTGGTTCTAGGGCAGAAGAGTGGTAAGGGCTAGGCAATGGGGGTTTAGTGACTTGCCCAGGGTCACACAGCTAGGAAGTGGCTGAGGTAAGATTGGAACCCAGCACCTCCCAACTCCAGGCCTGGCTCTCTTATCACTGAGCCACCCAGCTGCCCTAGAAGTGCTCTGGTGAATTGTAAGCCCAGCTCTTGGGGGCCATCTGCTCTCCCAAAGTATATAAATCCCCACCTCCTGGACAGCTGGCTCTTCAAGCTACTCTCCCCTCCATAGAATCCCAAGGGAAATAGAGTCAGCCAGTGATTCCGTGCTCGAACTGCCTTTATTCCCCTCCATGGATAGGAAGGCAGATGCCACCCATCTCCTGAAGAGTCCCTCTAGGGACCAGGGCTAAAGGTGGATGGGTCCCCCTGTTCATTTCTCTTTCCATATTACTTCCGTTTTCTTGTCCCCCCTCTCCCAGCAAAACGGGCAGCACTAGTGACATTTAGAAGGATGGATTGGCCCCTTCCTTGGGCTGCTGCCTTAACGCCCTGCGCCTGGGGGCTCCAAGGTGGCAGGAAGGAGACCCGGCTCTGCGCAGAGCTGGAGCAGGGGGATGGGCAGGGCGAGGCTGGTCTCCAGCTGTCCCTCACCACTTCGGAATCAACTGTTGCCATGGAGAACAAGGGCAGGCAAGAGAGATGATGAGGCAAGAGTCCTTCAGCCGAGATAAATGCAGGCGACGCTGGAGGGGAGCAGCCGCTGGCCAGAAACCAAACCTGGCTCCAGCCGTAGGAGAGACCTCAGCAGGGCGCCCCTGACACTAAACCCCTGCAGTGATCCACTCTGAGTCTGCCTCTGGCCACAGCCCTACAGCACCCCGGGTCCCCCCTCCATTTCCGGCGCCTGATCCCTGCCTGCTTGGGCTCCTTTTTCTCTTACCTGGGTGGAAACCCACGTGGGAAGAAGGAGCGCCCGTCGGTCACGGGTCTTGGTGGCCAGGGAATCGGAACCCCAACAACTCGCGGAGCAGCAAAAGATGCGGGGTTCGAGGGGGCAGAGAGGAGTCGGATGGTAAGGCATGAGCAGTGTTATTGCAAAGCATCCTTGGCTGGATCGCCTTTGACGGCCCAAGACGGGACTGATCAACAAGTACGAAGGAAAATGGCCAGATGGCAAAGGAGGAGAAGGCAGTCCTGTTCTCGAGGCTCCTCCGCTCCAGAGCTGGGATTCAAGTCGATTCCAAATCCGGTGTGCTTCCCGCGGCGCCACCCCCTGGATCAGTCTCCAAAGCTGAAGGGCTCTGACCCGCTCATTTCTGCCTCTGCTGCCCCTGTTCCTGCCATGCCTGTTCAACATGACGACTCTTACTCTCGCCCAGAGGAGGTTCTGCTTTGACCCTGCCTCAGAGATCGTGGAGGGGGCAGCCAGGACAAGCCACTGAGGAGGAATAATGGCTTGAAAGAATGTCTGAATGACCAACAATAAGAGAAACATAAAACAACTCCGAGGCTTCACCTCACACCCAGCAAACTGGCCAAGATGACAGACAATGAGAATAGCTTATGCTGGAGGGGTTGGGAGAAAGCAGGCACACTAAGGGATGGTGGGTAGAACCATTCATTGGTCCTGTTGTATTTAATATATATACATATCATATGTACATTATACATACATACAGGGGAGCAAACATACATCAAGAATTTTTACTATCATTCTATATATTTAATAGTATTAAATGATTATAACTTATATTAAAATAATAAATTATTAAAGAATAATATTAAAATATTATGGTTTTTAATGAGTGAAAACACAGAGAGAAAAACATCTCTGGTCATGTGCTTGCTAGCTCTTGACCTATCCTGGTGTTTCAAGGTCTGGAAGCCACTCCAATTTGATTCTTGATCTTTGTGAAATGAGTGACTGATTTTTAAGGCCCATTTAAAAAATAATAATAGTCTTCCAGTGACTCATCTATCTGGAAGTCAAACAATGCCTCCATCTCTAGAGAACTGAAGGTAGAGGGGGCAGCTGAGTGGTTCAGTAGATGGAGAGCCAGTCCCAGAGATGGGAGGTCCTGGGTTCCAAATCTAGCCTCCGACACTTCCTAGCTGTGTGGCCCTGGGCAAGTCACTTTAACCCCGAATGCCCAGCTCTTACTGCTCTTCTGCCTTGGAACCAATTCTTAGTATTGATTCTAAGAGAGAGGGTCCGAAGAACTGAAGCTGGAGGTCAGTTGAAAGGCCATGGAGAGTCTGGTATAAGGTGAGGGTGAGCAAGCTTGAGTCTGCCTCAAATAAAAGCCACTGCAGGCAAAACGGCCAAAAGAATGTCATCGGAGAGAGGAAAAAAGAGAGGCCAGTCACCTAGGGAAATAAGAGTTCATCGGCTTCTTGATATACAGCTGGAAGGGATCTCAGTGGCCCTTGGGCCCAAACCTTCTCGTCTTACTGATGAGAAAACAGAGGCTAGGCCCACCCCCTCCAAGGTGAGGTAGGAGTAGGGGGAGTGATTCATACAAGATCACATAGGAGGCAGGACTTGAAGCTTTGCAACATCTCTCCAATATAAGCCCTTCTCTCCTCTGACTGCTGCCATCACCCTGGGACAGGACCTCATTACCTCATGCCGAGATTATTGCAGTAGGCTGCTGGGGGATCTGCCTGCCTCAAGATTTTTCCCCACTCCAATTTATCTTCTATCCATCCACTAGTGATTTTGCTAAAAAGCAGATCCCACCCAGTCACTTCCCTGCTCAATAAATGCCAGTGGCTCCCTATTGCCACTAGGATCAAATACAGAGTGTTCTCTTCAGCATTCAAAGCCCTTTATAACCTGCCCCTCACCTTTGTCCTCCACACATACTCTTTGATTCTGTGATATTGGCCTTCAGGTTATCCCACAAACAAGACTCTCCATCTCTCAGCTCTAGGCTTCATAAACTCTGCCTGCCTGCCTTCCCCCCCCCTCCCCATTGCCTGGAGTGCTCTCACTTCTCTACTCTAACTGCTGATCTCCCAGGTTTCTTTTAGTTCTCAGCTAAAATCCCACCTCCTACAGGAAGCCTTCCCCAACCCCTCACAATTCCAGTGCCTTCTCTCTGTTCATTCTTTCCTATTTCTCTGGGAGCTTGCTTCATATTTATTTATTTGCATGTTGCTTCCACCATTAAATTGTCATCTCCTTGAAGGCAGGGACTGGTTTGTTTTGGGTGATGGGATTTGGTCTCGTTTTATATCCTTAATGCTTAGGACAGTACCTGACATATAAAAGGTTCTTTTTTTTACCCTTATCTTCCATTTCGGAATCACTACTCGGTATTGGTTCCAAGGCAGAAGAACAATAAGGGTTAGGCAATGGGGGTTGAATGACTTGCCCAGGGTCACACAGCTGGGAAGTGTCTGAGGCCAGATTTGAACCCAGGACCTCCTTCCTCTAGGTCTGGCTCTCCATCCACTGAGCCACCCAGCTGCCCCACATAGTAGGTTCTTAAAACATATTTATTGATTGATTCATTCACAGATCCTGTGACCCCAGCATCAGGGCTCTCTCCAGGGTACTGCTATCTATACAATGTCAACAGTATGAGAGGAAAGCCCCCATCAGGTGAGGGGACCCTCTGGAGTGTTGACAGGGCACAGATGTGATGAGCAGGTAAAGCCTGTATCCTGGCAGGGACCAGGATCCCAGATCTAGGAAGATATCAACATAGGATGAGGGACTCTCCCTGGGATGTCATTGTAGACGCAGCTCCCAAGTCAGGAAACTCCCTTTACCATTGCTGACAGGCATCTTCTCCAGAATGTAGTCTGGGAGAGTGGCCGAAGGCATCGAGAGGCTTGTGACTTGCCAGGGCTACATGGGTATTAGGTGCTGGAGGCAAGAGTGGAAGACCAAAAGCCTGGCTCTCTAACCACCAAGCCACAGTCTCAGGCTAACCTAACTGTACATTAAGGCCTACCAGCCACAACCTCATCTTACATGACAGACCTATTCCTGAAAAAGGGAGTTATAAAGGGCAGCCAGGTGGCTCAATGGATAGAGAGTCAGGTGTGGGGTCAGGAGGTTCTGGGTTCAAATTTGACCTTATATACTTCCTTAGCTCTGTGACCTTATATAGTCCTTTATCACTCTTTTGCCATGAACTTGAATCATTCTAATTCAGAAGGGAAGGGTTAAAAAAAAAAGGATTGATATAAATGGGATATTTTTTCTCTAAAAAGCCAATTGTGGATTAGAAGTGGAGAAACAGGTTCTAGCCCCAGGTGGGCCACTAGCTGTGTGCCATTGAGTCACCCAGTCACTGAGCCTCAGTTTCCTCTTCTCTAAAGGAAAATCTCTTCTAGATCTGAAATGCTAGGATTCTAGCTCAGATTCTTACCTATTTTTGTATGTTGGCCCCCTGGGGCAGCCTGGTGAAGCCTATGGGCTCCTTTTAAGAAGAAGCTTTGGAGATCCTTGAAGGAAATGTGAGATTTCAGTTGGAAGTTAGACATAAAAAAGATGTGATTTTTTTTCCATCTAAATTCACAGATTCCCCTGCAGTCTTTCCTTGGGCCCCAGGTGAGGAACTCCTATTCTACATGCTCTCTAAGGAGCCTCCCAGAAATAACACTCAAGCAGAACAGAAAGCTTCAGATTCACAAATGTTCCCCAAGGCAAGGGAATCTTACAGTGAATTTGCTTGTAAAGGGAAGGCTGCTTTTGCGATGGAAATCATTACTTGGGATCAAACCATTTAATAAATTGAAATCCTAGGACACAGAGCTGGAATCAATAAGCAAGTTTAGAGGTCATCCAGGCCAACTCTAACTTTTTACAGAAGGGGAAACTGAGGTCTAGAGTGGGGAAGGGATTCTTCTTTTTTTTACATTATTATTTTTTTATTTGGTCAATTTCAAATATCATATCCCAAAAATTAAATTTCTATTCTTCCCTCCCCTCTCATAGCCGATGCACGACTCCACTGGGTATTACATGTGTCCTTGATAGGAACCCATTTCCATGTTGTTGTTTGCACTAGGATGTTCATTTAGAGTCTACGTCCCCAACCATATCCCTTCGACCCATGTAATCAAGCAGTTGTTTTTCTTTGGTGTTTTTACTCCCATAGTGTTTCCTCTGAATGTGGATAGTGTTCTTTCTCATAGATTCCTCCAGGTTGTTCAGAATCACTGCATTGGCACTAATGGAGAAGTCCATTACATTCGATTGTACCACAGTGTATCAGTCTCTGTGTACCATGTTTTCCTGGTTCTGCTCTTTTCACTCTGAATCAATTCCTGGAGGTTGTTCCAGTTCACATGGAATCCCTCCAGTTCATTATTCCTTTGAGCACAATAATATTCCATCACCAACAGATACCACAAGAAGGGATTATTCTTAAGGCCACACAAGAGGGCAGGATCAAGATTCCAACCCAAGTTCCTGTTTCTCAGTCATCTTTACACTGAACCACATTGCCTCTGCAGTTCTGCTTAGAAAAAATGAGGCCCAGGTATAGTTGGATTTTAGCTGTTCCCTTTGACTATTTCATTCACTTAGTTCTCAAGAAATGGTTCAACTAGACAAATTTAATTTAATAAAGACAATCACGGGATGAGCAAAAATGTCACAGAGGTAAACTGAGGCAGGTTTTCCAGACAAGATAACATTTTATTAACAATGACACATATAACCATTATTAAAATGAGATGAACTGTTCCCCCACATACCCCAGTTAGGTCAGCCACCATGATGGACTGAAATGATCATATTTATTGAGATCCTAAAGGAGTGGGGTTCACATAATAGAAAAGTAGAAATGCAGCTGGGGAAAGTGGGCTGGCCTTCAGAAGTGACTGATCTTGCCCCTTTCTGACATTTAAGGAAAACTGGTTACTTTATAAGACTTGCCTACCTCTAGAAAACCAAGTCTCTCGCCCCATACCCCAGCAGGATTTCTCTTCCCCTTAGCTTTCCTCTTGGAGACCAAATTACTCCTAACTGAAGAATAAAAGCAAGAACAGGAGAGCCCTCCCCTGGGGAAGAACTCAGCCCAAGTTGCTTCTTCAGTTTTTAAGTCAACAAAATGAGGGTCCCACCATAAGCTAGTTAGGGAGCCAATGCCCCAGGGGTTAGGAGTGATCACATTTTTCTATTAGCCTTTAGTTCCACCTGGGAGAGGTCTTATGTTGAGCTAGGCTGAGAAATAGGTGTTTGACAAAATGGGGAAGAGGCCAGGTTACAGAGGCATACTGGTTATTCAAGAATCCTACATAATATTCATTTTCTTCAGTCAACATTTGAAATATCTTTTCCTTTATCCTGAGTTTCCCACTGAGCCTCATTAATCATTGCCAGCATTCCCAAAGAGGATGCAAACTAGTTATGTGACCTTGGGCAAGTCAGTTTCCAACACTGCGAACTGAAAGGGACACACAAGATGGCCTCAGAGTAGGTCTTGAGCTAGACTCCTATGGCCTCTAAGGTCTCTCCCAGCACAGACATGGCATGATTCCCTCAAGTGATGCTCATTAGTCTTTTCTGTGTCATGGCTGGTCCCTTGGGCAGTCTAGGCAAGTTAATGGATCCCTTCTTCCAATCATCCAAAAATCCAAGTTTTTAAATTCATGAGATAAAACACACAGGATCACAAAGGGAACCAATTATATAAAGATATAATATTTTTCCCATCTGAATGAACAGATCCCTTGGAACCCATCCATGAGAGCCTTTGGAGTCTGTGAACCCCAGGTTAAGAACTCCTGGCATAATGTGTCAGTTTATTGTACAGATCTATTAATGAGGTTTTGTGGTTCATTCATTCAATCAATAAGCATTCTTTAAGCACCCACTATATGCCAGACACCATGCTAGGTGCTGGAAATACAAAGACAAAAATGAAATAATCCCTGTCCTCTAGCATACATTCTACCAGAACATCCAGCATCTCCCCGGAAACATAGATACATGATATGAATAAAATAAATGCATAGCAATGAGGGGAAGCAGGAAAGATCTCTTGAAGGAGGTGGTACTAAACTTTGTATCCCCAGATTAAAAGGTAACTGGGAATATTTAACAAAATAAATAAAAATACAATAAAATATAGATAATGGTAATTTGTGATTTTCTAAGTCAATATGTAGTTCACAGGCCTAGTGAGCCCCCATCAGATACTACTGCTCAATAATATACTCACAAGTGATCATCTAGTTTCTGCCTGAGGACCTTCAAAGAGAGAAAATCTATCACCTCTCCAGACAGAGAGCAGAATGCTGGTCCTAGAATCAGAAAGATCTGAGTTCAAACCTAGACTTAGATATTTACTAGCTGTGTGACCTTGGGCAAGTTACTTTACTCTGTTTGTCTCACTTTCCTCATCTATCAAATGTGATGGAAAAGGAAATGGCAAACCACTCCAATATCTTTGCCAAACCTCAAATGGGGTCATGAAGAATTGGACAGGACAGAAAAAAAATTAAACAATGAATGTGACCCCCAACAAGTCACTTAATCTCTGCCTTAATTTCCTCAACTGTAAGATGGGAATAATAATAGCACCTGTTTCCCAGGGATGTTGAGAAGGATCGAATGATATAGTCAATCATTCAATAAACATTGATTTATTAAGTACCTATTATGCTCCAGGGACTATGCTAAGCCCAATAGGAGTGCAAAAGGAGGAAAAAGCCAGTTCCTGCCCCTAAAGAGTTTATAATCTAATAGGGGAGTCAGCATGAAAACAAATATAAAGTAAGCTATACATGGGATAAATCATAAATAATGAATCAAGAGAAGATAATGGAATTCATAGGGTTGGGACTCAAGATGAAAAATGCTATCCACAGCCAAAGAAGCAACTATTGCAAAGCATGCTCTCTTCCATTTTATTTCCTTCATGCATTTCTTCTTCTAAGAGTGATACGTGTCCTGTCATGGCAAGAGCAATATGGAAATACATATTATATGAAAGCTTGGGTATATAACCTATTCACCACCTTGGCGAGATGTGGGAGGGAAAGAATCTGAATCATAAAGTGTCAGAAAACAATTGTCAAAAATTGTTTCTACATACAGTTGAATAAAAAAGAATTAAGAGGGAAAGATCATATTTATAAAGGGCTCAGCAAAGTGCCTAGCACATAGCAGGCACTTGATCACTTCTTGGCCCCTCCTTCCCTGCCCCAGGCAGCCCACTGGCCTTTGGAACAGCTCTATGTATTAGCAAGTTCCTCTTTATACTGAGTCTAAATTTTCTTCTTTGCAACTTCCATTCATTTCTCCCAATTCTACTCTTAAATAGCTAAATAATAAATACATCAATTCTGCCCCTGGGACCACCAAAAAGAAATCTAATCCCTCTTCCATATGACAACCTTTAAACATTTGTAGACAGCTAGCCAACCTCTGCAGGCTGAACATGCCCAGTTCCTTCTACCCCATATAGCATGAACTGGAGGCCCTTCCCCAACCAGTTCAGCAGAGTCCTCTGTAAACTACGGTGCTGCCTGGACCTTAACACCTGTGCCAGGTGTGAGCTGACCAGGGGAGAGAAGAATGAGTCTACGATCTCTTTACTCCCAGAAGCCTAATCTCTCAAATCAGCCTAAGATCACATGAGGTTTTGTACTGCTTTTTCACAGAAACTGTCTGTATTCAGTGCCCAGACTGATGACTTTGACTTCTTTACTCCAAGATGAATCTTTACATTTATCTTTAATTAATTTTATCTTATTAAATTTGGTCCAGGGTTCGAGCCTGTCAGGATCTTTGGGGGCTTTATTATCTGGTGTTAGCCATTCCTCCCAGGTTAATGACTCTTGCTGATCTGGTAAGCATGCCATCTACACACACCTCATCCAAGCTATGCTTTTGTGCCAGGCACTATGCTGAGACTATAAAGGCAAAAGACAGTCCTTGCTCTCAAGGGAGGAGACAACAGCCAACACCTATGTACAAAAAATGATAAAGCGGGACAATTTGGGCAGAGCTGATCTCAGAAGAAAGGCACTGGAGTTAAGAAAGCTAGAAAAGGGGATAGCTGGGTAGCTCAGTGGATTGAGAGCCAGGCCTAGAGACAGGAGGTCCTAGGTTCAAATCTGGCCTCAGACACTTCCCAGCTGTGTGACCCTGGGCAAGTCACTTGACCCCCATTGCCTAGCCCTGACCACTCTTCTGCCTTGGAACCAATATACAGTCTCCAATATGGAAGGTAAGTCTCCAAGATGGAAGGTAAGGGTTAAAAATAATAATAATAACAAATAAAAGAAAGCTAGGAAAAGGTTCCTGTAGAAGACAGGGTTTTAACTGAGACTCAAAGGGGGCAGATCTGAGGAAGACAGAGTTGCAGAGATGAGAGACAGGTATCATGTTTAAGTAAGAGCAAGATCAGTGTCACTGGATTATGGTGAATGTGGAAAGGAGTGAGGTAGGAAGGAGCTAGGTTATAAAGGATTTCAAAAGTCAAATAGAATTTTCTATTTGATCCTGAGAGTAATAGGAAGCCTCTGGAGTTCACTAAAAAGGGAGATGTGGGAGGGGAGGGGGAAATAGGAACCACAATTATTTTGCAACATCTTGATGGACTAATCCCCCAACCACCTAGTGGTATAATAGTAGAAAACCCTATTGAAGAAGAAAATAGATCTACCAAACTATGCAAGGATGTGTGAAAGTGAATGGTCTTATCCACTGTTATAACATCTAGTTTTTCTTCTTGGGTAAAAGACCCTGAAGTTTGGTCTAAAAGAATTTCTTTCTTAATTGTAAAGGGATTTTATCACATTCCTTTTTATCCTGCCCTTCAGCAGGGAAAGTTTTCTTATTCCAATAACAAATCCTGCCAGTTCCCTTCCAAAAATACCCTCTTTTCTCCCTTGGCTGAGCCTCCTCTTTTGCTACCTCTCCTAGAAATGTTTATCTGTCCTAAGCGGCTGCAGAGTGATGCTAATTGGTTGTGTTTACACTTAGTAGGCCTGAGCATTTATGAAAACCAAATCTCTACCCTAGGAAACTGAAAGCTGCTTTTCTGCTAATAAATTGCTTTGCTTTCAACTTAGCCTTCTATCTTTGACACAGACAGCACCCCCTATGGATGGGTACCAATCTCCCAACAGGTCCTCCTCTTCTCAGTGAAGAGAAATCTCCAACAGGGGTGACACAGTCAGATCTGAGATTTAGAAAGATCAATTTGACAGCCAAGTGGAGAATGGGCTGCAGTGAGGAGAAACTCAAAGTAGTCGTTGATGATTACTCCATGGTCTGGTCAATCATTTATGAATCCAACTGTCCTCTAGCCCATGTCTGATAGGCCTTGATAGGCCTGAGCCCACTCCCCCTCTTCCTCTGCACCTGTTGAAGCAGTAAACAAAGGCACTGATAGGACTGTTAACTGATAGGACACTGTTACTTTTCCATGCTGTGATCTGACAAATTCACGATGGATTGATAACCTGAACTATACTGTCTATACCATGCTAAGAACTATACAATCATGGGAACCAATGGCCTCTCCCCCAAGGCAGCCAATGAGACAAGTCCCAGATTACCTAATCCCTGCACCCCTAACTTTCCCAAACCCCACCCAAATGAGGCCCCTTGATAGCTCTCTTGGCTTTGGGTCTCCCCCTTTGTCTTTTCTGGACCTAATAAATCTTGCTTAATTGCCCTATTCCAGTCTCATATCGCCTCTTGTGTCAGGACTGATAATGTCTTTTCATCTTTTTTGAAAGAATAGCCTGACTTTATCAAAATCTTTGTTAGAATCCAGGTAAAGTCTATCTACAGTCTATCCCCAACCTACCAGTTTAATAATAATCCTAGTTGATAATAATAATAGTCAAAATAGGGAATGAGGTCTACTGGGCATAAAGCCAGGTGGTCCTCCTTGGTATCCTCCTTCCTTTTCTAGGTGTTCACTCCCCATCTCTTTAAAAATGTATTCTAGGTGAGGCAGGTAGGTCACTCAGTGGATAGAGAATCAGGCCCGAAGGCAAAAGGTCTTGGGTTCAAATTTGACTTCAGATATTTCTAACTGGGTAACCCTGGTAAAGTCACTTAACCCTCATTGCCAAGTCCTCTCAGCTCTTCTGTCTTAGAACTAATACATAGTATTGATTTTAACATGGAAGGTAAAGGTTTAAAAAAATTATATATTCTAGAATGTCCCCATAACTCAAAGTCAGATTTACTATAGTTTGCGTCTGCAAACTCTCTTCCATTTTTTGCAAACTGAGACATTTGCCCTTTTCCAGGACTTCAGTCTCTAGGATCATTCAAATATCATTAATGAGGACTTCATGATCATACCTGACAGCACTTTCAGTGGCAGAAGATACAGTGACTGGAATGACCTCCAGGAATTGATGCAGAGCAAAAGGAGCAGAACCAGAAGAACATTGTACACAGAGACCGATACACTGTGGCACAATTGAATGCAATGGATTTCTCTACTAGCAGCAATGCAGTGATCCAGGACAATTCTGAGGGATCTGTGAGAAAGAACACTATCCACATCTAGAGGAAGAACTGTGGGAGCAGAAATGCAGAAGAAAAACAACTGCTTGGTCATGTGGTTCAATGGGGATATAGACTAAACGATCACTCTAGTGCAAATATCAATAATACAGAAATAGGTCTTGATCAATAACACATGTAAAACCCAGTGGAATTGTGCATTGGCTACAGGAGGAGGAGGGTGGGAGGAGGGGAGAGAAAGAACATGAATCACATAAGCATGGAAAGATATTCTAAATTAATTAAATAAATTTTTTCAATAAAAAAAGAAGATATAGTTCCTCTGGACCAGATGACCTTACTTCAGGGTCCGTATGTGGCACATGATAGGTGCTTAATAAGCGTTTGTTCATTCATTCATTCATTCATTCATTCATTCATCCATCAAGGGCATCTAGATCCTTTTTTGCTAGCTCCTGACTTATCCAGGGCATCAAGTCCCTACTAGCCACCTTTATTCCCCTCTTTCTAGTCCAAAGGTCATTCT
This sequence comes from Monodelphis domestica, assembly GCF_027887165.1. NCBI lineage: Eukaryota > Metazoa > Chordata > Mammalia > Didelphimorphia > Didelphidae > Monodelphis > Monodelphis domestica. The sequence continues at coordinate 510,217,106 of NC_077228.1, read as the reverse complement.
AGTTGCCAGAGAAAGCAGAAGCAAAGTAAGCATGGAACCGTTCCACCTTCTCTCTGTTCTTATTATTTATCATCATCCCATCTACCGCATGTCTTTTCCTTTCTTTGACTCTTTCTCTTTTTACCAAATCAGCTTTTTTAAAGCAAACTTTACTTTCTTCATGAGTTGGGCAGAATATATAAAACTCATTAAATGAGACTTGGGAGCATGTGCAAAGAAAAAATCTGAGAGTTAGAAGGACTCCCTGAGGACTGCCAGGGCAACTAATCTGCAAAAGCCTTCCTTGACTCCATTCCAGACAAGTGGTCATTCATCTTTTATTTATCTATTTATTTTGCTCAAAAGTCCTCTCATTAAAAGGGACTTGCTCCTGCCAAAAGTTCCTCATTCCACTTCTGAATACTTTTAATTAGTAAAAAGTTTTTATTTTCATCAAGACTTTTTGCAGCTTTCACCCTTCCCTGCTCCTTCTTCCCACTGGGGCCAAAGAGAGTGAGCCAAATCCCTCTTCCACATGAAGGCTTTGCTAGGAACACGGAAAGGCAGTTGAATTTATACCCACCAGAGAAATCATTTGTGTTTGCTTAGCTTTGGTAAGAGCTAATGGCCCCAATGGTTTTGGAAGGAGCACAAACGACTCTTTAGGTCTGAATATACCCCGTGTCCCCATGCTCCTCCATGGAAACTAGGTTTGCACCTATGGGTGGTAACTCCTATGAACTGACCCATCCCAATCAGCATCAACTTAACTGGATAAACCATAGACAGATGGCCAATCAGAGAAGGCTGGAACAGAAACAAGACCAGAAATAATGGAAGTCTGGGCAATTCAGAGGCTGTGCAAAAACAGAGCTGAACTCTGCTTTTTACCATTTTCACATTGAGATGATTTCAAATTCATCTGTGACCTTTTCCTGGAGAACTGAGGATAGCGTCTTGCCCTTGATCAAATACATTCTCCCAAACCCTGACATTAGCATTAACCAGGACAAGCCTGGTGACAATTCTGAGCCTTACTTAAATTGGGCCATTTCCCATCATTAATCTCTATGATGCTGTGACATTAAAAAAGAAACCCAAAAGAGACTAAAGAATTAATTCCATCCCACCATAGCTAGCTCAGATGCACACACTTTTAGCAAACTTTTTAATGAGGCACCACTTGTACCAGAAGAATTTGGATGCTAAGCAATGATAAATGAAAAGCCTCCAAGGAATGGATGTTAACAACAATTTCAGCCCCAATCCCCTGTTTTTCTGATCATTATTCCAAACACTCTTCTCACCTAATCCCTCCCTACTTGACACCACCAAGGAAGAGAGATGAGCCTGGTGTTAGGGAATTAATGCCAGGAAAAGAGGATAAACTCTCTTTTTCATTTCACCTGCTCAATTCAGTGGCCAGCCCAATGGCTTTGTATTAATTGCCCACCCTCTAGCCACCAAAATATTCCCAAAGAAGCACTTCTGGAGATAGGAAAGAACTGGAAACAAAGGAAGTGCCCATCCATTGGGGAATGGCTGACCAAGCTGTGGGGCATGAATATAGTGGAATAATATTACAAGAGATGAAGGCTCAGAAGAATTCTAAGATGTACAGGAAGACTTCCATGAATTGATGGGAAATAAAGGAAGCAAAACCAGGACAAAGTCATATCCAATAACCATACCAGAGTTAACAAAAATGGAGTGAGTAGGGGGAGTAAAATTGATATTCTATAAATATAATGCATTTTGGCTCTGAGAAGAGATGAAGAAAATGCACCTTCTCGTGGGCTATGGGCCTTATTCCATTTGGTTATGGAATATTTCACATACTGTCAGAAATAATTAATGTGTAGGTTGTCTTGAAGAATTGTTTTTCTCTTTCTTGTTAAATGTTTGTAATAAAAATAATTTAATTAATTTAATAATAATTTAATAATAAATAAATATTTAAATTTTTAAAATATTTATTATATGACATGACTGGGCAGAGACAAGAGAATATAGTCATCAAGGAAGATGGTGTAAATACCAAGAAAATAAGGTGGCAGAGTAGAAGCAGGAGTGCCCAAATCTCTCCCCCAAACCCCTCCAACCAACCGTAAAATAAAGCTTCAAAACAATAAAGTGGCAGATCCAGCAAAGCAATATTCCTTCAGAAAAGAACTTGGAAAATGAGGAGAAAAGCTCTCTTTCACTGGGGTGAAAGGGAAATGCAATCTACAACAAGGCTGCATCAATAGTGCAGGCCAACAGAGAAGCCTCCCATAATACTCACTGCTCCAAGTTTTGAACCCAGGTCCAGGCCATCCTAAAGATCCAAGACCCTGCCTAAGCCAGTATATGAGTAATCCCATGCATCCCTCTCAAAGTTCTGAACCCCAGAACAATACCCCCTAATGTGCTTGGTTAGTGCAAGTCTCCAGTGAGAGCTTTTGTGAGGCCCCAAGCACCAGTGAAAGCTCTGAATGTGGCCTAGAGCCACAACAGTGTGTCTAGCCTTGCAAACCAAAAGCAGGGCCTGAGAAGAGTGAATCAGCTGTGGGAGTCAAGTTCCAGAGCTCCCAACCCACAGACCATCATACCATCTTGGAAGATTTGAAACTTGTAGACACCCAAAACTAGGTCTGATGGTAACTTCAAGAAAATACTAAAATTCAGGGGGAAGCTGGGTAGCTCAGTGGATTGAGAGCCAGGCCTTGAGACAGGAGGTCCTAGGTTCCAATCTGGCCTCAGACACTTCCCAGCTGTGTGACCCTGGACAAGTCACTTGACCCCCATTGCCTAGCCCTTAACACTCTTCTGCCTTGGAGCCAATACACAGTATTGACTCCAGGACAGAAAGTAAGGGTTTAAAAAAAAAAAAAGCAGAATTGACCAAAGAGTAAAAGAGCCGACAAAATCCACTGAAAAGAAGAATTCTTTAAAAAAGCAGAATTGGCCAAATGGGAAAAGAGGTACAAAAATCCAAAGAAAATAACTTTTTTAAAAGTATAAATGGCCCAGTGGGAAAAGAGGATGAAAAAGTTCAATGAAGAAAATAATTCTTTAAAAATTAGAAGAGGGCAAGTGTATGCTAATGATTTCATGAGACATTAAGAAACAATAAAACAAATTCATAAGAATAAAAAAAAGAAATTATAAAATACCTCATTTAAAAAACAGATCCAGAATAGATCATTTAAGAATTACTATGCTATCTGAAAGCCATGATAAAAAAGTCTAGAGAACATATAAGAAATTATCAAAGAAAACTGCCGTGATATTCTTGAACCAGAGGGTAAAATGAAAATTGAAAGGATCCACTGATCATCTCCTGAGATTTCCAAAGGAAAACTCCTAGGAATATTATAGCCAAATTCCAGAGCTCCCAGGCTAACAAGAAAATACTGCAAGTAGCCAGAAAGAAACAATTCAAATATCATATAGCCACAGTCAGGATTACACAGGGTTTAGCAGCTTCTATACTAAAGTATCAGACAGCTTGGAATATATTTGAGAAGGCAAAGGAGCTAGATTTACAAGATTATAAGAATCACTTACCCAGCAAAACTAAATATATCCAATCAGGAAGGGGGGGGTGTCATAGAAATAGAAGATTTACAAACATTTCTGATGAGAAAATTGGGCTTAAACAGAAAATATGATCAAATACAAAATTCAAAAGAAGCAAAAAAAGTTAAACAGGTCAAACTGTTTACATTGCTATAATTGAATATGATCGTTGTAACTCTTAAGAATTTTATCATTATTAGGGTAATTAGAAGAAATATATGTAGAGGATACAGAAATAAATTTACTATGATGGCATAATATAAAAAAATCAGAAGGTGAAAAAGAGGATTGTGCTAACAGAAGAGGGAAGGGAGAGGTAGAATGGGATAAATTATCTTACCTAAGAGGCACAAAAAAACTATTGAAGTTGGAGGAGGAAGAGGGTGATGATCAGCAATGCTTAAACCTTACTCTTATTGGAATTGACTCAGAGAGGAAAAATTATCCATTCTCAGCTGGGTATCTAAATCTAGTTTATTCTGTAGAGAAATAGGAGAGGAATTTATTCAGACCAAGTAGTGGTATATTACTAGATTTACTAGATGCACAGTTTTATAGCCCTTTGGGTATGGTTGCAAATTGCTATCCAGATTGGTTGGATCAATTCACAACTCCACTAACAGTGCATTAGTGTCCCAATTTTCCGGCTCCAGCATTTATCATTTTCCTTTTCTGTCATTACAGCCAATTTGCTAGGCATGAAATGGTAGCTATCTTAACCTTCAATTCTCTAACCAGCAGTGATTTATAGCATTTTTAAATATGGTTATTGATAGCATTGATTTCTTCATCTAAAAATTGCCCTTTGTTTTTGTTTTTGTTTTTTTAAACTCTTACCTTCGGTCTTAGAATCAGTACTGGGTACTGCTTCCAAGGAAGAAAATGGGTAAGACAGTGGAATCGCACATTGGCTATGGGATGGGGGGTGGGGGTGGGGAAGAAAATGATCTTTGTCTCCAATGAATAATGCTCGGAAATGACCAAATAAAATAATGTTTTTAAAAAAAGAAAGAAAGAAAATGGGTAAGATCTAGGCAATGGGGGTCAAGTGACTTGCCCAGGGTCACACAGCTGTGTCTGAGGCCAGATTTGAACCTAGGACATGCCATCTCTAGGGTTGGCTCTCAATTCACTGAGCCACCCAGCTGCCCCCTTCATGATGTCCTTTGACCATTGCTTATATTTTTTATAAATTTGACTCACTTCTCCATGTATCTGAAAAATGAGTCCTTTATCAGAGACATTTGCTGCAAATTTTTTTCCCAATTGTCCACTTTCCTTCTAATCTTGAATGCATTGGTTTTGTTTGTGCGAAACCTTTTTAATTTAATATAATCAAAGTTAAGAGCTAGAATATCTTGAGAAAACATAAGACCTTTTGGGTTGGACTACAGATAATTAGGCCCAGCCAGTAAAGGCTTTGTATTCCAAAAGGGGAAGGGTTTATCTTCATGTTCTTCAATACATCTCCATCCTTTGGCACAGCATGTTTTAGGAGACCCCTTAAGTGCCTTCAAGAGAATTGGGTCTAAACTGCCTTCTAGCTCTCCTCCTCCAGAACCAAAAGAGTCTAAATACAGATCAAAGCATTTTTTTTACTTTACTTTTTTTGGAGGGGAGGGAGTTTGTTTTCTTTTCCAATATGGTTAATACGGAAATGTGTTTTGCATGATTATGCATGTATAATCTATATCAAATTGCTTTCCTTCTCATGGAGGGGGGAAGAAGAGGGAATGAAATGAAGAGGGAAGGAGAGAACTGGGAGCTCAAAATTTCATAAATGAATGTTACAGTTTTTACATGTAATTGGGAAAAATTAAATCAATAAATGACTTGACAAAACCATAAGCCACTTTTTATGTGTTTTTCTGTAGCTCAATTTTCCTCTGGTGTCTAAGTACAGAAACCCTCGATATCTTCAGGGAAACTCATCTGAACCAGTCATGCCAGGCCTTATCACAGGAAGCATCAGGGTGGGGAGCTCTGTCTGGGGAGGGATCAGCTGCCCAGCTGGTGTACACTCAAGGGATGGAAGCCACTGCAAATATCAGCCAATGCAAACTGTAATTAGGAAAGTAAACCTGCTGTAGGAAAAAAAGAGTCCAGTGGGGCAGGCCAAAGAAATCCAGTTTGTGTTATTTGGTTGCTTGGGATTACCCTTGTCATGCCATCTTTTTATTTGATTCTTTAAATTTTTCTTTCACATAAATATATTTATTAAAAATAGATAAAGCCACAAGAGAACATTTGTCAGAGTGAATAGAATCTTAAAGTCAGAAAGACCCAGAGTCAAAGTTGGGTGTCTGACACATAGTGGCCCCTGAAACTATAGATCAGTGATGGTGAACCTTTTAGAGATTGAGTGCCCAAACTGCACCCTCATGCCATATGTAAGCTGCCCTCTTACCCCAGGCAGGGGAGGGAGGAAATACTCCCATTGGCTGCTGGATAGAGGGGTGGGGCATGTGAAAAATGTCCTCAGATGTGGTGGAGAGGGGGAGGGGAGCAGCCTCCTCCTGCTTGCCTGTAGTTCACCAACAGGACTATCAGCCAAGTTCAGTAGAATATAGACTAGTGGGTAGAGCCAGTTCACTTTTGGCTTTGTATACTGAGGGCCTGTCTTGCAGAAGCTATTTAAATAGGCTTAGTGACTAGAACTTGGGATTTAGATCAGAAGGGAGCTCAGAGGACTAACTTTCCCTGAATGAGTTTCCCTGGGGAGTTTGGTGAAGCCCAAGGAGCCCTTTTCAGAATCAGGTTTTTCAAAGCATAAAATAAAATTATTCTGAAATACAGAATCTCTGAAAAATTATCAAAGTATTTTTAGATCATCCACATAAGATATGCCACAAAATATTTTCAAAAACAATTCTTGCTCAGAATGTTAGAAAACAAATGTTAAAAATGGTTTTTACATGTAATTTGGGGGGGGAGGGGAGAGAATATTATGGAACAACAACAACAAAATTCTATGGGCCCCAAGGTTAAGAATTCCTGATAGATTTTGAATGGTAGCAGTTTCCATATGGCAGTTGGCTGAACTATTTTGATGTACTGCTTAATTTTTGAATTTTATTTTTTAAGTTGTATAATTTATTTTCTTGCAAAATTGAAAAAAAAATGTAATACAAAAGAAAACAAAACAAAAAAAAGAATTTCTGATAGTCCAAACTGCTCTTTCTGCAGCATGTGAGGAAACCGAGATAGAGATGAAGAGATTCTCTCAAGGAGACCAGACTTGAACCCTAATTCTCCCAATTCCAGGCCTGGAGCTCTATCTACCATACTACCTAGCTGCCCCCAAGGGAAGCTTTAAAAACCTGACTAACTAGCTGGCCCTGCCCAAATGAAGGAAGGAAGCAAGGATAAACATATGCAAATTAAGTGGGGGATATTGCTTTGTCTGCAAATATTCATCCTGAGCATCGCAGTGCTGCTTTATGTGCAAATCAGGTATTAACACTTTCTTATTCAAATCATGTATTGAATCCATCTGGGAGCAGACCTGCTAGAGATTGATCAATAGCATTTGATGTGCAGATTTCGTAGAAGGTATCAGTGCTGACAAATATACAAAGATGCACATATTGTTTTATAGTCAAACTATAGAATCATAGATTCAGTGCCAAAGGAACCTTAGCAGCCATCAAAGTCCACCCTATCCCATTCTGCATTGAAAAAACTGAGGCACAAAAATGAAGTGACTTGTCTAGGATCCCTGAGGTAGGATTTGAACTCAGGTTCTCCCAGACTTTGAGTCCAATGACCTATTGTCTAGGCCATGCTACCTCTTGATTGCTTTGTATACATATGCAAATAAGCTATCAATCTTTTGATATGTTTATTAGGTATCAATCAATACCACTGCAAATTAGGTGCCCACTGATTTGATAGTAAAACTTTATATTACATTAATATAGATTTGTGCAAAGGTATCCAAATGATTTTTATTTCAAAGTGTGAAGATTGGATTTAGTTCTCCCCTGATTGTAACAATGAAGGTACTTAGCTCTTCCTTTATTGTGATTAAATTGTAATTCCTTGTCTATTTTTAGATTTTAATCCCCAAAGTGTAAACCCAGTATTTAAAGTAGATCTACCCATTTTAACCACAAAAAGGTATGAACTAACTACAAAAGGTATTAACACCCATTTCATACATTGAGTGGGAGGTCTGTGACCCATGTGTAAAAGAGTGGGCAGTCCTGGTGTGGAGTGTCAGCTGTGATTGGTAGACGTAAAATTTAGGGGAGGTGATACAAGAAGGAAAGGTCTTTAAATAGTGGAAACAGAGACACACAGAATCGATCAGTCACTTGGAGTCAGATTGATCTTCAGTCACTCGTAGTTGGACTGGAAGACAGTCAATCCAATCAGGCTTGGAGTGAAGAGAGACTCTCTGAATTGGAGCAAAGAGAAATGCTTGAGGAGAGACTGGAAGACAGACACTCAGACTTGGAGTAAAGACACTTGGCTGTGGAATTGGACCCCTGGAGGAGCTCATGCAGGAGACCTCACACTGCTTCCTTTTACATGGTCACTATGGTGAGTGTAAAGACTGACTTCTTTCCTTGCCCTTTCTGGAGGTGTGAACCTTTGAGAAAGGCCCATAATCTTGAGATTCCTTTCCCCTGACTGGTGCCTTAGAATTTCTAACTGGTTCAGAAGCTGGAGCTCTCTCCCTCTCCCTCTGTCTCTCCCTCTGTCTCTCCCTCTGTCTCTCCCTCTGTCTCTCCCTCTGTCTCTCCCTCTGTCTCTCCCTCTGTCTCTCCCTCTGTCTCTCCTCTCCTCTCTCTCTCTCACTCTGTCTGTCCCTTGTGGCATTTAAAAGAGTGGATGCCATTAAACTGTAAGAGTTAAAATGGTTGAGGTTGTAAACTGTAGTGAGTAAAATAGTGAAGATATAAATTGTGATAGATATAAGAGTGGGTGAGTAAATTTTGACTACAGAAAATATGTTTTCACTACAGTGTCTTGTTTTAAATCAAATATAAGGTGTTCGCCAGGGAAATATTCCCAATTATGAATATACCCAAGTCAACTGGGTTTTATAGAGAATTTTAATTAATAATATGATGAGGAATCAAAGAAAGAGAGAGAGTATAAGAAAGGAATAAGTATGAAGGGCCTTAAGCCAACATGGCCTAGACCTGATTCTTAAGAGAGAGATCAGTCAGTCAGTTATCACTCACCATAAGATTTGTCCAAGCAAGGATTCTGAGGGACAGAGTCTCCCCAGAGGGAGTTCCAGCCAGAGTCAGCCTCCCTTGAGAGACCTCCTTAGAAATTATCCTTCAAGAGATTCCTTCTCAAGAGATCCTCCTTAGAGCCTGTCTCTCAAGAGATCACTTTCTCAAGAGATTCCTTTTTCTTATATAGGGGGTTTTCTCCTATGTCACCTCCCCTAAGTTCTTCCATCTACCAATCACAGTAGACGTTTTCCAAAGGACAGCCCATTCTGAATTTACAGCTGAGTCGACTAATCCCTTTAGTAAATTTGAACCAGAAAAAACACAGCTGAGTTGACTAATCCTTTTAGTAAGTTTGAACCAGAAAAAACTTCTGAATAAGTTTTCACCTCTTTGCTCCTTGTAAATTCACAAGTTGCCTGACCTTTATAGGTACTTAGCACCCTATTGTATTAATTCTAAAAATAGGCATGGCTTAAGTATGGGTGTAAACATTTCTCATTGTTCAGCAAGGAGTTTTCTCCCCTAAAGCAGTCCTAAGTACCTAGAGGTCCTCCCATTTCTGATCCAAGTAGAGTTCTCACATTTTAGATCTAAGCAGCTTCACTGTTTAAAATGGGGAATGGTCTTAACCAAATGTTCTAAGGTAGAGTCTGAGAATCTTTTAACATTCACAAGTCTGAGAAATTTCAAGATTCACACTCTTTATCTCTCTCTCTCTCCCTCCCTCCTCTCTCTCTCTCTCTCTCTCTCTCTCTGTCTCTCTGTCTCTTTGTTTCTCTCTCTCTCTCTCCCCCCTTTTCTCTCTTCCTTAATATCTTCCTCTATTGTAAAAATAAACTACCATTAATTCCATTTACTTGAGTAATTCATTTTGGGATTTAGAAATTAAATCCCTGGTGACCACCAATTTAATATTCAGTAAACCACAAAACTAGCAAAACCCTAAGGAAGAGAAGTAAGAGCTAGTGTATACATGGAGATTTTGAACCTTTGACTTCATTCCCCAGAAGTCCTTAGTTATTTCCCAAAATTCCCTATAATCTCTCCTGTATCTCCACATTGGCAAGATCACATTATTGGTATTTAACTCGTGGTAATGCCTCCCACACTCTCTCTTTTTTTTTTTTTGCATGATGTAGTATCAGCAGTGATGGTGGTAAGGTGGGGGAAATTTGAGAATGGCTAACCAGCCATGGGCACATGGTTTTTATTTTGTATCCTCTTTATTCCTTTATTTCTAATGATCTTTAATAAACCTCCTAAGCTATAATATTTTTATTATTAGAGATGTAATTTTAGATTTTACTGTGGCAATAGGGGTTAAGTGACTTGCCCAGGGTCACATAGCTAGGAAGTATCTGAGGCTAGATTTGAACCCAGGACCACTAGTCTCTAGGCCTGACTCTCAATCCATTGAGCCACTCAGCTGTCTCCTCAATAAATTATTAACACTGCTTAAAATTTACTCACATATATTGAGTTTCAGTATTGCTTTATATGCAAATAGGTAAATTATGCCTTTTTATATTCAAGATACAAGTCACATTGCTTTGCAGATATACCAGTGACTTATCAATACCATTTATAAATGACTGAGCATAGGATCATAGAGTGAAAGTTGGAAGGGACCTAACAGGTCATCTATTCCAACACCTTCATTTTATATGATAGGGAAACTGAGGCACAAAGAGATAAGACGATTTGCCTCAAGTTCAGCAGGTAGTAAGTACCATATTCACTATTTGAACCCAGGTCCTCTCAGTCCAAATCCAGGACTCTTTCCAATGTAGCATTTGGGAAAAGCAGACCGAGCATCACTGAGGGGCTCAAACCACCTCCATTGGGACCAGACTTCTCTGCCAGCTTCCTAATAATTCGCACGTTGGTCACTGTGGAGGCACAGCTCTCTTCTCTCCATCTGACTTAGTTAAATGCCTTTATATAAGGATTCAAGTATACAATTAGAGCGTTACATAAGACTTGATGGTATTTTTAGATGCTCATAACGGGGTATGAAATGTTGGTGATTTGCCCTGCATTCAATGCTGCTTTGCGGCAGCTGATCCATGTGTCTGCAAGAGTCTCAACTCAGCAGTGGGTTGGGTGAGGTGTGTGCAGGGGGTACCCCCACTGGCGCTAGCTAGACCATCATCCCAGGGTAAGGCAGAAAGCCTGCCGGGGAGAGCCAGAGAAGGAACTTGAATGGCTCCAACTCCATCCATTGGATGAGAATCAGGGACCCCCCTTCAGGAAGCCTTTCCTGCCACATCTAATCTCTATCTTTCCCGAACGAGCCCCATAAGGGGGAATGCCAAAGATCAAGGCACTAAGTCTGGAGTTGGTTCTTCCTTGAAGGGTGAGATATTATCGTTCATCGTTTCTGTATATGGGGGATCCCTGACTTGTTGGGATGGGGGAAACTACAGGAGCCAAAACACATGGCCATTTCCACAGGAGCCCCCCACAGCCCCCCCACCCTACCCCAGCTCAGCCCAGCAAATTGAGAACTCCCTGATCACCCCACCCCGGCTCCCCCTCTTTTGAGGAGAGGGAGAAATTACTGTGAAGCGGAATCAAGAAGATGGGATACCTTTTCTGCCCCGTTTCCTCCTACCAATATATATTCCACAGTCTTCAAAGCAGAAATTAGCTCTGCCTCTCCAAGACTGAAGCAAAGACAAAAATACCCATAGCTCATAAATTGAACCTTTCCAAACAATTTCTCCAGTGCTGATAAATGATGTAAATGGAAGTATTTATATAAAGCTTTAAGATTTACAAAACCCTTTGACACACGTCAACTCATCTGATCCTCACAATACTGGGAGGTTTACACTCATCCCTTTACAGATGAGGAAACTGAGGCAGACAGAGTTAGTGACTGCTGCTGCTGTTGTTGTTGCTATTGTCCCACTGCTAATAAGTGTTTGAACTTAAGCCTTCCTGTCTCCAATCCCAGTGCTCTACCCACTGAGCAACCCAGCTGGATTTGACTACATGAAATATTCTTTGCCCATTTTCTGGCATGGATCCCTTGGGCAGGCTGATGAAACCTTTGGATGCCTTCTTAGAATTATGTTTTTAAATGAGTAAAATAAAACACAGAGGGCTTTCTGTTGTTGTTCAGTTGTTTCAGTCGTGTCTGACTCTTCATGACCCCATTTGGTGTTTTTTGGGCAGAGATATTGGAGTGCTTTAACATTTCCTGTTCCATCTCTTTTGACAAATGAGGAAACTGAAGCCAGCAGGGCTAAGTGACTTGCTCAGTGACGGGCTAGGAAGTGTCTGAGTCAGATTTGAACTCAGGTTTTCCTGCCTTCAGGTCTGGCACTCCACCTAGCTGCCATGGGGTCATAAAGGAAACCAATCATATGGAAATGCTGTTATTGAAATGTTTTGTTGTTGTTGTTGCTGCTGCTGCTGCTGCTGTTTTTAAAAAGCTGAGTTCACAGACCCCTGGTTAAGAAGCCCTGGACTCACAATCTTCTGTGATTTAGAATCCTGTGGTCTTGAAGCTCATAATACAGCTCTAGAGAAGGGGAGATGGAGAAGTGTGTGGGCGAGGCAGATTGATGCAGTAAGGAAAAACACAAGAGATATACAGGTACACAAACCACTAGATTTGGGGTCCAAAGACCTGAGTTCAAATCCCAATGTTGATCCTTAACATCTACAAAGTTGGGGCCACTAGGTAGCTTAATGGTTAACATTCTAAGCCTTAAGTCTAGAAGACTCATTTTCCTGAGTTCAAATCCAGCCACAAACATGTCCTAGCTGTGTGACCCTAGACAAGTCATTTGACCCTGTTTGCCTCAGTTTTCTCATCTGTCAAATGACTGGAGAAGGATCTCTGCCAAGAAAGTCCCAAATGGGATCATGAAGAGTCAGACACAAAGGCACAATAAACAACCTACAAAGTTTCTTCTCTGCTCTATGCCAGAGTTTTCCTCTAAAAAGCAAGAAGAAACAGGAGGTCCTAGGTTCAAATCTGGCCTCAGACACTTCCCAGCTATGTGACCCTGGGCAAGTCACTTTACCCCCTATTGCCTAGCCCTGACCACTCTTCTGCCTTGGAGCCAATACACAGTATTGACTCCAAGACAGAAGGTAAGGGTTTTATAAAAAAAAGTAATAATTAAAAAAATAAAAATAAAAAGCAAGAAGTTTAGATGAGATCATTCCTAAGGTCTCTTTCTGCTCAAAAGCTATTGTAGGAAGGGACAGCTGGGTGGCAGTGGATTGAGAGCCAGCTCTAGAGATAGGAGGTCCTGGGTTCAAATCTGGTATCAGACACTTCCTAGCTGTGTGACCCTGGACAAGTCATTCAACCCCCACTGCCTAGCCCTTATTGCTCTTCTGCCTTAGAACCAATACAAGTATTGATTCTAAGATGGAAGGGAAGGGTTAAAAAAAAAAGCCACAGTAGGGGTAGCTGGGTGACTCAGTAGATGATCCTGGGTTCTAAGACAGGGTTGTTGGGGTTTTTTAATGTCCAGAGGTCCTAGCCCCAACACAGCCTGGGTTTGGCATCCATCGGGAAGATAGCTGAAGGCTCCCACAGACCCCATCAGCCCCTGCTGGGTTCTTAATGACTTCCCCCACGGTGATTCCACTAGAAAAGGAAGGAGGCTCCCTACAACCAAACCTAGAAGCCCAGCCTAGGAGGAGGAGGAGAACACAAATCCTTCAAGGCCACCCTTCATGGCTCGACTGTCCCCCAGACTGCAGCAGGAGGCCTTCTTCGGGCCCCAGCCACCATTCTCTCTCCCATTTGTGGTAATGACTCCCTCCCCCTCCTAGGGGACTCCCCCTGGTTTCTCTTGGAGGTGGGGGTGGGGGTAGGGCTGGGAGGGGCCTCAGTCTGAGCTGGAGGCTCTCTGCTTCATTACCCACTGGCTACAGCCTCCACATCAGAGGCGGAGGGCAGCCCATCGCTCATGGCATGATCGATGATTTAGTCAAGTGAACACAAGCTCTAACATCCCCATCTCGGTGTAGAAGTCGCTGCCTGGAAAGCCCGGCTTTCAAATGTCACTGTGATAGGAGGGAAAAGCTGAGCAATTTTTTTTTTTGAAGCCTGAAGGATGGGAAGCCCCCCCCCCCCATGTACCTCTGTGAAGAGGCCAATTCCAACTCCCAGTTGCCATGACAACAATAGTCTGCAGCAGGGCCTCATGTTCATACTAACGTGACCTGTAGGAAAGGGAGAAGGGCATCTCCTCTGAAACTTGGTTTGGGAGGGTGACTAGGCTTTCCCCTTCCTGAAGTATTTGCAAATGAAGGTAACAAACCGTGTCATTCAGAGAACGGAGAGCACATGCCTGGAATGGAAGATTATTGTGCTGTAAGAAACCAGGAGGAGGATGAATGCAGAGAAATACCAACAGACTTCCATGAACAGATACAGACAGAAGCAGGCAGAGAGAGCCCAGGGCTACAAGGAAAGAGCAACTTACATAAAGCAACTGAAAACAAGGGTTGCAAAATTATTAAAAAAAAGAAAACAGGTTTGAACCCAAAGGAGAGAGAAAAGAAAAAAAGCTGCCCCCACTTTTGCAGAGGTTTGTGGGAAGAGGTCCATGGCTGTGGGATATTGCGTATGTTGTCCCCTTTTCTCAGTGCATCATGTTTGTGGATATTTCCCTCTTTTTTCCTCTTAAAAAATATTTTTTTTATTAAAACCCTTACCTTCCGTCTTGGAGTCAATACTGTGGTTCCAAGGCAGAAGAGTGGTAAGGGCTAGGCAATGGGGGTCAAGTGACTTGCCCAGGGTCACACAGCTAGGAAGTGTCTGAGGCTAGATTTGAACCTAGGACCTCCTATTTCTATGCCTGGCTCTCAATCCACTGAGCCACCCAACTGCCCCCCTTAAAAATGATTTCTTATACGAGATAGATCTCTGGGAGTGAGGAGGAGAGGGATACGGGGGAAATTTTATGCAATGTAAAAACAAAAACAATTTATAAAAATTTTTAAGAGAATAGAAACCACTTATTAAGTTGAAAATCAACCTGAAGTTAAGTATCAAAGGGCCCTTGAGGGGGTCATCTTGTCCATCCTCCTGCTTCTAACTAAACCATCCCAGATAACTTGTGCTAGGAGATCCAGATCTAAAGTCAGAAGGTCTGGCTTCAAATAACTAGTATTTACTACCTGGGTGACCTTGGACTAATCACTTGCTTTCTTGGGTCATGTAACCAATGCGACTGAACCAAATTTCTGTGTTTATACAAACTGAATCCAATTTTGTAGCTTTCTCACTGAAAATTTTTTGACTCAGACCCCCACCCAGGGCTTTCCTCTGGTAATGTAAGAATTTGGCTTATGGGTAAAGAAAAAGACAGAGACAGAGAAAGAAAGGGGAAAACGGGAGAGGGAGGGAAAGAGGGGGAGAGCTAAAGACCTCCACTCAAATGTAAGCATTCAGGCTAAAAAGATGTCAAATATAGGACAGATTTTATTTAACTCAAAAATAGAAAGGATATGTGGCTGAGCCCAGAACTGTCAAGATAATTCTTCTCCTTACCTCTCCAGTGGGCCTCTATCTTCACCATCAAGATGGCGGTCCCAGACCCCGTAATTGTTAGGGCTTCCCTTCTGAAATAACCTGACCTCTACCCATTGGGGGTCTTCAGAAAGCCCAGAAGTTTCAGAAAGGAATAATAAAGTGGAGGAATTCCATGGAGACTGGAACGACCTTCAGGAAGTGATGCAGAGCGAGAGGAGCAGAACCAGGAGAACATTGTACACAGAGACTAATACACTGTGGTACAATCGAACGTAATGGACTTCTCCATTAGTGGCGGTGTAATGTCCCTGAACAATCTGCAGGGATCTAGGAGAAAAACACTATCCACAAGCAGAGGACAAACTGTGGGAGTGGAAACACTGAGGAAAAACAACTGCCCAACTACAGCGGTTGAGGGGACATGGCAGAGGAGAGACTCTAAATGAACACTCTAATGCAAATATTAACAACATGGCAATGGGTTCGAATCAAGAACACATGCGATACCCAGTGGAATCACGCGTCGGCTATGGGGGGTGGGGGTGGGAGGAAAAGAGAATGATCTTTGTCTTTAATGAATAATGCTTGGAAATGATCAAATAAAATATTATTTAAAAAAAAAAAAGAAAGCCCAGAAGTTTCAGGGAACAAATGAAGGATTCCCCTAAACCAGTCTGGCCAGAGAAGACCATCCCCGATGACCACCGATAAATGGATAAAGATGGCGTGCCCATTTCGCCCCTCTGAGATCTGACCCCTCCAGTCACTTGTGATTGCCAGTCACAATGTCAACCTCAGGCCCCCCTTTCCAAAGTTGCCTGTCCTTGAGGTCACATGCCAAACCCAAATGCTTTCCATACCCCCTAAAGTCACGGTCTCCAGCCCTCCTCTCCCCACTCTCCCTTGTCCGTAGTGTGACACCTATGAGTCCCAGGTCTCCTGCCCCTTTGTTTGTCAAGCATTCAGCTCTCCTGGAAAACCAATAAAAAGCCCACTTTTTGTCACTTGAGCCAGGCAGTCTTCTTCCAGCAAACCTGCCTCCTGCCCATCTCACTACTAAATCTTTTAACTTTCTTGGGGTGCATTTGGAATTCTTTAGGGGGAAATCCCCTCCCCATAACATCCCTATGTACAACTTGTGCATGTCTAAGTTTGGGGGGGTTATTTCAATGCAAGCTCTATGTGAACAGGGCTGTGTTTCAGTCTTCCTTTGAATCTCCAGGCTGTAACCCAGTGCCAGGTACAGTGTAAGGGCTTAATAAAAGCCTGTTGAAGAAACACTAGCAGTAGCAATTAGAGAAGAAAAAGAAATTGAAGGTATTAAAATAGGCAATGAAGAGACAAAGCTGTCACTCTTTGCAGATGGTCTACTTAAAGAATCCTAGAAAATACACTAAAATGCTAGTGGAAATAATCAACAACTTAAGCAAAGTTGCAGGATACAAAATAAACCCACATAAATCATCAGCATTTCTATTTATCTCCAACACATCTCAGCAGCAAGAATTAGAAAGAGAAATTCCATTCAAAATCACCCTAGACAATATAAAATACTTAGGATTCTATCTGCCGAGACAAACACAGGAACTATATGAACACAACTACAAAACACTCTCCACAAAAATAAAACTAGATCTAAACAATTGAAAAAACATTGTTTGCTCATGGGTAGGATGAGCCAACATAATAAAAATGACCATCCTACCCAAACTTATTTATCTATTTATTTAGTGCCATACCCATCAAACTACCAAAAAACTTTTTTACTGAATTAGAAAAAAACATAAGAAAGTTCATTTGGAAGAACAAAAGATCAAGGATATCCAGGGAAATAATGAAAAAAAAAATGCAAAGGAAGGAGGACTAGCAGTACCAGATCTCAAACTATATTACAAAGCAGCAGTCATCAAAACAATTTGGTACTGGCTAAGAGACAGAAAGGAGAATCAGTGGAATAGACTTGGGGTAAGTGATCTCGGCAAGACAGTATATGATAAACCCAAAGATCCCAGCTTTTGGGACAAAAACCCATTATTTGATAAAAACTGCTGGGAAAATTGGAAGACAGTGTGGAGAGATTAGGTTTGGATCAACACCTCACACCCTACAAGATAAACTCAGAATGGGTGAATGACTTGAATATAAAGAAGGAAATTATAAGTAAATTAGGTGAACACAGAATAGTATACTTGTCAGATCTTTGGGAAAGGAAAGATTTTAAAACCAAGCAAGAGCTAGAAAAAAATCACAAAATGTAAAATCAATAATTTTGAATACATCAAATTAAAAAGGGTTTTGTACAAACAAAACGAATGCATCCAAAATTAGAAGGGAAGTAACAAATTGGGAAACAATCTTCATAACAGAAACCTCCGACAAAGGTTTAATTACTCAAATTTACAAAGAGCTAAATCAGTTGTACAAAAAAAATCAAGCCATTCTCCAATTGATAAATGGGCAAGGGACATGAATAGGCAATTTTTAGTCAAAGAAATCAAAACTATTAATAAGCACATGAAAAGTGTTCTAAATCTCTTCTAATCAGAGAGCTGCAAATCAAAGCAACTCTGAGGTATCACCTCACACCTAGCAGATTGGCTAACATGACAGCAAAGGAAAGTAATGAATGCTGGAGGGTCTGTGGCAAAATTGGGACACTGATACATTGCTGGTGGAGTTGTGAATTGATCTAACCATTCTGGAGGGCAATTTGCAACTATGCCCAAAGGGCACTAAAAGACTATCTGCCCTTTGACCCAGCCATAGTACTGCTGGGTCTGTACCCCAAAGAGATAATGGACAAAAAGACTTGTACAAGAATATTCATAGCTGCACTCTTTGTGGTGGCAAAAAACTGGAAAATGAGGGGATGCCCTTCGATTGGGGAATGGCTGAACAAATTGTGGTATCTGTTGGTGATAGAATACTATTGTGCTCAAAGCAATAATAAAGTGGAGGAATTCCATGGAGACTGGAACAAGCTCCAGGAAGTGATGCAGAGTGAAAGGAGCAGAACCAGGAGAACATTGTACACAGAGGGATACACTGTGGTACAATCGAATGTAATGGACTCCTCCATTAGTGACAATGCATTGATCCTGAATAACCCGGAGGGATCTATGAGAAAGAACACTATCCACATTCAGAGGGAAAACTGTGGGAGTAGAAACACAGAAGAAAAACAACTGCTTGATTACATGGGTGGAGGGGATATGTCTGGGGATATAGATGCTAAAGGATCACCCTAGTACAAACACCAACAACTTGAAAATAGAGTGGAATTGCGCATTGGCTACTGGAAGGGTGGGGGAAGGGAAGGGAGAGAGAATATGATTCTTGTAACCAAGGAATAATGTTCTAAACTGACTTAAAAAAAATAAAATAATAAAATAAAATCTAAAATAAAATAAAAATTAATTAATTAATTAAGTGAATTTTTTTTAAAGCCTGTTGACCATCTGACAGACTGCCCCTTTCCTGAATGGGTCACCACCCCAAATACCCCAAAGGGAAGAAATTCAGGGCTCCCATAGGCAGCTGGTAGGGATAGCTACTTTCCCCCAACAAACTCTCCAGTCCTTCAGCCTCCTCTCTCCAAGACCTGCACAGTCTGCATGACTCAAAATAAAAGTGTCAGGCAAAGTCCTATTCCTCCCCACCATGACTCTAAACCTCTTCCTCATTGATTCTGACTGCAGTTCTCAGCTTGAACCAGGCAGGAGCTTTGAGGGGAAGAAGGGAACAAGCACTTACTAAACCTGCTTAGGAATGTTATCTCCTTTGAGCCTCAAACAAAACAACTCTGTGAGATAAGTGCTATTAATATTCCCTCTTACAGTTAAGGAAACTGAGCAGGTGGCAATTAAGTGACTTGCCCAAGGTCACACAGCTAGTAAATAGCTGAAGCTGGATTTGAACCACCTGATTCTTTCCAATGTGCCACCTAGCTGCCTGCTTTGCCCAGGAATTAACTCCTCTGTTACTCCACTGCAATGGCTCCATTGTCCCCAGTTCACCATTCTGTAAATCCCAGGTTACTTTAGGAATTTTAGACCAACATGACCTCTCCTTCCATCTGCTATCATCCCTGGGGCCATGTGTTTTCCTGGAAAGGTCCTGTGGTCCCATAGTCTTCCTCCCAGGGATTCAAGTTGGCATCTGAATTTAAGGGCAGCTAGAGGGCACAGTGCTGGGCTTGGAGTCATGAAGACTCCATTTCCTAATTTCAAATCTGGCCTCAAGTACTTCCTAGCTGTGTGACCTTGGTTTAGTCACTTAACCCTGTTTGTCTCAGTTTCCTCATCTATTAAAATGAGCTGGAGAAGGAAATGACAAATCACTCCAATATCTTTATCTAGAAAACCCCAAATGGGATCATGGAGAGTCGGATACAACTAATCAACCAAAAGAAGAAATCTGCATTTAATCTATTTCCCCTCCCCAATATCTCTCTTCAATTTTTCTACCCCTACACTCTCTGCAGAACTCCCATTTGAAGGCAAAACCTAAGGGTGCTTTTCAGGTGAAAGAACTAGCCATCAGCACCAAGGTGGCATTCACCAGACAGCTGGGACCCAGGTCAAGACACACCTTGTCAAGGAATTGACTTTGTCCCAAACATACCACAACTGGCTTGGGAGATAGTAGAGAGAGAAGGGATTCTTTCTTGGAGTCTACCTAGGCACACACAACTACATGTAAAATAACGAAAGAGCACAAAAAAGTCAAATACTATGTAACTAACTCTAATGATTAATCCTAGCCTCAAAGAAGAGATGAGGTGGAGGCCTATGGGTAAAGGAGGTTGTATTTGCTACCAGGTGCAACGGATATGGTGACAGTTCACTGGGTAGAGGAGTTAGGATTTTTTTAGCCAATAAAAAACAAAGATATCAATAAAACTTTAAGAAATAAAATAAAACAATAGGCTTGGGTGATCTCTAAGGTGCCTTTCACTTCCAAATTCATGCTTAAATAACACAGTGCCCTCTATCATTTGTTCCAACAAAGACCACTCTCACTGTCATTCTCATTTCCTTACAGTTTGACAAAATATGAATTGATTCACAAGTATTTGAGTCCTTACTCTGTGCCTAGAAATATGAGCAAGGGCAAGGAAGAGAGACACAAAAAAATTATGAAATGCTATCTATTCCCTCAAGGAAGGAAAGATGGAAGAAGGAAGAGAAAAAGGAAGGAAGGAAGGAAGGAAGGAAGGAAGGAAGGAAGGAAGGAAGGAAGGAAGGAAGGAAGGAAGGAAGGAAGGAAGGAAGGAAGGAAGGAAGGAAGGAAGGAAGGAAGGAAGGAAGGAAGGAAGGAAGGAAGGAAGGAAGGTGGGAGGAAAGAGGGAGGAAAGAAACACTTAAAGTGCCTATTACTTGCCAGGTACTCTGCTAAGTGCTTTACAATTATCTTATTTGATCCTGACAACAATTCCTTTTTTTTTATTTAAAAAATATTTTTATAAACAATTTCATGCATCTCCTGCCCACCAGGATAAGAATCACTGATTTTGAGATTATCCTTCTTTTAGACATCAGAGGAGTTCTTTAGTTCCTTTTTTTAATTGAAAATTTTTATTTAATTAATTAATTTAGAATATTTTTCCGTGGTTACATGATTCATGTTCTTTCCCTTTCCTCCTCCCTCCACCCGAACCCCCCAGACGAGCAATTCCACTGGGTTTTACATGTATTGTTGATCAAGACCTATTTCCATATTATTGATAATCACACTAGGGTGATCATTTAGGCCTGACAACTGAGGAATATAGCTTATAGCTGAGGAAACTGAGGCAGAGGTTAAGTGACTTTCCTGAATAGCTATTACATGTCTGAGGTTATATTTGAACTCAGGTCTTCAAACTGTAGGTCTTTGGTCTATCTACTACACTGCCAAGATTACAACCTCATTTTAGAGATCAGACATAGATTTATTCATTCAATCATTTATTCGTTCCTCAGTGCCTCGCACGGTGTCTGGCACATAGTAGATATCTAATAATGCTTAAGGATTGCCTGACAAACATCTAGAACCTACTCCGACTCTAGCACCATGCTAGGTACTAGAAGAAATGCCAACCATAAGGAGGACCCAGTCCCTGCGCTCAAGAAGCTGAGTCCACTAAGAATTGGAGTCACTAGTATATGAACAGGGAATACAAGCCATAAGCCATCAGCAGCTAGACTGGAAACTCTTTGAAAGCAGGGAGTGTACATTAGGTAAACGTCCCATCTCCCTCAGTACTTGGCATCGTGATGCAAGTTATAGGAACATATTTGTTCAATAAACTAAAGAATGAATGAACAAGTGCTGCAGAGTTCTACACGTGCACACACACATAGTAGGTGCTTAGTAAATGCTTATTGAACAAAGGAGGAATGAATGAATGAATGAATGAATGAATGAATGAATGAATGAATGAAAGCAGGAATGAATGAACAAGCATTGTAGGAGTTCAAAGGAAAGAGAGATCATCAGAAACTGGAACAAAACAATCTTCATGACAGAAACCCAACTTGAAAGGGGCTAAGATTTCAACAGCCAGAAGGAAGAAGGGAGGGTATTCTAGGTGCTGGGAACAGCATGAGCAAAGATAGAGGGAAAAAAATTAACAACCCACTGAGATGTGTGGAAGAGATAAGTTTGGATATCATAAAAATTGACATTTGTTTAACATTTTAATGCTTATAAGGTCCTTTGTACATGTTATCTTACTTGATCCTCGCACTATCCTTGGGGGGTAAGCACTACAGATATTAGCTGTTGTTATGCCCATTTTACAGATGGAGAAACTCAGGCTCTGAGGTAATGACTTGACCACAATCACAGAGATAGTAAGGTGGTAGATTCAAACATAGGTGTCTGTCAAATTTCAATTCAATCCTCAGCGGCTACAGAGCCAGTCCTAGAGATGGAAGGTCTTGGGTTCCAATCTGACCTCAGATACTTCCTAGTTATGTGACACCCCTCCCCTCCACCCAAGTCTCCAAGAAAGTCCACATTTAAGGTGTAGCAGGAGAAGAGCCAGGCAAGGAGGCAGGGAAGACCAGGCTGGAGAGAAAGAAATCAACTGAGGAATGTTTGACTTCACCAAAGTCAAGCAAAGCAGGGCATTGACTGTGGTCAACGAAGCCAAATGTAGCAGAAAGGGCCAAAATTCAGAGGATCCTGTGGCAGCTGGGTGGCTCAGTCGATAGAGTGCCAGGCCTAGGGATGGGAGGTCTTGGGTTCCAATCTTACCTCAGATATTTCCTAACTATGTGACCCTGCCCAAGTAACTTAACCCTTATGGTCTAGCCCTTATCATTCTTCTGCCCAGAACCAATATGCAGTATTGAGTCTAAGACAGAGAAGGTAAGGGCAATTTTTAAAATTCAGAAGATCCTGCTGGGAGGGTTCTCAGTGGTCCAGTCCAAGTCCATTTTCCAAATGTGGAAACTGAAGGCCAGGACAGTACAGTCACTTGCCTAAGGTCACACCAAGGAAGTATCAGAGGCAGAATTTGAAGATTCTCTAATTCCCAAAGCCAGGGCTCTTTAATTTTCTATTAATGCAATTCCATTAAAGGAACATTTATCAGGTGCCTACTCTGGGCAAATCTTTGTGCCAGCACTAAGGATTCAAAGACAAAAGTACACAGATAAGCAAATACAAAGTCACACAAATTAATTTTAAGGAGAAGAAAGATGTGGGAGCCTGGAAAGGAATGATGGGGCCTTGCCTGGAGTCTGGGCTGGACCTTGATTGAAGGCTTCCTTCCTAACTGATTAAGGGACCTAAGAGGTGACTGATGACTTCAAGGAGGAAATTCTGAAGAAAGGTAAGAATGTTTCATTGAGTTCAGGGTGTGGGTGGAGAGGAAATGGAGGCAATATGGATAGAAATCTGACAATGTAAGGAAGGAGATGGGTTGATTGCAAACAAAGGCAAATTGTTTTGTTTGTTTTTTAACCCTCTCTGGGGTTCAAGATAAGAGAGACAAGAATGTTTGAGTTAAAAAAAAATAACTAGGGTGAAAGTGATAGAGCAAGAGGGGATAAATGTGAAAGCTAGAGCTCTGGAGAGCTGGACAATGGAATCCACCAGCCCGAGTTCTCATCCTGCCTGTGTGTCATAGTTTCTCTATCTGTAAAAACAGGAAAGGCAGCAGGTTTCAGTGAAATACTGGAATTGTAATCAGTGGGTCTATTCTACATCCAACTCTGCCACTTACTACTTATGTGATCTTGGGCAAGTCATGTCTCTACTCCAGGCCTCAGGTTCCTTCTCTGCAAAATGATGAGGGGGTGTAATAATTAAAAATATTAATTTTAATTATTATAGGGAAAGTGTCTTATCTTCTGAGAGTCCAAACTTAGGGAACCTCAGAGACCATTTAGCTACAACCCCCCATTTAAAACAAAAAACCAAAGACAAAAAAAAAAAGAAACCCTTACCTTCCATCTTAGAATCAATATTGGTTCAAAGTCAGAAAAGCTGTAAGGGCTAGGCAATAGGGATGAAGTGATTTGGGCAGTATCTGAGTATCTGAGGTCAAATTTGAACCCAGGACCTCCCATCTCTAAGCCTGACATGGAGCCATCTTGCTACTCCCTCTCATTAGAAATGAAGACATTTAAATGAACATCCTACCCAAACTTATTTATCTATTTAGTGCCATGCCCATTGAACTTCCAAAAAATTTCTTTACTGATTTAGAAAAAAACATAAAATTCATTTGGAAGAACAAAAGATCAAGGATATCCAGGGAAATAATGAAAAAAAAAACACAAATGAGGGGGGCCTAGCAGTCCCAGATCTCAAACTATATTACAAAGCAGCAGTCATCAAAAAAAATTTGGTACTGGCTAAGAGACAGAAAGGAGGATCAGTGGAATAGACTTGGGGTAAATGACCTCAGCAAGACAGTATATGATAAACCCAAAGATCCCAGCTTTTGGGACAAAAATCCACTATTCGATAAAAACTGCTGGGAAAATTGGAAGACAGTGTGGAGAGACTAGGAATAGATCAACACCTCACACCCTACACCAAGATAAATTCAAAATGGGTGAATGACTTGAACATAAAGAAGGAAAGTATAAGAAAATTAGGCAAACACAGAATAGTATACATGTCAGACCTGTGGGAAGGGAAAGACTAAAACCAAGCAAGACATAGAAAGAGTCACAAAATGTAAAATAAACAATTTTGACTACATCAAATTAAAAAGCTTTTGCACAAACAAAACCAATGTAACTAAAATCAGAAGGGAAGCAACAAATTGGGAAACAATCTTCATAAAAACCTCTGACAAAGGTTTAATTACTCAAATTTACAAAGAGCTAAATCAATTGTACAAAAAATCAAGCCATTCTCCAATTGATAAATGGGCAAGGGACATGAATAGGCAGTTTTCAGTCAAAGAAATCAAAACTATTAATAAGCACATGAAAAAGTGTTCTAAATCTCTTATAATCAGAAAAATGCAAATCAAAACAACTCTGAGGTATCACCTCACACCTAGCAGATTGGCTAACATGACAGCTATGGAAAGTAATGCATGCTGGAGGGGATGTGGCAAAGTTGGCACATTAATGCATTGCTGGTGGAGTTGTGAACTGATCCAACCATTCTGGAGGGCAATTTGGAACTATGCCCAAAGGGTGATAAAAGACTGTCTGCCCTTTGATCCAGCCATAGCACTGCTGGGTTTGTACCCCAAAGAGATAATAAGGGAAAAGACTTGTACAAGAATATTCATAGCTGCACTCTTTGTGGTGGCAAAAAACTGGAAAATGAGGGGATGCCCTTCAATTGGGGAATGGCTGAACATGTGTATCTGTTGGTGATAGAATACTATTGTGCTAAAAGGAATAATAAAGTGGAGGAATTCCATGGAGACTGGAACAAGCTCCAGGAAGTGATGCAGAGTGAAAGGAGCAGAACCAGGAAAACATTGTACACAGAGACTGATACACTGTGGTACAATCGAAGGTGATGGACTTCTCCATTAGTGGCAATGCAATGACCCTGAACAATCTGCAGGGATCTAAAAAACACTATCCACAAGCAGAGGATAAACTATGGGAGTAAAAACAACGAGGAAAAGCAACTGCCTGACTACAGGGGTGGAGGGGATACGACTGAGGAGAGACTCTAAATGAACACTCTAATACAAATACCAACAACAGAGAAATGGGTTCGAATCAAGAACACATGTGATACCCAGTAGAATCGCACATCAGCTATGGGAGGGTGTCAATGAGCAATTAATAAATCTATACCATGGGTCAGGCACTGTGCTAGATACTAGAGATATAAAGATTTAAAAGAAAAAACAGTCCCTCTCTTTAAGAGATTATGGTCTAGCTAGGGGAAATAATGTGGACAGGTATCATTACATACAAAGGTAGATTCGTTCTTCATTTTGAAGAAGACTAACGACAGCACAGAGGGAATTGGAATTAAGTGAGGCAGAGTTAGTTGCAGAAAGTCATCAGCCTCACTCCCTCTTCCAGTCATCAAAGGCACTCCACAGTGCCTCCTGCTTCAGCTGCCTTCATGGTAGCTGGAGCGAGTTGATCATCCACCCATTCTTCCAGGAGTCTTCATTCTTAAGGCAGACACCCCCCTAACTTCCAGATGGGCTTGAGGCTTCTAGGTTGCCCTACAGGTTAGCCCCTCTGCCAAGATGTAAAGTTTAACTGGGATGTGATGCTGCTCATGCCACAGCTTCTTGGAGCCACAGGTGAGAGCTGGGTGAAAAGTAGACCCCAAAGAAGAACAAATGCCCTGAAAATTGCTCATCAAGGCCTCACATCAGAGGTCTAAGTTCTCAAAGGAAACTAGAGATGGAGAGATGAAAAGGAAGTGCATTCCAGGCATAAGGGACCGCCAAATACAGGGCTACATATGAAGAACAAAAGTGGACTAGACAAATGTACATAAGCTGACTTGCAGCTCTAAATCTATGCTATCATGAACCTCTCTAAGTCTGTTTCCTCCTTTGTTAAAAAAATTAAAAAAAGTGTGGTGGACTTGATAACATCCAATTCTAAATGTATGCTTCTCACTACTGGGTCTGTATCCCAAAAAGATAATAAAAAAGGGGAAGGACCTGCTTGTACAAAAATATTTGTAGCAGCCCTTTTTGTGGTGGCAAAGAACTGGAAATTGAGGGGGGGTGTTCATCAGTGGGGAATGGATGAGCAAATTGTGATATATGTTGGTGATGGAAAACTATTGTGCTGCAAGGAATGATGAGCTGGAGGATTTCAGAGGGCTGGAAAGACCTCCATGAACTGATGCAGAGTGAAACAAGCAGAAACAGAAGAACATTGTACACAGTAACAGCAATGCTGTGGAAGGATCAACTGGGAAAGACTTGGCTACTCTCAGCAGTACAATGATCTGGGTCAATTCTGGAGGTCTTTTTATTTTTATTTTTGAAGGTCTTATGACAAAGAATGTTACACAACACCAGAGAAAGGACTGTGGAAGTCAGATGCAGATCAAAGCATGCTGTCTCTCATTCATTTATTTAGGGTTTTATTTGGGGGGGGGGAGGGTTTATATGAATAATCTCTTATGATGAACAATATGGAGGAAGATTTTGCATGATAATACATGCATGTATAACAGATCAAATTGCTTACCATCACCAAGGGGAAGGGAAAGAAGGAGGGGAGGGAGACAATTTGAGTCTTATAACTTTAAAAAACTTATGTGGAAAATGATGACATGTAATGAGCAAAATAAAATATCTTTGACTTTTGAAAAATGGGGGGCAGCTGGGTTGTTCAGTGGATGGAGAGCCAGACCCAGAGATGGGAGGTCCTGGGTTCAAATTTGACCTCCAACACTTCCCAGCTATGTGACCCTAGGCAAGTGCCTTAAGCCCCATTGCCTAGCCCTTACCTCTCTTCTGCCTTGGAACCAATACACAGTATTGATTCTAAAACGGAAGATAAGGGTAAAAAAAAAAATCAGAGGGGCAGCTAGGTGATACAGCAGATAAGAGTATCAGACTGGGAGTTGGGAGGATGTGGGTTCAAATTTGATCTCTGACACTTCCTAGCTGGGTGACCCTGGGCAAGTCACTTGACCCCCATTGCCTAGCCCTTGCCTCTCTTCTGCCTTGGAACCAATACACAGTACAGATTCTAAGGCGGAAGGTGGGGTTTAAAAAAGAGGTATGATTCGAATAGCCTTCCTGCCTACCTCCCAGAATAGTGACGTAAATCAAACGAGTGTGGCATTTTCTGAAAATCAATTGCACTGAAAAGTATCAGATATTGTCATTACAGGTCATGGTCATCCTTCCTGGGGTTCTAGACCTGCCACTCCTAGGAGAGAGGGAGAAGAGAGGCAGCCAGAGAAAGAAAGGGGAGAGAGGAGAAGCAGATAGCCTGACAGACCCAGGAGACAGTCAGAGGACAGAGAGGAAGGAGAGAGGGAGCCCAGTCCGTCACCGCCCCTACCAGACGCTTAGGCACTCAGGAAGAGCTAACCTGAGATGCAGCGAGTGACTCACTCCCTTCTTCTGTCAAGTGGACCAGCAGGAGACAGCCTGCCTGTGCCCCAGCATTAGCCAGCAGGGCCCTGCGGCTGCTTCCGAGAGGGCCCGACAGAGGGACTGAGTACGCGTGGGTGTCTCGGTGTCAGTCTCCCACGGGCTCTGATTGTGCCTGCCTGTTCCTGCCGCAGGAAAAGCTGTGCTCTGCTGTCCAGGCTGTGACAGAAAACCCAGACCACCGAGCCGAATTCCTTGTACTGGGGCAGCTAATCAAGATCTGCAGGAGGTGACCCTCCCTCCCCAACTATCATCCTCTCCCAGACACTAGCTGTAATGATCCCAGATAAACTCCTTCTCCTCTCTGAACCTGTTTCTTCCTCTCTAAAAAGCGAGGGGGTTGGCCCAAGTGCTCCCTCTGTCCAGTGTCACCCTATAAGCCAGAGAGGCAAACGTATTTTTTAAAGAAGGAAACTGAGGCTCAAAGCGGGGGAGGGATTTATCCTCATTTTCTAGAGAAGGTGATGGGCTCAAATAGGGGAGGGACTCGTCCAGGGTCCTTCCAGCCTAGTAAGCGCAGCAGGTGTCACGGCCATCCAGGGCGGAACATCTCTCTCTCTCTCTCTAGCCCGTACCGAGGAAGCCGGCTACTAAATATAGCTTGGAAGGACAATGTATCTCTGGTCCCTGACGGCGAGCTCGTCCCCACACTCGAGCACGCGGTCAGTTGCGCAGCAGCGCCACCTGGTGTCCGTATGTGTCCGGGAGGAATCGGCCCAAGCCTCGGGGGTCCGCGGGCCCCGCCCACTCCTGCCCACACCCCTGCCAGGCCCGCTCCCGTAGGTGCCCTCCCTTACGGGCGCGCCGAGCCCCTTCCGAGGTTCCCCCGGCAGAAGTTCTGCCCCTCTGGGGAGCAACCGGTTTCGAGGAGACGCCCTGGGCTGCTTGCCGGGAGCGGCGCGGGGCCAGGAAGTTCAGCTCCTGCCCCCGGATTCCCGCAGCGTCCGCGCCTCAGGCCAGGAAGCCCACTGGGGCCGCATCCCAACTCCAAGGCACCCTAGACCCCCCCCCCCCCCTCCAGACCTTGCCCCACAGCCTCGCCTCCCGGCTCTCTCCATAACCCGCCCAGCCCGCACAGAGAACGCGCCTTCTCCAAGAGGGGAGCGGGGCGGGTAGCACTGCCCCGCCTTCCCCTGCTTACCTGAGCTTGTGGGGAGCCGGGCCTCGCTGACCGCCTTGAGCGCTCTCCGAGCGCCCCTTGGCGGGGACTGCTGGCAACAGCGCCCTCACCGGCTAAGCCTCGCCCGACCTGGCGCCGGGATGTGCCTGGAACTTGTGCCCATCCCAGCTCGTGCCCCAACTCTAGGCTCTCATTCTTTTGTTGTTTGTTTTTAAACCCTCACCTTCCGTCTTGGAATCAATATTGTGTATTGGTTCCAAGGCGGAAGAAGGGTAAGGACTAGGCAATGGGGGTTAAGTGACTTGCCCAGGGTCACACAGCTAAGGAAGTGTCTGACACCAAATTGGAACCCAAGAACTTCCTTTTTTTTTTAATTTGGAAAATTTTATTTAATTAATTTAGAATATTTTCCATGATTACAAGATTCCTGTTCTTTCCCTCCCCTCCCTTACTCGACATGCAATTCCACTAGGTTTTACAGGTGTCATTGATCAAGATCTATTTCCATATTATTGCTATTTGCCTTAGGGTGATGGTTTAGAGTCTACATCCACACATCATATCCCCATCGACTCATGTGATCAAGCAGTAGTTTTTCTTCTGCGTTTCTGCTCCCACAGTTCTTCCTCAGGATGTGGCTAGTAGAACTTCCCTTTCTGAATCTGGCTCTCAATCCACTGAGCCACCTAGCTGCCCCTGGAATCTCTTTATTAAGAGACATTATCCCAGACTACCAGGCAGGCTTCATTCACCCAAGCTCTCAGTTGGAGGGGACCCCCAGGTCACTTCGTGGGATGTTCTTGAACAGAAATCCCTTCACCCAACATAACCCCCAAGTGAGGGATCCAGCCATAGTGAAGGGATCACCCCCAGATGGTAGGAAGCCTAATTTTGCCGACTTGCAACTCTGGCCCATTGCTCCTGGATCTGTTCTCCAGAGGCAAACTGGTCCTGCTTTTTGCTACACTGAGAGGTGGGGAGAGGAAGAGATTATAAGAGAATTCATCCTATGACCTCCAAGAGACCCAGAGAGGCAGGAAGTGCTATGTTTGGCAAGTCACTCTGGGCCTCAGTTTCCTCCTCTGGAAAAAGAGAGAAATGGATCAGATCCTATCTCTTCCCTTCTCTGCCATCCCTCCCAGCTCCAAATCCTGTAATGCTTACAGAGCTTCTGGGGGTGATGCCCCACACACAAAGGGGCAGATAGGCAGGGACTAGAATAAGGCTTTAGAAAATATACTGTTACTCAAAGAAGTCCCAAGAGGAAAGGCCTCATGTGCTGTCTGAGCTGAGTTTTGAGGAAAGCTGGGGATTCTGGAAGTCAGAGGTCAGAAAGAGGCATTCTAGGCATGTGCAAAGTCAGTTAGGAGTTGGAATGATGGTTAGAGGAAACAGCCAGAAAACTGTATGTGTGTCTTTTATTTTTTAAACTTTAATCTTTTTAAAAAAATATTTTCCCCAATTACATGTAAAATCAATTTTTAAAAATCCGTTACCTTCTGTCTTAGAATCAATACTAAGTAAGGGTTCCAAGGCAGAAGACAGGCAAGAACTAAGCAATTGGGATAAAGTGACTTGTCCAGGGTCACATAGCTAGGAAGAATATTAAGCCAAATTTGAACCCAGGACTGCCCTTATAAAAAACAATTTTTGCCTTTTTTTTCCTTTTTACATCCAACTTTTTTGACTGGGACAAAGAGTGTAGAAAGAGGAACTAATGTGAAGAAACTGAGTCCCAGAAATTAAATGACCTGCACATGGTCACATTTAGTGGGAGAGGTAGGATTCAAATTCAGGTCTCATGAGTTTTAACCCCAGTGATATTTCTAGTGTACCTCACTGTCCCCCATAGTGGAGATGGACTGTAAGCAATGCTCTATCAGGGAAGACGACTCAATAGAGGAAACAAGACTGTCTGCCATAGCCCTCTGCTACAGTGAACTAGTTTATATTGTTGG
Organism: Monodelphis domestica; assembly: GCF_027887165.1. Lineage (NCBI taxonomy): Eukaryota > Metazoa > Chordata > Mammalia > Didelphimorphia > Didelphidae > Monodelphis > Monodelphis domestica. The sequence continues at coordinate 510,186,232 of NC_077228.1, read as the reverse complement.
CATGAATCTCCTCCCAATAGACCAAAAATCTTGGGGATTTGGGTTTAGGAGCAAAAATGGGTAGGACAGCTTACTTGAGTTTCTTGTTAGTGGTAGCCAGTACCAGGAAAGTAGATGGCAGGAGGGAAATCTTTCACTTACAAAGCCACTTCCTTTCCCTCCCCATCTGAGGTGGTCTTAAGCCTCCTCAGCATCCTGGTCATCTTCCCTCAAACCTGAGCCAATTTGTCAGCAGAGAGGAGTCTGCTGTGGAAAGTTTTCAGTATTATGCTAAGGATTCTTGCATTTTATCCTAGTTTCCCAGGTTGAAAAAGAGCATGTGACACCTCACCTGTATCAAGGTGAAATGGGGTCTGGGGTCACCTGTAAGTGATTCTCTAAAAAGAAGGGATTACTGCCTGCCCTTGTGTCTCTGGACTGAGGCTCTTGTAAGATCCCCTTCTCCCTAACAGTCCAAGGAAGTAAGAGAGGCACCTGCTGGAGCCAGTTCAGATGATTCAGGAGAGTTGATAGTCAAATGTCAAGAAGCAGCAAACTGCAGACTAGTACTAGGTTTATTGTTTTGTTGCTTGTCTGCTCAGGAAAGTGATGGAGGAGATGTTATTACTTTAAGGTAACTTTCAATATGTATACCTACATTTTGGGGGTGGGGATAACCAGCTGTTAAAAATAACCAGCATCTGGGGCAGCTAGGTGGCTCAGTGTATTGAGAGTCAGACCCAGAGAGGGGAGGTCCTGGGTTCAAATCTGGCATCAGACACTTCCTAGATGTGTGACCCTGGCCAAGTCACTTCTTAACCCACATTAGCTAGTCCTTTCCATTCTTCTGCCTTAGAACCAATACCCAGTATTGATTCTAAGATGGAAGGTAAGAATTTTTAATTAAAAAAAATAATAATAAATAAAATTTACCAGCACTGCCCTGGAGGGAGATGTTGAATACACAGGCTGAAGATATCATGGGTCTCAATTCAAGACAGCCAAGAGTTATTGGCTTAAGGAATTCTGAACTGGATAAGATGAAATTCAATAAAGATAAATATAAAATATTACATTTCAGTTTTAAAAATCAACATTACAAGTACAAGATGGAGGAGGCTGAACATGGATGTCTTCCATCAATATATTTTAAGCCTCAAAATGCTCTACAGACAAATTAACTTGGGAAACTGACTTAATATATCAAAAACTACTTTAAAAACCTCTACCATGCATATAAGCAGCACAATACGGAGAGAGAGAGATCAGAGATATTATCATTATAAATTTAGACCTAGAAGGGACTTTAGAGGTCATCTAGACCAATTCTCTCATTTTACAATTGAGGAAATTGAAATCTCATGAAGTTAAGAGAAGGGAGAAAAAAAATTAAGTGTAAATTTTCTATTTGAATAAAATAAAGATAAAATTTTTAAAAAAGAAATACAAAAAACAAGAAGTTAAGAGACTTGCCTAAGGTCACAAAGTAGTGAGAGATTTGAACCCAGATCATCTGACTCCAAATCTAGTGTGCTTATCCCAAAACTGTAGTCTGCAAATCTGATGGGCATACCCTCTCTACTTTTATCTTAGTCACTGAAGGGGAAAAAATTGTTTTATGGCACAGAACCAAACATGGGTCCCAGTGGCACTCCACAGAAAACCTCTTTCTAAGTTGCCATCAAGCTGTTCATGACTTCCTCTGTGAATCTGTCCATCCAAGCAGTTCTGAATCATCTGAATGGTATTATCTTCTAGCCACATCTGTCCATCTTTTCCAAGAGAATGGTGAGAGACATTTTATCAAAGGCTTTTCTAAAATCTAAATCATCAACATGGACAAGATCCCTCTGACTTGTTTTGGGAACTTTGCCCCCCCACAAAAAGGAAATAAGGTTAATCTGACATGGACCTCTTCTTTTCTATTAAATTCTTTTATTTATGATGGGGAATGCTATCCACCTCCAGAAGAAAAACTGTTGAAGTCAGATGGATGCAAATGAAAGTACACTCTCTTTCACATCAGTGTATGTATGGCTTTATGGGGGGGGGGGGGGTGTAGAGTGTGCTCTTACAACAATGACCAATGTGGAAGTAGGTTTTGCATGATAATAAAAATAATGTTTTAAAATGAATTATTTTTTCTATCAAAAAAAAATCATCTTCTCTTTCTTCCTCTCTTCATTGAAAGAGAAAGAAAAACAAATCCCAATGCTTGTTTACAAACATGTATAGTTAAGCTGGACAAATCCATGCATTGTCCAGGACTTGACTATTCCTTGATGAAGCCAAGATGGCTTAAGATCACTAACCATCTCTCTCTCTCTCTCTCTCTCTCTCTCTCTCTCTCTCTCTCTCTCTCTCTCTCTCTCTCTCTCTCTGTCTCTCTCTCTGTCTCTATCTCTCTGTCTCTCTGTCTCTCTGTCTCTCTGTCTCTCTCTCTCTCTCTCTCTCTCTCTCTCTCTCTCTTTAACCCATACCTTCCATCTTAGAATCAATTCTGTGTTTTGGTTCCCAGGCAGAAGAATGGTAAGGGGGGGGGGGGGCAGTGGGGGGAGGGGGAAGAAAGTGCCTTGCCCAGGGTCACAAAGCCAGGAAGTATCTGAAATCATATTTGAACCCAAAACCTCCTGTCTCTAAGACTGGCTCTCAATTCACTGAGCACCTAAAGCTGCCCTTCAACCCTCTCTCTCTCTTTTTCTGTTTTAAACCCTTACCTTCCATCTTGGAATCATTGCAGTGTATTGGTTCCAAGGCAGAAGAGTAGTAAGGGTTAGGCAATGGGGGTTAAGTGACTTGCCCAGGGTCACACAGCTGGGAAGTGTCTGAGGCTATATTTGAACCTAGGACTTCCGGTCTCTAGTCCTGGCTCTCAATCCACAGAGCTACCCAGCTGCCCCCCAACCACTCTCTTTAATGAACCTTCCTAGAATTTCCCAGTGAGTAAAAGTCAAGCTCACTGGCCTGTGGTTTGCAGTAAACAATTTTCTTCTCTTTTTTTTTTAAATGGGAATTTGCCCTTCTTCAATCTTGTGCTGTTTCTTTGTTCTCCAAAATCTTTCAAATATCAAAATAATTCTTTGAAGATTTACGGCTGTAGTGCATTTGGTCCAGATGACATGAATCCAAGACTGGCAAGGTTATTCTCCCCTCTACACTGTCAGACATTTTTGTTCTGATATTTCTAATGCAAAGTTCATTCTCCTTGGCAGGAAAAGCAAAATCAGGATAAAAATTGAGTGGCTCAGCCTTTTCTCCCTCTTCATTTATCATTCATGCCTCCACTCTAAGCAGTAATACTATCTTCTCTTTGATCCTTCTCTTTCTCCCAAAGCAGCTTGAAAAGAAACCCTTGTGTCCTTTACTTTCTCCACCAAAATCATCTTATTATTCTGAGCTTTTCTGGTGCTTCTGACCAGTCTGTGCCACACTCATATTCATTCTACCCTTGCTTGGCTTCGGTGATTTCTCTTTAAAATCTAAGTTGGGTTCCAGAAGGGGGCAGGGAAAGAGGGAGGGGGACAATTTTGGAAAACTTTTGTAAATTTGCTATTACATGAAATTGGTTAAAAAATAAAATAAAATCTAAGTTAGATGGTGCATGTTACATCCATTTCAGTCTTTTTAGACAATTTCTAATTTTCCTCTCCACTGAACTTGTTATCCTTTGCCACCTACAGGGCAGGCGAGCCAGCCTAGCTGAAGCAGCCTGAGAGAAAGAGTGACATTACTCAGTCCTGTGGCATCAGGAACCACACAGCCAAGTGGTCAGAGTTCCTGCGTGTTGCCTTTCTACAACCCCATATTCAAGCCTCCTAGAATTCAGCATCCTAACCAGAGAAGGGAGGATTCCTAGGCAGTAGGATTCCCAGAAACCAGCCTTTTTGCAGTAGAAGAAGGAATGTCCTGGGCAGGGGCAGGGAGATAGAATTACAAATAATTCTAAATTCAAGAGTTTGGGCATCTGCCTTTCCTATAGAGAGAATTTTCAGGGCATTGTGCCTCTTGGACAAACAACCTCATGTACATGAGTCCTGGTGTCAAGAGGAGCTGCAGTAAGGAATCAAAGTAATAAAAGTAATATCCTATGGGCAGGGAGGGGAGGGATCTTGTCTCTGCCCCCCCACCCCCCACCAATTCGGGTGGGGGTGGGGAGTAGAGTCACCAGAATAGCAAGGGATGTGCAGTCCCAAATTTTTTTTCAAAGGAGCATCCAAACAACTAAGTGCTCCTATTAGTCTGGAGGGTGTTAGGACCTTGTGGAGAGTGGAATCCACAGAAAGAGAGGAGAACTTTATTGGTTGCATTTTCATTTCCTGTAGAGTGGAATAAAGGTTGTCTGGTCCCTGCCATTTGCATTTTGACCTTGAGTTCTTGTACAAGACCTGGAAGAGCCTTTCACCTCCATTTGTGGAAGCCTAGACACAAACTATGTCTGGAGAATTTCCCCAGAGAAAACTTTAGGTAAGGGCATAATGAACCAACCATCAAACCTGAGCCAAATAACTCCGGGGCTTGAGGAACTTGGGTCATAGATTATGGCTTCCAGTCACCATGATTCCTTCAAAGAGGATAAGGCACGATAGGAACATGCTCCATGGAGCTGACATATGCTTTTGGAAAAGGATTTGCTTTCCCAAATGCTGTAGACCCAAGATGTTAGAACAAAAAATATCCAGCAGTGACTTCTGGGAGAGGAACAAGGAGGTCTAGTAAAGAACAGCATCGAGGAAATGGTGGAGACCAAGATAGCTGCAAGCAAGAGGCTGGATACAGACATGGACCTTCATTAAGGTCCTCGACTCCATTCATGATGAGGCAATGTTGATACATTGACAAGGATTGTGAGCTCCCACGCTAGGAGGAAGGGCTCAATGTACAGGGCTCCATGTAGAGTGATTCCCTCATTATCTAGATTTGATTTCTATTCTTCATATATGCTTTGAAATAAATTTGCTCAAGATTCAAATGCTTCTTGAGAGTTTGTTGCTTCCAATGGGATTCTGACTATTTCTAAGGAAGAACAAGCCATTCAAATTCATATTTGAATGTTCCCAGAGTGTCTTCATTGCCAAGAGTTATTAGAAGGAAGTCCCCATGATTTAACCAGTTGGTCTGTGTAAACCTTAAAATTTCTCAGACTTATGAATGTTGGAAATTTCCCCATTGGGGAATCTTCTACTTAAAAAAATTCCTTAGCAGATAGTGAGAATTCTACTTGAATATCCCTACTCCACCCTACTTAAGACTGCTTTAGGACAGAAAACTCATTGCTAAACAAAGAAAGTTCTTGGATCCATGCTTATGGTGGGGCAAGGAGTTCTTTGAGCCAGGCCTGTTTTTAAAATTGATACAATGGGATGCTAGGTACCCATATAGGTGGGGCAACTTGTAAACTACTTAAACCTAAAAGGATGATAACTTATTCAGAGGTTTTTTCTTAATGAAATTTGTCAACACAGCAGCATTTTTTTTTCTGACTTACTAAAGAGATTAAAACTACTAAGCTGTGAATTCAAAATGGGTGGTCCTTTAGAAACATCTACAGTGATTGGTAGATGTAAGGACTTAGGGGAGGTGACAGAGGAAATTTTGCCCTTAAAAATAAGAGCTTGGATCTCATTCGAAAGATCCGGATTTCTGATTCTCATTCTGGAGGATCTCATTCTGAGAGACTCATTTCCTTGAGGACTGATGCTTGAGGGCTCTTTCCTTGGAGATAGATCTCTTTGAGAAGAAGGATCTTGATTTCTGACTCTCATTCTGAAGGAGAGCTCCTTGAGGAGCTCCTCTGAGGGGCTCTGTCCCTCTGGGGTAGGAGCTCTGGAGGCTCTTGAGAGAGGCCCTTTGAAACAATCTCTGGCTGGAAGACTCTTTGAGGAAGAATGCTGGCCTGGTGTCACTAGTATCTTTGTTTAGTCAGACCTTGTGGTGAGTGTTAAAAAACGGACTGATTTCTCTTTTAAGACTCAGGTCTAGGCCATATTGGCTTGAGGCCCTTCATACTTAGTCCTTTCTTACTCTCTCTCTCTTTCTTTGATTACTCATTGTATTGTTAATTAAAAATCTCTATAAAACCCAATTGACTTGGGTATTTGAATAATTGGGAATATTTCCCTGGCGACCACCTTATATTTGATTTTAAAACCCAAGACACTGTAGTGAAACATATTTCTGCGGTCAAATTTACTCACCCTCTCTTATATCTATCATACTTTATATCTTCCACTATTTTAATCACTACAGTTTAAGACCTCAACCATTTTAAATCTCACATCTGCCAACCAAGAGAGTTGACCAGGAGCCCTACTAAAAGATGGATCCCATATAACTGCAGAAAGTCTCTTCTGTGGGATGTTGGAGGCATAACCAGGAATTTTGTGTCCTGGAGAAGCCACCACTCAGGGATAGATGGCATGGCATGTTACCTCAGTCAGAGGGGATAGGGAGATCATAAAAGGGCAAAGGTAGGGGAATATGTCACCCCCATCCCTAATCCATCTCAAAGCTTCTCACTTAATGTGATTATTCTTCCCCCGCCCTCCATGGTTACATGATTCATGTTCTCTCCCTCCCCTCTTCTTTCCCCTTCCCAGAGTTGACAAGCAATTCCACTGGGTTATATATATTATTATTATTTTTCATATTATTCATTTTTATAATGATCTTACAAAACCAAAACCTCCAATTATATACCCATATAAACAAGTGATAAATCATAGGTTTTTCTGCATTTCTACTCCCACAGTTCTTTTTCTGGATGTGGATAGCATCTTTTCTCATAAGTCCCTCAGAATTGTCCTGGATCATTGCATTGCTATTAGTAGCAAAGTCTATTACATTTGATCATTCCACAGAATTGTAGTTACTGAGTATAGTGTATAATGTTCTCCTGGTTCTGCTCCTTTCACTCTGCATCAGTTCATGGAGGTCTTCCCAATTTTTATAGAAATCAAACAGTTCATCATTCCTAAGAGCACAATAGTATTCCAGCACCATCACATACCACAATTTGTTCAGCCATTTCCCAATCCAGGGACATCCCCACATTTTCCAAATTTTTTTAAACCCTTACCCTCCATCTTAGAATCTTTACCAGGTATTGGTTCCAAGGCAGAAGAGTGGTAAGGGCGAGGCAATGGGGATCAACTGACTTATCCAGGGTCACACAGCTGGGAAGTGTCTGAGGTCAGATTTGAACCTAGGACCTCCCATTTCTAGGCCTGGCTCTCAATCCACTGAGCTACCCAGGTGCCCCCATGCCCATTATTTCTGAGAGCACAATAATACTCATCACCATCATATAACTCAATTTGGTCATTCGTTTCCCAGTTGATGGGTACCCCACAGGGTAGATTCTTAATAAAAGCTTGTTGATTAGCTTCTCTACAATCCAGTTTCTTCCTAGTTACAGATGGCAGGATGGACCTAATGGTCTCTCATGTCCCTGCTAGCTTCCTACCTATTTTTCTTTGATTCTGTGACCTACAGGATAGGTGGGCTTTATGAGAATCCTTGGTAGGGAAGGAGGACTCACTGGAACACTGGGTAATTGCCTCTCTGGTGCCCCAAGTTCATTTCCCTTCAAAGGAAAGTCCAAACACCAAGATGGCACTAGAAGTCACAAGGACCCTGCCTGTTGGGACTCAGAGGAGGAAGGTAGGGCTCACCAGAGAGGAAGAATCATGGCATGGTAACTCCATAGATTTGAAGTTAGAAGGAGCCTCCTTGGAAGTCATCTTCTCCAGGATCTTGTCTTTTATAAAGGAGGACATGGACTTACCCAAGTCCCACAGAGAGTATTATGAGTCAGCCAGGACTCCCAACCAGCCCTCTGACTCCAGGCCCAGAATTTCTCCCATGAGGATTTTGTCCATTGCTTATGCGCTCCTGTGAGTCCTCTGGGTTTGTGAAGGAGTGAAATGAAGGCAGAACTACAGAGGACCCCAAAGCAAAGACTTCATACCACAGCGTCAGTCATCCAATCCAACGTCACAGTGAACATTTGTCTGACACCACCTGGTTCCTAAGCATTAGTCTGTCTTCATTGAGCCCCTTGTTTCTGTCTGACATTGCTGCTTCATCAAAAGCGGAAAGCCCGATACCAAGGAACCACAGTGAGGATAACTCAGGATCTGGCTGCATCCACACTGAAAAAAAGAAAGGCATGGAATACGATATTCCGGAAAGCAAGGGAACTGGGTCTACAAGCAAGAATCAACTACCCAGCAAAACTGACTATATTCTTACAGGGGAAAGTATGGGCATTCAACAAAATAGAAGAATTTCAAGAAATTGTAAAGAAAAGATCAGACCTGAACAGAAAATTTTATGTCCAAGCACAGAACTCAAGAGAATCATCAAAAGGTAATTAAAAAAGAGGGGGAAAAAGAAAAACAAAAAAAATTTTTAAGAGACTCAATAAGTTAAAATGATATGTATCCCTATAAGAAAAGAGGTCATTGGTAACTCTTAAAAACTGTTGTTATTAGCTGGGCAGCAAAAAGAAGTATACTTAGAGGGAACAGCAACAAACTGTATAGGATGAAAGGACAAGACATAAATAGGTATATAGATATATGCATGCAAAAATACACACATGAGTATGCATATATATATACATATATATATATATATATATAACTAGAGCTTAAAATAGGTTAATATTAAAAGAAATGGGAAAAGAAACAAATGGAGGTAAATTTATATGTCATAAAGAAGCTCATGGTGGGAGGGGGGAGAACATCAATACACTGGAAGGGTAAAGAGGTCAGAGACAGGAAATATTCAACTTTTATGTGCTTTGAAAGTGACTCAAAGAGGGGGAAACAATCCAATCCATTGGGGGCAGAGAATAGATTTGCACCCTATAGGGGAGTAGAAGGGTAACAAACGGTCTGGTGGGGAGGGAAGCAGTACAAGAGAGGGAGGGAGCGGGGGGTTAATTTTAGAAAGACTACAGGGAAAATAAGGAGGGGGATAAATAGGGAGGGGGATAGAAAGGGAAGTAAAATAAGGGTGGGAACAAGGGGGACTGTTCAAAAGCAAACATTGGTGTAGAAGGAAATAGTGAAAGAAGAAAAGGCAGGTAAAGGAGCAGAAATCAAAATGCTGGGAAATACACAGCTAGTAATCATAACTCTGAATGTGAATGGAATGAACCCACCCATAAAACGCAAGCAAATAGCAGAGTGGATTAGAGTCCAAAACCCTACCATATGCTGTCTACAAGAAACACATATGAGAAAGGTAGATACACATAGGGTGAAAGTAAGAGGGTGGAGCCTAATCTATTGGGCATCAACTGACAAAAAGAAGGAAAAAAATGCAAAGGAAGGAGGACTTGCAGTCCCAGATCTCAAACTATACTATAAAGCAGTGGTTATCAAAACAATTTGATACTGGCTAAGAGACAGAAAGGAGGATCAGTGGAATAGACTTGGCGTAAATGATCTCAGCAAGACAGTTTATGACAAACCCAAAGACCCCAGCTTTTGGGACAAAAATCCATTATTTGATAAAAACTGCTGGGAAAATTGGAAGACAGTGTGGGAGAGATTAGGTTTGGATCAACACCTCACACCCTACACCAAGATAAATTCAGAATGGGTGAATGACTTGAACATAAAGAAGGAAACTATAAGTAAATTAGGCGAACACAGAATAGTATACCTGTTAGACCTTTGGGAAGGGAAAGATTTTAAAACCAAGCAAGACTTGAGTCACAAAATGTAAAATAAATAATTTTGACTATATCAAATTAAAAAGTTTTTGTACAAACAAAACCAATGTAACTAAAATCAGAAGGGTAGCAACAAATTGGGAAACAATCTTCATAAAAACCTCTGACAAAGGTTTAATTACTCAAACTTACAAAGAGCTAAATCAATTGTACAAAAAATCAAGCCATTCTCCAATTGATAAATGGGCAAGGGACATGAACAGGCAGTTCTCAGCCAAAGAAATCAAAACTATTAATAAGCACATGAAAAAGTGCTCTACATCTCTTATAATCAGAGAGATGCAAATCAAAACAACTCTGAGGTATCACCTCACACCTAGCAGATTGTTCAACATGACAGCAAAGGAAAGTAATGAATGCTGGAGGGGTTGCAGCAAAGTAGGGACATTAATGCATTGCTGGTGGAGTTGTGAACTGATCCAACCATTCTGGAGGGCAATCTGGAACTATGCCCAAAGGGTGATAAAAGACTGTCTGCCCTTTGATCCAGCCATAGCACTGCTGGGTTTGTACCCCAAAGAGATAATAAGGAAAAAGACTTGTACAAGAATATTCATAGCTGCGCTCTTTGTGGTGGCCAAAAATTGGAAAATGAGGGGATGTCCTTCAATTGGGGAATGGCTGAACACATTGTGGTATATGTTGGTGATGGAATACTATTGTGCTAAAAGGAATAATAAAGTGGAGGAATTCCATGGAGACTGGAACAACCTCCAGGAAGTGATGCAGAGCGAAAGGAGCAGAACCAGGAAAACATTGTACCCAGAGACTGATACATTGTGGTACAATCGAAAGTAATGGACTTCTCCATTAGGGTCAATGCAGTGTCCCTGAACAATCTGCAGGGATCTAAAAAACACTATCCACAAGCAGAGGATAAACTGTGGGAGTAAAAACACTGATGAAAAGCAACTGCTTGACTACAGGGGTGGAGGGGATATGACTGAGGAGAGACTCTAAATGAACACTCTAATGTAAATACCAACAACAGGGAAATGGGTTTGAATCAAGAACACATGTGATACCCAGTGGAATTGCATGTGAGCTATGGGAGAGGTGATGGGAGGGTGGGGAGGGAAGAAAAGAAAATGATCTTTGTTTCCAATGAATAATGTTTAGAAATGACCAAATTTAAAAAAAAAAAAAGGCAGAAAGCCCAGGCTTTCAAGCTCAACAGGAGGAGATGAGAGTTTGGGGCTGTTTGTTTTTGTAGTTGAGCTGCCAGGTCCCTGGCAGGTGTTATTTCAATGCCTCTGTGTTTATGGAAAGGTAAGAATTCTTTGCCTTTAGGTAAAGCTGAAATATTCATTAGATTTTAGTGTTTTTTGTTTGTTTGTTTGTTTTTTGGTGGGGAAGAAAACTAAGAAAATAACCCATAAGGACCAGGCAAAAAAGAACCCAGAACAGCTGGTGAGTGAGATGAGCAAGAAGAGGCCTCGACTGGGCTGAGTCCTCCCTGGGTTTTGTCCAAAGGACAAACATCAGCTATTAATTCAGCCTTAAATTCAGCCAATTTTTAGTAAGCTGCCACTATGTGCCAGATTCTGTGCTACGTGCTGGGGATACAAAGAGAAAAAGAATCCCTGCCCTCAGGGAGATAAAACTATTGGCTTCAGTTGCCTCATCTGTAAAATGGGTATCATAAAGGATCCTACCTCCCAGGGTAATAAGGATCAAATAAGATATTTGTAGAGCATTTATCACAGTATCTGGCACAGAGCAGACTGTTTTAAATGCTCATTTTCAAAAAAGACAGGGAGCACAATGGATGGAATGTGGGACAGGAATCAGGAAGACTTGAGTCCAGATCCAGTCTCAGATACTAGCCATTTGACCCTGAGTAAGTCATTTAATTTCTGTCTCAGCTTTCTTATATGCTGGGTATCTCGGTGGTTTGAGAGCCAGGCTCAGAGATTGGGGGTCCTAGGTTCAAATCTGACCTCAATCACTTCCCAGCTGTGTGACCCTGGGCAAGTCACTTGACCCCCATTGCTTAGTCCTTACCATTCTTCTACCTTGGAAGCAATACACAGTATTGATTGATTCCAAGATGGAAGGTAAGGGTTTAAAAAACATAGAGGTAATTATAGCATCAATCCTCAGGGTTGCTTCAAGGATCAAATGAGGAAATATTTTTAAAGTGCTTATGAGGGATCAGTGGCACATATTAATTCTAGCTATTATTATTGCTACTATATATAATGTATACAGAAAAGAAAATATAATGTGGAAAATAATGCTCAGATTCACTAATAATCAAAGAGATACAAATTAAAAGAACTTCAAAGGGCGTCTAGGTAGCATAGTACATATAGCGCCAAGCCTGGAAGCAGGAAGTCCTAGGTTCAAATCCAACCTCAGATACTTCCTAGCTGTGACCCTGGGCAAGTCACTTAACTCTGATTGCCTACCCCTTGCTGCTCTTCTGCCTACTAAGTAACAATTCTAAGACAAAATTTAAGGGTTTGTTTGTTTTTTAAGTCACTTCAAGGTATCACCTCAAACCTGTATCAAATGGGCCACCCCACCAAAAAAGAGTAATGAAACTGAGATTTTAGAAGGGCAAGAACATTCATCCATTGATGATGGAATTGTAGATATCATCTTTTAGGATAGCAATCTGCAAATACATAGAAAAAGTTACACTCCCAAATCCTACACTCTGTCCCAGTAATTTTATTGTTGTGTTGGCTGTCCCCCAGGTTGGGAATGAACCTCTACCTCACTTTTGCCTCTTAAAATCCCTTGTTTTCCTAAAAGCTCTGCTCAAGTGCCACCCAGTATTCTATTTCTGGGTTTATTTGTTTGTTTGTGTTTGTAAATAGGTTACTCCAAATCCCATTCATTGATTATACAAATGAATTAATTTATAAGAGATTCACTGTAATTCCAATTGAAATAGAAATATGGGGGGGGGGCAGCTGGGTAGGTCAGTAGATTGAGAGCCAGGCCCAGAGACAGGAGGTCCTGGGTTCAAATTTGACCTCAGACACTTCCCAGCTGTGTGATCCTGGGCAAGTCACTTGACCCCCATGGCCTAGCCCTTACCACTCTTCTGCCTTGGAACCAATACACAGTAATGATTCCAAGATGGAAGGTAAGGGTTTAAAAAAAAAAAAGAAATAGAACCTTGGGGTGGGGCACAATCTCTCAAGTAAAAGAGTGGAATATATTTGATTGCCATACACATTCAAATTTCTGGGGCTTCAATTATTTCTTGTTTCCAATCCCCTCTACTGCTTTGCCCTTCACATCCCACAAAAATTTTACCTTGGATGCTGTTGGGTTTGGGTTTTTTTTGGGTGGGGGGTATAGTTTGGATAGACTGTTTTATGTGCATGTCATCTTGCCCTGACAGAATGGAAGCACCCTGAGGGCAGGGACTGTCACTTTTGCCTTTGGATCCCTTCCACTTTGCATAGCCCCTGGAACATTTTTGGGCCTTAATAAATACCTGGGGTTGATTCACTGAGTAAAATGCCCTGAAAGTATAAAAATAAACCAAAAAGGTTCTGGTTCTCTGTACAAAGAATGTTCATAATGGCTTTCTGTGTAATCACAAGCAAACCAGAAACTATCTTAAATGTTCTACAGTGGGGGATTTGGTTAAATAAATTGTGGTATGTTGATGTAATGGGATACTTGAATGCAATTAACCATGACAAATAGGAGCTATAGGAAGAGATGTGGAAAGACATTTATAAAATAATGCAAAGTGAAAAAAATCGGAAGGATGGAGTGCATGCTCCCTCTGAGTATATTAGAAGACAAGTGAATGAGAGTGAAAAGACAGGCAAAGTATCCTAAAGAGATGCTAAAGAAAATGAAAGAATACCTTGTACTGAAATGAATTGTGAGGCTGGGGGATTAAGGAGATCCCTGATCAAATTGCAGAGGCTCCTAAACACCCTGATGAGATGATAGTACATTGAGGAATCCCCCAATCACCTTGATGAGATTACAGAGCTTTGGGTCATTACAAAAGGCAACTGATGGGCTGCAGGAAACTCAAGAGTGACTGGCTGACAGAGTCTAAAAGTAGGCTGGCTCTCTCGCCTCAGGGCCTCTTGATCTCTTCACCTTTTCCCTTGTGCCTTTTCTCAAAGTGTGTAAGTAGAGGATTGTTCTCCAGTAAACGTAACCAGGAGCAGCAAATAGCCACTTGGAGCTAAAGCCAGTGTTTCAGGGCATAGCTTTTATGTGGCCTGAAGGGGGAGCCCAAGAGCACTCCTGAACTCAGTAGGGTTCTACTCTCTGGGGAGGAGAGCTCTTGAACTCCCTAGGCAGTGTGATTGCTTTCTGCTAGATAATTTCCTGGGCAGCATCCCTCTTGGACAGTTGCATTGTGGATAACCCGAGGCGAAGAATTCCCGAGTTTGATCCCCATGTCTTCTAAAAACTTCCTGATGCTCCCTGCTCCTTTGGGAAAGAAAATGACAGCCTTCACAGGTCCTACTTGGAAAACAAAGTCTATGAGTCAATCAAACTCTACAGAGCCAGTAAGAAGGGTTTTGCTTGAACCAGGAAAACATTGTACACAGCAACTGAAATATTGTGGGACGATCAAATGTGATAGACTTTGTTACTAACAGTAATATGATGATCTGGGACAATCCGGAGGAATTTAGGAGAAAGAAGCTATCCATATCTAGAGAAAGAACTGTGGGAGTAGAAATGCAGAAGAAAAACATATGATTTATCACTTGTTTATTTGGTTATATGATTTGGGATTTTGGTTTTATAAGGCTATTCACTTATAAAAATGAATAATTAGAAATATGTTTTGTGTGATAATACATGTATAACCCAGATTGAATTGCTTGTCAACTCTGGGAGGGGAGAGAAAAGAGGAGAGGGAGACAAGAATCACATGATTTTGGAAAATTTATGTGGAAATTTATATTAAAACAAAGATAAAATGTTTAAAAAAGGAATAAAATAAAATAAATTTTAAAGGGTTTTACTTGCTCAATGAATTGATCAACAAGCATTTATTAAATATCTTCTATATGCCAAGTCAGAGGCAGCTAGATGGCTAGGTTTTCCCGAGTTCAAATTCAGCTTCAGATACTAGCTGTATAACCCTGGGCAAGTCATCAAACTCTGCTTGCCTCAGTTTCCTTAGCTATAAAATGAGCTGAAAGAAATGACAAACTACTACTATATATTGTCAATAAATACCAATGGGAAGTAGTATCATGCTATGGTCCATGGGGTCATGAAGAGTCAGACATGACTGAATGACTATGACAATGTGTCAAGCACTGTGCATGGCCCTCAGGATCCAAAAAAATAAATAAATACTCTCTCTGCTCTCAAGGAACTTATATTCCATTATGGGTCATGACGTGTATATAAAATAGATACATACCAGTTACATAGAGACAAGATCAGTTATTCCCAACAATTTTTGTTCTGTGAACCCCTTTCATCAACCATAAAAAAACACACTGTGAACCCCAGAGTAATTTAATATACTATTCTCAACATATTCATAAGTAACTACTCACTGCTTAGGGAATCATTTTTATCTAGAATCTCTTGGACCATCATCACAAACAACTACGGAATAATCAAACCACTGGAGTAGATATGGAAATTATCCTTAGAAGGGAAGACACTAATGTCTGGGGAAATTAGGAAAGATCTCTTGCAGAAGGCAGCATCTGAGCTGAGTATTAAAAAAAAGCCATCAATTCTAAAGGACAGAGAACAGGATAGTGAATTGATTAGGGAGGTACAAAAAAATTGCCTTCTAGCTGTGAGAGCCCAGTTGTAATTACGTAACATATATTTGTAGCTAAGTTGCACATTTATTTTCACAATTTTCTCCAGTTCTTTCAGCAACACAGTAACAGAAGTGAAATCAACAGATGGTGGGAGTAATCCAAGGTTGAGCTTTGGCAGTGTGTGGCATGGTACCTAGTAAGAGTTTAATAAATGCACATTGATTAATACATGTTGCAGCCTGCTTACACCCACCTCCAATGCCTTCTGTGTAAAACATATTTTTCATTCCTTATAGATTATAGTCTTTGGTGACTCACTATCATATCATGACATAAGTAGAGTTTTGGAATTCTTTATATTTATAATGTTTTTTTTTAGCACAATATTTCTTTTCATTGATATACCAACAGTTTGTTCATCCTTTCTTCAACAGAAGTCATTTCAACATACACTGAGTGAGATGTAGTTGACACGATGAGTTGTTCCCTTTCTCAGCTTTTCTGGCTCTTTACTCTGATGGGTTAAGCAGTCAGGGCTGCTTATCAGGGCTGGCTCCTGACCGGATTTTGCTACTCAGTCTAGTTATGGGCCATCAGATGATTCTTTTAATGCTATAAAGTTCTTCACCTGTTTGTTTAATCTCTGGATACAATCAGGAACAAATAATATACAAGAAACAAAAGTCAGATGGGAGAGCTCTCCCACCTAGCAATTCACAGTCGTTTTTGCCTCAGTTGAACTGGGGGGAGAGGGGGAGAAAATCCATCCATTCAGATCTTTTTTCTGAACCCTCAGTTCCAGGTCAGCAGACTGAACTTAAAGTTCAGTAAGTTGTATAAGAATATTCATAGCCACACTCTTAGTGGTGGCAAAAAATTGAAAAATGAGGGGATGCTCTTCAGTTGGGGAATGGCTGAACAAATTGTGGTATCTGTTGGTGATGGAATACTATTGTGCTCAAAGTAATAATGAACTGGAGGGATTCCATGTGAACTGGAACAACCTCCAGGAATTGATGCAGAGTGAGAGGAGCAGAACCAGGAGAACATTAAAGAGAGAGACTGATATACTGTGACACAATCGAATGTAATGGACTTCTCTACTAGCAGCAATGCAATGATCCAGGACAATTCTGAGGGACTCATGAGAAAGAACACTATCAACATCCAGAAGAAGAACTGTGGGAGCAGAAACACAGAAGAAAAACAACTGCTTGATCACATGGGTCAATGGGGATATGATTGGGGATGGAGACTCTAAACAATCACCTAGTACAAATGTGAATAATATGGAAATAGGTCTTGATCAAGGACACATGTAAAACCCAGAGGAATTTCAAGTCGACTAAGGGAGGGGGTGGGAGAGGGGAGGGAAAGAACATGAATCTTGTAACCATGGAAAAATATTCTAAATTAATTAATACAATTTTACCAACTATAAAATTAATTAATTAAAAAGTTCATTAAGATTGGGAAACAATCTTCATAACAAAAACTTCTGACAAAGGTCTAATTACTCAAATTTACAAGGAGCTAAATCAATTGTACAAAAAAATTAAGCCATTCTCCAATCAATAAACGGGCAAGGGACATGAATAGGCAATTTTCAGTTAAAGGAATCAAAACTATTAATAAGCACATGAAAAAGTGTTCTAAATCTCTTATAATCAGAGAGATGCAAATCAAAACAACTCTGAGGTATCACCTCACACCTAGCAGATTGGCTAACATGACAGCAAAGGAAAGTGATGAATGTTGGAGGGGATGTGACAAAATTGGGATATTAATGCACTGCTGGTGGAGTTGTGAACTGATCCAACCATTCTGGAGGGCAATACGGCATAGGCCCAAAGGGCAACAAAAGACTGTCTGCCCTTTGATCCAGCCATAGTACTTCTGGGTTTATACCCGAAGGAGAAAATAAGGAAAAAGACTTGTACAAGAATATTCATAGCTGCACTTTTTGTGGTGGCAAAAAATTGGAAAATGAGGGGATGCCCTTCAATTGGGGAATGGCTGAACAAACTGTGGCATCTGATGGTGATGGAATACTATTGTGCTCAAAGGAATAATAAAGTGGAGGAGTTCCATGGAGACTGGAATAACCTCCAGGAATTGATGCAGAGTGAGAGGAGCAGAACCAGGAAAACATTGTACCCAGAGACTGATACACTGTGGTACAATCAAAGGTAATGGACTTCTCCATTAGGGTCAATGCAATGTCCCTGAACAACCTGCAGGGATCAAAGAGGAAAAAAACACTACCCTCAAGCAGAGGACAAATAGTGGGAGTAAAAACACGGAAGAATGGCAACTGCTTGACTACAGGGATTGAGGGGATATGATTGAGGAGAGACTCTAAATGAACACCCCAATGCAAAAACCAATAACATGGAAATGAGTTCGGATGGAGGACACATGTGATACCCAGTGGAATTGTGCGTCGCCAATGGGAGGGAAAGAAAATGATCTTTGTTTCCAATGAATAATGTTTGGAAGTGACCAAATAAAATAATGTTTAAATGACACCCCCCCCCCAAAAAAAAGTTCAGTAAGAAGCCTACAAGAGGCTTCAAAAGTTCAAAAGAAGTAAGCCCACAAGAGGATTCAAAATGCTCTGTAGTTGGGAGGAAGGTCGTCTCCATTAAGCATGGCAGAAAGAAGGTTCCTTACTGACCTTTACATGGGCCAGTGATGGTCAAGGGATAGTATTCTAAGGCTGAGCCACATGGCCAGCCCTCTGTTACAAAGTATATGATGTTCTTATAGATATAATGGCACTCAAAGCAAGAGGTAGAAAACAGAATTGGAGGAGAAAGAGGTAAGTGCAGAACAGGCAAACAGCTCAGTCAATAGACTGGGCTAAGCTAACTCTGAATTCCTCTGAACTCGGTCACTAGGCAGCAGCTGGGTTGGGCTCTAGGGTGGTGACTCCAAAGGGGAAAGATTCACTTCCCCAGGGATTGGGAAAAGGGATTCTAGAGGTCCAGGTCCAATATGGAACTTTCAAGTTCAAATGAGGAGAAGCAGGACAGTGCTGGCAGAGAGATGATAAGGTGCCTGAGCTGGGATGTGAAGGATAAGGCTACAGAACTTCAAAGATTTGGAGTTAAAAGAATCATCAGTGAAATGTAGGGTGAAAAAGATAAAGTGGGAGCAGCTGGATTGTTCAGTGATTGGAGAGTCAGACCTAGAGATGGGAGGTCCTGGCTTCAAATCTGGCCTCAGACACTTCCTAGCTGGGTGACCTTGGGCAAGTCACTTAACCCCCATTGCCTAGTCCTTACCCTTCTTCCACCTTGGAACCAATACACAATACTGATTCCAAGAAGGAAGGTGAGGGTTAAAAAAAACGATAAAGTGATCCTGTATTGAAAACAATGGCTAACAAGTGGGCATCCTGGGTACTTCGCTGGTACCCTTGCAATGAGAGAAGAATATCATGGTATGGGCATGGATGGGGTACCAGCTGCATTGAAGGAGGGAACAGCTCTATGAGTTAAATCCCAATGTATTGGAAGAGCAAAGAATACAAAGAAATAAGGATATATATAAGGGTGATACAGAACCCCCAAAGAAGAAGATTTAAAAGAACTCAAATATCAATGATGACTTTCTTTGATGTTTCAGCAGATGACGGTTTGGGAGAGATATTGCCTTGAATCCTTCCACTGATGCATATTGCAATGGAACCTTGGCAGGGTTACCCACCCTAAAACATTTTTCATAGCCAGTAGGGACTCTTCACCATACAGTTTGTTAGGTGGCTATTTCCTGGGCGGCAGTGGAGGCTTCTTTCTTCTTCTTTTTCTCCATCTCCTTGTCCTTTTTCTTCCTCCTCAGTTAATGTCTTTCATGGACTGCAAACACATTTCAATAACCACCAAAAAAACCCATTAGCCACAAAGCGTTAAAGAAGCAGAAAGGTAGAAGGAGTAAAGGGAAAGTGTTGGGGGGAGGGGGGGAATAACATGAATTAAAGAACAAAAGAGCCCTTGTTCTCCAGGTGTTGTCATTCTGTCAGAGGAAACAGCATGTAAGTGTGTGTGTATGCGTAATAAATCAATACAAAGCAGGTAAATGAGGAGGGGGCCTGAGAAGAAGCAGGACGGATGAGGAAAGGTCTCTTTTAGGAAGGAGCCCGTGAGATGATCCTAGAAGTAAAATGGGGATTAAAGGGGCTCAGGTGAGGAGGGAGTGCACACTACACTTGGGGAGGAGGATCTAGGGCGCATCTAGGCAAAGATGTGGAGTTGGGAGATGGAATGTGTAGTGTGGTATGGTCACAGCAAAGAGGCGAGTTTGGCTGAGCTGAGCATATGAAGCGTTATAATGTTTAATTGAAGCTAAGAAGATACGATGAAGCCAGATCATAAAGAACTTGGAGTAAAGAAGACCTGAGTTCAAATCCTAATTCATACTACCTACAAACCTTAAATATTGTTGTTATTTAAGGAGTTTTCATTTTATCCCAGAGATTCAGGAGTGGATGGAGCTGGGGGAGAGGGGGTGTTTTGGGAATAACGATTGCGGTGATGATGGACTAGGGAGGGGGACTGCAGGAAAAGGAACCACAAGAATCCCTATAAAGATGATTTTCAGGGAACATTTTGACGGACCCAGGATAGCGCTTCAATGCTGGTCCCATTGAATTTGAAGTAAGAGAAACTTTGAGTCCCAGTTAGGCTGCTCATTACTAGGGGGTCACCTTCGAGGCTCAGTGTGCTGCTACTGGCTCTCGGGCTTAGCCTCTAAAAACATCCCCTCCCCCAGCCTCAGTATCTCAATCTGAAAGGGCTGGACTAGCTGGGCTGAAGATGGCTTTCATCTTAGCCTTGGAATGATTAGTCCCTTTGAACTTCCCTGGCCTCAGTTTTCTTCTCTGTAATATGAAGGGGCTAGCGTGGAAGCCTCAGGGATCCCCTCCCGTTCCGCCGCTTAGGACTTCCTGTAGAGAACCACACCACGTCCCCCTCGGATGCGCATGCGTACGCGCACAGGAGCGGAGGGAGCCTCGGAGGAGGGCGGGCCAAGGTGGCGGCGTCACCGAGGGCGAAGGGGGCGTGGCCCAACTGTAGCCTGGGAGACGCGTCGGGGCGGCGGCAGCGAGTGGCAAAGGCGAAGGTACTAGAGGAAGCTGTGGTGGCGGCGGCAGCGGTGCGTTTGGGCCGCGTCTGGCCGGAGCAGGCTCGGGCTCGGGCAGTTGGGACCAGCGGGATGAACGGCCGAGGCGGACGCGGGGGTCCAGGGGCAGGCGAAGAGTGTGATGAAGAAGACGATGAGGACGACGAGGAGCGGGAGGGCGTCACCCCGGCCTTCCAGGTGTCCCGGCTGCCGCCCATCTCCGGCTGCTTACCTGAGGTCGGCCGTCGGAAGGTGAAGAAGAAAAAGAAGAAGAAAAAGTCGCCAGCCTCCGGGCTGAGTAAGGGCTCCGGCAAAGGAGATGGTGAGTAGGGCGGGGCCTGAGGGGCGGAGTCGGCGAGAGGGATTAGAGAGTGCCGAGAGACGCGCTGGGATTGGATGGGGGCGGGGCTTTGAGGGGAGGAACCTACAAGAGGATGGTCAAAGGGGCGGAGACGGAGATGGAACAGGTAAAAGGGAACTTCAAGGGACAGGATTTAGGCAGGACGCGGAGGGCCAGCCTGGGGGTCAGAGAGAGTAGGGGGAGGGCCAGACAAAGGAAACGTCATGAGGCGGAACCGTCAGGGATTGGTGTCATAAGATCCTAGATCTAGAGCTGGAAGGGACCTCAGCCCCCCTTATTTTACAAATGAGGAAGCTGAGTCACCGAGAGATAGTGATTTATCCAAGGCCATACAGGTAGTAAGAGGCAGGAAAGGACTTAAATCTTCAGGAAAAAGACAAGGAAGACATATTAAGATGACAGTTTGGTTGGTGTGAAGGGTACAGTACTCCCATCCACCCCAACATGTTGGGGACACCTGTTCACCCTTCAAGACACACAACCAGACACAAACCTTTCTAAACCACTCCAAAAAGGACGCATAAACACATCCCTAAATACAATGTAGTGAGACAGGGTCAAAGGAATCTGGAAGACTTGGGTTCAAATCCTGCCTCCTACAGTTATTGACAGTCTCCCTGGGCAAGTCATTTAATCTTCTCTATATCTCAGTGTCCTCATCTGTAAAACGAGAAGGTTAGACTCAGTGGTAGACTCCAAATTCCTTCCCAGCTCTAAATCTATGACATACCTAATTACAGAATCTCAAAGCTGTAAGAGATCTCAATGGCCAAACCACATCTTTAAAAAAAAAATCCTTCAATAATATACTCAATAAGTAAGCATCTAATCTTTGACTGATGACCTCAGATCAATCAACAAATATGGTTGCTATCCCATTTCACTTCTGTGTAGCTCTAACTGTTAGGGTGATGGGGGGGAGGGTGTTTTCTGCCAAAATCTACCCTAAAGTTTCTACTCTGGGGACTCATCTCCACTGTTCCTAGTTATACCCACTGAGGTGAAGTAGAACAAGTCAAGTCCCTCAAATAACACTGAGCATTTAGAAGACTCACTACACACTTGCACATAACTATCGAGGGCTTCTCCCCGCAAAATATACAAAAAGGTACCGTCCAAACATACACACACCCAGAAGGATATATACCATACTAAGACACATCAGCACGCCCCAAACACACACAGATACATACCCTCGAAAATAGATGGACTTTTCCCATAAATATCCTGCCCACATACTCAGATATCACCCCCTCCAGCTTACAAACACAATGTCAAACACTCCTATAAACAGCCGCTCCTACACAGAGATGATACACAGTCATATATATATGTGTGTGTGTATGTGTGTACATATATATAAAATATCCCACACAAGGCATCCCCAAACATATGCACCCAAATCCAAGACATCTTCCCACACATACTTATTTGCCCAGATTTGGCAGTGTCTGTCATCCCTTTCCAGACACAGCTAGCTCCCCACAAAAGACATCCACATCCACCCACACACATAGCTACCACCACATACACTCATAAACTCCTAAAACATGCCCGGCACAAACTCATACATATATTACTCTCAAGTACATATGCATAGTATATACAGGCACACACAAAGACAAGTATATACACACACATCCCCCCAAAACACACACACTCTCTCTTTCTCTTTCCCCCCTCTCCCTTCTCTCTGCCTTCTCTCCTTCCCTCCTCCTCTCTGTCTCTCCCTCTCTCTCTCTTCCCTCCCTCCTCTCTCTGTCTTTCTCTCCTTCCTTCCTCCCTCTCTGTCTCCTTCCCTTCTTCCCTCTCTCTGCCTCTCTCCCTCACTCCCTGTCTCTTTCCCCCTCCCTCCCTCCCCCTCTCTGTCTCCTCCCTCCATTCTTTCCTTCTTCCCTCCCTCTCTATCTCCTCCTCCTTTCCTCCCTCCCTCCCTGTCTCTGTCTCCCTCCCTCCCCCCTCTGTCTCTTCCTCCCACCCTCTATCTCTTCCTCCCTCCTTTCCTCCCTCCCTCCCTCCTTTCTGTCGCTCTCTCCCTTCCCCTCTCTTCCTCCCCCTCTCTCCCTCCCTTCCTCCCTCTCTCTGTCTCCCTCCCTCCTTCCCTCTCTGACTGTCTCTTTCTCCTTCCCTCCCCCCCCCTATCCCCAAATAGATCCTACTGAGCAGTGACATTTCTCTGTAGAGCTGCCATCATCAAAACATGTTTTGAGTACCCACTGATCCAAAGAGCTCTTTTTCATTTAAAAATAAAGAGACTTGGTGACTGTGCCCAGGAAGCTTATGCATAAATATAAAGCAAAAGCTACTTTGATGCTTTAAGGCAGGGGTGCTGGGTTGGTGCTGTTGAGTGCTTTGCCCCGGCTCAGCTCCAGAATTTGTAAACTGGCATGATGGAGTCAATATGTTTTAACCCTAGAAGGGACCCTTAGAGAGAGATTCAAAGATAGTTGTGTAGACACAGGCACAAGAAGAGATGGCTATATGAGGCAGCTGGGTGGCTCAGTGGATTGAGAGCCAGGTCTAGAGAGGGAGTTCCTGGGTTCCAGTCTGGCCTCAGATACATCCTAGTGGCATGACCCTGGGCAAATCACTTAACCCACATTTCCTAGCCCTTACTGCTCTTCTACCTTAAAACCTATACTAATATGATTCTAAGACAGAAGGGAAGGGTTTTTTTTTTTTAAAGTAAGACCAACCCTTCCCACTTGTCTTCATGAGTAGAACAATTTTCTGGGGAGGGAAACAGCAGCAAGATCAGAATGACTCTCCAGGCAATCAGTAAACTCACAGGGTAAAATTTATTAAAAAAAAATTTTAACCCCCTTTTAAAAACCCTTCCCTTCCATCTTAGAATCAATACTGTGTGTTAAGGGACTTGCCCAGGGTCACACAGCTATTAAATGTCTGAGGCCATATTTGAATCCAGGGTCTCCCATTTTGCAGCTGGGCTTTCCATCCACTGAGTCACCTAGCTGCCCCACTTAGTATCAATTCTAAGACAGAAAAAGGGCAAGGGCTAGGCAATGGGGGTCAAGTGACTTGCCCAGGTTTACCCAGCTGGGAAGTGCCTGAGACCAGATTTGAACCCAGGACCTCCCATTTCTAGAACTGGCTCTCAATCCACAGAGCTGCCTCCCATTGTGAGATTTATTATCTTCCCCAGCTTAGATTTTCTTTAAATGTTGCTTTGGAAGCAACTCATAGCCAGCAAGAGAGAGCACGAGATGGTTTTCAAAGCCTCATCCCTGAAAGGATCTCCTAGTGTTTCAAAAA
Organism: Monodelphis domestica; assembly: GCF_027887165.1. NCBI lineage: Eukaryota > Metazoa > Chordata > Mammalia > Didelphimorphia > Didelphidae > Monodelphis > Monodelphis domestica. The sequence goes on along the minus strand of NC_077228.1, from coordinate 510,162,024 downwards.
AGAAAAGTCAGCTTATGAAAATGTCTGTAGTTTATATAATTTAAAATATATTGTATTTTAATACAATGTATATAATACATTAAGTATATTCTATAAATATACAGAATATGAAGTTTAATAAAACATATATAATTAGATAATAAGATAATTATGTAGTCCTGAAGTGGCCTTTTTGATACCAACAATACAAAAACTTCCTACCTTGGCCCAATTCTAGTACTTTAGGGAAAGTTAGGAGATGTCTCTCCATCCCAAATGGTATACTTTACCTTTGGTATACAAATAAACGTTCACGAATTCTGACCGATTCCCAGCAAAGATCCTAGCAATTGGCAACCCTGAACCTCTGCAGAGCTTCAGTCGTGGAAAACAAGGACTGAGCCCCCACCCTTACCCCGTGCAGGAAGCTATTTCATGGGACGTTAAGATGAATCCTCCTGAGAGATGGTTATTTGGTTGCTTAGTTTAGCTTCATCAGCTCTTGAGAGGGACCATCTCTGGCTAAGTCTGCTCATCGGCTCCAGTGATGCAGATCAACAGCACCATCTCAGCCTCTTTTTTTCTCCTCTTGTGACCTTCTAGGTTCCAGCAAAGATTCCATCACCAAACTGGAGTGTATGAAAGAGATTAAAAGAGAGAAAGAGGAAACCAAGCATCTAGCTTACTCGTCCTCCGGGAACGCCGCCGTTTCATCGGCCGAAGTGGACGAGAGCCTTTCCACCAAAATCAACGAGAGTCTCCGCTGGGAGGGCGTCCTGGAAGACCCAGTAGCCGAGGAAGAACGAATTCGCATCTACAAACTCAACAGAAGAAAACGTTATCGACTTTCGGCCTTGGAAGGGTTTTGCCCGACTCCAAACGTCTCGGAAGGGACTAATGAGAAATTCTTGGCCCTTCCAGACTCGGAGAGTCAACCAAACGGCAAGCAAGGAGGGAAGGCTGATTGCCTCAGTTATTTCTTTGAAGGAAACACACCTCTGAAGCTGTTCTCCTCTCCAGAGTTGGCATCCACCAATGTGCCTGAGCAGAAACTTGCTGCTTCTTCTGCATTATTGAACCTATCCTAATCCCCGAGACGTGTGTGTATGTGTGTATGCGTGTATGCGTGCGTGCATGTGTGAGAGAAAGAAAATTAAATAATGCAAATCAGACCAATCCTGGAGGACAGATACCTTGGTGAGATCAAATTCATCTTTCGAAAAATGTTCTTAATTGCCAAAATAAAACCATGTTATTATCAAAACAACCCAACAACTGGTAAGCACTTCGATTGACACCCTGAACTCCACTGAATCAAAGTGTGGTTTCCCTTTGCAAAATTGCACTTCTCAGCCCCGCTCAGTGCAGTCAGCTCTCTGGTGTTCACTCTCACGGCGAGCAGAGGGTGCAGCAATCTAATAATCCCCATCACCGAGGCTGTACACTGTGTTCGAGGCTTGCAATGCTTGCTCACAAGCACGACTTAATGAGAGGCAGGATCTATGATGGAGGGCAAATGAACAGCCCTGGCTGGGGGGACAGAGCCAGGGATGGGATCCTGACTTTGCTCCCTGGCCCCCTATGGGGGTGCACCTTGGGTGCCTCACTTCTCCCTCTGGGGGGGGGCTCAGTTTTCATTTCTGTAACAAGTTCTCTTCCCATTCCAAATTCTATGATCTTACATGGAAATAAAGGCAAAGGGGTGTGTGTGTGTGTGTAATAAACATTTACTACCTACTATGCGCCAGGCACTGTGTTAAGTGCTTTTATATTTTTATCTGATATTTATAACAATTCCCACCACAACCCTGGGAGGTGGGTGCAAATGGGTCCATTTTACAGTTGAGAAAGTAGAGGCAAACACAGGTAAAATGACTTGCCCTAGGTCACACAACTAGTAAGGATCTGAGGCTAGATTTTAACTCGGGTCTTTTTTTTTTTAACATTTAAAAAAAATTTAATTAGTCAATTTAGAACATTATTCCTTGGTTACAAGAATCATATTCCTTCCCTCCTCTCCCCCTTCCTGTAGCCGACACACAATTCCATTGGGTTTTACATGTGCCCCTGATCAAAATCCATTGCCATAGTATTGATATTTGCACCAGGATGATCGCTTAGAGTCCACATCCCCCATCATATCCCTGTAATCGAGCAGTTGTTTCTTCTGTTTAACTCAGGTCTTTTGGACTCCCGGCCCAGCACTGGTTCTACTCACTTCGCCCCCAGCTGCTTCAACAGGAGGTAGATCTACCTAAAATCCCATCCAAGAGAATTTACTCTTGACAAATGTTCTTTGAAAAAACACGGTGTTGAAAAGCATGGGAGAAATGCCAAAAAGACGTCATCATTATCAGAGCATCTACAGAGCATTCTAATGTTTTCAAGCGCAGCTAGATGGCAAAGTGAATGGAACACCAGCCTTGGAGGCAGGAACCCTAACCCTTGAGTAAAAATTTGGGCTTGGATACCTCCTAGCTGTGTGACCCTGGGCAAGTCACTTTACCCTATTTGCCTCCTGTTTCTTCTTTTTCCATGGGGGTTAAGTGACTTAATTTCATTAACATCTGGATTTTTTTTTAACCCTTACCTTCTGCCTTAGAATCAGAACTGAGTACTGGACTTCACCCATGATCATATTATATGCTTGATATAGCATACTATTATATCACTGTATGTATTATTATATATTATATTATTATATTTTCTCAGGGTCCAGGCGGCTCACCTGATCTAGAATGGTGGAGGGAGTTTTCTCACTGAGATTTCCTTATCCCAACAAAATTACAGGTTTAGTCTAAAAAAAAAAAGCAACTAAAACGGATCCAACTTATAGCTATGAACAGTAGCATGACATGTCTAGACTCAGTTTCCCTTTGTTAGGTGGGGTAATTGGACTAGCTAATCCAGCTGCCACACTTTCTGTTTCTTAATGGTCCTCTCAGGGCTAGAGGCAAATTGCCTTAGAGTAGAGGATTATAGCTTTTTTTGGTGGAAGGAAAGGGTCTCCCCCCCATTTTACATGGAGGAAACTGAGACTCGGGGAAGGAAAGTGACAGCTATCACTAGAATGCAGATATTCTGATCTCAAATTCTGTAGGTAATAATCAGAGGCAGGATGTGAACCCGGGTCCTCTGGCTACTGAGCCGAGGGGGTGTCCATTTCACGGAACCACGTTGCCTCACTTAACCCCTTCTCACACTCTTGGCCAGCACTTACTCATCTTGTCAATGGGCACTCCTAAAATCCTGAGGTCTCCAAAAGTTATCCATGAGACTAGAAATGGGTCCTTTCTTCTCAGAGAGAGTAAGGAACATCTGCAATTTCTCTTGGTTTCCATAACCAAATAATCCCATTTTTAAAAAAGAAAAAAGTCATCCCTGAGGCTGTATTTCAGATAATTTATTGTTAAATGAAAAAGTAACAAGCAAATGGGGCTGGGGTGGAGAGGGGAGAAGAGGAATACCACAGACAACAAACCCTAGCTTTTGTGAAACAATATTCTGTGTTTCCTAAGGTTGCATTATGGGAAGATTGCTCAACAAACCCTCACCTCGAAATGTTTAAAAACATATACGATCGCTACAAATTAATGACTCTTGGCTATTTTCACACTCATTTGTAGCAACTTGGCAACCCTTCCCCATCATCATTTAACAAGTAGACAGAGATGAAACCATTTTGAGTCAATGCAAGACAAAGAAATTGGGCCATTATCATTTAACAAATAGATAGAGGCAAAACCACTTTGAATTAGCACAAGACAAAGAAATCAGATGGAGCAGAGGCAGTTGGGAAGGAATGGGTTCTAAGAATCTGAGGAAGGACAAATGAGGCAGCCCTGGCTCCCACAAGAACATGTTCCTAGTTTGCCATGGTTGCCTCAAAGGTAAGGCTTCTGGCCAACTTTCTGGCCATCAGCTTGCCTTTCTCATTTGCTTTCAGAAAATCAGATTAAGGAAAAAAGAAAAGACTAGAAGAAATCTTGTCGATTCTCCAGTGAATAACTTACCAATAAAAGAATACACACTTTTCCTCTTTTCCTACAGTTTCACAATCACTTCTTCACATACCCTCACTCACATTCTAATGTCACATTCTCTCCAACCACCCTTACAGCTTCTCACCCAACCTTGCTACCTTACTGAAACTTAACTTGTTCACCTAAACCAGTGATGGCAAATCTTTTAGAGACTGAGTGCCCAAACTGCATCCTCATGTTGCATGTGAGCTTCCCCCTTACCCCAGACAGGTTGGGCTCCCATTGGGCTGCTGGGTATAGGGGTGGGGCATGTGAGAAATGTTCTCAGGCATGTGGAGAGGGGGAAGGAAGAAGCACCCCTCTGGCATGCGTGCCATAGGTTCACCAATACAGACCTAAACAGTGCTCTCTCAAGGACTGCTCTCAGAAGTGAAATCAAATCGTTTTTTGACCAGAAGAGTGATTTCTCCTCTCTATGAGGCTCTCCCTGCTCAGTCAACAATACTATGAGGTTTTTTGGCAGGGAGGAGGAGCATGGTCTCATACTGTAATTTTAATCCAACTTAAATACCAAGATACGACAATAACAAAGAATGTAAGGCACTTCTCCTTTTAAATTACATCACATTTACAAGCAACTCAAATTATATATTACAATGACATTGTAGTCCCCCTCCCACTGTTTTTCCATATTATAAAGCTGAGATCTTAATGTTAATTCTGGTATTTGAGTTCTTTGACATTTGCCCATAAAGAGTCAATGAACGATGGAGCAGTGGAGCTCCATGAATTGGCTAAATCTGGGCATCCAAAAAAATCTGGGATCCAAAAGTACCCAGCTTCATGTGGCCATATTCAGGATCACATAATTTAATCCAGAATTAGTTATCTGGTGGCAGTATGTCCAAAAGAGACTTAGGAAAACAAAACAATTCATGTTATAATTTTTAAGGCAGCATCAGGCAATTTAGCTCTGAAAGCATCCCAGTCTCCAAATGTAAATGATTATCTCTGCAATTTTGTCATGAAGAGGGGTGTGCTGGAGCCAGCTCTAACTAGTTCATTGTTAAATTGTTAGCATGAGCATTTATACCTTGGGAAATCAGCAAAAGCTTCAAATCGGGGCTTGCCAACATTTTGTTGATTGCCTAGACTTAAGGAAGTGATGGAGAAAATGTTAATAATGTAGATTAAACTTATAAAGTGTATAGGCTTTCCCCCTTAGGGAGGGTAGGTTGTTAAACAATTAGTAGCACACACCTGATTAAGGGGAACAAAAATCACTGCATATGGCTATTGGGTTCTTCAAACATTGACCATTTCTGCTTTTTGAACCAAAATATGCCATTAAAAGTAACCACAAATTACTCAGAAAAGAGGTATGACATATTTCCTGTTTACAACAGTCTATGCCTCTTAGAAGAGGGTCAAAAGAATTTTAGAACTGGAAGACACCCTCGGGATCATCTGATCCTTTTTAAAATGGGGAAACTGATCCCTGTAGAACTCAAAAAGCTTGCTCAACCTCACATAGCATGGTAGTGATGGAACCAGTCAGAACCTTACTCAAGAGTATATAGCTTGTGTTTTGTTCCTTCTAACAGGAAGTCAACAAAAACCACCCACTTCCTTTGTTTCAAAAAGCTTACCTGAACAAGCCCCTTAGATTCTCTTAGATTTTTCCCAAACCTCTCTGCTTTCCTAACCCCAACAGAGAAATAAAAAACTTGGGCTCTAGGGAGGCCCAGAGAGGCCACCTTAGCTGGAGGAGCTCCTGAGCCTGAGAAGAAGGACCACACATGTGTCCTTGTCCCCTGTGGGCTACTCAAGACCCATCCATGCTGTAATTCAATGCTCTGATGCAAGTTTTTGTACAATAACTTGCCCGTTTCCTTCTCTCTCCTACCTCTGGTTGCCTAATATGAAACAGGGGTTTGGAAGATAATAGAAGCCAGAATTTGAGGGGGTTCATACTGAAAGGGAACCCTGGAAGGAGAAGCCCTGAGGTCCAAGAGAAGGGACGGATTGATCTGCATGGATGACCCATTCGCAGATGCTGTCATCTCCTCCTAGCTGATTTCTCGGAACCAACAAAGCTCTTTCTAGGGATGGTCTCAGCTGATGCTAAGAATGCAGGAGGGCCCTCTTGCCTTTTAGCAAAAATCAAAACCTCCTGCTACAGGAACAAAGTCTGGTGTTTAGTCGACGGCCCTCCTCTGATTGGAATTTAAATCTGATCCCAAAGGTGGATTTTTTTCTTTCTTCTTCTGCCACCTGGGGTCAAGTTTAAGCCACTGATTGCCTGTTAGGCATTACAGGTTCTGCTCTGGATACCACTTACACTATCTGGGGGAGATTATGCATCTCCCTTCTAATACTACCCAGATGTGACCCATGCCAGGCGTTTCCAGTTGTGAGTCAAAGGGCATCGATTTGGAGAAATCTGAAAAGCATTCTGTCAAAGCTGCCTTCAAAATGACATTTCTCTGAAATATGTGCCAAACTATAGTCTGCCTTAGGGAGACTAGGAAAGTATTTGGAAACCCCAATGTACAGATCAGAGGAGTTCCACAAGTCTGTGGTGGTGTTAGCAGGATTCCAGAGATGCAAGGCATGCCGCCAGGGCCCGCGCGGAGAAGAACACAACAGGCTCTCCTCATGACTAGCAGAATGGTTAACCAAAGACTTTCGGTCGTCCCTTCGGATCGGTTAATGACATTTCCAAGCGGCTTTCTGTAACGTTCGGAAGACGGCCACGGTGGAAGCATCCTCTTAGACTTCTGGGATTTTTCAGCCGCCCATTGAAAAAGATCAAGGAAATTGCAGAGTCTTCAGCAAACCGAAAGGAGGCCTGAATTCTGAGTGAAACAGAAATGACTCACAGACCTCAGTTTACACAGATGAAGCCCATATGGGTGGGACAACGTAGGCGATGAGTACCATCGCTTCCAACAGGAGTCGCTTAAAGTGGGAAGCTCACTCTTTCCACCAGAAGACTTTTTTCCATTCCACCACACACGAGCGAGCTCTGCCTTCCCTGTCTAGGAGTAGCTAAAGGGTATTTTCCACTTTTCCCTTTACTCAGGTCTTCCCTTTTTTTTGGGGGGGGGGGTTGATTGATTCTTTCAGGGATACGTGACTGGGAGCCAAGAGAAATAAATGCCTTTAAAAAGAAAAAAGTTCACCTCAATTTCCCATTGTAACCAAAGATGCCAGAGGTGTTTTTTTTTCCTTTTTTCCCCTCTATTTTGCCAAGGCTGGACACATGAAGCTAGAATGATAGAGGAGGCTGCTTCAGAGTTTAAAAACAACAACAAAATGCCTGGGCACTAGAAGCATTGCCCATTTTCACTTAGAAAAATAAAACTGAGCGGCACCCTCAGAAGGACTGACTCCATCACATCACCCGCAGAGGTCTCAGTCAGCACTCATCCAGGAGGTAATCACTTGCTGGGCACTCGGAGGCTTCCAGTTCCACACTGGACAAGAACCGCCTTGTGGATTTCCGGCAGTTGTAATCCAGGGTGGTGGTGTAGACGGTCTTGGTGTGCTTGGGGTAGATGATGGTGGTGCTAAGAAATCGCAGGGCCTTGTTCCGAGGTTCGAAGCGGAGCTCGGCTTTGTAGTTACGCCAGGTGCAGCCTGGGATGCAGACCACGGTCTGGCTGCAGGAGGAGACCACCAGGCCCACCGGCATGTACACGTTGTCGATGAAATGTTTCTCCGAGTCGTACTTCACCGAGGAGGTGTACCTGCAGGCCAGGACATACGAGAGAGCATGAAGCCGACCGCCGGACGGGGGCCGTTCTGGGGTATAAAAAAGCCCTTGGCTCGAGCTCCGCCGACGGGGAACACGGCACGGCTTTACAGGGTGTCTCACTGGCAGTTCCCCATCCAGCAGAGCTGCGGGATTCTGGCATTTCTGTCCCAGAAGCCCAAGCTTTGCTCATACGCTTGCATGGATGGACCTGGAATTAGATGCTAAAGGGAGGAGGCCTCAGACAGGCTGTCATCCTCTCGGACGCTAATGGAGAACTACATGCAATCCCTATTTCTAACCATCCAAGTTCTTGAAATCTGACCCTGATGTGTAAATGTGATCCAACTTAGCTGGTTTTTCTTAAAAGGATCAGTGCAAACCTCAGCATTTCATAATCTGTTTGTGGAAAGGGAGGGAAAGAGAGAGACGCACAGAGGCAGAGACAAAGGAAGGGGGAGAGACAGAGGCAGAGAGAGAAAGGAAGGAAGGGAGACAGATAGAGAGAAGGGAGGGAGAGGAAGAGAGAGAGAGAGGAAGGAAGAGAGGAAGGGGAGAGACAGGAAGAGAGACAGAGAGAGAAGGGAGGGAGGTAGAGGAAGAGAGAGGGAGGAAGGGAGAGAGACAGAGAGGGAGGAGGGAAGGGAGAGACAGGAAGAGAAAGAGATAGAGAGAGAGAAGGAAGGGAGGGAGGTATAGGAAGAGAGAGAGAGGAAGGAAGGGAGAGAGAGAGAAGGAAGGGAGAGGAAGAGAGAGAAAGGAAGGGAGGGAGAGAGACAGAGAGAGAAGAAGGGAGAGAGGAAGGGGAGAGACAGGAAGAAAGAGAGACAGAGAGAGAAGGAAGGGAGGAAGGTAGAAGAAGAGAGAGAGAGGAAGGAAGGAAAGAGACAGGAAGAGAGAGAGACAGAGAAAGAGAAGGAATGGAGAGGAAGAAAGAGAAAGAGAGAGAGAAGGGAGGGGGGGAGAGGAAGGAAGGTGGGAGGAAAGAAGGAAGAGAGGAAGGGAAAAAATATTAAGGTAAGGGGCAGGATAGGAGGTCCTAAGTTCAAATGTGACCTCAGATACTTCTTAGTGGAGTGACCCTGGACAAATCACTTAACTTTCATTTCCTACCCTTTACCGTTCTTCTGCCTTGGAACTGATACTTAGTATCAATTCTAAGTCAGAAGATAAGTTTTTTTTTTTTTTAAGAAATATAGATTAAGGTAAGAAAGAAAAAGAAGAAAGAAAATGAGGGAAGGAGAAAAAGTAGAGAGCAATAAACAAAGGAAAGAGGAAGAGAGAAAGAAGAGAAAGAAGAAAAAGTCTTAAGTTATTTGATTTTTAACTCCTTGTAAATTTGTTTCAGGAAGAATGCAGAAACACTGGAAAGTCAGTGTACTGCTGCAGCCTCCTAAATACATAAGAAACAGGTGCCAAGGGTCGCAGAGCTGCAGCCTCGCTTTCCCCAAGCAGGCATCCATATGGTAAATTAGCATTCTTGTCTACATTTTGGATATGGAGTGTTATTCTCCCTGGGCAAGCGGGTACGTAGTGCCATCTGGGGCTAAAAACCGAGGAGCTCAAGTGCTCATGTTGTTCAAGATCAAAGTTCGTGACTCTGCATGCCAAGAAAATTACACACCATGGAATGAAGCATGAAGACACAATTGAAAAAAAATTTTTTTCCACATGGGAGGTCCCTGTGCTGATCCAACAGAAACTCTAGCTAGGAGATTAGGAACTAGTCAAAGTAGAACACACTTTCCTTTAATAAGGTTCCTCTTACCCAACTTTCAGGTTAACCTTTTCCCCAAATCATCCTCAAAAAGGAAGGGAGGAAGGGAAAAAGCACTTATACTGTGCCTACTGTATGCCAGGCATCATGTTAAATGCTTTTTACAAATATGATTTCATTTGACCTCCATAACAACTCTGGAAGGTAAGTATAATTGGTATCCCCATTTTACAGATGAGGAAGCTGAAGCAAACAGAGGTTAAGTGACTTGCCCAGGGACATACAGCTAATAAGTGTCTGAAGCTAGATTTTAACTCAGGTCTTCCTAACTCCAGGCCCAGCACTCTATCCATTGCACTGCCAGCTGCCTCAGGAAAGGAGAACAAAGCCATCTGCATACTGACATTCTCTAAGAGGAATAAATATAATGTACCCTTTCTGCTCCTAACCATACTCCTTATCCTAGCTAAAAAAAAAAAAAGAGTATTCTCTGGAAAAGATAGAGAAGCAGTTTCCAAAGCAGAAAGAACATTTGGGGTGGGGGGGGGGGGGGCAGCTAAATGGCTCAGAGAGCCAGGCCTTGAGATGTGAAGTCCTGGGTTCAAATTTGATCTTAGATACTTTCTAGCTATGTGATCCTGGGTAAGTCCTGTAACCTCCATTGCTTAGATCTCACTACTCTACCTTGAAAGCAATACACAGTATTGATAGTATTGATTCTAAGACAGAAGGGGAGGGAGAGGGAGAGGGAGAAGAGAGAAGGGGGGGGGTAAAGGGAGGAAGAAAGGAAAGAAAGAAAGGAAAGAAAGGAAGAAAGAAAGAAAGGAAGAAAGGAAGAAAGGAAGAAAGAAAGAGAAAGAAAGGAAGAAAGAAAGAGAAAGAAAGGAAGAAAGAAAGGAAGAAAGAAAGAAAGAAGAAAGAAAGAAAGAAAGAAAGAAAGAAAGAAAGAAAGAAAGAAAGAAAGAAAGAAAGAAAGAAAGAAAGAAAGAAAGAAAGAAAGAAAGAAAGAAAGAAAGAAAGAAAGAAAGAAAGAAAGGAAGGAAGGAAGGAAGGAAGGAAGGAAGGAAGGAAGGAAGGAAGGAAGGAAGGAAGGAAGGAAGGAAGGAAGGAAGGAAGGAAGGAAAGAAGGAAGGAAGGAAGGAAGGAAGGAAGGAAAGAAGGAAGAAAGGAAGGAAGGAAGGAAGGAAGGAAGGAAGGAAGGAAGGAAGGAAGGAAGAAAGGAAGAAAGGAAGGGAGGGAGGGAGAGAACATTAGACACATTTACCTTATTTCCTTTGGAGGCAGGGGGTCAAACTCAACTCCTTCACCAAAAGACAGAGGGCACAACCTTGGAGGGCAGCCAGGCCCCAAGGGATTGGGTAGAAAGACAGAATTCTGAAAGAAGAACACACAGTAGTTATAACCAGAATGCAGAGAGAACCCTAGAATTTACAACTTGAAGGGACTTTAGAGGCCATCTGCTTCTTAACCAGAGGATTCTTAATTTTTCTGGTGCCCTGGACTCCTTAGCAGGCAGACTGGTGAAGTCCAGGGACCCCTTCTTTTCCCAGCATCATATTTTTAAATATATCAAATAAAATACATAGAATTACAAAGGAAATTGACTGTATTGTAATGAAGTTATCAAAATATTTTTTTAAAAAACAAGTTTGGGGGCAGTTAGGTGGCACAATGGATACAGTGCCAGGCCTAGAGGTGAGAGGACCTGGGCTTAAATCTGGCCACAGACACTTCCCAGCTGTATGATCCTGGCCAAGTCATTTAATCCCCATTGTCTAGCCCTTACCACTCTTCTGCCTTGAAACCAATACACAGTATTGATTCTGAGATGGAAGGTAAGAGTTTAAAAAAAGGGAGAAAGAAGGAGAGGGGAGAGGAAGATGAAAGGAAGGAAGGAAGGAAGGAAGGAAGGAAGGAAGGAAGGAAGGAAGGAAGGAAGGAAGGAAGGAAGGAAGGAAGGAAGGAAGGAAGGAAGGAAGGAAGGAAGGAAGGAAGGAAGGAAGGAAGGAAGGAAGGAAGGAAGGAAGGAAGGAAGGAAGGAAGGAAGGAAGGAAGGAAGAAAGAAAGAAAGAAAGAAAGAAAGAAAGAAAGAAAGAAAGAAAGAAAGAAAGAAAGAAAGAAAAGAAAGAAAGAAAGAAAGAAAGAAAGAAAGAAAGAAGAAAGAAAGACTGATTCAGGGCTCTAGTCCAAACTATACCTGACCATGATTCTCTTCCACAATATCTGGTTTCTGTTTGAATACCTTTAGTAAGGGAGAGCTCATTACCTTACCAGGTGGCTTATTCTATTTTTGAATGGTTTTAATTGTTAGAAAGTTATTTGTTGTTTTTCTCTTCTTGGTATCAACTCAGTCCAAGCAAATATCTTCAACATGGAACAGTGAGCCCAGTTTTCCAGTGCCTGGGAGATCTGCAACCCAGGAGGTTGCAAACTGGGAGTCCATGGTACTGAAGCAGTCCTTCAGTGCCCTACACTATGGAAGCTGAAGAAGCCCCTGGATCTTCTCTTGGTTTCTTATGTCTCTGTCCCCTCCCCCAAAGACAGTCACCCTTTAACTTCCCCAAGAACAGGCAGGAAGGGACCCTTCCTGCTGATAAGGTGCCTTGATGAGAAAACAAGCTTAAGCTAGGTGATGCAATGAAACCATCCCTTTTTCAAGAGCCGCCCTTCTCATTGAGCAAGCTATAAACAGCAGGAGGGTAGCAGCCACATCCTCAACAGGGCCCAAATCCCCAGAATCCCAGTTATTAAGTAGAGACAACCACCCCACTTTGACAAGAAATAGGGGAGTCAGCAGGACACACACCAGTGCAAGTGCTTTATCATTTTTTTTAACCTTTCCCTTCCATCTTAGAATCAATACTGTGTACTGGTTCCAAGGCAGAAGAGCGGTAAGGGCTAGGCAATGGGGGTTAAGTCACTTGCCCAGAGTCACCCAACTAGGTATGAATCCAGATTTGAACCCAGAACCTCCCATGTCTAGGCCTGTTGCTCTATCCACTGATCCACCTAGCTGCCCCAGTAGTGCTATATTCGACACATACTTTAAGAAAACTGTTGTATGAAAGTGTCCTGGGGGGGGGGGGCTGTGGAATATAAATTCAACCCACCCTAGCACTGCAAATCCATCTCCATCTCCTTTGCTGGCACTGAATGAGAGCCTTATGACCCTTTGGGATCAGGAGACATCCAAAAGAAATTCAGTTCTGCTTGCTAGGTTTTATTTACTAAAACAAGAGAGTGAACTACTGGATTGAGAATCATTAACAAAAAGCATTGAAATTAAGATGCTGTTTAGGGGACAGCTGGGTTGCTCAGTGGATAGTGTCAGGCCTGGATTAGGAAAACCTGGGTTCAAATTTGACTTCAGATCTAATTGTGTGACCCTGGACAAGTCACTTAACCCCAATTGCCTATCCCTAATCTGCTCTTTTGCCTTGGAACCAATTGATACTAAGAGAGAACTTAAGTGGATTTTGTTTTTGAGTGATGCTGTTAACCAATGGTACTGATCCCTTTTTAAATTCCACTGAAGTCAGGTGGATACTCCAAACCTTCCCTCCCTCTTTAGATGGCTCACTGAGCTCCACTAACCCACAGAGTAGTCATTAAAAAAAAAAACTGAGATGCAAACAAAGTTTTCCTGTTAAGTGTTTAAATTGAACACACATTATGTCAGGCTTATTTCCATTAGCTCTCCATTGATCACTAAAACTATCTAGCAGGTTATGGGAGAAAGAGGGCTGAGCTTTGAGTCCCAGGATCCGAGTTCCAATTTCCCACACTCTGCCACTTACTACCTGAGTTACCTTGGTCAAGTCCCTTACCCTTTTTGGACTCAGAGCCCTCTTTTGTTAAAGGAAGAGGTTGGAGCTTCTAGCTTCCCCTGAGGTCCCTTCAGGCTCTAAAGCTCAGCCCTGCTTTTTGCAGTGAGGTGTCTTTACTTACCCAAAATGCATGTTGGTTTTGATCATGCCTTTCTTAGCCCACTGACCCATAGCAGCCCTCCCTTTCTTGGGGTGGGGAGCTGGAGGCCATGATTCCGGCTGACACTGAAGTGGGATGAAGAAGTAGGAGGCTGGAGTTTAGAGCAGCTTTTTCTTGTTTGTTTGGTATTTTTTTTTTGGTTGGGTCCCCCCAGCCCAAGTGCTTCTGCACATTCTGTGATTTGAGATTTCCTTTGTCTTACCAGAGGAAGAGCTGGGTTTGGGCTGGGGTTCAAGGCTGGGACAACAGAGTCCCCAGGTTTGTCACGTCCAGGCTGGCCGGGGCACTCAAGCAGAGACAGAACAGAAAGCTAACTTAGGGAGCCTTAAATCAACCAACCAGGGCAGGAAGCAGATGGTGTCAAGTGGGTGAAGATGCTGGATGTACTAAGAAGGGTCTGGGGTGGAGATGGTGCCAGACAATAATGAAACATGGGGGAAAGGGAGGAGGACCTGAGAGCCTCCAGGCTCAGGTTTCCTGGAGCTGGTGGTCTGGAGAATGTAGGAAGCTGGTAGTAGCAAGGGGGCAGCCTGGCCCTTGCATAAAGCTCTGGTCAACTGGGGAATGTGGCCATTTTTGTTTGTTGAGTGATTCCAGAGGGTAGGATGGGTCTGGAGCCAAGCGCTTGGCTCCCGGGGGCCTGCCTTCTCCATTTTACTGAATGCCCACTCTAGGCAGCACATTGATCTGTCTGAGGCCACGGGGCAACCCTCCCCAACCCCAGAGCATTAGATGGCCTCCTCTACCTGTGAGCAGCCAGTCCCCAGGAGCATCTTTCAGGGCAGACTTCTCCCCATCTAGGCATGCAGAATAAGGGGCACTAGGATAAAAGGCTTTTGTGCCACCCTTTCAAAATTCTGTGCCAGCCTGAATCACCACCTTGAGCACCCCAAGAAAGAGCCGGCTGCCATGCATGGGTCAGCGGTCCAGGACAGGCGCTTCTTTGGCTTGATCCAAACTGACCCTCATTTGGGTAAGGAAAGGCACCCAGCAGCAGAAATCTGCTGACGGGAAACAAGGTTTGGGCTCCATCTTTAACGGAACACAAAGGCTAGTCTACCTCCAAGCCAGGAGGGAAGGGGGGCAGCTGGCGCCGGCATTCATTTCTTTGAAGGGAACTCAGTGAACTGAGCCTGGGGGGGGGGTGCATTTAGGCAGAGGGAAGCCTTCCTTTCAGCAGGAAATAAAGGCAACTTCTGCATTTGGGGCGGAGGTGCAGAAATATTCCAGGCCATCTATGGAGATGTTCTGGGGTGGGAGAGGGCAGAACTTCCAGTGAGTAAATTCCCTTTACCAAGGCCAGCCACCAACCCTCTCTAGGATCAAACGCCCATTAACAGTGAGCTGGAAGGGACTCCAAAGGGCATTCAGTCCAGTCCTCTCATTATAAAAGGAGGAAACCAGGGGATTTACCCAGCATCCCGAAGATAGTGTCGGAAGGAGAATTTGGACCAAAGTCCCTCCGTGCCTGGAGCGTGTTTTCTCCACTCTGCCTAGGTTTGGAGTTCCCTGGACCACTAAAGGTGCAGTGACTAGCCCCAAGGTCACCCAGCCAAGATGTTCCAAAAGTCCCACTTAAACCCAGTTCTTAAAGACTCCTAAAAAGCTCCCTTCGTTGCCCCAAGCCTTGGCGGTCTCATTAAATAGAACGTTTGTAGGCGTTAGTTAGGGGGGCTGTTCCCCTTCACTCCTCCCGGGTCACACAAGACCTGCCACCCACCAAGCCCAAGCTAGCCTTAGCAAAGAACAAACCGTTCCCGGGGCGTGGAGAGTGAGAGCTTTAGCACAAGCCGGAGGGAACCCAACTGCCCCAGCAGCCCCTGCCACAACCCAGGGAGTCTCAGCGAAGCCCCCGGGCCCCTCTTTCCGGGATGCAGGGGCTCCGGGCTCCAACTTGGCAGAGGATGGGGCACGACTAACTTCGAATGGCGAGAGCCCTGCTTAGGAGGGAGCTAACAAGCTCCGTCGAGGTGGGACGGGCAAAGCCGCAGGCTGCTCTGCCATCGGGGTCTCCCGTCTCTTCTGCCTGGTCTGTGTCTGTCTCTCCCGGCTGTCGCTCGGGCTCTCTCCCTCCCCTTACACGGTGACAATTTTCCAGCCGCCGCCGCGGCGTTCAGCTAACCACAAGTTCGAGGTGTGGGTCGGATCCAGACGGGGCTGCGCTGCGGGCACTGCGCCCCCCCCCATCCCGGCCCCTGGCATCCCGGAGGATCTCCGCCGCTGGGCCGGCCTCCCCGAGCACCCGCCGGATGGTGAGGGGTCTTCGGCGCCTCCCGGATCCGGCGCGGGGCGCAACGCAGCCCCGTCCGGGCGGTGTCCTCCCCACCCCCGTCTCTCTCTCCGCCCCCCGTGTCTGAGGTGCCACTCACCGAGGCCGTAGGGCCGGGTGCTGCTGAGTCGGGCTCCGGCAGTCCTGGGGCCAACCCCCGCTCGGCGCCTCCGCCGCCGCCCGGGGCCAGCAGCCAGTGGCTGGGGCTGGGGCTCGGGGGCAGCCCAGAGTCCGGGCTATCCAGTACCCCGTCCCCCTTCTTCTTCATGTCCAGCAGTTCGGGGACATCCTGCAGGCTGAGCCGGCCCACCATGGTGAGGACCGGAGGGGGACCCGACGCCGGACAGAGCTCCGCGCCCAAACGCCCTCCACTCAACCACCTGCAGTCACTTCCTCTGGCCCCCGCCGCCGGCCAACCCTCCGCCCGCCCGCCCGCGGCGCGGGGGAACGAGGGGCGGGGAGCCGGGCGGGGCGGGGCACCGGGCACTCCCGGGCAGCTGACCGGCCCTGCCTGACCCCGCGGGGCCGTACGGGAGCTCGACGAGGAGGCGGCAGCGGTGGCGGCGGCGGCACTGGTGGCTTGTTTGTCTCGTCTCCCGGGGCTCCTGCCTGGGCGCTCACTGGCCGCCCTGTCCAGCGCCAGAGGCCGCTGCGCTCCTCCTCCGGCTCCAGAGCGGGGCGGGCACCGCCGCCGCCGACACCGCCTCCGGCCCCAGCTGATTGGAGGGAGGGCCCGGGGCTCGGCGCTGGTCCTCCCCGCTGTCTTCTCTCCGCCAGGACTCCTCCGCTGCCCGCTCCGCCTTGTCCCTCCTCCCACTCCTTCCTCCTGCTGGGGGCAAACCCCCGGAGGACCCAAGGAGCTGCCCAGCCCGCCCCACGGGCGTCAGGTCCTCGGCAGTCCTCCCTTTGGTCTTTCTCCTCCCGCCTCGCAGCTCCCCTCGAGGGCACGTTTGGCAGAACTTCGGGTTCAGGCGCCCGCGTGGCTTGGGAGCGGAGGACACGCAGGGAGGACGTGACTTCAAGGGAGGAGGGAAGCCGGAGGAACCGAACCTGCTTGGGTGGCAGGAGAACAGCCCTCACCCGGGAAGCCGAGCCCCCACTGTCACTGGCATTGGCATAGGTCTGGGCCAGCTTCCTTGGTTGGCCAAAGCGTCCTGCTCTGACATGAACCAGGGCTTTGCCCATCAGACCCATGAGGGCCTGTCACCAGGCGGCCTAGATCTGGGAAGTGCTAATGTCTGCTGACAGATGTGTCTGCAAGCTGCAGGACAGGGGCGGGTAGTGTAGTGTGCCTCCGTGTGTGGGGGCGGCGGGGGATGGGATCGGACATCTACTGGCCAAGTTCATTCTGGTTGGGGATGGAGGAGTCAAATGCCTTCTACTCGGAGGAAAAGAAAGAACTGGAAATTATTAATGTCTAATGTACTGCATGTGTGCCTAAACTCCTATTTGGGGAAAGTCTTTCTTTTTCTTTCTTTCATTTTCTTCTCTCTCTCTCTCTCCCCCTCCCTCCCTTTCCTTCCTTCCTCCCTTCCTCCCTTCCTCCCTTCCTTCCTTCCTTCCTTCCTTCCTTCCTTCCTTCCTTCCTTCCTTCCTTCCTTCCTTCCTTCCTTCCTTCCTTCCTTCCTTCTCCCCAAAGACCTGGAATACTTTTGTTCCCCGCCAGGGAATGCTACAGCTGGGAACTCCAGGGTCCTGGTCCTTTTGGGAGAAACCGTACAGGGAGGGTGATATGGAATCATGGTTCCTTAACAGAGAGAACAACCAAAGGAGTCTGTACCCTCACTCTGAGGACACAGCGGCCTGGACAGGTTGTATCCCATGCTAAGCATGAGGTTTCTGGCTTTGAGGAGGGCCAGCTGATTCCCAGAAACAGAGGAGAAACTTCTGGGAAAGTCCTAGGGCCACTAGACCACATGCAACTCAGGCATGGGGGCCTTACCCCTGTGGCTGGGCCAGGCTGGGTCCTGGGGATGTGGCAAGCTGGGGGAGAAGGGAAGCTGGCTTCCTATTGCAGTGCAGGGAACTTTCACCCCTGGCATAACAGGAATCTGTTCTGCCAGGAGTTAGGAAGGGGATTTTCCCTCTAAAAGCCAAAATGTAGGGCCCCTGCCTTTTGGCAGAGAACCCAGTGTCTGAGTGGGAATTGGATTTAGTAGCAGCTGATAAAGGATTTGGTCTCATAAGATAGAAAATCATTATACTAGAGATGGAAGATGCCTAGGAGGCCATCTGGTCCAAGCCCCCATTTTATGGAATTTCCTGGCTATGGGATATTGGGTCAATCACTATACATCTCTAAGCCTGAATTTTATCTGTAAAATGGGAATAGTAATAACTCCTGCCTCCCAGGGTTGTCACAGAGATCAAATGAGATATTTGTAAAACGATTTACAAGCATGTAGTTTATTGTTGTTGCCATCTTTTTCTTCAACTCATTTTACAGATGAATAAACTGAGGCAAAGTGTCAAGTGACTAGGCCATGGTCACATATATCAATTATTTAGTCCAATATGCTGGGTTGATACATGAAGAAACTGAAGTCTGCAGGGTTTGAGAGATGTACTTTAAGTCACACAGACAACAAACACAAGAATTAGGATCTGAACCCAAGTCCTCTGGCCCCCAAATCCAACATTCCTTCCCTTCTAGCACAGAAGCTATGGTGCAATAATAATACTAATAGGTAGCATTTATCTAGCACTTTTTGGACACTTTTTTTTGAGTTCCAAATTCTCTCCCTTCCCCTACCCTTTGAGAAGGCAAGCAATATGATACCCATTATCCTTGTGAAGTCATGCACAACATATTTCCATATTAGCCATGTTGCCAAAAAAAAAAAAAAGCAAGAAAAATAAAGTGCTTCAGGCTGTACTCAGAGTTCACCAGTTCTCTCTCCAGGGGTGGATGGCATTTCCCATCAGGAGTCCTTTAGAAATGTCCTAGATCACTGTCTTGATCAGATTATTGAAACCTCACAGTTGATTATATTATCTCCCTTACTGAGTAGAATGCTCTGGTTCTACTCAACTTCCCTTTGCATCAGTTCAAATTTTTCCTAAAACCACCCCCTTCATCATTTCTTTCAGCACAATAGTATTCCCCAGTTAATGGGCATCCTCTCAATTTCCAATTCTTTACCACTACAAAAAGAGCTGCTATAACTATTTCTGTACTTATAGGGGACCCTTTCCTTTTTTCTTTGATCTCTTTGGGATATAGATGTAGTAAGTGGTATTGCTAGGTTAAAGGGTATGCACAGGATTTGGGTTTTTTTAAAACCCTTACCTACTGTCTTAGACAGAAGAGCGCCAAGGGCTACCCGTGAGATGACTTGCCCCGAGTCACACAGTTAAGAAGTATCTGAGGTTATATTTGAACCCAGATGCTTCCAACTTCAGACCTGGTATTCTATCCATTGTGCTACCTAGTGACTCCATATGCACAGTTTTATAGCCTTTTGGGCATAGTTCCAAATTGCTCTTCAGAATGTTTAGATCAGTTCACAACTCCACCAACAATGCATTAGTGTCCCTATTTTCCCACATCCCCTTCAACATCTGTGGAACTGTAAAACTGTCTTAATTGGCAATTGAAACTTGACAGCAAATTCAAAATTCTTTTTAGATACTAAGGGCTCACTAGACTAAATATTATAGGTAGAAAACTGTCACTGGAACTCAAGTCTTCTGATGTCAAATCCAGTGATTTCTTACTGCCTGATGGTTGTTGTACAATAGTGAAAAGAGTCCCCAATATGAATAGGAAGTTTTCAGATGAAATCAAAGCATCATATGAAAAAAATGTTCTAAATCCCTCTTGATTAGAGAAATGAAAATTAAAACTGAAGTACCACCTCTTATCTATCAGATTGGACAATATGACAGTAAAGTGATAAATATTGGAGGGAATATGGCAAAATTGGGACACTGATGCATTGTTGGTGGAGTTGTGAACTGATCTAAGTATTCTGAAGAGCAATCTGGAACTATGCTCAAAGGGTTATAAAACTGTGAATGCCCTTTGATCAAGTAATATCACTACTAGGTCTGTATCCCAAAGAGATTTAAAAGGGGGGGGGCTACTTGTTAAAAAATATTTATAGTAGCTTCTTCTGTGGTGGCAAAGCATTGGAAATTGAGAGGATGTCCACCAATCGAGGAATGGCTGAACATTGTGGCATGTTGTTGATGGAACACTATTGCACTGTAAGAAATGATGAACAGGAGGATTTCAGAAAAAGCTGGGAAGATCTACATGAACTGATGCAGAATGAAATAAGCAGAACCAGAGACCATTGTACCCAGTGACTGCAATATTGTGGGATGATCAACTGTGAAAGACTTACTCTCAGCAACATGCTCTGGGATAATTCTGAAGGGCTTAGGACAAAGCATGCTATTCACCTCCAGAGAAAGAACTGTTGGAGAAGGAATGCAGATGAAAGCAGATGATTTTCCACTTTAGTTTATCTGGGTTTTTATTCTGGGATTTGGGTTTTATGTGAGTATTATCTTACAACAATGAACAACATGGAAATAAGTTTTGCATGATAATACGTGTATAACCCAGATCAAATTGCTATTATTATCTCCAGGAAGGGAGAGGGAAGGAAGTAAGAGAGACAATTTGGCTCTTATAATTTCAGAAAATATATGGAAAGTTATTACTACATGGCGTAATTGGTAAAAATAAAATCTTTCTTTAAAAATAAAAAAAAAATACATCATCAAATGAGTTAGAGAAGGGAAATGGCAAACACCAGTGTCTCTGCTGAGAAAACCCCAAATGAGGTTATGAAGAATTGGACATGACTGAAACAAATGGACACAAACTATGGACAGGGCACACAGACCCTCTAACTTCCTTCAAAGCTC
Organism: Monodelphis domestica; assembly: GCF_027887165.1. NCBI lineage: Eukaryota > Metazoa > Chordata > Mammalia > Didelphimorphia > Didelphidae > Monodelphis > Monodelphis domestica. The sequence goes on along the minus strand of NC_077228.1, from coordinate 510,141,454 downwards.
ACCATCCAGACCAGGGGAAAAAAGACTGCAGAACTCCAGAAGTCAAGACTCTTGGCCAGCTGAGGGCTGCTCATTCCTTTGTTCTGAAGGGTGAATGTTTCCTGTTTGGGGGAGTAGGAGGGGAGAGTTAGGGGAAGGAATGCCTAGGGTTGGAAGGACATGGAACTTTGGAAAGAGCCAGAAGCTTCAGTTAAAGCACTTGGGTTCAGATTCCATCTCTGGGGCCCTTAGCACCTGTACGACCTTGGGTGAGTCACTAAACTTCCCTGGGATTCAAGGACCACTTCTGTTTAAAAAAGGGGGGGGGGACCATATATTCTCTGAGCTCACTTCCAGCTCTGGAACCCTGAGATCAGGCTTCATTCTAGGGCTTTCCCTCTGTTATTTATTTTAAAAAACCCTTACCTTTGGTCTTAGAATTGATACTAAGTATTGGGTCCAAGGTAGAAGAATGGTAAGGGCTTGGCAATGGGGGCAAAGTGACTTGCCCAGGGTCACCCAGCTAGGAAGTGTCTGAGGCCAGATTTGAACCTAAGACCTCCTGTCTCTGGACCTGGCACTTACCCACTGAGCTACTCAGCTGCCCTTTCTCTTCCTTTTTATTGACCCCTTCTCTTCAGTATAGAAATGCACCCAGGTGTGAGCTTGGGCCAGTCACAACCCGTATTGCCCAGCCTTTACCATTCTTCTGTCTCTGAACGGGTACTTAGCATCGATTCTAAGACAGAAGATAAAGGTTTAAATGAGAAAAAGAAAAGAAGAAAAATAGAAATGAAGTGATTTTAAAATGGGGGTGGAAATGACTAAGAGGGCTGGCTGCTGGAGAGGCAGGACCAAGGACACCCACGGAGGCTTTGGCTAGAAGCTCACTTTATTTTCAGAAACTTGAAGGGAGGGGGAGAAATGCCGTCAAGGGGGTTCAAAAAGAAAAAGGTGAGCTCGTAATGGATGGCCTCTTTTTGTGTAAGTAAAAGGTGACTTCTCTGTTGAGAGGGAAGGGAGACGGAAGAACAGTGAGGGCTAGGCGACAGGTAAGTGACTCGCCCAGGACCACACAGCTAGGAAGCGTCCGGACTTCCCATTTCCAGGCTGGCCTCTCTATCCACCTCGACTGTCCCTCCTCCCCATTAATTATTTCCTATTTATCCTCTCTATAGCTTGTTTCTGTCTCCTGCTGTTTCCCCCAGGAGAGGGCAGAGATAACCTTTTGCCTCTTTTTGAATCCCCCGTGCACAGTGCCTGGCATGTAGTAGGCACTTCGTAAATGTGGGCTGTTGTGCCACGGAGCCCTTTGACAGTCTGGTGAAGCCCCTGGACCCCTCCTTAGAATAACGGAATAAAATGCAATCTATAGAGTTACAAGGGAAATATTCTATTAGCATAGTTATACAAATATTTTCAAAAGTTAACAGATGTAATAGCAAGCGGGTATATGGCCCTTATTTGTCTCCCCAGTGTTTCTCTTGTTATGTTATTATACTATATGTCAGAATATAGTAACATTATATATTATATTATACTATGTCATAATATATCAATATTTTATGTATTTTATATTATTATACTACATGTCATACTATATTATTATATATTATACTATATGTCATGATATATTAGCATTATATATTTTATTATATTATACTCTCATAATATATCAGCATATTATGTATTTTATTATATTATTATACTATGTCATAATAGATTAATATATATTTTACTATATCATAATAGATTAATATTATATGTTTTACTGTATCACACTCTATCGATATATTATGTATCATATTATATGTTATAATAGATTAACATTATATGTTTTACTGTATCACACTCTATCAATATATAATAGATTAACATTATATGTTTTACTGTATCACTCTATCGATATATTATGTATCATATTATATGTCATAATAGATTAACATTATATGTTTTACTGTATCACACTCTATCGATATATAATAGATTAACATTATATGTTTTACTGTATCACACTCTATCGATATATAATAGATTAACATTATATGTTTTACTGTATCACTCTATCGATATATTATGTATCATATTATATGTCATAATAGATTAACATTATATGTTTTACTGTATCACACTCTATCGATATATAATAGATTAACATTATATGTTTTACTGTATCACACTCTATCGATATATTATGCACCATATCACGTGCCACAACCGGCTGATGCATTATACATTTCACTACACTTACTACACCGCCCCAGTCTCTACTAGGGCTCTCACTAGCCGCGCTGGGTCCAGCCAGGCCAGGGTGTTGTGGCTGCCGTTTGGTCTGGGGCCGGGAGCTTGCCGATCCCGTCGTTCCCTTCTAAGCAGAAGCTGCAGCAGAGCCTGCCGGGTCAGCCCAGGGAGCCCCGCTAAGGGATCCCTCTCCGGGCCTCATTAGAAGCCGAGGAGGCTGCCGGCTGGAGGCTCTCTGCCGGGAGCCCGGTCGGGCCTGGGCAGAGGATGAGGAGGAGGGCCGCGTCCCGCAGGAGCTGTCTCAGGAGGCGCACCGAGGGCCGTCTCTGGTTCTGGACGCTGGAAAGAGCCCTCTGCGGGGCTCCTCCACACGGAGGCTGGAAGGCCACGGAAGCCGCTGACTCGGCATGGAGAAGGCTGGGCTGCGGAGCTGCCTCGCTGGGTCTGCCGCAGGGAAATAGCAGGGCAGAACACCGCCCTACACGGGGCCTCAGGCTCCGTGTTCCAATGAAGCCGGTTGGGCTGGAGTCAGGCTGCTTTGGGAATCCTCCTCCAGAGACATCCGGCATGCCTTGGGCTCTGGACTCCCCCTGCCGCCTTCAGTGTAACCGAGTCCCATCTGCAGGGCACTGAATAGGGGTGCGGCTGATCTCCCCCGGGAGACCGAGAACAGGGGAGATCTTGTTCCACATCGAGCCACCCCTAGAAGCGTTGGAAAGAGAGCAAGGAGTGGATGGAGGACCCGCCCAGAGCTAAGACCTGGATTCGAGTCCTGCCTCCCACCCACGCACCGGCTTGGTGACTGGCCACGTCCCTTAAAACATCTGCCCAAGCCACATTTCAGAGGAATTTCTGACCGGCGTCTGTGGAGGGAGTTTTCACACTAGGAGTTCCTACCTCGGGGCTCAATGAGTCCGTCTTTATTTTATAGCTGAGCACACCGAGGCCCGAAGGTAAAGGGACTTGTCCAAGGTCACCCGGAGGCAGTAGCGGAGCTGAGCGTCGTCCAGCTTCCTCTTCCTCCATGAGTGATGGGACTAGACAAGCCCATCTAGAGAGTGAATGGCAGGCAGTGGGTCCTCTGCAGCTCGGGGCCATCCGGATCCTGCCTTTCCTGGCCCGGAGTCCTCCTCCTACCAGAGGAGCCGAAGGCCGCCCCCCTTTCTCTCCCCTTCCCGGGGCGCCACTTTGGCCATGGATTGCTCCATCCAAACACATCCTACTGACGGGACCTGACGATGGAGGCTTTCGAGGCCGGGAGACTCTGAACGTGGAACAAGGTGGGAGGGAGGTTCTGGGAAGGTCTAAGCATGTCCACAGACACGATGGCCCGGAGGAAAGCGAGGCTGCAGGCAGGCGGGTCTGGGTAGGGGAGGCCCTGCGGTGAGCCAAGGGTGAGCTCGGGATCTGGACCAGGTGACAGCAAGAAGAGACAATGGAAGACACGTGGCAGAAAGAAAGAGACAAAATACAGAAGATGGAGCAGCCGGCGCTCAGAGCTCCTACATGTCGAGCCTGTGTGCCTGGCAGGATGGTGGGAGTCACAGAAATGGAGGGACTGAAAGGAAGGGCGGGGAAGGAAAGAAGGCTAGATTAGGTCCATCATACCCCTCCTCTAGGGCTCGCTTCATCCTAATCTCAAAACCTGCCTTCCTGGTAGTATATCAAAGAGTTTGGGGCCGTTGGGTGGCTCAGTGGGTAGAGAGCCACTGGAGAAGCCCTGGGTTCAAATCGGACCTCAGACACTTCCCAGTGGTGTGACCCTGGACAAGTCATTTAACCCCCATTGCCTAACCCGTACCGATCTTCTGCCTTGGGACCAATATTTAGTACTGATTCTAAGACAGAGGGTAAGGATTAAAAAAAAGTATTCTTAGGATCATAGAGCTGGAGCCAGAAGGGACCTAGAAGGTTTTACAGTCAAGGAAACAGGTGACTTATCCAAGGTCACACAGGAAAAAGAGTTGGGATCTGAACCCACTGTTCCTCTGCTGCCCTATTCCCAAGATGGATTCAAGGTCTGGGAAGAAATGCCTGAGGCCTCGATTTAGGCTCCAACAGCCCCAGCTGGCTCTTTGGGTTGAAATTCCTCCATCATCCCAGGCCCTTCTTGGGGTGGTTATGACCTCAATCCTGGGCAACACCCTGCAGGGTGATTTTGTGGCTATCCCTGAATTTAGAGGATGCCGCCTCTCAGGACCCTGCTGGCCAAACCAACAGGAAAAGCTGTCTGATCCCAGAAGGTCAGAGCTGGGAGGACCCTTGGAAAGCATCTCTCCCTCTCCCCTTCTCAGAGGTCTCAAGAGGCAAGGCTGGGCCTGGAACCTGGCCTTCCGGTTCCCAGGCCAGGGGCTCTCTGCCTCGCCCCCCAGGACGCTTTGCTTCTCAAATAGTGGGGGTGGGACATGCTGAGTCACCCTCTCCCAGACTCCCTTGGGGCCCAGGCTATCCACTTGCCAGATAGCAGGCTGGGGATGGAGGGGGAAAGCAAAAAGCCAGAAGGCTCCTCACCAACTGACCTCCTAACCTCCATCTCCTCAGCATCCCCAGCCTAGACGCTCGTCAAGCCCTTGGGATCCTTCCACAGGGAAGGCATACATGCGGCAGACGTATATGAGGGTGTGGGTGTCTGTTTGTGAAATGATGTTTTCTTTAAACAGCCTGGGATATTTTTTTCCATTGCCTGTTAAAGCTCTTCAAGCTGCCACCCCGGCTAGCCAAGGTGGTTTTATTTTTTAAAGAACCTCATGGAATGTGGCCTCTTTAGCAGAGGCTTCATTTCCCCTCTCCCTGGGAAGACGCTGTCTCCTGGGACGGCTCGAAGCAGCAAGAGGAAGAAACTCGAGTTTCCTTCTGCTCTTTCACCTGAGGACTGCTGCCCAATTTTTAAAAATCGCTTTTGCAGCTCCGGAAGGGGGAAGGCAGATCGATGGAAGAGGCCGTTCCCAGTCCCACTAGGGTCACAAAACCGACCGGAGGCCTCGGGTCCACGAGTTATCCTCATAAGGGCAGATGCCTCCAATCTATTTTTTCCTTAGGTTTCTCTACTTTGAATCAACCCTCCCCTTGCCCCAAATGGGAGAAACAGCCAGAGGTGGGCTCATTCAGCTGGATGGACTTGGGGAAAAGCGGAAGGTGCTTTGAAGAGATACTACGAAGGAATCCAGGCAGCCTGAGGGCCCTCAGCTTCCTGGTCTGCCTTACTTGGCCCAGAAAAAATCCTGCTCCATCTGTCTCCCCAGGCGCATGCGGTCCAGGGTCCAGGACACAGTCAGAAGGGATTCTGTCGCCTTGAAGTGCAGACGGAGGCAGAGGCTGTCCTCGGAGGCCACTAGACACCATGCAAAATGAGCTCTGGAAAGAAGCCCCTGGCAACCTTTACAATTGGCATTCAGAGGAAATTTGCCACAGTTTCCACAACACGAACACTGGCCAATTCTAGTCGGGGGAAAAGTTCACTTCTTGGCCTCAACAGGTTTTCTCCCTAAATGCTACGGAAACAGCAGCTGGCAGGGCCAGGAGAATACACGATTCAGAAGGGGCTTTTGGAACCTGTCTCCTTGAGGAAGACTGATTTTGTAATCATGCCCTAAAAAGGCAAAGAAAGGCTACATCTTCACATTCTTGCTGCCGAAGGAACATTTATGCAGGCAGCAGGATGCGACACACTGGGCTTCTTTACTTGGGTCATTTTAACAAAGCAGTTCCAGGAATGGGCTTACCACCATGTTCTCGGAGCCTGCAGGCCGAGTTAGACTTTTCCAGCTCCCGAGGGACAGGTCCCAGTATGATGAGCACCTTCTCCTTACAATGGTACCTCTTCATGGACTTAGAAAGCAAAACAGTTCTCTTCAGAAATAACTGCATTGCTAAAACTTAAATACACAAGCATTTCCAACGGCAGGCACCCTGATAGATGACAGATTAGTCCACCTGTGAGCCAGCTCCCCAAATGCTGCGATCCTAGGAATCTTTCCCAAGTTTCAGGAAGGCAGATTTCTGTGATAGCGTCCAGAAGGCCAGGCTTTCCTCCCGCTGCCTGCACAAATACACCATGCCGTGTCAGGCTGATAGAAGGAGAATCTTCCTCATGATCTGAGCTCCCCAAAAGTGTAATAAATGGGCTTGGTTTGAGAAAGGACTCCCTTGACCAGAGGGTTTTAGGCCAAGGTTACATAGTCACCTGTAGAGGTGATTCAAGTTCAGGTTTGGATAAGGTAAGAGGACCCCTAAGGTCCCCACAAAACTGATAATACTAGGAGATTCTGCAATCCGTGTTAAAAGGGAGCACAAGATGAAAATAAATAAAGAGGAAATTGGGTGTGGAGAGGCAGCTTACATGGTTCAGTGGATTGAGAACCAGGACTAGAGACAGGAGGTTCAAATATGGTCTTAGGATACTACCTAGCTGTGTGACCCTGGGCAAGTCATTTAATCCCTATTGTCTAGCCGGTACCACCCTTCTGCCTTGGAACCAATATACAGAATTGATTCTAAGAAGGAAAGTGAGGGTTTTTAAAAATAAAGAGAAGATGATCTCAAGTATTCTATGCTAAAAAGGATACTTTAAGATTCCCTAAAAGGTCTTCATTAAATAAAACAAAACCAAAAAAATCCACAAATGACCAACTAGTTACTGTAGTTCCTGAATTCAGATACATAATTAGCTTTCTTATGTGAACTCTTGTGAGAACCAATCAACTGGCTCTGATTATAAATACAGTTTGCAAGTTAGCTGGTTTCCTGAACAGAAATCTGGAAGAAAAGTCAGCCAAAGAGAAATTCAAACTACTGAGAACGGACAAAGCCAAGTAATTGAACGATTTATGAACTCTTAGGAGGGGAAGGTGTTTGCATCACTCCAAGGTAGTCTATAATCAGTGCTTCTACTTTTTTCTTAGGTCTTCAGTCTTAATTGTCAAACCGAATGGCCTTTTTTCTCCCCTCATTCTCCTTATCTTCATAGCAGCCTTTGGCACTGTTGATCACTTTCTCCAACTTAATACTATCTCCTCCCTAGCTTTTTAGGAAATCTCTCCTAGTTTTCTTCATACCTCTCTGACTGCTTCTTCTCAATCTCCTTGGTTGGATCTTGGTCCAAGTCCCACTCAATAAATGTGGGAGTCTCCAAAACCTCTCTGCTGACCCCTTTTCTCATCTTCCTCTATTTTGCTTGATAATTTCTTTAGCTCCCCTAGATTCAATGAACATTTCTATGCAGGAAATTCTCAGATTTTTCCAGATCTAATCTCTCTCCTGACCTCCAGGCTCACATCCTCCAACTGTTATTAGCATCTTAAAATGTAGACATTTTAAACTCAGTATGTCCAAAACTGAACTCATTATCTTTTCTCCAAAACCCTCCCAGGCACTGGACTTACAGTCTAAGTATTCTTGACTCCTCATTCCCAATCATAGTTGGGAATATCCAAACTGTTGCTAAGGCCCACCATTTCTCCCTTCATAACCTCTCTTTAATATATCCCCATCTTTACTGTGACACCTCAGTCACTCTTGTGCAAGCCCATAACACCTCATGCCTGGTCTACACGATAGCCTGATGGTTGGTTCCCCTCCCTCAAGTCTCTCCCCACTCCAAATCACCCACCATTTAGCCTCTGAACTGAGCCTCATAAAGTCCGACCACATCATATATACCTTTCTTCTTGCCACTGAATAGACTTGGGGCTTCCTGTCATCTCTAGGCCCCTCCCCCCAATCCTGTTTGCCTTTAAAAGACCTTCATAACTTGGAAAGGAAGAAAGGGCCTAGGTTATGGCCCCTTCCAAATCTCTGGGGTTCAGGGATGCTGAAGCCGTCTCTGGCTTCCTTCTAGTCCTGGGCTAAACTCCCTCTTCTGCAAGAAGCCTTTCCCAGTGCTCTTTGTCTTAGTTCCCTCCCTCTGAGATTAACCCCAGTTTATCCTGCCTGTGTCTCCACTGTGGATATGTGTCTGCATGAAGTCTCTTCCATCAGCCTGGGAGACCAGGATTCTTTTTTGCCTGGTACTTAGCACAGTTCTTGGCATACAAGGAGTGCTTAATAAATGCTTGCTGACTTGGTACTAAACAAAACTAAACATTTTTAAAATGTGTTTGTGACCACCATTTTTTATTCCTGTGCACTATCTCCAGCATGCCAGAAGGCCTCTATGAAGGGTTGCACCAGCCTGGGTGGGAGAACCCAAACAGAGGAGAGATGAACACGGCGCCCACATGGTTTCCTGCTGATCCTCTTTCCTGCTGTCCACTCTGCTTTCTGTCAGCAGTAATGAAACTCATTCTAAAAAATGACATACAATAATGGTTTAATTAGCTGCATTGTCACGCTCCAATATACACCAAGAAATCACTTCCAGATGGGGAACATGAAAGACATTTATGACAAAAAAACAACATCCTCTTATTGGAAGGAAATTTACATCTTAGTTAGGTGTCCAATTCGAGGGCTCCAGCAGCACCCAGTTTTGATAAATACAAGGAAATAGGAAATTATTTTACATATAAAAGACAAAGCACACCCTTTAGGTAGACTGACTTTCCAATATGCCTGTGTATTCAGTATTTGGCTCCATTCAGTTCATCCATATTCTCTTACTACCATCGTACTCATTTGGAAGAAAGAACCAGACCAGCACAAGGCACGTGAAACATCTGCCTTCACCCTACAAGCACCTAATTTACATCAGCGGTGTCTTTCACAAAGAACAGAGCTAAACACTCTAGTCAGGAATCGTTAGAATGTCCTTGGTTCCTGGTCAAAAGGGAGTTTAGGCACCCTGGCTACGTACCCATCATATTTCAGTGTACACTGCTATGGGACTACCAAATATCTGGCAGAGTTTGCTGCCTTGCTCAGCTAACTGGTCTATAGTCTGCTGGATCTTAACCCCTTCTGGTCTCCATGTTTTGTTACACTGATTTGTTTTTGGTAGAATACCTGCTATTGGGCCTGCTCAAATGAATTGACTGTGAGAAAGCAGAAAGGGGCTGTTGTTATGAGAGGCAGGGCAAAGCGGCTGCCCAGTGGCTGATGTGCAGACTAGGGAGCCTGGTTGGTTGTTTTAGGTTGGGGAAAAAATAAGACACTGCCCCCCCCCCCCCATTCATTCTGTAAATGAGAGTGAAGGTTATCTCTAGCAACAAAGAAAATTCCATCCCATCATTCATCAGTTCTTATGTCCATGTTATATATAACATTTCCCAGTCTGACTTCTCCGGGTTGGGCTCTTCCTGTTCACATGAGATTTATCAATTTTTCGCTCTAAACAACCCCAATGGAAGAACGTGTACAGAAGCATTACCTTTTAGGAGTTGCAAATGACCAATGTTAGAAGCAGAACTTTGGCATTAGCCACTTATAAGTGTTTGAGATTTTCTGTCAACCCTAAGGGATCTGGGAATTTGAGAAGGGTAGGCACCTATTAAAGTTAACCAAATAGTGTAGCTGCCCACTGTGGCTCTTGTCAGGTAGGTGGTTTAGAAGTTAAAAATAATACAATGATGCTGCTAGAGAAAGAGAACTAAGAGTCTAGCCAACATGGAAAAAGGCAGGCTTGAGGCACAGGCCATAACATCAACATCAACTATAGATTTAAGCAATCAGCAAAGAATATCCCTTGTGATGTCTGTACTAAATCTAATATGCAATAAATATATTTTGGTTAAAGAGCCAGTAATCTGTCCACTTAGAGGAATCTCTCCTAACACTGAAGCACAAGGCCTTTCTGTAGTGTTCAGCCCTGAGAAGCAGAGCCCTTCAACTGAGACCTACTCAGACCTGTTGGCCCCCTTAAAGAGGAGGGCCTGGAGACCCAAGGCATTGAGAAATAAATATATCTCAGCAGATCATACCATAAAGGAATCAAGAAAAAAATCAAGATTAAAAAAAAGGATGTCTCACTAAGCTCTGAGAAACTAGTCTGCTATCACTGCTCCCACGGGCCTTTAATGATCTGCTAAACCATGCATCTAAAGAAATCTGCTGGTGACAGAAGAGAATCTCAGATGAACTGAATTTAAACCAACTATCCCAGATATGGTAGGAAAAGGAGATGGGATCAGCTCTCAGAAAAGGAAGTAAAATTCAGTTAGTGCTAGTTGAATCATCTTTCCCAAAGCAACCCTGTTAATAGCCTTACACACACCCCTGAAGGGCATCTAGTGGTAGGCCAGCCTCTCAGCAGTCTTCCACCTCTCTACCCTTTATGTCAAAATCGACATTATAAATATTCTCCCAAATCCTAAATTTCCCCATCTTCTTCCCATCAATGTCTTGCAGTCTAAGTCCAGGACCTAAAAGGCCCCTCAACTAGCAAGGATAGACTGAAACTGAAGAAATTTATTCAGAAGAAACAGAATTGGGACCAGTGAGCCAAATTAGGGAGCCAGGCTAATGGGATGGAATGATTAGGAAAATGGGAAGACTTTTTTAAAAAATTTCAAACTCTACATAACAAACCATATGGGCATTTTATGAATTTCCCAGAATGCTTTTTCATTCTAAAAACTTAGTGTTCTAATCTCCCCCCCCCCCCCCCGGGTCACATTGCCCTCCAGCTGACATCAGATATGTTGCAAATAAAGGGCTGCATTAGATGAATCATCTCTCTACAAGGAGCTCATCCTTCCTTCTCACACCCTCTCTGAAATATATACAACTGAACAAAAGCTATAGGCCAATATGGATCACACTTTCATGCATTATTCTCTGAGTTAACCCCAAAGGGGCTTCAGATGAAGTTCCACTGTTACAGAAACATCATGCTTTTTGTGGCCATGAGAAGTGGCTTCCTGATGACTGAGAAGGAATCATTTTTCTCTAAGAAATCAAGGGGCTTTGTGCTGTCATCTCATGGCCAAACTCTGAGGGTACGTCAGACTAGCCACAGACAAAGAGGCAGCGGTTCACTGGGGGACACAGAGGGGTCAACTCCGGTGGGCATTTTAGGAGGCCTTCTTTCAGCCAACATTTCACTTCTAAGTCCACTTCTGGACCTCTGGTGCGGTTTTTATCAGTAATTGCATAATGTGGCATTCTAGTTACATATGTCTATTAACATCCATCATTTCAAGCTCATCTTACGTGGACAGTGATAAGGCCTATATTTGAGTTAAGGGGAAGTGGGGGAAAAGGTGGAAAAGTGACAATCCACCAAGTGAGATTTCTTCCTAGTTTTGCCTCCTACCCAACCCAAGCACACTGCTAAGAAGCTAAGAGTTACTGGGATGGTGGGAGTGAGGACGAAGGGAGAGGACAGCAAGAAATGGGAATGGCAAACAGTTCTGTAACCTTACCAAGCAAGGATGCTGGGTAGCATCTTTACCCCAAAGCAGATGTCTATCTGGCTACTCTCACAAGGACCACGATACAGACACTTGGCCTCTGAGGGCCTGGCATCAGAGGACTCGCTGGCCCCAAGGAAGAGCTTCTTCAGAAGCTATGGAAACCAGATTCTAAGCTGAAAAAGTTGGAAAGAGCAGAGCTGTAACTTGGCTAAATGGGGAACAAGATAAAGGCAAACCAGAATCTGCTAGGAAAGCTGGTTTGGTAGAGGGCATATCCCTAGGAACATCTGTCACCCCACATGCTCTGGACTTGGAGCTCTCTCTGGGACAGGTACAAAGCACTCCCTGGGGGCTAATTAGACAAGAGCTTCTAGATGGATTGGGGGTTATTAGCTTTTTACTGCAGAGTTATCAATGGGCAGTCTCAAGGTAAGGAACAAGGTCCAATGTTAGCTGGGGGGACAGCTAGAGGTGACATGGCAATAAGTCTCTCAAAATCTGCACAACAGTGGATGAAAATTAAAAGCAAACTTCCACTTGATTCTGTCTTAAGACTGTTTTTAGGGATTAAAGATGGCTCCGAAATAGCCCCTGGTAATAGAGTCTCAAACAGTGAAATACACAACCCTCCCATTTTCTTTTTCCCTTCCCAAACTGGCTTCATAGCTTGGGGAAGGAGTAACCACATAACATGGCAAATGTACATTAATAAACCCAAATTTCCCAGTAAAACACGAGGAGAATGATGCTCATCTGAGAATTAGAGAGAGGGGAAGGGAGGCCTAAGGGCCTTCCAGGACAGCAGCCTGCTAAGGGTTGGAGGATGGGCCACTCTCTGGCAAAGGGACCCTCTCCTGCCTGCTCAAAGCCTCTTTTTGATGAGTTTCTCCAGTTTTCGGATGCGGGATGATTCTTGTTCAGGTGTTGGTGCTGTCAGGGATGTAGAGCCAGTCCCCTCTGATGCTGATGGTGGGGTAGGGAGCCGCTGGCGGAAGAGTTCCAGCATGCTGCTCTGCTCACTTCTCTTAAGGCCCTAGGGAGAGAGAAGAGTCCATGAAGTGTCTCCACAGTCCTGAGAGAGGAATACAGATCATCTGTGCTGTGAGGCAGGTTCATAGAAATAGCGACGGCCAATCTCAGGCCCTCCTTCAGATCTAATCACACTCATAAGGGCACCCAGGAATCCTAACTTGTGCCACCCTCTCATTGCACAAAGCAGGTGAGAGGCAAAAGGACTTGCCCATGGTCATGTAGCTAGTGATTTGAGCCCTGGGCCGGGATTCTCTCTAATAGCCTTTCTGCGAGTTCAAACCCAAGGCCCAAGCAAGAAAGCAAGAACAAAGGGACAGGGAGGAAAGAGGAGGAAAAGCAAAGTGAGACAAAAGGAGAAAGAGGAAAAAGAAATGGCAGAGAGGGGAAGCACTCCAAGGAGAGGAGGCTGTGCAGGTGTGAGCTAGACCAGGCACCAGTTCTGACCTTCATGTCCAGGATCTTCTGGAAGGTTTCTGTGTTACAGTCTGTGAGGAGTTTGATGAGGTTGTCCACAAACACCACCAATGGCTCATGAGGGGCCATAACCACCTAGGAGTTGACACAGAAAATAAACAAGATTATTTTCCCTCCCAAAGCTTTACCCACTGCCCCAAAATCACTGTAACCACAATGACAAAAATGACAACATTTGCCCATGATAGAAGTCCTAAAAGGCCATTAACTGGTAATGTCTGGGGAGATCTATTCCTTAGAGAGCTTTTTCAGCCTCTGCTTGTGGTCCCAATACATCACTGATTCTGAAAGGCATAGGGGCCTACCAAACTGACTGACATATAACAAATTCTTTTCTTTTACTCTTGTGTGAATGAAAGGATGTCCTGACTCTCATTTTTTCTTTTTACAACTAAGGATACAAATTTTAATTTAGCATTTCAATTACCTTCATGTTGGAACTAAAAAAAATGCTAAAAATGGTTTTTATGTGTATTTGGGGGGGAAATATAATAATAAAAATATAAGAACGGAGGCAGCAGGATGGCTCAGTTGTCAGAGAGTCAAGCCTGGAGACAGGAGGTCCTTGCATCAAATCTGACCTCAGATACTTCTTAGCTGTGTGACCCTAGGCATGTCACTTAATCCTGCTGCTAAGCCCATACTGTTTTTCTGCCTTAGAACCATTACATAATATTGATTCTAAGACAGAAAGTAAGAGTCTAAAAACTAAAATAAAATAGCCTACATGAAAATCTTAGTTAAAAAAGGGGAGAGAGTAGCTGCAACAAATGATCCCTTCTAACTAAACTTTTTTGGCTTTGGAACGTCTACCCTGGGACCCAGCCCTGTTCTAAGTGGTCAGTACCTTCCGTGACCCTTTTTAATCTATCCAGTCCCAGGAAAGCTTCACTTTATAGCCACCACCTTCTTGCCATTTATCAAGCTCTGACCCACATATGGTCTCCCTCCCTCCCATTTCCAGCTCCAGAATCACAAACAAACCAATACTGTCATTGTTGCAATGCCACTGTCACATGACTTTGCAAACCACAATATCCTTCCTCAGCTACCACTCGTCTGTGTGCTCCTATCAGAATGGAAGCTCCTAGGGATGCCTTCATCCTTTTATTCCCAAGTCTTAACACAGTGCTTAGCACACTGCAGGCACTTAAATGTTTATTTCATTCATGTAAATCTGCACAGCCAGCATCCCCAAAGAATTAAAAGTGTATCAGGTAGAATACAACTAGGTGACTCAGTGAATTGAGAGCCAGGTCTGGAGATGGGAGGTCCTGGGTTCAAATCTGGCCTCAAATTCTTCCTAGCTATGTGACCTTGGGCAAGTCATTTGACTCCCACTGCCTAGCCCTTACCCTTTTTCTGCCTTAGAAACAATAAATAGTATCGATTCTGAGATGGAAGAGGTTTTTTTTTTTTTAAAGTTTGATATAACCATCCACTCAGAAAATAGTCTTTATGAAATTGCAAAGCTCTATTAGGTGGTACAATAGATGACTGGTAGGGCTAGAATCAAGACCTGAATACAAATCTATTTTTACTAGTTGTGTGACTCTTGGCAAGTGTGAATCTTAAAAATTGCTCAGACTGTACCTTAGAAGATTTGGTTAAGGCTATTCCCTTATTGTAACAAATGAAGGTACTTGATCAGGAATGTATTGGGAATTTTAACATTACTCCACCCATACTTAGGCATACTTTAGGGGAAGATAAAGTTGTAAACTCCTTACTGAACAATGAAAAGTCCCTAAGTCATACTTATAGTGAAGCTAAAACCTTAAGCTAGGTCTATTTTTAGATCTAATACAAAAGGGTGCTAAGTACCTATAAAGGTTAAATTAATCACTAAAAGGTCAAGCAACTTACAAAAGGCAAGCTTAACAAAAGAGGTGTGAAGTTTTAAGTCTATCCAGAGAAGGTGAGAACTAAGAATGGGCAGTCCTGGGAAAAGCGTCTATTGTGATTGGTAGATGTGAAAATTTAGGGGAGGTGACACAAGAGAAAATTTCTTTAAAAGGAAGGGACTTACTGAATTTGAGGGATTGGAGTTTTTAGTTGGAGTTTGGAGTTACTTGGAGGAGCTGGGTCTCTGAAACTCAGTTCTGGAGTTGAGGATTTCAGTGAAGGACTGGAGTTTTGCTTGGGACAAATCTTGTGGTGAGTGATTAAAGACTGACTAGTCTCTCCTAAAGCTCAGGCCTAGGCTGTTTGGCCTAGGCTCTTCATACTATATTTCTCTTATTCTCTCTCTCTCCCTTTCCTTAATTCCTTCATTTGTATTAATTAAAATCTCCATAAAACCCAGCTGACTTGGGTATTTTCATATTTGGGAATTTTTCCCATGGCGACCACTTATTTTTGATTAAAATCAAGACACTAAAATTATCTTTACGGTTTTGGCAATTCACAGTCTTGAAACCCATATTTTCTCAGTTACACAAGTCACTTAACCCCCACCCCTAGTCCTTACCACTCTTCTGCCTTTGAATCAATACACAATATTGAGTCTAAAATAAGGCTTTAAAAAAAAAGTGTATTAAAGAAGGTGCAGGTAGGTGGCTCAGTGGATAGAGAGCCGGGCCTGGAGATGAGAAGCTCTGGGTTCAGATCTGGCCTCAGACACTTCCTAGCTGTGTGGCCCTGGGCAAGTCACTTAATCCTCATTGCCTAGCCCCTTGTCATTCTGTCTGAGAACTAATAAAACACAGCATTGATTCTAAGATGATATGTAAAGGTTTTAAAAAAGAGTCTATTAAGCAAAAGAAGAGCTATAAAAATCACAAACATAAAATCTAACCATTAGCAAAGTCCCCTGAATCCTGGAAGATTCTTTATGCCTATCACCACACAGACTTTGTTTTTTGTTTTTAAGGCAAAGAGTTAAGTACTTGCCCAAGTTCCCATAGCTAGTAAGTATTTGAGGCTGAATTTGGGTCTTCTTGACTTCAGGCCCAGTGCTCTATCTACTGTGCCACTTTGCTGCCCCCACTATATATACTTTGGCAAAGAAGCATCAAGTTGGCTAGAAGGAGTTAATGCATAGTGTCTCCCCTCCACTTTTCATGGCCTATTGAGAATACCCATTTTCCCCATTCCATTTCAGAACACTGAATGTGAGTTTTCCCCTTCAGTAGCTTGGCCTCCCCAATTATGAGCTTATGAATTTCTTAAGCATTTTTCGGCTATGGTGGTGCCTAGGGCAGTGGTGTCTAACTCAAATAGAAACAAATGCCTCCAGATGGCATATTGAATTAGCAAATCACAAATAACATGATCCATTTTTTATTTTTTTTCTATTTTTAATTATTTTCTTAAACATTTCCCAATTAGAATTGAATCTGCAAGTCTGACACCCTTGGACTTGGGACCATATCTGAGATGACAACTTTTCTCAGGCCTACTCTTACTCTAAAGAGAAAAAGGGCCGAGCAAAGAAAACCACCTGCTGCCCTCCCCTTCTCACTCCACCCCCCCACCCCCACCTGAACTTGGTCTCTGCTTCCAAGACCATCCCTAGAGGATCACAGGATTGGGCAAAAGAGAAGGGACTTGAGGATCATCTAGTCCAGCCTCTCCATTTGACCAAAGTGCAAAATGATGCTGAGATGAGCTGACTTGCCCAATGTCATGCAAAAAAAAAGGAGCAGAGTCAAGATGGAGGTTCAGACCCTTTGACTGTGGTCAAAGGTCCAGGGTCCAGGGGAGCAGCACAGTTCAAAGGTGGAAAGGTCTCAGAAGGACCAACTTTGGGCGAAGTGAGAAGGAATGAAGGGGAAGAAAGGCTGAGGCTGACAAAGGGGCATCATCCTTCAAGATAACCTCCTGTTGAAGTGCACTGTGGCTGTAGAAATGTTGGAAGGGGTTATGACCATCATAACCATCAAACATTCCTTCTGCCAGTCTTATTTCTCCTCTAATCATAAGCTGGTTATACCAAAAAGGGGCAGGTAGGAGACACGCAGGATGGCCTCAGTCTTATGCTCATTCTTAGATTGCTCAATGCCATTCTCCTAAGAGGTAAAAGTTTGTTTTAATAGAATTTTAAAAGCTTTATACACAAGCCATTCATTGGCCAGCTCCAGCTACTCCATTTGTTCAGGATCGTTTCACAGTCACAGGGTGTAGATGGCAAAGCACTGCTGTGAAGGAGCAGGTAACAGTCCACTGGGCCTGGAATTACTGTTGTAAAGTAAATGGGTCACTGATTTTCTCACCAGTGACCTCATCAAAGCATGCTATTAGTTTTGGCCACACCACAGACCTCTCAGTCGAGGCTGCCTCATTACACTAGGTCCCATGGCAAAGATTAATGATCAAAGAGGTGGAACAGTAAAGCAGGGCAGGGAGGAACAAGCCGTTACCTTCAGGATCATCTCAGCTCGGGTCATGCCCTTCACGACAATTTTGGTGTAACTGGCAGGCGCTTTCCTCACCACTTGTGACCCAATGGAAGGCAGATCCAGGAGGACCATCTTCAGAGAATGGGTATCTAGCAGCAGCTGCAAGAAGAGGAGCCAGCCAAGTCACCGCTCAGGTTTGAGGGTGGTCCCAGCCATTGCTTGTGGCTACAAAGCCTCCCAGCTTAACTCTAAGCATGTTTAGTATTTCTGTCAGTGTCACAATGGAAAATATCACCAAAATGAGTATAAGAAGCATTCTTCTCTTTCTCTTTTTGAAAGATGTTGTCCTCATCTTGCCTGGGCTAGCCCAGACCTATTAGAGAGCAGCATGGGAGCCTGGGTCTGCTGCTCCCAACCTGGGCCCATTTATTCCCCTCTAGGCAGCCCAGTGGCCCCTGGACTTTATATGAATATTCAATGGGCATTGCCCAGAGCAGCTCAGAACACTTGAGCTCAAGATTTGCCAACTCCCACTTCCCTGGTAGCAGGGATTTAGAGGCAGGCCCCCAAATGCCCATCTCTCAACATTCTTCAAGGAGGCAGCCCTGGAGGAGAAGTGGCTCAGAGTGGCTCAGAGCCAGGACCTAGATTCAAGCCCTGCTTCTTTGATATACTATCTGCAGGTCCCTGAGTAAGTTAATTTACCATTCTGCCCTCTGAAAAAGGCACTGGCCTGCACTGGGGAAGGGCATTTCCCAAGTGGGAGCTCCCTGTGGCTTTGAGATCCCAAATTCATCCCTGATCCTATCATTCTGTCAGCCGCTTTTCCCCTTTCTGCTTCCTTCTCAATGACTTCAGAGCCTGGCTCAGTCTCACTCTCCATCCCAACCAACATGACAATGGCTGATGGTTCTGTGGTCTACTCTTCTCCCATGAGCTTCTCCGATTCCACTCCAGTTACACAGCCAGAGGTGGTCATGCCCATCACCCACAGGTGTCACACTTCCCCATTCCATGACTCTGACATTCCATTGCCTGTTCCAAGGCCCCATCATGCCTTCTCTTATCCCTCATGAGATTTCTTCCCATCACTCCTGCACTGGCTCTTTCCTCTCTAGCCCTCCTGACATGTGAGTGACACCATCTTCTCCCCTTGGTTCCCATTTCTCTCATCTCCTACCTCTGCCCCCTCACCCTCACTTATCCTCACATCCAATCAGGGACCAATATTAACCATTTCTGGCTCTCTGACTTACATCCTATGTATCCCTTTACATGACCACAGCCTAGTTCAGTCGCTCATCATCTTTCACTCGGACCTCTGCAGTCCCTTCTTAATGTTCTGGCCTCAAGTTTCTCTCCATCCATTCCATCCTCTGCTAGGTTGCCAAAGCGATTTTTAAAAAGCATATTTCTGATCATGTTATCCCTCGTACTCAATAAACTCAATGGCTTCCTCCTCCCTCTAGGATCAATTATAAATTCATCTAACCAGCATGGAAAGCTCTTCATAGACTGGCTTCTGCCATATTACTTCTGTCCACACATTTCACAGACTAGTCCTCCTGGGGCACTTGCTCTTCCTCATATAGGGCATTCTATCTCTCATCGCCATCCCTTTGCACAGACTATTTCCCTTGCCTGCAGGGTGTGTATGTACTTCCTACTCTCCTCCATCTCTTAGAATGCCCAGCTTCCTCCAAGACTCATTTCAAGATCTACTTTTTACAGGAGGCTCCCCTCCCCCTGCTCCCAGCTCCTTCTTCTTCTTAGGCTACTTTGTATGCCTTTTGCCCACGCGGGCTCTAGTCAATAATGGTTGGTTTTACTTTTATCCTTTTAACCCCAGTAGGTCCTAGTAAGTACTTCATGAGTGTTCTCTGAAATTATTGAATTACAAACACAGGCATGAAACCCACGTGGATCTGCTGAGCTCCATACACCTTTATAAGGTATGTCCACAAGGAGAGTGGAGATGCTATAGAACTCGAGCATTTTAAACACTAACCAAGAAGAGAGCGCAGATAAGGAAACATCCAAGAACTCTACTTTTTTTTTTTTCCTGTGGAAGCTCAAGTTTTACAGCAAATCCTGAGTTCGGGCTCAGCAACTTCCTGGCAAAGCAGAGCTGGCTGAGATTCAGCTAAGCTGTAGCTTTGAATTTCATGGCTTTTGTTACGGCTTGGGTTACAACCTCCCCATGACAGTGTGGATCTGTTCTGGCCTCTAAGTGCCCCTTTGTGAACCTCTTGCTTCTGGTCCATTGCCCCAGTACAGGCTGCTCAAGCTATGCTACCCACCCTTCTGGATTTCCAAGGCTGGGTATCTACAAGGTAAGTGTGGGCCGGATGAATGAATCCTGAGAACTGCAAAAGGGGGCACTGCCTTGCTTCTTCTCTCGCCATTTCTCTTGGTTACCCTGTTAATATATGGATTCCCTAGCACCAACATAGCTATGTTTCAAATCTGAGAAAAATAGGATTTAAGAAGTGGTTTCTCATTTGTAATTGAAAGTACCAATGAGTATTCATGCTACTTAAATACAACTGATACCCCATTCACCCACTCATAACCTACCTCCCATGATGGCTTTACCCTCGTGCTGAATTATTCAAATGATTGGGGTAAGAACAGGGACAAGGGAGAGAGAAAAAAGTCAGAGGAGAGAGACAGGAGAGAATGGACAAAGGGAGAGAAGGGAGAGAAAGAGGGAGAAAGAGAGGGGCAAGAGAAAATAAAGGAAGGAGAAAAAGAGAAAAAAGGAAGGGAAGGTAGAAGGAGGGTCAACCTGAGAAAAAGAGACAGGGTATTGGATTGATGTCATAAAACAAAAAGATTGTGGTTATCAGACCCTGAATCCTTTAAGTCAGCCAGCAATGACTTGGCAGAGTTGCAGACACATGAAAAACAGTTTTATGGTGTGAATCTACTTTATGTTTCCAGTGGTCTCAGCAAGTCTGGAGTCAAAAATATCACACCAGAGTGTGATCTGCAGGAATCCAGGGACAGGAATCCAGGAATCACCCAGCATCATCTCTGATTGCATCCAACAGTAAGTGAACAGAATTAGCTGTCTAGAATCCTCAGATTCATATGCTAATGAAACTAGAGACAACATGTTGGGGCATTATTCTGCTATTTCCAATGGAAAGAATTAATTCTCTGTCTAAAATGCAAGAGTCAGGGATTTCAGAACCCTGGTGGAAATCTCAGAATCAGTGAGGCTCAGCTAATGACTGATTCAATTTAAGCTCCTAGGGCTTTTGCTGGGATTGGATTTTTGACTTCAGTGATCAGTGACTACCTAGCTACCATCTGGCTAGGCACCATGGAGATGCTGTGGGGTATTAAAGGGTGTAGGTAAGACACAGTCCTTCTCAGAAATCTTAAACTCTGGATATAAAAAGAAAACACACATGAAAGAATCCACAAAGAAAATGTAGAGGGCCACTAGTTAGGTATTCATACTAATTCAGAACAATCTGATGGGAGGAAAGCCACTCTGATTTCTAGATAGGGCTGTGGAAAATAGTGCCTTCTAACTGAGCCGTTCTGTGATTCTACCTGGATTTAAGTTACTAAGAGGGACCCAGGCCCTGTTCAAATTCATTCCATATTCTGAAGGAGTGGAATCAACAAATGAGATGACAAGAATGCCAAGACTCTTGGCACTGAGGAGATAGAAAGTATAAGCAGTGGAAGGATAGTTTTTGTGTAATGCTTCTTGGAGGAAAAGAACAGTTTCTTAGCAATCAAAAAAAAAGTCTTTTTGTCTTAGTTCCCCATAAAATAGCTGTTTCTTCTTTCTGTTCCTGCAGACATGCATTGACACTCCTCTACAACTCTACAATATTTAAATTTGAAAAAAATATATATATTTGTACAGATATATATGTATATCTGTACAAATATATATATATGTACACACACACACACACACACACACACAGAGCCTACAATATACAAGGCGAGCTGGGTGCTAGGGGCAGAAAGACAAAAACCAAACATGCTCTGCTTTCAAAGGGCTTCCTTTTGACCAGGCAGGGCCAGGGCAGGCTGGATGTGCCAAGGTGGCATAGTCCACTAGAGCAGGGCTAGGTTCTGCTGTGGATGATTTACTAGGACACCAATGGTTGGCAGCCATGTTTTCATCTAACATGGGGTTCTTGAAGAAACAATGTTAGGTGGACTATGCCTAGTAGGAATATATCTCTAAGGTGACTTTATGAAATTAAAACTTTTGGAAGGGGTTGAAAGTGGTCTTTTGCCTTTTAGGAAGCTATTTGCCACAATCTTTGCATGCCATATTAGCTTTGGGAAGATTATTTTTCCAGATAGTCTTTTAATAAAAGGACCCTTGAAATTCTCCCTCTAGTTTTAATTGGAGGCAGCTAGTGCTAGAAGGGCACCCCAAAGCTAGAATCACTGCCACCCTTGCCATCACTGGGGTTGGCTCAGTATGCTTCCTGACCCTTGGCACCCAAGCAAGGCTGCCCACTGGTCTGGGGTCTGTCACAAGTCTATGTTTTTCTCACCTGTTCTGCTCCCACCATGCTAATTGGCTTGCACTTGAATAGATGGTTGATAAACTTGGGAATGAAGGAGCTGTGAAAAGAAGTCAACAAATCAGAAACTGTCTCAGCTTAGAGGAGACTTGCCCAAACAGCTTTAAAACCCTCAATTCTCAGACCTCCAGGAAGAGACGCAAACAGATCAGCAGAACAAGAATCAAACACGCAACTGGTAAGGTTTTTTTTTACATAAAAAGAGAAAAAAAACTCTGAAAATGGGGGAACTCCAGGTGGAACAAACATGTTTTTTATTTATTGTCTGTTAAAACTCTCAGTTTTACTTCATGAAATGCTATGTAGGTTTGGTTGATGACTTAAGAGAGGCAACCTGGTGCCCAGTGTCAGGTCAGTAAGATCTGGGTTCAAATTTCACCTCTGACACCTGATATGACCTAGGTCATATGACTTCACCTCTCAAGCCTCAAGCAACTCTCTAGTATTTGACTGACCACTAAAATACCCACACTACTAAACCCTCAAGTCCTCTGCTTATATGTACTTGGGTTTTTTCTCTTAAAAATTTTTTTTATTCCAAATTTTATAAAATAAGCATTTCCATATACAAAGAAAGAGAACAGAATATACAAATAAAATAAAAAATCTCCTATACTTCTCTCCCTCCACCCTTCTGACATCACAAAGAGATAACATTCATATAAATTAAGTCTTTCATATTTCACCTTTCAGTTCACTTTCTGGAGGTAACACTCACAGTTTATTCTTCCAGCATTAATTCTGAGGCTATATAATGTTCCCCAGGTTCTATTCACTTCATTGTTCATTATCTCACATGGTTCTTTCCAAATTTTTAAAAAAACAAGTCTAGTTGATTGTTTCTTTTGGTGTAGCAGTACTCCATCACAATCATATCCCACTATTTGTTTAGTCATTCTCCAACTGATGGGCATTTTTTTTCCAATTTCTAATTCTTTGACACCACAAAAAGAACTGCTATAAATATTTTAGAACATATAGATTCTTTTCTTCTCTCTGATTTCCTTGGGAGACAGACCCAGCAATAATATTCTTGGATGTAAAAGTATAACTCACTGGGGATAATTCCAAATTGCTCTCCAAAATAGTTGGATCAGTTCGTAGCTCCACCAACAATGTATTAATGTGCCCATTTTTCCACATCCCCTTCAACATATGTCACTTTGCCCTTTTGTCATTTTAGTAAGTCTGAAGAATGTGAGGTGATATCTTAAGGGTTGTTTTGGTTTGCATTTCTCTAATCAGTAGTGATTTAGAGCATTTTTTTCATATACCTACATATGGCTTTGATGTCTTAATTTGAAAATTGTATGTTCTTATCTTTTGCCCATTTTAGGCAACTGAGACATAGCTCTTAGTCTTATAAATTTGACAAAGTTCTCTACATATTTTAAATATGTCAGAGAGGCCCCTGCCCTTTGTAATTTTCTGTTTTCCTCCTAATCCTAGCAGTATTTATTTTATTTGTACAAAAACTTTTCAATACTCAAAATTATCTATTTTGCATTTCACAATGCTCTCCATCTTTGGTTGACTCATAACTTCTTCTCCGATCCATAAATCTGATAGGTAGTATATTCTCTGTTCTAATTTACTTAGGATACCTTCTTTGATGTTTAGATCATGTATCCATTTTGATTTTATCTTAGTGAATGGTGTAAGATATTGGTCTATGCCTAGTGTCTGCCAAATTATTTTCCAGTTATTCTAGTAATTTTGACTTAATTGATTTCTTATCCCAAAAATCAGAATCTATGACTTTGCCAAATAGAAGACTACTATAATTTTTTACTAGTGTTTGTTATATGTCTGTTCTGTTCTACTGATCTATCTTTCTATTTCTTAGATAGTACCAAATAGTTTTAGTAATTGCTACTTTATAATATAATTTAAAATCTGATATTGCTAGACTGCTTTTCTTTATTCTTTTCATTAATTCCTTTGATATTCTTGATATTTTATTTTTCTAAATAATTTTTTTTCTAATTGAATAAAATAACTTTTTGGTATTTTAATTGAGGTGGCATTGAATAAGCTGATTAGTTTAGGTAGGATTTTCATTTTAATTATATTGGCTCTGCCCATCCATGAACAATTAGTATTTCTTCAATTATTCTGATCTGACTCTGTTTTGTTTTTAAGGTTTGTTTTGCTTTATTATAAAGATATTTTATTTTATCAATTACATGTAATAATAAATTTCCACATAAGTTTTCTGAAGTTATATGATCCAAGTTGTCTTCCTCCCTCCCTTCCCTCTTTCTACCAGAACTGGCAAGCAATTCAACCTGGGTTATATATGTATTTTCAGATTTGACTTTGTGTAAAAAGTGTTTTATAGTGTTTTATAATTATGTTCATATAGTTCCTGGATTTGTTTTGTCACGTATACTCCAAGGTATTTTATGCTATCTGTGGTTATTTTAAATGGAGTATTCCTTCTATCTCTTTTTGTAAGACTTTGTCAGTAATACATAAAAATGATGATGATTTACATGGATTTATTTTATATACTACTACTTTGCTAAAATTATTGATAGTTTCAACTAACTTTTTAGTTGAATTCCTAAGATTTTCCACATCTACCATCATGTCATCATCATACAGAGATTGTTTTATTACCTCTTTGTCCATTCTGATTCCTTCAATTTCTTTTTCTTCTTCTCTTATTGTTATTGCTGATATTTCTAACATTATTTTAAATAATACTGATGATAATGGACAACCTTGTTTAGCTCCAATCTTTTTGGGAAGACATCTGGTTTCTTCCCATTACAGATAATACTTGCTGATGGTTTTAAGTAGACACTTTGTATAATTTTAAGAAAAAGCAATGTGTTGTATTTTGTCAAAGGCTTTTTCTGTATCTACTGATATAATAATATGGTTTTTATTACTTTTGTTATTAATATTATCAATTATGTTGATAGTTTTCCTTATATTAAATCATCTCTACACTCCTAATATAAATCCTGTTTGGTCACAGTCTTTGTGACACATTGTTGTTGTAATCTCCTAGCTAGTATTTTGTTTAGGATTTTTGCATCCATATTCATTAATGAGATTGGTCTATAATTTTTTTCCTCTGTTTTTTGCTCTTCCTGGTTTAGGTATCAGCACCATATTTGTTTCACAAAAGGAGTTTGGTAAAAATTCTACTTTTCTTGTTATTTCAAATAATTTGTTTAATACTGGAATTAGGTGATCATTAACTGTTTAGTAGGATTGACTTATAAATCCACCTGGTACTGATGCTTTTTTCTTAGGAAAGTCATTTATGGCTTGTTCAATCCCCGCCCCCCCCCCCCCCCCCCAAATAGGTTTATTTCGGTATTCTATTTCTTGCTCTAAAAAGCTAGGTAGTTTATTTTTTTGTGAGTATTCTATTTCTCTTTCATTGTTAAAATTTGTTTTCATATAATTGAACAAAACAACTCCTAATAATTGCTTTAATTTCATTTTCCTTGGTGATACAGTCACCTTTTTAATCTTTAATGCTAGTGATATGGTTTTCTTTTCTCTCTCCTTTTTGTTAGATTAACCAATGGTTTATCAACTTTGCTGATTTTTTTCATAAAACCAACTACTAGATTTCTTTATTAATTCAATAGTTTTTTATATTTAATTTAATTGAGCTTATGTTTAATTTTTAGAATTTCTAACTTGGTGTTTAGTTGTGGATTTTTAATTTGTTCTTTTCCTAGTTTTTTATTTTATTTTCCAATTACATGTAATAAATTTCCACATAATTTTTCTGAAGTTATATGATCCAAATTATCTCCTTTCCTCCTCCTGGAGCTGGCAAGCAATTCAATTTAGATTATACATGTATTATCATGCAAAATATATTTTCTAGTTTTTTTAACTGCATTCCCAATTTATTGAATTTTTTCTTCTAGTTTATTAATACAACCATTTAGAGATAGAAAATTTCCATTAATTATTGCTTTTGCTGTATTCCAAAGGTTTCAATATGCTGTCTCATTATTATCATTCTCTTTAATGAAATTATTTGTTGTTTAAATCATCCGTTCTTTAATCAATAGTCATTCTTTAAGATTAACTTATTTAGTCTCCAATTAGTTTTTACTTTTTGTTTCCAGTCCTTATTGTATACAATTTTCATTGCATTATGGTTTGAGAAGACTGCATTGAATATTTCTGCTTTTCAACATCTAAATATAATATTTTTGTGCTCTAATATAGTCAGTTTTTGTGAATGTGCCATGTACTGCTAAGTAGAAAGTATACTCTTTTCTGTTCCCATTCAATTCTCTCCAGATAACTGTCATATTTAACTTATCTAAGATTCTATTCACCTCCTTTACTTCTCTCACTAATTTTTTAGTTAGATTTACTTAGTTCTGAGATGGAGAGATTAAAGCCCCCCCCTTTTCATTTTATATTTCCATATGTAACTCATTAAATTTTTCCATTAAAAATTTGGATGCTACAACATTTAGTGCATATAGATTTAAAATTGGTAATGCTTCATTATCTATGGAACCTTTTAACATAATATAGTTTCCCTATTTATCTCTTTTGATTATATCTATTTCAGTTTTAAATTTGTCAGAGATCATGATTGCTACTCCTACTTTCTTTGTATCACCTGAAGCATAATATATTCTGTTCCTGCTCTTCTTTTTTTTTTTACTTTATACGTGTCTCTCGTTTTTAAATGTGTTTCTTGTAAACTACATATTGTCAGGTTTGGGTTTTTGATCCATTCTATGTGTTTTCATTTTCTGTGTGAATTCATTCCATTCACATTCACTGTCATAATTACTAGCTTATCTTCTTTCTTTTTTGTTGTATTCCTCCTCAGATGTCCAATTTCTCCTGTCTGTTATTTCTTCAATTTGCATCCCTTCTTAGAAATCTTCCTTTATCCTCTCCCTTTGCTCTTATTTTCAAACTGGTCCACTTTTCTAAGGGTCCCTCCCTTGTCTCTTCCCTCATATCTTTTAGTTCTTATTATTCTATCCACCTTTGGAAAGGTCCCTTAACTTATCCCCTCATCTTACCCCTCTATTTCTTGATATATACACTCTTTTCAGTATCTCTCCTTTTTCTTATCCTCTTGCCCTCCTTTCTCTTAATATACAATTCTTTCTCTTAGTCCTTCAGTCCTTTAAGGGGCTTTCCTTTGGTTAGTTTCTCCCTTATCCCCTTCTCTTTCCCTCCAGTTTCTCTGAACATTAATAAGATTTTTACTCTTCTAACTTGTATACTCTTCTTTCTTTATCCCAGAACTGATGAAAGTAGAGTTCTAATACTACCAGTCTTCCACCCCCTCCTCCCTTTCCCCATGTAAATTCTACTCATTTCTCCTCCATATAAGATAGCCATTCAACCCTACCTCCCCTGATCTACTCCACTACCATTCTGGATCATCCCATTGCATTCACCTTGACCTCAAGTTTTCCATCCATACATGACCTTTTAAAATGCCCAGGCAATGATGTCATTTCTAGGGATCCTACAAAACATTTTCCCACATAAGAATCATAATTTGATCTTTTGGGTCACTTATGATTTCATAAATTACCTTTGTATGTTTCTTAGAGATTAAATTTTCTGTTGAGTTCTAGGTTTTCCTAGAACTAGAATTAGTTGAAACTCCTTTAGTTTGTGAAATATTCATTTTTTACCTTGTAAAATTACGCTCAGTTTTGCTGGATGTGTTATTTTTTTTAAATTGTAAGTCAAATTCTTTTGCTTTATAAAATGTGTTCCATGTCCTGAATTCTTTTAATATTGTGGCTGCTAAGTCTTGTTATTCTGGCTGTAGCTCCACAGTATTTAAATTGTTTTTTTTTCTTGTTGCTTATAGTTTTTTTCCTTGACTTGGGAGCTATGGAACTTACCAATTATATTCCTCTGCATTTTCATCTTTGGGTCTCTTTGAGGTGGTAATTGGGGGATTCTTTCAATTGCTCTTTTATCTTCAGATTTTAGAATTTCTGGGCAATTTTCCTTCATGATTTCTTTGAGTACGGTATCTAAACTTTTTTTTTTTAATCATAACTTTCTAGGAGTTCAACTATTCTTATACTGTCTCTCCTTGAGTTATTTTCCAGGTCAGTTGCTTTTGTGACAAGATGCTTCATATTCTCTTCTATTATTTCTTTTTTAAATTTTGCTTTATTATTTCTTGTTGTCCGAGGAAGTTAGGTTCCCCTTGTCCAATTCTAGTTATTAATAGATTATTTTCTTCTTTGAGTTTCTAGATCTCTTTTTCTATTTGGGTAATCTTTTTTTTCATACTTTTCTTGATTTTCTGCATTGCTCTTATTTTTTTCCTAGCATTTCCTTAATCCCTTTCATTTCATTTCTGAGGTCTTTTAAAAGTTTTTCTAACATTTCTTTTTGAGCTTGTGGGCATTTATTATATTTCTTTGCTGTTTTTGAAGTAGAAATTTTTACTTCATTGTCCTCTGAGTTTGAACTGCAGTGTTCTCTATCTTCATAGCTATCAATAGTAGAGTTTTTTCTTCTTTGGCTGTTGTTTTTGTTTTTGTTTTTTTTTAATTTTAACAGCCAGGCCAGTAGACTTAATTATTGGCTTTTTTTGCTGGACTCCTGGGTTCCCTGTGGTATGTTACCTCAGGTTTCAGGATTTTTTTTGTGTTTGTTTTTCCTTGGGCTCTATTTAATTATTTCAGTTTTTATAGTTTAGGGTCAGATGTAATCCCTGGGTCCCCCATTCCATGACTGATATCAGGTGCCCTAACTAGAGCCAATGGGTAGTTCTGCCACTGAAACTACAAGTAGAAAGTAGAAAGCTTCTGCTTCTAATGGCAGCAACCAGGGACCTCACTCTCCTGGAGTGATCACAGCTGACAAGGCCCCTGTCTCTCAGCAACCACACTCACTGGTCTATACTCTTTCCTCCTATCTCTTCTCCCACTGCTGCAGTCCAGGATAGAATAGGCACTCGGTGTGAGTTCCTCAGGCCTCTAAAGTCCCTTGTTAGTCAGCAGTGAGGCTTGCAGTCCTGCCCTTAAGGTCTGGCTCCTGTGGACTCTGGTATCCACTCCCTCAATCCCCAGCTATGGGTCAGTGAGATCTCCCAAGCTGAGGAGGGGGCCACTGACAAAGATGTTCCCAGTGTTCTCCACCTGCTGATTCCAGTGATAGCCTCCCTAGATTTAAGTTCTAGGGCTCAACAAACAAGGCCAGGTTGCCAGTCCTACGCTCAGGGGCTATCTTGTTGATTTCACTGTCTTCCCCCTTCCCCCCCCAGGGCCTGTGGGGGTAGAATTACTGGTCAAGGAAGTTAGAAACCTTCCTCTAGCTATTTCTAACTGTTCAAGTTCACTCTTGTCTGTTTTTGCTGCTTTTAGAATTGATTCTATATAGTTAAATTTGATTGTTTGGTGGAAAGGGGTGGGGACGCATTCATTAGGTGAGGAAGATTCATGCCCTCCGCTACCATCTTCCCACAATGCATCTCTCTGGGGTTTTTATTATGTTTTGGATGGTTATCAAGTTTATATTTAAAAATTTAACTCAATTAAATCTGTATTAAATATATATTCTGTTAGGAATCATGCTAGGTGCCTTGCCCTCAAAGGGCTTACCTTTTCTCAGGACAAGATATAAACAAGTGAAAAATGCAAAGTATGTAACAGAGGAATTTCCATAGGGAGAAAAGTCTAACAAATGGGAGAAGAATCCAGGAGAGTCCATCAACATAGAGGATTAAGCCTTGCCTGTAAAGGAAGCCATTCTAGGCCTCAAATGCAGAAATGCCAAAGGAAATGCTGAGAGTAGCTATCAGAATGGTGAAGGGTTTAAAAGGAATAGCATCAGGTAGCTAGAAGGGACTTAGAGTTCTAAAGTTTGGTCAAGCTGAGTACAGTGAGCCTTACTTCAAATATTCAAAGGTGTCCCTTCCAGTTCCTCCAGGCTATGGTAACATTTAGCTATGTACATCTGATGGAGGAGTGGGAGGAAGAAGGGAGTGTGGCACAGGAAGTGGAAGCACTAGCCACTGCAGTTAAAATTCTAATTGATCCTTACTACCTTGAATCATCTTGGGTAAGACAATTAACCTCAAAAAATCCGAGTTTCCTCATCTGTAAAATAAGGGGCTAGACTACAGGGCTTTTTCTATATTGAGTTTTGCTTGTAGGGTCCAATGATTGCTGGAGCAGAACAGAATAGAAACAAGAAAGGAGAAGATCCAGGAGTGAAGTCTTAGGGAAAAAAACAACCTCTCTACCCTTTTGGACTGGAAGTGGAGAAGCGAGAGAAGGAAAGGGGTGAGATGAGTGACAATGGCCTTCAAAAGAAAGAGAGAAGCCAACTAAGGAGCCTCTGGTCACCTAAAGGCAGGCCCCATTTCATGACAGGCACTCATCTGGGCTTTGCAAGGGGCAGGAGATCACATATTTCTAAATTATCATTAAACCCAGAAGCTCATTCCTGGTTCACTTTAGATGGGACCTTCCTGCCATTAAGTTTAAAGGGCTGTAGCACCCCTGGGACATTAAGGCTTAGTACTGGGACCAGCTGAGAAAATGGCTTTCTTCATTTTCTTTCTGTTTGCTAAAGCAAGTAAATCCCTGTGCGATCCCTGTAGGAGGTTTTAAGCATAATAAATTTTCACGGAGACAGAATTTCTAACAGTGATTATGGGGAGCGTCAGCATATGATTTATCAGGCGGTGCTCTTAATGCAAACTAATGAGTACCCAGAGAGAGAAAAGGGAATGTTGGCTCATAGTTCATTTGCCACAGTGCAAACATTAACGCCCCACTGGAGATCCCTCCATGTCCTTTTTCCAACAAACTAGAACTGAGGTTGCCTATAAAACTCAGCCCATACTTGTTATTCCTTAACAATTTCTATGAAAAAAGCAGAGGAAAAATAATAATTCCAGAACCATAATTGAATAAAAATTAGGAGAGATTTTTGGGAAAGAACTCTGCAGGTGGGGAGCCTATGCCATAACCATGGCAGTAGTAATCAGACCTGGCTGACCCTCCCGGAGCCTTTCCCTGGCTCCTCTGGTATAGCATTCAGAAGCTTTGAGGCTATTTGGCTCCTTAGAGCTACCTGCCTCTCTAACAGAAGCTCTTGACCTCCTTTGTGTCATGGATTCTTCTGGCAGTCTGGTGATATTTGTGGCCCAGACCCTTTTTCAAAGAATGCTTGTTTGCCTTCACTCTTCACTGAAGGAAATGCTCCATTTCAGTTGGAGGGTAGGAAATAAAGATGTCATCTTTCTTCCCATCTTTCTGAGTTCACAGAGCTCTGCATGGACCCACTGGGGGAAGCCCAGGTTAAGAAGGCCTGTTTTATGTACTGGAACTGGCACATTCTCAAGGGAAGCCAGAAGCCTGGAAGACTGGGCTGGAGTCAGGCAGCAGCCGCCTATTACTTGAAGGGGCCAACATTCCTATGTTAAAACTCATGCTTGGAGAAAGCTATGCACGAATTCCTGGAGACCAAAGGGGCCTACCCATGGTTGCTCTCCTTGGGCTCGCCCTGCTGTGGCAACCTTCCCCTGCTTTGTAAGTGATAGACATGTCACTGCCTATTTGTGTTAGGTTTCGTCTCATCTGCTCTAGATGGGCATTTCTATCAGGCATGAAAAATGTCTCAGGATTTCAGGGTCACAGATTTTGAGTTGGAAGGGACCTCATAGACTACCTCATTTTACAAGTGAGGAAACCGAAGCTCTCACCTGACCAACTGGTCCAGTTCCTTCATTTTAAAGGTGAGGAAACTGAGGTCCGGGGAGGTGAAGGGACTTACCTAGAGTCATCCAGGCAAGAAACACTAGAGGTAAGATCTGGCTGTGTTTGTGCCTTTCTCTGTGTGCACAGCTCTTAGCATGGTGCCTAGCACATCATAAGTGTTTAATAAATACTGGCTGAATGATTGCCTGAGCTAATATCCTATGATGGCAGTGTCAAGGCACTTCCACTAGGCAACACTGTCTTGGAAATAAGGCTGCATCTACTGATGACATCTTTAATAGCTCCAAATATAGAGATACCTAGTAGGAAATAGGCACAAACAAACAAACAAACCACAATACAGAAGAAAGGTTTCTTAATCTTGTTTGGGTATCCTGAATGCTTCTGATGATGAACTATGAACTCCTCAAGGTAGTGTTTTTAAATGTAGAAAGCAAAAGATGTAGAACAATAAAGGAAACCAAGCCAAGGAGTAAAAAGATGCCATTTGTTTTTCAAGTTGACAGATTCCTTGAAATCTATACACAGATGGGTTTTTATTATGCTAAGAACAACAGTTATGGTTCCTGTTCTTGAAAAATTTGTGTTATAATTGAAGAGTCAAAATACCCACAAAAAATAACTGAAGAAAGCTCTTTACTATCCTTACCATGACACTGGTGTGGTGGATTCAAAAGCTCAGATAATAACAACTAGCACTTACAGGTTTTTAAGGCACTTTACAAATATTATCTCAATTGAGTCTCACCATCTGGGGAGGTAAGTGATGTTGAGAAAATGGAGACACAGGGAGGTTAAGTGACTTGTCTAAGGGCATACATCTACATATGTTTTCAAATTAGAACTCAAATCTTCCTGACTATAGGGCTAGAACTCTATCTACTGTGCCACCTAGTTGCTGCTGATTCCCAAATCATTTCCATTTGGCTAAAAGATCATATTGATCCTAATGATGCTCTTTTCAGACTTATCCTGAAGTCAGTTTGCCTTCCTGAAGCATGCCTGGCTGAGTGTTGGGAAGAACTGGCCAAGAGCATGCTACAGGGTGAGTTTAGCTAACATGAAGCCCAGGGGGTGATCCATGGTGGAGTGAAGAGTCATAATCAGACAAGGCAAAGGCTATGCTACTTTTTTTAAAGAATGAATTTCTTCCATGACCTTTTGATCCTCTTTTTCCATTTGGTCCATTCTATTTTTCATAGAACTCTTTTGTGTCTCTTTTTCCAGTTAACCAATTTTGCTTTTTAAGCTATTTTCTTTTAATATTACTTTAATTTCTTTTTCCTGTTTTTCTTCCACCTCTCTTATTTGATTTTTGAATTCCTTTTTGAGTTCTTCTAGCACCTGAGATCAATCCTCCCCCCACCCCCCCTTTTTAAGCTTTGCATGTGGTTGCTTGGATCTTACCATCCCCTACTGACTCTGTGCCTTGCTCTTTGTCTCCATAGAAATTTTCTATGGTTAGGTGTTTCTTTTGCTGTTTGCTCACTTTCCCAAACCGTTTTTGTTTGTGGAGTGGGATTTCTGAGAGCTGATGATTCTGGCTCCCTGCTGATGGCTTGTAGGATTCACACTCAGAGCTATTTTGCCTTGGGGCTAGGCTCACTGCAGCACAAGCTTGAAAGGCCAAGCCTTATGGACTTTAGAGCCTCACTGTGGGCTAGTGCCAGGGCTTAGGGATTTAAGGGGTGGGAGTGGGGTGTGAGGTACTCTGTTGTTGGTGTAGGCAGGGTCCAAGGATCCCAAATTTGGCTTATGCCTAGGCTTAGAACCTGGTGCAGTATGTGAGGGATGGTTGGTCCACATTCCTCTGTTTGCAGTTTTACTTCCAATTCCTCTTTAACCTGTGAAAATCAACTCTCTGCCTACCTTTCAAGTTGTTTTCCAAAGGAGAGCCCCCCTTTCCCTTTTGCTGTTGGTTTTTGATTCCTGTAGTCTTGAGGCACTTTTTAAAGATAAGTTTGGAAGGACTATCAAAGAGGTTTAAGCTTTTGCTGTTACTAAGCCATCATCTTGGCTCCACTTTCTCTACACTACTTTTTTAAAAGAAAAGGTTAAGTGGTAAAAAGAAAAATCCCAGACTTACTTTGCAAATTTGATGCAGAACTGAGTGAAGTACTTGCGTGTGGAGGCCAGGTTGTCCCGGATGATGGGGACATTCTGCTTTATGTGGAGAATCACAGAGGTGACATATGGACTCTGGTCACCAACATGTTCAACATTCTGCCACTGCATCTGGAGAAGGGAGAGTAGAAAAGAGCTATGAGTTCCTGAATCTGACAGGAGGCAGGGGGCTATGCTGTTAGACCCAGTGCAGATGGAGTATGGGGGAGCAGTAGTTTTAAACCCTTGGGAATGTCACTTGGTAGCTAAAGGAATACACTCAGCCTACCAAGGGTCGGGTAGGGGATGGATTATCAACATTTGACACAAAAGCACGTTGTTTGTAACTCAGACACCCATGCACAAAGCCATGCCTTCTCTCATCTTATCATTCATCCTTGGAAACATATCTTCAACTCCTACAAAACTCCATCCACTTAGGATCCTTTGTGATGAATAGGACCCTATCTATGCCACTACATGTCCTTTGAATATATTCTCTTCTAGTCTAACTAAGGACCACCAGCAGATGCTGTACATGGTATACTCTGGATCACCCAAAAACACCTTGATGTACATTCAGAGGAGATAACCAACCATAACATATATCTAGCACAATTCTCCTCCCAATAAGATAATTAGCCTTTCCAACCTTCATTGATCAAAGCCAAAACTTATTCCAGAAGGAAAAATTAAAAAAAAAAAGAGTTATTATTGCTGAAGAACTAAACCAACAATGGTCAGCTATCAATTATCTGTGAGGTTTGACAGAACTCATGATGCAAATAATCCAAAGCAATAGATAACTGAAAAATATAGCTATATTTTTTGCTCTAGTGTATATGAAAATAATCTATAACCCTTATGGTTGGGCAATAGGGAGATGGAAGCCTGGTGCCTTGCTAGGAGGCAGGGAAAAGACAACCCAGGATAAAAATCTGAAAGTTGCATACAGATTCCTGAGAGATGACCACATTGTAATGGATTAACCACAAGATCCTAATGATACATCAAGGTCCAACTCAACCAACAACTCCAACCAATCTATCAATCAGTATTTATTAAGAGCTAATTATGTGCCAGGGGCAGTACTAGGTGGTGAGGTCAGAAAAAGAGCAAAGGACAATGCCTGCTCTCAAGGAGTTTACAATTTAATGAGGTTACAACATGGAAACAAATCTAAACAAAGTAAGCTATTCAGGAAAAATAGGAAATAACCAAGAGGGAAGTTACTAGAATTAAGAGGATGTAGGGAAGACTCCTACTAAAAGATAGGATTTTAGTTGTGACTTCAAAGAAACTAAGGAGGTCACAGTCAGAGCAGCAAAGGGGGAATGTTCCTGGCATGGGAAGTAGCCCTTTCAAAGGAATGCCTTGTTCATTGAAGAGCCATGAGGCCAGGGTGACTGATTTGAAAGGTAAGTGTTGGAAGTAAGGTATGGAAAGGTAAGAGGGGTCAGGGTATAAAGGGTTATGAACATCAAATAGCAAGCATTTTACATTTGATCCTGGAGGTTTTGATAGGGATCCACTGGAGTTTATCAGGTAAGGAGATATCTTGATGGCACCTAACCTTTAAGAAAACCACTAGTGCAGTGATTGTGAACCTTTTAGAGACAGAGTGCTGGGCCCTACCTCTACCCTGAGTACCATGCCTGCACCTTCACAGACTGCATACTGTGTCCCTCTTGCATGCTAGGTGTGTCCTGCCCCAACTCCCCTTACCCCACACAGGGGAAAGAGAAAGTGTTCCCATTGGGCTGCTGGACAGAGAGGTGGGTGAAATGAGGAATATCTTCAGTGAGTGTAGAGAGAGGAGAGGGAGTGACACGAAGGCTCCACTTCACTGTGCACTCCCCCATTGGGCTACTGGGCAGAGGGGCTAGGGATATGAAAAAATGTCCTCAGGTGCAATGGAGAGGGGGGAGGGGGCAGCTCTGTCCAAATCACTCTGCCTTTGTAATAATGAACTCTGGGGTGGGGGTGGGGGGTAGCCAAATACCCGCAGAGAGCTCTGTGTGTGCTATCTTTGGCACCTGTGCCATAGGTTCACTATTACTGCTCTAGTGTCTCAATGGAGATTGGAATGGAGTAGAGAGAGACTAGAGGAAGGCACTCACTAGTGGGCTAGTGCAATAATCCAGATATGAAGTGATATGGGTCTGCACTGCAATGTCAGCAGAGTCAAGGGAGAGAAGGTGGCAGATTCAGAGATGTTGCTAAGGTTAAACTGGCAGGTCTTGGGAAGAACATGGATGGGGGTGGTGAGAGATATGGAAGAGTCCAGGATGACTCCTACATTGTGAGTTTGAGGAACTGGAAAGAGGATGGGGGGGAGGGGGATAATGAGTTCCATTTTAGATAAGTTGAGTTTAAGAAGTCTGAAAGCCAGTTGGAGAAGTGAAACTGGAGGTCAGCAGAGAGATTTAGCAAGATAGATAGGTCTAAGAATCATCAGCATAGAGATGGTTGTTAAATCCCCGGGAGCTGACAAGCTCACCAAGGGAGGGGAAAAGAGAAGAGGGCCCAGGATAAAACCTTGAGGGACATACCATGGCTAAAGGATGTGACAGGGAGTGGTCAGACAAGGTAGGACAAAGACTAGGAGAGAATGATATCCAAAAAATCTCAAGAGAAAAAAAGTACCAAGAAGAAGAAAGCTGGGATAACTTGATGGCCCAGTGGCAGCAGAAGATGGCAGCTGCCTTGGCAGTGCAAGCTGCTACAGGATTCATTCAACCCCTAAATATCACTTCATTAGCCTTCCAAAACTGGTCCAACACTTTGTGTCTGGTTTCCACTCCATCAGGTTCAGCACCACTTATTTCCCCGTTGGCAGACTAGTCCCACTTGTTAGAAGTCTGACATGTGGGCATCCTTCAAAAATCCTTACTAGTTGTTAAATCCTTTGCTTCCAAATGTCCCATGACCTCAAGTTAGAACTGTAACATATTGAAGCTTGAGAAAAGGAAAATGGAAATCAGTGAAAGTCATCCTCTAGGTTTTTCTGGCACCACTACAGTTTTTAGGTGAAGAAAAAGGCTGGTTATAAGAAGAGGTTATTAAAAAAGAAGTCTGCATGGAAGAGATGCCCAAGTGATCAGGTGTTCTTAAAAAAAAAAAAGCCCAAAGCAAACACAAAACAAGCAAACAAAAAAATGATGTTTTTCTGAAGAGGTGGAACTAGTATGTCAATGACTCCTTCCAGAAATACCATGATTGCACTAACCTCAGAGTGTAGGTCTGACCCAGGGACATTCGGTACAGGCTCAGCTAGACTCTCTCATTATGAGTAGAATTTTACATCCCCATACAAAGGTGAATAAGGTAAATGGTTTAAATATCAAAATACAAAATACCAGGATAAAGCAGATTTATTAACAACAAAAAAGCTTTAGGCCTGGAGATGGGAGGTCAGTTTAAATCTGGTCTCAGATACTTCCTAGCTGTGTGACCCTGGGCAAATCACTTACACCTAATGGCCCAGCCCTTTTTTGCCCTTCTGCCTTGGAACCAATACATAGTAGTGATTCTAAGATGGAAGGTAAGGGTTTTTAAAAAAATCATTTATTTGACCAACTCCATCACTTAACATAGGAAAAACCAAGGTCTAGAGGTTGAGTACTTTGGCTCAGGTCACACAGCCACTTAGTGACAGACAGACAAATATTCCAGACAGGCCCAGAGGGGCCTGGGCTGCTCCAGAGAACACTTGTCTAGGCTAGAACCTATTTTATGATTTAACAATTCAAAACTTCAAAGACAGTTTATCAATGTGGAGATACTCTCCCCCATGCCAATCTGAATCCCTCAATGCCTTAAGACAGGGCTTTTAATGAATGCCATGGGCTGAAAAACAATGAACTATATGATGCTCAACCCACTAGGGATCAGCCTCTTCAAGCTTCTATGGGGTTGGTACCAAGGGGAAGGACACAAAGTCCATCCAGACCTGGCCTGCCAGAGCTTGCCCTTGGGCAGCACCCAGAGACAGCTCCATCCTCTAATGAGGCCCTGGAGGAAAAGTTGTAAGATATTGCTAATTCTTGTTTATGTGTAATGTTTTCCTCATTACTTTTTTTATCTTATTACAGTGGCTTTTCCATCAATATGATTTTAGGAAACTGACTCCACCCAAATGATGAGAAAATCCTTTAGGTGATTCTAAGTGACCTCATTAGGGAGAGGCCAAAACCTTCATATGCCCTTAATGTCTCCATATAATTTCTTGTTTTCCTACCCCTACCCCCCAACTTTATTTTATAAAATGAAGAGAAAAAAAAATAAGACTGCCTGGGGGATGGAGGGAGGTATGAGGCAAATTATGCTAAGGATATTTCCTAAGTGATTTTGGGATGTTTTCTTTGTAACCATTTATCAATTCACAACTAGCAATGTTCACTTCAGCAACAACACTCTGGTATACACTGGCAGCCTTTTACATGGGAGAATTGCCAATTTGTAAGCACCTAATTAAAACTGTAGTCTTTTCATTAAAGAAGAGCACAAAATGGTTTGGTGAAATGGCCTGTCAGACAGGTAAGGATGAGGTGAGTATGAGACAAAGTGGGGAAAAGAGATCCAAGTTTCAGGCTCCTTCCTCCTAATTTCCCCTTCCAGTCACTTGACGTAAGGCAGCCCAGTGTGGAAAACAGAAAGATAGCCTTGATGATAGGAAAAACTGTATTCAAGTCCTGCTTCTAACACATGTTGGCTGTATGACCTTAGGAAAATCATTTATATCTCTAAAGGCACCAGATCTGTGTTGGTGAACCTATGGCACACGTGCCAGAGCATGCCAGAACAGGCTGCTCCCCTCCCCTGCTCCATGGATGCCCGAGGACATTTCTCACATAACCTGCCCCTCTGCCCAGCAGCTGAATGGGAACACTTCCTTCTTCCTCTGTCTGGGGTAAAGGAGGGCTCACATGTAGCATGAAGGTTGCAGTTTGGACACTCAGTCTCTAAGGTCTCTAAAAGGTTCACCATCACTGCACTACTACTGTGAAAAAAAAAGTTCAACATCACTGAAGAGGTGCTAAGCTGAACTGAAAGAGGGAACCTGGAAGTTGCCTCTATCAATAAAATCTCAGGTCTCAAGTCCTATTCCAGTCCACTAAATGGTATGCATGTATGTAACACACTATCCCCAACTACTACTTTTTTTTTAAACCCTTACTTCCTGTCTTTTTAACAATTCTTGGAGCAATAGTTGGGGAGGACAACAAGCTCTGTGGATAGAGCTGGGCCTGGAATGGGGAGAATTTGGGTTCCAATCTGACCTCAGATACTTCCTTACTATGTGATCCTGGGTAAGTCACTTAACTCCAGTTGCCTTGCCCCCTACTCTCCTCTGCCTTGGAAGTGACATTTGTATCAATTCTAAGGGAGAAGGGAAAGGTTTAAAAAAAAAAAAGAGGGATAGTTGGCCTGGGCATCCTTTTGAAATATAGCTGGCTCTTGAAGGCTGACTAGGCCGCAGATCAGAATTCATGGCCAGGCAATCCACATGAGTCCCAAGAGCGGAGATAGGAGTAAGCAGAAGTGCTTTTGGGG
Organism: Monodelphis domestica; assembly: GCF_027887165.1. Lineage (NCBI taxonomy): Eukaryota > Metazoa > Chordata > Mammalia > Didelphimorphia > Didelphidae > Monodelphis > Monodelphis domestica. The sequence continues at coordinate 510,102,164 of NC_077228.1, read as the reverse complement.
AGGGGGGAGGACAGTGAGATGGCTGTGCTGATTGGTGTACAGCAAATGCCACTGGAAGCTGCTTTTCCAAACTGCAACTCTGGGCCTCTAGCCATCATGCTACATTGCTTCTCATAGTCACACTCAAGTCAAAACGTAGGAAAAAGTGAATTGCATCACACCATAGCCAGGTGTGATTCTGCTGGCCAAGTCTGAAAACAAAACAACCACCCTGATTCATGATTTCAGTGCACTCAGATTTAAACAAAATGAAAATATGTACTTTAAAATGCAGTGGAACACGAAAAATTATCAAAGCCTCTCTTGTTTGGGGGACACTTGGCATGGAATGCACCACGGATGCTGTCTTGTCACTCACTGCCTCCAATGCTTGGAGAATGATTTCTATAGCTTAGTCCAGTGGCCACTCATTCTCTCTTCTAGTCAATCTGTGGCTTTGCTGTTAACATACTCTGACAAACAAATGTAGTAGTAAAAGAGATCCAATCACTTTACTAGACCTTTAATCCAAAGTAGGTATTATTCCATAATGTAAGGCTGATCCAAATGTATTTTGATTTTTAAAGGTGGGGAAGGGGGGGCGGAGTAGTAAACAGTAACTCAACTGGAAGAAAGAACAAACATCATGAAAAGTCATCAGTGGAAATATGAACCTCACTTCTTCTAGCAAACTTTGTTCCTGACTTTTGAAATTGAGGCTTCCAATTTTCAAGTCTTCCCCTTTGTGTCTTGGGATTATTCCAGCAGATATTTAGCTGGCATCATATAAACAAGAAAAATTACTATGGGGAAAAAGACGCACCCAAGATGGAGGGAAATCAAAATGCCAGGTAAGAGAAGCAGTGACATGGTGATAAAGAAAATATGGGGAGAAAAATGCTCTGAGGGTAGTGAAGATCAACATAAATGAGAAAATCGAGATGGGGAGGAAAGAGAAGATAAGTGGGTTTGTGGGATAGAATGAGGAACAAGAGAGAGAAGAGTAGTAAGAGAAAGAAGAGGATGAGAAGACAGGAAAGAAGATGAGGTAAGAAGGGAGGGGTGATGGAGAAGGAAGAAGATAGGAAAGGAGGAGAGGAGAGAAAGGAAGGATGGAGGAAGGAGAGGAGAGAGTGGGGAAAAGGAAGGAAGGAAAGAAAGGAATGGTGGGAAAAATAGAGGGAACACAGGAAAAGAGATGAGAGGGGGAGGTGGAAGTAGGAAGTGTCATCCTTCATATTATTAGAAGGCAAAGATCCAAATGCAAGAGTAGTTCTAAAAATTATGTTCCACACTACACTGTTGGTCCAACTCTGGAAAGCTATTTCAATTTATACAAAGAAGGCTAAAATATCCAGAGATCTGCTGCTAGGCAAATACTCTAAGGAGATCAAATACTTCTTTTAAGAGGCCCATAGGTAGCAAAATGTTTATAGCAGCATTTTTGGTAGTGGCAGGCTGCCTCTGATCTGCTCAGTATTTCTCTTCTATGCATCTATGGATGTATCACTTCCCCTATTAGAATGTAAGCACACTGAGAACAGCATCTCTTTGTCTCTGCCTTTCTTTGTAATCCTTAGTGCCTGGCATGGAACGCATGATTAATAAACACTTGTTGATATGCTGATTGGAAAATGGATGAACAAAATGTGTTATGTTTAATGTAACGGAATATTCTGAGAATTCACAGGAAATAAAATAATACAGAGTGAGGTAGCTAAGTACCACAGTGGACATAGAGTCAGGTCTAGAGACTGGATGCCTTGAATTTAAATCTGACCTCTTACACTCACTAGTTGTGTGACCCTGGCCAAATCATTTAACTGCCATTGCCTAGTCTTTGCCGCTCTTCTGTCTTCTGATACTAAGACAGAAGGAAGGTGGAGGAGGAGGAAGAGGAGGAAAAGAAGAAGAGCTAAGACAGTGAAGTATGTAAAACCGGGAAAGCAATTGAAACCGAATTCTGTGAAATGAAAATGCACAAGCCCCATTCCAAAGAATAGTGTAATAAGATATCTTCCCCACTTCTTTATGGGGATTGGGAATTGTGGGTAGGTGTAAAGTGCTACAAATAATGTCTGACTATTGATGCTTTGGTGTTCTGCTAGTTATTTCCCTGCCTTCTCCTCCATCTTCTTTATTTCTTATTGTAAAAGATGGATATGGGATGGGGTGGAAATGGAGACAGACATTCCTGGATCTTAAGATACATTAGGAAATATAGATACTGAAAGAACAAAGATATCAATAAAAATGATATTTTAAACAGGAAGTGTGTTGTGGAATGATCAACTGTAATAGACTTAGCTATCATCAGCAATACAATAATCAAGGACAATTCTGAGGAATGTTATCCACCTCCAGAGAAAGGACAGATGGAGTCAGAATGCAGATGAAAGAACACAATTTTTCACTTGTTTATTTGGGTTTATGTTTTGGGGTTTTGGTTTTATAAGATTATTCACTTACAAAAATTAAAAATATGGAAATACATTTTGCATGATAATACATATGTAATCCAGATGAAATCACTTGCCAGCTCTGGGAGGGGGAACGGAAGGGAGGGATCGAGGTAAGTTTGATCATATAACTTAAAACTTCTGTGGAAAACTATTATTACATGTAATTGGTAAAATGAAAATATGGTCAAATTAACAAATAAAACAAAGAATGAACTGAGAAGTTTCTCAAATAAGGAAGTTCAAGGGGTTGCCTGAAATTGGCCTGCTGACTGGGTCAGCCATCTCCAAATGCCTTTGGGGGATGTTGGGGCAGCCTCAGAGAAGCTCAGGTCAAATGAAAGTTAACTTTTCTTAAGGTTCCTTTGCTTTCCTGTCATAGGAATTCATAGGAATCTTATTCATAGGAATAGAGAGTAAAGTCCAGGCTTATTTGAGAAATGTGTATTTTCAACATGGGACCATTAAAAAAAAATAAAAGAAGATACTTGGGTAGGAAAGGCTGAAGTTGGCAACACAGCCTTTTCCAAAATTATGGAGATTTCAGGCCTGGAAGATCATGGCAGATCCATGCTCCTAATCCCTTTTTATTTTAATCCTATAATGTTAGACATTTCCGAATCATCTATTAATTAGGATAATGTATTATCCATCAGCAATTCCCTGATATCTTTCAGCCTAAATACAAGCTTTTGATATAAAGAAGAGTATTCAAATACCAACTGGAAGATTTATATTTTATCTTGAGACAAGAGGGGTTCAATGAAGTTTCTTGGGCAGTGTGAATAGAGCAGCATAGTTAGACTTGTGCTTTAGGAAGGTTACTTTGAAAGCTACATGTAACAGGACTGAGTGAAACCTTCAAGATAGGATGCTAGAAGTCCAATTAGGAGACTGCTAAAATGGATAAGGTGAGAGGTGATCAGGGTTTGAATTAATGTAGTAGCAATGAGAGGACAGAGATGTTGAGGATAGAATCAACAAGATCTGGCAACTGCTTGGGTGTGAGGGATAAGATCTAAGATGACTCAGATTGCAAGCCAGGATAAACTGAAGAATAGTAGTGCTTTCAACAGAAACAGGAATTTTAGAGGATAAGATATCTTCTTCTAGGGATACAGGATGATAGCTCAGAAGTGTGGCTGGATGTAGAGATCTAGGATCTATAGAATCATCTGCATAAACATGAAAATTATTCATGAGACTTGATGAGGGGAGGGAGGGAGGAAGAGAGACAGACAGACAGACAGACAGACAGAAACGGAGACATAGAGAAGAAAAAGAAGAGGACCCAGAAGACACTCTTGAGTGACAGCCATGAGGAAGAAGTAGGATATCCAGTAAAGAAGGATAAGAGGGGGCAAACAGGTCAAGTTGAGGAGGTTGGATTAGATGAACTAGCAAAGGGAGAAGAACCAGGAGAGCAGCATCACAAAAACCTAGAGAAGGATGGGTGTGCAGGAGGGAGAGAGTAACCAGCAGTGTCAAATGCTGTAGGCAAATTAAAGAGGAACAAGAATGAGAATACTTCATTCGATTTCTCAGCTAGGAGACCATCAGGAACTTTGGAGCTACCGTTTCAAGTGAGTAGTGAGAAGGTCAGAATCCAGACTGCAAGAGGTTGAGAGAATTCAATCAATGAACATTTACTAAATACCTACTATGTGTCAGGCATTAGAGATACAAAAAGGCAAACGACTCCCTATCCTCAAGGAGCTCACAATCTAATGGAAATGGGGAAAAAATCAATCAACAAGCATTGATTATTATGTACCTACTATGTACCAAGCCTTGTGGCAGGTATTGGGAATATACAGACACAAGTCAAATAATGCTTTATCTCAAAAAGTAAAGAACATGGTTAGGAGAAGGGAATAAGTTTGTATTAGAAGGTCTTTTTATATGGGGAGGAAACATTAAACTGGAAGGATCAGGATAGGCTTCATGTAGAATGGAGGTGACAAATAAAGATGTATTTTTCTGAGGTTAGCTAGGAAAGGCAAGAGAGATACTGGATAATATCTTGAGTGGATGGAAGGACCCCAAGACAATTTTCTTTTGAAAAGGGAAAGAACTGTGTGTGTTTATACACAGCAAGGAATGGGTTAATAGAAAGGAAGAGAAAGGGCAGCTCAGCAGCACATTGGATACAGCCAGGCCTGGAGACAGAAGGTCCTGGTTTCAAATCTGACCTCAAACACTTCCTAGCTATCTGGGCAAGTCACGTAACCACAATTGCTGGTCCTTACCCATCTTCTATCTTGGAAGCAATACTTAGTATCAATTCTAAGACAAGGTAAGGGTTTAAAAAAAAAATAGAAAGGTAGTGATTAAAAATGGAGGTGGAAATGACTACGAGGGCCAGCTGCAGGAGGAGACAGGATCAAGGATACACACAGAGGGCTGGCTTTGGCTAGAAGAGTCACTTTATTTTCAGAAACTTCAAGGAAGAGGGTGAAATAATATTAAAGAGTTTTGTAAAGAAAAAAAGAGAGCTCATAACGGTGGCCTCTTTTTTGTGTAAATAAAAGGTGACTTTTCCAATAACAGTCAGGGGAGTCAGAGAAAGGTCTTATAAGAGCTGTGAAGAATTCTATGGTCAATTCAGGAAGAATAAAAATGCTGACAAACCAGAGCCAGGGTCCAGTTGAGATCCTTTTCCAGTTCTAACTTGCTATGATTCATCCTACTGGGAGGCCTCACTCTCACAACTGATGCTGCCTTTACCTGTTCCATTCAGATAAATCTCCTTAATCTTCCCCAAGTGGAATTCACTCACTTATTCTTAGGCCAATCAGTGCCTTTGGTCCATCAGGTGTTGGCTCAATTTCTCCCCACTGTGAAGCTTCTCTTGCTTTAACTCAGAACTATCTGCCACCCCTCTCTAACTCAATGAGCCTCTCCTATTCAGCTGTCTGCTTATATGCATGTATCATTGTTTTATTTACTTTACTGCTTACTTATTTCCTTGGTCAGTTCATTATGTCTCCAAGATTCAACTACGAAATCCTTGAGGGCAGGTATATTGTGCCAACCTTAACTAACTATGGGAGCTCCTGTGCTCCTACGATAATGCCTTGTGTCTTCAAAGTCTGTTTAATAAGGAATAGTTATTTTGACACCAGCTATTCAATGGGAGGCAAAACCAAATGGAATATGCCATCATAAATAACCATGTTACAAAATGGAAGCTTTCCAAGGTCCTAGAAGCAGCAGCAGCAGCAGCCACATTTGACAGACTGATGGAGAGAAAATAGAGAACCGAGGGACAAGGAACAGAAAGAATTTGTTTAGCCAATTTATGACCACTTGGCTTGTTTATATCTGGTCATTTTCATCACATGGATTTCATTTTTCTCCAAAGATGCAGAAGAACGAAACAGAACGACTTACCAGCTGCTACTTTCCCCAAGTCTGTGGTTTTTCTATGGTATAAACAACTCAGTCTGAAAAGCCAGTCTTTGTTAATATTTGCTGGCTAGGAAGTTTCTGGGGGTTGGTGGGGGGATGGGGAGACAAGAAGTGAGGAAAAGCCACCTAATGAACTGACAGTTCATATAAGCAACACCTGGAGTGTTAAAGTCCCACAAGTGTTATTTTACTGAGGGAGGAAGGGAGGGAGGAGGAGAAGGAGGAGGAGGGGAAGGGAGACAGGCAGGCAGGATCCCCTCTCCTTTGGTAAATGTAAAAATTCTTTCACCAGCTGCATTCCAACCTAAAGTGTGCGGAGGTTTGGGGGTAGATGGATGGCAGCTGGAATGCATCACGGTCAGGATACAGCTAACATTCAGCAGCAGCTAGGGGATAATCAGAGCCTACAAAATGAACCCTACACTCTCTGTTTCTGATTTTCTTCTGGGAGGATGGATCAGCTTCCAATCTTTTGCTCAAGGCAGAAGTACCTGCTTGTACATGAAAGAGGAGAATATGGAAAACAGGACTCAAGTGAAGAAATACCCAAATCGGCTTGGAATTCTGTTGGTGAAATGATCACCCCTTTTCTGGAAACATGACTTCAGAACATCCAGTGTATTGAGACTCCCCACCTCTGCCGTTTCTCCCCAGTTCCCTGAAGCTTCCACCTTGGGTAGAAACTAATGAGAGTTGTAGATGTAATGCTATTTTCACTAAATATTTACAGTACTCTGCTAACCCAAATTCAGACCGCCTTTCTGCTTATATAACCTTCTGGCTTGGACATTTGCTCTTGCATCTCCTCATACAGAGTGCTGGCAACTGGCCCAATCTGGCCCTGGAGAAAAGCTCCCCTTTGAATTCCCAAGGGCAGGCAGTGGAACCTGGGAACCTAGAAGGTTCCAGGGGTGGCTTCGTGCTAGTAGATATAATAATTATCTAGAGATAATAATCTCACACATTCTGGCTCAACCAATCAATAGGGTGCGTTGAGTGTGTGCTGAGGTAGAAAGCCTTGCCCAGAACTCTATGGGATGAAAAGAAGGCATGGGGTCCATTCACTGTCCCTTAGCAGCCTGAAACCCAGTTAGGAAGACAGTACGAATGGGCATGACGCATGCACGCACGTGCACACAAAAGATAAATACCCCATGGCAGCAGGGAAGCACAAAAAGAGTGATTCAGATAAGTGATGAATTATTGACAAAAATTATTTCAAAGACTCAATGGACACAAGACTGGTTCTACCCTCTGGATGTCTCTTGACATACATCAGGAGCCACAAGAGAGTTTGGTGGGAATAAGGGAAAATCTCTAAGTAGGTAAGAATGAAGCAGAGTGAAGCCAGTAGGGAGAGAGTATTTGAGAGCAAAACCAAAACCTCTCCTTTGTTGAGATCCTCCTGAAGACCACTTATCTCAGAGCCACATGGAAAGCACTTGGTGCTTCTGAAGGCTACAGAAAAGAAAGTCATCCTAATTGTTACAGGCACCAATTAAACACCATCTGTTTGCTGAATACACAAACACAAAAGACATTTGTTCCATCTCTTGCTCTAAATGGACAAGAAGTCTATTTCACTCTTTTGCTCACTCATTTATTTATTCAAGAGGCAACATATGCTGCCGTCCATCCTCGTCTCGCTGGGCTATCAACATTGTCTAGTTCTCTAGGGCCCTGGCCCTCCACCCAGGGTGGGGCTCCTGGATAGTGTGAAATAAGACAAAACATCACATGGCAAGCCTCTGAGGCAGGTCCAAAAAAAGGACTGTCTTTCTATTCCTTGAGCTAATGCCTCTCAGAGAATGGCCATGGAAACTTTTTGGAATGTTTTGTAAAAGTTGACTCGAGGATCCATTTCTTGAAAACCTACCTTGCTCATGGCAGTAAGAGCAGGATCACAGGCAGCGTCAAGATCCTGAACCAGCAACTGAATACTGTTGGAGATGACACTGGAAGGCAAACATGTTTATCAGCGACAAGCCTGGAACACTAACCATTGTTTTCCCTGAACAACTAGGGTTCCTGAAGACTCTTATCCTTTAAAGAGTCAACCATAAAGTAATGACGGGCTCAATAAAATTTCAAGAGGAAGATAACCATGACATTCCCGCTGAATGGTCTACCCCTATTTATCCCTCTTTGTGATCTAGTTATGGAATTCCCATGGTGACTTTTCCTGATGCCCATTCTCAACTCACTTTTTGTCTCTGACAAGTTTACTATACCATTTCCCCCACATACTTGTGCTAGTACTGGGTTCAGAAGCCAGAGAAGCAGGAAACTGAAAAACAACTCCATGACTCAAGGGAATTTTGAGCTTTCCTCAATTAATTTTTTCTTTTGGAAACCCTTACCTTCTGCCTTAAGAATCAATTCTATGTATTGGTTCCAAGGCAGAAGAGTGGTAAAGGTTAGGCAATGGGGGTTAAGTGCCTTGCCCAGGGTCACCCAGCTGGTAAATGTCTGAGGCCAGATTTGAATCTTTTTTTTATTTTTGTGGTTAAAATTATTTTTCATTTTAATTCAGATGCCTGAGTCAGACTTCCTGTGATGAGCAAAGGCAACATGCAAACATAGGAACCCATGACCCCACCTGGCACCAAGAGGTTAACATCTGTCCTCCTCATGCCCCTCCAAAGCTTACTGACTGAAGCCCATCTGTTGGTGGCCGGCTTCAGGCTCCTTCTCCTCTATGGGCACTGTACTCCTCAAACACGTTGCCGTCTACATCTGGGAGCCACAGAGATCTAGGCTTCGCTCTCAATCCATTGAGCCCCCCCCCCCCCCCCCCCCCGATTCATTTCTTAAGTGAAAGCTGATCCCTGGGCACTCCTGCTGAATATAGGAAAAATGGGAACCAATCACCTCTGATTCAAGCTACAAGGTAAGGCCAGGAAGGGAATGACTGTGAGGGAACTTACTGTCAGTCTGAATGAGCTTTAGTTCTTAAAGAATCCCTCCAGTTAATGTCAGGTGCTCTAAACTAAACAGGACTGGTTCCTGAGTTGGGAGCTCTATGCTTCTCCATGTCTGTGTGCACACACATGCATACACATGTACACACATACACACACTCTACTAAAATCATGCATCATGCTTTTTTATACCTCAGCAGCATTTGATAGACTTCATTTCCTTCAATGACTTATTCTACCTGGTAGGCAGAGGCCAGGCTAGCTAAAACTTGCAGTAGGAAATGCTCTGCAGCTTTACATGGAGGGGCTTAGGAGAATCAATGTCTCATTCAGGGCGGCTGCAGAATAACAGCCTTCTCCCCTCTCCCACTGCAGAGGACAAAGACTGGTGCAGCTCAGAGGAGCCAATCGTTCACAGGCCTTTGGAGAGTAGGGGGTGCAACACTGCAGCATCTATTACCATTGCTGTCTACAATGGCACCCCAAAAGAGACTGATTGTGCAAAAGGCATCTTTAGTCACAGGCTCTGAGGGAAAATCAAGCCAAGAGCCTGGCAGGTGCTACACTGGACAGGAGCAAAGACAGGGGGAGAGCTGAACCCAAAGGAAGGCTGGCTGCACCTACGTGCTGAATGTGTCCATCTCCCCGGTCAAGTTGATCCTTTCAATCAGACTTGCATCAACTTTTTCTTTGAGTTTTTCTTCAAGCTGTTAGAAAACAAAGGAAATGATGACATACTGAATGATGGCCTCATTATGCAGAGAATCTTATTTATAGAAGGGCTTATTTATGCAGCAAGGGGAAGAATCTCTGAGGTTGTCAGCTTGAAGAACCCCAAGGATGGGAACTCCTTTCATTAATCTATAATTTAGCAGATAAACCCCAGGAAATTAGTTGTTTAAGGCATAGACAGATTCAATACCTGGCCCAAGGGTCCTGGGTGAGTGTCAGAGGCAGAATTTGAAACCAGGTCCTCCTGATTCCAAGCTCATCACTCTATCCATGCATGTAATATATTTCAATGATCCTTCACTTTAAAAGATTCCTTCATCATCATCACTCAGCTTGCCAACTAGCACTAAGAACTATATAATTAGAATTTTGAACTCCAGGACTCTAAATTCCAGCTTCCCATGTTCCTTCTCACGTTATGTGCTAACATAGGGAAGATATAAGTTTTGTGTAGCTCCACCCTCACTCTCTTTTTCTGGGAATGTGGCTATGGAGGCTGGGGCTCACCTTGACAGGAAAGTTCACCCATATGTCTTTTTACTCAGGCTTTTACTTTTGTTCTTTTTATTTCTTCTACTTCAAGTGATTATTAATAAATCTTATATTTTTAGAGTTACTGGATATTAATTTTAATCTTACAGGACTTTTTGTGGAGGCAAGTGAAACTCTTTTTCTGTATTCTTCTAGCCATCTCAGAAGAAAAATGTTCAGGGCTAAGAATTCTGAGCATCTCCAAAAATGTCGGAGAGCTGGAAAGCCCCCTGTACCCTGTACTCAGACCATCAGGCCAACTCTGTGGGCCACTCAGACTAAGGGCTTGGCTTGGAACATTTTCTTGGGCTTCTTGTACTGTACACACCAGAGGCAACAGGTTTTGGCCACCAGTGATGGGAAACAAAGCCCCTCTCTTCCCCATGATGACTGCATTTGCAGGGATGAGGGTATCCTATGGAAGAAGGTCAGTGAGAAGAAAAGGGGTGTCTAATTTCTCGGCTCAGCACCATTTCTTGTTTCTGGTGTAGATGAAGGTAATGTATATCAGTGGTACTACAGGGGACCCTCTGAAGCCACTGCTCCAACTTCATAAGCGCCACCATGTATGCCTGACTCTCTTCTCTCTTCTTTTTCTTCTCTTCAGATTGCTCCTCTTTGCCATCTCCCTAACTTCATGTACAGGTTCCCCTGTAGTGGACTAAGGAGCAGCTGCCTTCGGGCTCCTTCTTGCAGTCCATGGCTATTTTCAGGAGGGAAAGAGGGGCTTGGCTGGAAATCCCCACAAGGGTTCTTTCCCTCCCCACTGACTCACAGGCATTTCAAGCGGGGGAGGGCAAAATATGGCAGGTGGACAGTAGCACACCCCATTTCTCCAAGGCTTTCAGGCTGTGTGAAGTAATTATTTTTTTTAATGTTATTTAATTAGTCAATTTAGAACATTTTTCCTTGGTTACAAGAATCATATTTCTTCCCTGCTCTCCTCCCCACCCCTTCCCATAACCAATGCACAATTCCACTGGGTTTTACATGTGTCGTTGGTCAAGACCTATTTCCATATTATTGATATTTGCACTAAAATGATTGCTTAGCGTCTGCATCCTCAATCATATCCCCATTGACTCATGTGATCAAGCAGTTGTTTTTCTTCTGGGTTTCTACTCCCACAGTTCTTCTTCTGGATGTGGATAGTGTTCTTTCTCATAAGTCCCTCTGAGTTGTTCTGGATCACTGCATTGCCACTAACGGAGAAGTCCATTACATTCGAGTGTACCACAGTGTCTCCATCTCTGTGTACAATGTTCTCCTGGTTCTGCTCCTCTTACTCTGCATCACTTCCTGGAGTTTGTTCCAGTTCCCATGGAATTTCTTCGCTTTATTATTCCTTTTAGCACAACAGTATTCCATCACCAACATGTACCACAATTTGTTCAGCCATTCCCCAATCGAAGGGCATCCCTTCATTTTCCATTTTTTTGCCACACAGTGTGGATATGAATATTCTTATACAAATCTTTTCCCTAATTATCTCTTTGGGGTACAAACCCAGCAGTGCTATGGCTGAATCAAAGGGCAGACAGTCTTTTAGTGTCCTTTGGGCATAGTTCCAAATTGCCCTCTAGAATGGTTGGATCAAGTCTGTGTGAAGTAATTATTTAGGGAGCTTAGATCATTTGTACCCTAGTGGTAGGACAGAGGAGTCACAAAGTCATGTGGGAATGCTAAAAGTCCAGACTGCTGGGTTTCCCATCAGGGTGGGCGTTCCAGGGGTGGGGGCAGAACCATCAAGATGTAGTCAAGGATATGGTTTTTAAACCCAAGAGGGAAGCTCAGTCTCTCTCTTAGCTTCCATATCTTTCACAGGGCTGACATTTTCTCTGTACTACAAGCTGTGGTGGCAGAATCGGGATCTAGAAAAATTTTTACTCTTTTTCTTTCTCTCCCTCTCTCTCTTCACTAATAAATGCTTATAAATCTGGTGATGAGCCTCCAGAAAAATTTTATTTGTTACACGGCCTAACTGTCCAACTATGGAATTTCTCAATCAACATACATCCCAGTATACTGCCATGAAGCCATGGTTTTGGGAAAAATCAAAAAAGGCTACTTGTTACAAGAGAGTTGCAGGGCTTTGTGTCCAGGGCAGCTACTAGCACTGCTGAAGATTGCTGCCTTTGACTCAAAAGTCCTGTCTTTGCAAATCATTCAGCGGGCAGCCCCCTCCCCCAGTGACTCGGTGTCTGCTTTCACTGGGCTAACATTAAAAGTGAAGTGTCTGGGGAACACTCCATTTGGCCTCACATGTTCTTCCTCTGGCGAACAAGAGCTACAAGTTAAGCCAACTCAGTAATAATTTATGTCAGTCTTCCTTCAACTCAGACAAATGTAAAGAATCAGTCTGAAGAGAGGGAGAAGGCTAGGCCTTTACAAGTCACTCCCTTGATGCCCTGGCTACCTCTGGGGAACTTCATATCAAGCTCAAAACGGCCAAAGAGAGGGCCTTTCTGCAGCCTCCTGCACTCCTCAGCTCACTGAGACACTGCCACTTTTGGCGAGTCCAGCAGTCATCAGCCTTTCCTGCAACGCACTTCCTGAACGTCACAGTCCCAAACCCAAGCTGCTTGTTTAGGCAGAGTGAGGATGCGATGTCAATTTCAGAAGACAGAAGCAAATCTCCAGGGATTTTGCTTGGCGGCAGAGCACCACTCCTGAGAATGGAATCCTTGGCAGTGACTCATGGGGACCAAAGGCCAAGCATCAGCCTGGCCCCTTTCCATAATGATGTTGGTGTCACCAGGCACATCACTGTCCTCTGTCCCAAAGGAGGGGATGCTATCAACCCGCTCTCAGAAGGAGGCTCTCCTGCTGGGTCAGGCCCCTCCAGGACATCATCTGATGCAGAAAGGGCTGTTTGTGTTCATGGGTAGAGCTAGAGAAGTGAGGAGGAGGGGAAAGGTGATCTGTTACCACAGGACCCAGTTCTGCTACTCATCACTTGTTCGACTTAACTCTTGGCACTTAAAAATTCTCCTCTTAAAGGAGGCAGCTAGGTGGCTCAGTGGATTGAGAGCCAGGTCTGGAGTTAGGAGGACCTGGTGGAGTTCCAATCTGGCCTCAGACATGTTTTAGCTGTGTGATCCTGGAAAAGTCACTTAATCCCCATTGCCTAGGCCTTGTCACTCTTTTGCCTTGGAATTTATACACAATATTAATTCTAAAGCAGAAGGTGAGGATTTAAAAAAAATTCTCCTCTGCAAAATGGGAGGATTAGATCTAATTAGATCAAGGGATCCTCACCTTTTCTGTGCCTTCAGAAGTCTGGTGAGGTCTACAATTATGAAGATTGGATTAAGCTCTCTCCTGATTATAACAATGAAGGTACTTAGCTCTTCCTTTATTGTGAAGATTAAGTTGTAATTCCCTGTTTATTTTTAGATTTTAATCCTCAAAGTGTTAACTCAGTATTTAAAGTAGATCTACCCATTTTAACTACAAAAGGTATTAACTAACCAAAAAAGATGTTAACTAACTACAAAGGTGTTAACTAACCACAGAAAAGTGTTAACTAACTGCAAAAGGTATGATACCCATTTCATACACTGAGTCCTGGAGAGGAGCATCTACTACTACTACTACTACTACCTAAATAAAAATTTAGGGGAGGAGACACAAGAGAAAAAGGTCTTTAAACAGAGGAAACAGGCACACAAGGAGGAATCATTCAACAGTCACTGGGAGCTGGAGGGAAGACAGACACTCAGACTTAGAGTGAAGACACTTGGCTGTGGAACTGGACTCTTGGAGGAGCTCATGCAGGAGACCTCCAACTGCTTCCCTTTTAGATGGTTGCCATGGTGAGTGTAAAGACTGACTTAGTTCCTTGCCCTTTCTGGAGGTGTGAACCTCTGAGAAAGGCCCATTGTCTTGAGACTCCTTTTCCCTGGCTTGGGCCTTAGTATTTCTAACTGGTTCAGAGGAAGCCGGGAAGCCGGAGGTCTATCTCTCTCTCTCTGTCTCTGTCTCTCTCTTCCTTAATATTTTCCTCTATTATAAAAATAAACTACCAAAAATTTCATTTACTTGAGTAATTCATTTTGGGATTTAGAAATTAAATCCCTGGTGACCACCAATTAAATATTCAGTCCAACTAATAAATTTAACAGGATATCTTCTCATGTTTTTAAGTGCATAACATAAAATATAAAGGATTACAGAGGAAACCAATTGTACTGAAAAACAATTATCCTAATATCAAAAAGAACAAGTTCACAGGCCTTAGGTTCAGAACCCCCAGCCTTAAAGGCTCTCTCAAGGTCCCTTCTACTGTCAATTCTATGAATCTAAACTTGGGGTGTGGATAAGTCAATAGGAATACCATCCAAGTTCAAGGGCACATTCTTCACAACCATGGACAACTGAGAAGCTATAGAAGTAGAATGAGCCACTTACTAGCAATGACAAGTTATCTGCTTAAAAAATCAAAGGCTCACAGATTTAGAATTGAAAGAGAGTCCAACCCCATTAGTTACAGATAAGAAGTCCAGGAAAGGTGAGTTGACCAAGGTCACATAGCAGAACTACAATGAGGATTCCTTTTGCTTGAACTTTTTTGAGGAAATGAACTTTGTCTCAAAGTTTATTTTAAGGTGGCTTTGTGTCAAAACAAAGTGAATTAATACATTTTTTTAAACCCTTGCCTTTTGTCTTAGCATCAATATACAGTATATTAGTTCTAAGGCAGAAGAGTAGAAAGGGCTAGGCAATGGGGATTAAGTGATTTTCCCAAGGTCACCCAGCTAGGAAGTGCCTGAAACCAGGACCTTCTGTTTCTAGAATTGACTCTCAATCCACTGAGCAACCTTGCTGCCCCCAATTAAAACATTTTTAAAAGTTTCTTTGATAAAAACATCAATCAAAATGTATCTCTAAATCATATGGAAACAGTACCTACTGTCTCTCCTGGCCCACACTGAGCCACCTGAACCAAATGGCTCAGTCTCCTTGGACTCAGAAGGAGGGTCAGGGGGTGAGAAAGGATGCTCACTGGCTCACCTGCTGGGTTGTGGCCAAGCAGTACTCAGCTGTACTCAGAATGCTGCAGATAAGGCAGAGCTCCTCTAGAGTGAACTTGGCCACTTCAGAGCCCTCCTTCTCCTTGAGGAGGCTACTAATGGTCAGCCCTCCACTGGTGCTGGTGGTCCTGAGGAAGAAGAGGAGGAGGGTGGTCAGGCCCAAACTCTCAGTATGCTTCTTGAGCAGGAAAAAGGGAAGTTCTCAAGACAAAGCAAAAACCAGACTGGACTTGACCCAAATCCAAATCAAATGAGCCTTTTTCCTTCTGACTTAGCCTTGACCTTCATCTGTTTTAATCCTCTGAGCAATGGTTATAGGAAGTGCAGATCTCAAACCTTACCTAGTTATTAGTATGCTGCTCACCAGATAGCTGAGCATTAGATAGCTTGGAGAAGCTGCCTGGTTAGCCTGGCATTTCCTGAAGGGAAGAGCTCATTTGGACTCATTAGGGACATAGACATTGGTTCCTGGCTTACTGTTTTCAGATAATTTTGCACTGAAATGGAAATTCTGCATTTTGTTCTTATGGTCTTTAGACAAGAAAAGAATCTGGTAATTCAAATACCAATTCAACTTATAATAACTGGGTGCTAATTCAACTCAACATAAATTTATTGAACTCTTACAATATATATGAGCTACAATGCTTGGCACTGGGGTTCCAAAGATTATAACAACCCAGTCCCTGTCCTCCGAGAGTTCATACTCTACTTGCCCATCATGTGCAAAGTGACATATCCAATAAAACACATGGAGTTCTCCTATGATTACTGCCTAAGGTCAACAATAAACATTTATTGAGTGACTACTGGATGTAAAGAACTTGTCAAGAATATTGGATTTACAAAGATGGGTCAAACATGGTTCCTCCCCTCATCTCTAGTGAAAAGAAACCAAAGGGACATCCAAGAAAATTTCCCGTAATCCTAATGATGTACTGTTATTCGAAAAAGAAAACCTAACAGAATTAGATTTCCTATTATGACTACTGAAAGCTCAAGTCATCAAAGAAAATCAAGTGGGCATCCTGGTAGGGAACAAACAAGAATTGTATGCCTATAGAATTGAGCTCTGAGTATTGGCACATATTTTATTTTTCTTTCCAAATAATGCAGAACTTTCAGTCAGAGTCCAAACCCCAGTCACTGGGTTTAGCCTTTGAGGCTGATTAGTAGAATAATCAAAGAAACATAATTTTGGGTTACAGGTCAAATCCTATTACAAGAAAAATCTCTTAAGTAATCAAAATCAGTGACTCAAAATCAATGACTAACTGATTGCAAACAATAATCAATGAAAAAATAATGTGGTTAGTCTCTTGGATTTGACCTATAGCTGTACACAATAGTTGTTTCCCCTAATAAACATAAAGGGCTCATGATAAAAAGAAGTAGTTTCATATATATCCTTAGTACCCGATAAGGACCTTAGTCTTCTCTTCTGCTCATTATTTAGTCTAGTAACCCTTAGGAATTTCCTTTCCAATCATAAGTGCATAATGTTAGATTCCAGTATTTAAGATAGTTCCTCTGCATTCAGACTTAGTATCACCACTTAAAAACTGGAAGAGAGCATCACTCACTTTGGTAAGTTGCCAGAGAGTATTTTCCATGCGTATTCCCGGAGATATTTCTGGAATATGGTGGTCAGAGCAATCATCGGCTCCCCAGTGCTGAGCTGGGAGCACTGTACCATGCACTTCTTGTAATAGACAAAGAGGTCAGCACAGCTGGGCAGCACGGCACCGCCTTCATCGGTGTTTGGTTTGGGAGGCCCCTGGGCCTTAAAATCAGCAACAAATCGCTCAATCAGTTCTCCAAGGTTCCTAGCAGTAGGAAAGATTGAAATGTCATCTTTTCTGCAATGAAGGTAAAATGACACCAACAATAAATAGTATTGTGTGAGCTGATAACTTCTAATGCTCTTCACCATAAGGACACCAATGAACAACCCCAGGTTTGCAGAGAATTTTGTACTTTTTAAAAGCATTTTCCCTTCCACAAATTCATCTGATCAACATGAGAGCTCTGTCATGCACAGGCAGAGCATATACTATGTTATAGATGATATATATAGCTGAAGTCCAGAGAACATAAGCGATTTGCCTCTTTTCAAAGTCATTTTCAGACAAAGTTGAGACCAGAACCCACTGTTGAGGGGGACTAATTCAAATATAATATTGGTGTGCTTCTGTGAAAGGAATGCCTAAAATAGAGGGAGGCCCAGAATTTGGAGACACGTCATGGGAAATCCAGGGCTAGAGCTCTGGGTGACCAATTCTACTCACCCTTGATGCTTCTAATCATCTAATCTCAGAACTGGGAGGAACATTAAAAGTGGTATAGTACAATCATCCAAATGATGGCTACATTACATCATTCACAACAAGTAGTCATCCAGTCTCCATTTGAAGACCTTGAATGATGAAAAACTTGGTCTCCTCCCCTTTCCCCATGTCCAAAAAGGTCTATTTTACTTTGAGACAGCCTAATACGTAGTTTTTACTCATATTCAACTATAACCTTATTTCCTTGTTTCTCAATCTAATCCCTCTTCTGAGATAAACTTTTCAAATACTTCAAGAAAGCTATCCTACTCTCCCCTAAGCCTTTCCCAGCTATTGGCCTACGATGCCCTCAGCATTATGGTCAACCTCCTTTGGGTGTGCTCTTAGCCAACAGACTGGCCTGGTTCTTTGCTTCTTTGAGGTCTTTTTCTCCTCTAACTTTCACAGCCCAAACTGCCTAAAGATTTGAGGTATGGAGGTGGAAGGTTTGGGGAAGTGAATAACTCAGGTGAACTTCTGGAAATAACAGCTTTCATCTGTCCTCCAATTTTATGTAAAGATTTTATCAGATGGGCCTGGACACCTTTAGTGATTATGCCCATTCCAGCTCAACTGCTGGGAACAGAACACAAATTTGAAAGTGTTTGGCAAAGCTCTGCCACTGCAAGGTACCCCCTTCCATATGGTCATTGCTCAAACAAAAGGGGCTTTTCCCACCTTCTACATACTCTGGGGTTACCACGGAGCATTCTAGAAACACAGCTGTGCTTTTTAAGCATATTTACATTAAGGAAGAGGAAGAAAAAGACAAAAACCACACACACACAACACCAATTAGCACAAACACAAGAATACTGACATTTTACTCAAGCGTTTTTGAAAATTGTAACCAGATGTGATGGAGCAACTAACTGCCCTCCAAAAGCTTCAGACTTCTTCTGGTCTTTTGTTTGGTAGGAAGGCTGGAGAGAAGGGGAGGGTTTGGCTTTTCTGAGTCTATAAAGTTTAGTGATTATTGGGTTTATCCTCTAGATCTGGCCTCATTTTACATATTCCCCAACCAACACTCTCAAAGGATCGGGGCAGTCTCCCAACTGTGTCATCCTTGTTCTGAAAAACCATTTTTTTTTAGGGACACTAAGACACTGTTGGTGTAATTGTGAACTGATCCAACCACTCTAAAGAGCAATTTGGAATTATGCCCAAAGGGCTATAAAACTATGCATACCCTTTGACCCCACCACTAGATCAAAGAAAAGGGTATATTTGTACAAAAACATTTATAGCAGCTATTTTTGTGGTGACAAAGAATTGGAAACTGAAGGAATATCCAACAAATGGAGAATGGCTTAACAAGTTGTGGTATATGATTGTGAAGGAATACTATTATGCTATAAGAAATGGTGGCAGAAATGATGGCAAGATGGGTTCAGAAAAACCTGGGGAGACTTATATGGACTGATGCAAAATCAAATGTACAGAACCAGGAGAACATTGCATAGAGTAAAAGCAATAAACTAACAATGATCAACTGTAAATGACTTAGCCATTATCAGCAATACAATGATCTAAGACATTTATGAAGGACTTATGAAGAAAAATGCTATTGACCTTCAGAGAAAGAACCGATCAACTCTCAATGCAGATGGAAGCATAATTTTTTCACTTTCTTTTTTTCCCTTTTGCAACATGGAAATATATTTTGCATGATTTCACATGTATAATTGAGATCATATTTCTGTATTTTTCCCCTCCCTTCCCCCTTTGAGATGGCAAGAAAGTTGATCTAAGTTATACATGTGCAATCATGCAAAACATATTTTCATTGGTCACGTCATTATGGAAGAAGATACATATAAAAAAATCCAAGAAACAAGAAAAAAAGTGAAAAATAGTATGTTTTGATCTACAGTCAGACTCCACCCCACTTTATCAGTTCTTTTTCTGGAGGTGGATAACATTTTTCATCCTAAGTCCTTTGGAACTGTCTCAGATTATTGTATTTCTGAAAAATTGCTAAGAAAGACTTTTCTGTTTTCCTCAGTGGCACCAAGACTGACCCAACCAATCAGGCTTGGGTATTGCCTTCAACTCCTCACTTTCCCTCTGCCAACTCCTTCCTCTCAATTCTCCAATACTGTTCACATTTCCAAGATTTTCCAATACTTCTACCCTAAGACAGTCACTTTTGACCCTTGATAAATCCCACTGCAAAGTCTCCAGGTGAGTCTTCCCACCTGTGAGCTTTCGTTTGGATTAATCTTCTTTACGCACACATCTGTTCATATCATTTGACTCTTCCCCACTGCTTAGTTGAGGAAGTCCAAACTCCTTCATGCATGGAAATGAAGGCCCCTCTGAGATCTGGTATCACCCAGTGTTTCTGGTCTCTGCTCACTACACCCCTCTGTGTAGGAGGGAGTGTGACAATCCACTGGCCAAACCTAGCTACTTGCCATCCATCCCCCACACGTGCTCCTCCCTCTCACTTCTAGGCCTGTCTTTTTTTTTTTGTTTGTTTGTTTTTTTTTTTTTTTTAAATATATTTTATTTGATCATTTCCAAGCATTATTCGTTAAAGACATAGATCATTTTCTTTTCCTCCCCCCCACCCCCCATAGCCGACGCGTAAGTCCACTGGGCATTAGATGTTTTCTTGATTTGAACCCATTGCTTTGTTGATAGTATTTGCATTAGAGTGTTCATTTAAAGTCTATCCTCTGTCATGTCCCCTCAACCTCTGTATTCAGGCAGTTGCTTTTTCTCGGTGTTTCCACTCCCATAGTTTATCCTTTGCTTATGAATGGTGTTTTTTTTCTCCTGGATCCCTGAAAGTTGTTCAGGGACATTACACCGCCCCTAATGGAGAAGTCCATTACGTTCGATTATACCACAGTGTATTAGTCTCTGTGTACAATGTTCTCCTGGTTCTGCTCCTCTCGCTCTGCATCACTTCCTGGAGGTTGTTCCAGTCTCCATGGAACTTCTCCACTTTATTATTCCTTTGAGCACAATAGTATTCCATCACCAACATATACCACAGTTTGTTCAGCCATTCCCCAATTGATGGGCATCCCCTCGTTTTCCAGTTTTGGGCCACCACAAAGAGCGCAGCTATGAATATTTTTGTACAAGTCTTTGTGTCCATTATCTCTTTGGGGTACAGACCCAGCAGTGCTATGGCTGGGTCAAAGGGTAGATATTCTTTTGTCGCCCTTTGGGCATAGTTCCAAATTGCCCTCCAGAATGGTTGGATCAGTTCACAACTCCACCAGCAATGAATTAATGTCCCTACTTTGCCACATCCCCTCCAGCATTCATTACTTTCCTTTGCTGTTATGTTAGCCAATCTGCTAGGTGTGAGGTGATACCTCAGAGTTGTTTTGATTTGCATCTCTCTGATTATAAGAGATGTAGAACACTTCTTCATGTGCTTGTTAATAGTTTTGATTTCTTTATCTGAGAACTGCCTATCCATTTCCCTTGCCCATTTATCAATTGGAGAATGGCTTGATTTTTTGTACAATTGATTTAGCTCATTATAAATATGAGTAATTAAACCTTTGTCAGAGGTTTCTATGAAGATTTTTTCCCAATTTGTTGTTTCCCTTCTGATTTTAGTTATATTGGTTTTGTTTGTACAAAAGCTTTTTAGTTTGATGTAGTCAAAATTATTTATTTTACATTTTGTGATTCTTTCTATATCTTGCTTGGTTTTAAAGCCTTTCCCCTCCCAAAGGTCTGACATGTATACTATTCTGTGTTTACCCAATTTACTTATGGTTTCCTTCTTTATGTTTAAGTCACTCACCCATTTTGAATTTATCTTGGTGTAGGGTGTGAGGTGTTGATCTATTCCTAGTCTCTCCCACACTGTCTTCCAATTTTCCCAGCAGTTTTTATCGAATAGTGGATTTTTGTCCCAAAAGCTGGGATCTTTGGGTTTATCGTATACTGTCTTGCTGAGGTCGTTTTCCCCCAGTCTATTCCACTGATCTTCCTTTCTGTTTCTTAGCCAGTACCAAATTGTTTTGATGACTGCTGCTTTGTAATATAGTTTTAGGTCAGGGACTGCAAGGCCCCCATCATATGTGTTTTTTTTCATTAATTCCCTGGATATCCTTGATCTTTTGTTCTTCCAAATGAACTTTGTTATGGTTTTTTCTAAATCAGTGAAGAAGTATTTTGGTAGTTCAATGGGTATGGCACTAAATAGATAAATAAGTTTGGGTAGGATGGTCATTTTTATTATATTGGCTCGTCCTATCCATGAGCAGTTAATGTTTTTCCAATTGTTCAAGTCTAGTTTTAGTTGTGTGGCGAGTGTTTTGTAGTTGTGTTCATATAGTTCCTGTGTTTGTCTTGGGAGATAGATTCCTAGGTATTTTATTTTGTCTAAGGTGATTTTGAATGGGATTTCTCTTTCTAGTTCTTGCTGCTGAGCTGTGTTGGAGATATATAGAAAAGCTGATGATTTATGTGGGTTTATTTTGTATCCTGCAACTTTGCTAAAGTTGTTGATTATTTCAATTAGCTTTTTGGTTGAATCTCTAGGATTCTTTAAGTAGACCATCATGTCATCCGCAAAGAGTGATAACTTGGTCTCCTCCTTGCCTATTCTGATACCTTCAATTTCTTTTTCTTCTCTAATTGCTACTGCTAGTGTTTCTAGTACAATGTCAAATAGTAGAGGTGATAATGGGCATCCTTGTTTCACTCCTGATCTTATTGGGAATGCCTCTAGTTTATCCCCATTGCAGATGATATTAGCTGTTGGTTTTAGATATATACTGTTTATTATTTTTAGGAATGACCCTTCTATTCCTATGCTTTCTAGTGTTTTTAATAGGAATGTGTGTTGTATTTTATCAAAGGCTTTTTCTGCATCTATTGAGATAATCATGTGGTTCTTGCTAGTTTGCTTGTTGATGTGGTCAATTATGTGGATGGTTTTCCTAATGTTGAACCAGCCCTGCATCCCTGGTATGAATCCTACTTGATCATGGTGAATGATCCTTCTGATCACTTGCTGGAGTCTTTTTGCTAGTATCCTATTTAAAATTTTTGCATCTATATTCATTAGGGAGATTGGTCTATAGTTTTCTTTCTCTGTTTTTGACCTGCCTAGTTTTGGAATCAGTACCATGTTTGTGTCGTAAAAGGAGTTTGGTAGAACTCCCTCTTTGCTTATTATGTCAAATAGTTTGTATAGTATTGGGGTCAACTGTTCTCTGAATGTTTGATAGAATTCACAGGTGAATCCATCAGGCCCTGGGGATTTTTTCTTAGGAAGTTCTTTGATGGCTTGATGGATTTCAATTTCTGATATGGGATTATTTAAGAATTCTATTTCCTCTTCTGTTAGTCTAGGCAGTTTGTATTTTTGTATATATTCATCCATTTCTCCTAAATTGGTGTATTTATTGCCATATAATTGGGCAAAGTAATTTCTAATGATTGCCTTAATTTCCTCCTCATTGGAGGTGCTGTCCCCCTTTTCATCTTTAATGCTGTGAATTTGCTTTTCTTCCTTCCTTTTTTTAATTAGATTGACCAGTACTTTGTCTATTTTGTTTGTTTTTTCAAAGTACCAGCTTCTTGTCTTATTTATTAAATCAATAGTTCTATCACTTTCGATTTTATTAATTTCTCCCTTAATTTTTAGGATTTCTAATTTGGTTTTCTGCTGGGGGTTTTTAATTTGATCGCTTTCGAGTTTTTTCAATTGCATTTCCAATTGATTGATCTCTGCTCTCCCTTGTTTGTTAATATGAGCTTTCAGGGATATGAATTTGCCTCTGATTACCGCTTTGGCTGCATCCCAAAAGGTTTGAAAGGATGTTTCGCCATTGTCATTTTCCTTGATGAAATTATTAATTGTTTCTATGATTTCTTCTTTAGCTAAACGGTTTTGGAGCATCATATTGTTTAATTTCCAATTGGTTTTAGATTTGGTTTTCCATGTACCATTACTAATCATTATTTTTATTGCCTTGTGATCTGAGAAGGCTGCATTCATTATTTCTGCTTTTTTGCATTTATGTGCTATGTTTCTGTGACCTAATGTATGGTCAATTTTTGTGAATGTGCCATGTGGTGCTGAGAAGAAGGTGTATTCCTTTTTATCCCTATTTATTTTTCTCCATATGTCTATTAATTCTAATTTTTCTAAGATTTCATTCACTTCTTTTACCTCTTTCTTATTTATTTTTTGATTTGATTTATCTAAATTTGATAATGGTTGGTTTAAGTCTCCCACTAGTATGGTTTTATTGTCTATTTCTTCCTTCAATTCTCCTAGTTTCTCCATTAGAAATTTGGGTGCTATATTATTTGGTGCATACATGTTGATTAATGATATTTCCTCATTGTCTAGAGTCCCTTTTAACAAAATATAATTACCTTCCCTATCCCTTTTGATCAGGTCTATTTTTGCATTGGCTTTATCAGATATCATGATTACCACTCCTGCCTTCTTTCTATCAGTTGAGGCCCAGAAGGTCTTACTCCATCCTTTAATTCTGACCTTGTGGGTGTCAACCCGCCTCATGTGTGTTTCTTGAAGACAACATATGGTAGGGTTTTGGATTCTAATCCATTCTGCTATTCGTCTACGTTTTATGGGTGAGTTCATCCCATTCACGTTCAAAGTTATGATTGTCATTTGTGGACTCCCTGGCATTTTGATTGCCTTCCCTAATTCTAACCTTTTCTTCTTCGGCTCTACCTTTTAGTCCAGTGATTTACTTTGAATCAGTCCCCCTTGTCCCCTCCCTTGATGTTTCCCTTTTTAGTCCCTCCCTTTTTGTTCCCTCCCCCTCCCCCCTCTCTTTCCCTCCCTTTTTGTTCTCCCTCTCCCCCTCCCCCCCTTGGTTTTCCCTTCTCCTTACCCTTGTTGGGTAAGATAGAATTCAAGATCCCAATGGATCTGGATGTTTTTCCCTCTCAGAGTTGATTTCCCTGAGATTGAGGTTTAAGTAAACCCCCCCCCCTCTCTTCCTCTCCTTCTTATAGGAGTTTTCTTCCCCTCCCCTTCCCCTGTGAATCTTTGTGTGAGAACCATTATTCTATTTGGTCTTTCTTTACCCCCTATTTATACATTACATTTTCCCCACATATTAGTATACATAGGTTGATATAAATGTAGTCCTTATAGAAGAGAGTTTGAGTAAAAGAAGATAACATTTTTCCCCTTTCCTTAATATTTACCTTTTCAGGTATTCCTTGCTCTTTGATTTTCGGTATCAAACTTTCCACAGAGCTCTGGTCTTTTCTTTGCAAAAAGTTGGAAGTCTTCTATTTTGTTGAATGCCCATACTTTCCCTTGGAAGTATATAGTCAGTTTTGCTGGGTAGCTGATTCTTGGTTGGAGACCCAGCTCTCTGGCCTTTCTGAAGATCATGTTCCATGCCTTACGATCATTCAGAGTAGAACTTGCAAGGTCTTGGGTGACCCTGATTGGCATTCCTTTATATCTAAATTGTCTTTTTCTGGCTTCCTGTAGGATTTTTTCTTTTGTTTGATAGCTTTGGAATTTGGCAATTACATTCCTGGGAGTTGTCTTTTGGGGGTTTAGTGTAGAAGGTGTTCTGTGAGCTCTGTCAGTGGATGTATTGCCCCCTTGTTCTAGAATCTCTGGGCAATTTTCTTTGATTATATCTTGTATCACCATGTCCAGTTTGGTGTTTATTTCTGGCTTATCTGGGAGTCCAATTATTCTTAAATTATCCCTTCTCCCCCTATTTTCCAGATCTATCACCTTGTCGGTGAGATATTTTATGTTCTCTTCTAATTTCTTGGTATTTTGGCTTTGCTTTATTGATTCTTGCTCTTTTACACGATCATTGTCTTCCAGCTGCCTGATTCTGGCCTTTAAAGCCTGGTTTTCTTTTACAGTTTGGTCAAACTGGTTTTGTAGATGCGTGAATTTCTTTTGCATTATTTCCAACTTTTCCTCCCAGAAGGCTTCCATCTTTTTGGTCATTTCTGATTCAAATTCTTCATAGGTTTGTGGAGAGTTTCCATTTCCTTTGGAAGGTTTTGGAGCATTTTCTTTTATATTATCTTCTGTCTGCTCTGTATTTTGTATTTTGGCTCCATAGAATGTGTCCAAAGTCGCCCCTTTCTTCTTATTTTTCTTGGTATTTTGGGGCTTCTGTGGTTCTGTGGAGTTTGCCATTTCTGAATGTGGAGGATTAGTTTTTCTTGTCTCTTTCTGGTGTTCAGGGGCTTTAGTCCTGGGCAGATAGTTCTATGAGCGTTCCCTGGGTTAAACTGAATATGCCTCACTGGAACTGGAATGGAAGGGTCGGACCACGAGGCCACACTCTCCCCCTGGCTCGATTTCCGGAAGTTGCCTTCAGAATCGCTGGCCGTGAGGCTGTTTCCTCGGCCTGCGGGGGGATGGGCTGCCGCTTCTCCAAGCTCCGAGAGCACAGACTTTCACTGAGACTTGGATAGCAGGATCCAGCCCGTGAGGCTGTCTTGCCCGCCCTGAGGGTTGCTGTTGTTTTGACCAGCTCTTTGCAGTGGAGGCCCCAGGCAGTAACTTTCACCCGGACCAACGGGCTCTCTGCAGCGGAAGCCCCAGGCAGTAACTTTCACCCGGACTGGGACTTGGGTAGAAGACCCTGAGGGTTGTTGTTCCTCAGACCCTGCTCTCTGAGCCCGGCGCAGCTGCCGCTTCCGGGAGCCTTGGACTCTGCGCTCCTACCCCTGAGGTCCGAGTGATCTCGGGTTCTGGCTTTTAAGGGGAGCCGTACCTTTTGAACCGGGTCCAGGTCCAGGAGGAGGGTTCCCAGGGTCTGTGCTGTTGATCGTTTTGAATTTCGGCGCCTTAGGAGCTTCTAGTTTGAGATCGGTCGGGAAGGGTTTTCCGGAGATCTGAACTTCAGCTTTCTCTAAGCCGCCATCTTAACCGGAAGTCCCTCTAGGCCTGTCTTTACAATGCCCCTATGCTTAGGATGCCCTTTCACCATGAGCTCCTCTGCCCCACTGCCTCTCCCATAGGACAATATTTGAATGAATGAAGATAACCATCATGTCTTTCCTGAGGCTTCTCTTCTAAAGCCTATCTCAAACTGCCATGTCCATGGAAACTTCCCAATTATGTAACATTCTTCTCTCTCTCCTCACTTAACCTCACATAGTTCACACAGGACTTTGTTGGCCCCTTGGCACTTTTCTTCTGCGATTATAGTTTTACTGGGGGGAGGTAGGAGAGGACGCTTTGATTTGGAGTGGTCGATATTTATTATTTTTATGAGTTGTCCTGAAAGGATTTATTATCTAGTCTACTCTAGGCCATATAGTGATGGGCTTCAATGGCTAGGCTGGTCCTCAAACAGCAGACAGAGGCCGCCACCAGGCCCAAATCCTCTAGATTGGCAGAAGATGCTTGTGCTTTCTTGGGAACTCAGAGTCACTGCCATCTTGTGATGAGGCATCAGATTAAGACTTCTGAAGTACTAAGTCTTTGTAAAAGTGAAGATTTGGAGTATGGCAGCTACTTGGGGAATATGCTGCCATCAACCCTCTTCTAACCCCACCACTCAGCTAGGTGATCCATGAGGGTGGACCCTACATTTTATAGACAGTGGACAATGAACAGAAGTTTGACAACCCAAACAGGCCACACTCATGTTCCAAACAAAGAACATGATGGTTATAGTACAACTCTGATACCACCTGCCTGGGCTCAGGAGATTACCAAAGTATGTCCCTTGTATATTTGTAGCAATCATGCTAGTAGGCAGCCAGGTGGCCCAATGGATAGAGCACTGGGCCTGAAGTCAGAAAGTCTTATCTTTCCAAGTTCAAATCTGGCCTCAGACACTTACTAGCTAGGTGACCCTGGGCAAGTCACTTCATTATGCCTTAGTTTCCTAATCTGTAAAATATACTAGAGAAGGAAATGCTAAACCACTTCAATATTTCTACCAAGAAAACCCCAAATGAGGTCATCAGGAGTCAGACAGAACTGAAAAACGACATAACAACAAAGTAATCATGCTAATCAAACAGGATTTCCTCAGCATCTATTATATACCTAAAGAAGGTGTAAAGATATATATTTTTGTTTTACAGAAATATATAAGGCCCATTCCACTCCCTGTTCACAAGGATAAGTCATATATGCATGAAGTGATTAGAGAACAAGGGAGCACGAGATCATGGATGGGTTGCTGAGGATTATAGGGCGTAGGGAGGAACGAGAATGGGAATGGGAAAAGGGGAGGCTTTTCAGAGGAAACGGAATCTGAGCTGAGATGGATAGAATCTGGATAGATGGAAGGAAACAGGAAAGGCATTCAAAGTAGAGGAGAGAGGATCAGCTAGAAAATGAGGCTAACATATGGGGATAGGGCCCAGGAAGGAAGTCAGGCAAATAGAACTAAATGGAGATAATGGTAGCTTCTCCATTAGATGGTACTGTCAAGGTGAGGGTACTGCATCCTATAACCCCAGAAAGTTGAGGGCATAATCAACGACAATCTAACTTTTGTTTTCTTTCAAGCTGATTTGGTAATATTTGAATACTCCTTTGCTTCTGGCTGGTACCAGAAAACAAAGACTTTTATAGAGAACTGCTATTTGGTTCCCAAAACACACACCCTTATCAGCAAATAATATGCATCTGGACATTTTGAAGAAAAAAAGTCTTTTAAATATTTCAAAATATGACTGATAAAGATATGGAAATGATTAGTTAAATTTTACAAAATAGAAAAAAAGGTCTTTGTTTTTTTCCAAGCAGTATCTGGGCAACCTAAGGACAAGAGTCACACTGAATGAGGGCCTGTGGCAATCTGCATTTCAGAGAGAGTCCCCATATCTCAGAGGTCACAGAGCCATTGAAGGGCAAAAGTAAGTATCTTTGAAGAGGCCATAACTGTTACACTGGAAGAAGAGCCATCCTAAGTATACCTGGAAGCCTGATGTCTGCATGTTGCTAGGATATTTGAAATACTCCAAGGGAATCTATGAAGAACCACAGGGAGAATAAAACAAAAACATCTGCCTCAGAATTTAACCATGGGGAACAGCCAGGTGGCTCCATGAATAGAAAAACAGGCCCAGAGTTGGGAGGTCCTCGGTTCAAATTTGGCTTTACTCCATAGCTGTGTGATCTGGGCAAGTCACTTCACTCCAATTGCCTTGATTATATTGTTCTTCTGACTTAAGTCAGGCTATTTCCTAAGTAGTTGCTCTGTTGAGGGTGCCTGACCCAACTTGTATGATACCTGAATCCATGTAATTGAGTGTCAGACTATAGGGTTCTCATCTATCAGTGAAGGTAAAAGAAGAAGCGCAATGGTTACTAAAAAGGCCACCTGAACTCATGGTAGCTGTCAGTATGATCTGAAATCTGTGAAGCCAACTTAGTCCACAGAAGGTATTATTACTAATACTCTTCATTACTTCTCTAATGTCCAATCTATCTCTCAATCTCTCCTATGAAATTCTTTCAATGAGCTGGAATTGACCACTGCCATTGCCTCTGTGCTATCCAGATTCTTTTTCTGATGTCAGGAAGACAATGTAGGCATGTGGCTGCTTGGACTTGCTTTTATCCCAGAAACTTAGGCAGTGAAAACTCAACTTGAGCTAAGAATTGTATGTGCATCTGGAGATATTCCAGGAGATAACATCGTGATTTCTACTGGTGAATGAAGTACCCTGGAAGTAAGAAAATGGCTGCAAAAGGGCAGTAGGGAGATGGCAATGCAAAGGAAAAAACCATACGATAAGCCCAGCTTCTTCTAATAGGAGACCCTGTCTCTGATCTGATTAGAGCAAAGGTGACCCAAATAGGAGGAGAGGGGAGAAATGAAATCTCTTCCATTATAAACTGAAAGAAAATCAGTATATAATCTCAGGTATAAACGACACTACTGTCTTCTTTGAGTAAATTAAAAATTAAAATATTGTGTTCTCTAGTTACCTATCTATTTTTCGACCCTGGTTTGTGGAATTAAAGCTCTGCTAAAGAGATGGCAAATGGGATTGCTCTGTGACTGGATATATCTTCTCTCTATAGAATGTGCTCAGAGAGCCTAGTTCTGGTCTCCTTCAGATACCAGCAGCACCCCCCCTCCCTAAACTTCAGCTGGGATCTCCCCATCACTGGGAAGTATTCAAGAAACTGGACTCAAAAGCCAGATGGGATGCTGGGGAGATGTTAGAATGAAATGAATAGCAACAGGATGGACAAGTAGTTAGCAACACTCACTAAGCACCCACAGAATGTTGTTACCAGGCAACTCTAGAAGAGGCAAGGCCAAGAAGATATGCTCTCTGCCCTCAAAGGGCTCACAATGTACACACTGAGGCAGGTCAATATGGGTACAGGAGGGAAGTGAAGAGGGGAAGGGGGATGGCATTTACAAATTTGCCAACACTGCAAATTGATTTATTGTCAAAAGCATAAAAGGATCCAGGCTGGCCATTCAATGAAAGCAAAGGTAACAGGTGGTCAGTCTGAGTAGTGGTATCTTGATACTAATGAACTACTAAAAGTCCTGGGGGAAGTCCCCTGCCCTTCCTCCAGTGCATTGGATAGATCTGCTACAGAAGTCTGATGGAAGGATGCAGATGAGGATCTTGCAAGGGGAGGAAGATACGATGGATGTCCACAAGCTGCCCTGGAGATATTAGTGCACACTGTGGTGAATGGGAATCAGAAAGATAAGAAGGGAAACTGAGAAAGCCTGAGGTTTCAGATGGTAAGAGCTATAGCCACTCCTTTCTTTAAATGAGATTCACTGACTCTTGGTGAAGGAGGAGGCAAGGGACAGGCAATGGTATTGGACAATGCTATAGCCTGGCAGTTGTCCCAAAGGACAACTACTTGATTACCATCATGTTTCTCTTCCTCCTCATCCCTCTCACCGCATCATATCTTTGTCCCCCTCACATTCTGCTGTCTGGTTCTAAATCATCTTTCCTTCTTCCCCCACTACACTTGCTGGCTGTTCACTTTGTCATTGCCTCTTTTCACTCCCCACTTCCATGACAACTCAGACTAGCCTCTCCTTGCCCCTCTCTTCCTTCTTTCTCCCTCTGGGGTGTCTGGAAGGTGTCTAAGAGGCACCCAACTTCAGGACAATTCTAGTGGGCTTCAATTGAGGCAGCCTCCTCTACTCAGACTGAGTTGGAAATTATTTCAAACTAACCCACACTCATCATCCCTACTTGATGAGGCCTAAGAACTTCAAAGACACGCAAAAGACAGTTCTTGACTTCAAGAAACTTACAAATACAGTATAATTTAATAGGGAGAGTGTAATACACTAATTAAAAAGTAGAAATAAAGCAGAATATGATAAGGAAAAAGCATGATTGAAAAAAACTGAAAATTGAAAAAAATCTGCCTGAGCAGGCTCAGTGAATAGAACACTACTCCTAGAGACAGGAGGTTCTGGGTTCAAATCTGGCCTCAGGCATTGCCTATGTGACCTTGGACAAGCCATTTAACCCTAACTGCCTGAACCTTAATACTCTTCTGTATTGGAATCAATATTCAAAATTGATTTTAAGATAGAAAGTAAAAAAAAAATGTTTTTAATCTGCAATAGGCAGACTGGCTTTCCAATGGAAGTAAAGGGAAGAATAATCAATTAAATCTTAATGAAAGAAATTACTCCTTTGTTGGGTCTTAAAGAGAAGGATTTCAACTTCTGGAAACATGGAAAAAATGCATTCTAGGTACAATGGATAGTCTACACAAAAGAACAGGGGCGAGAGAGTACAAGACAAAATTGGAAAGGAGTAAGAGTTCCCTTTTTTAGGAAAAAAAGATGGTTTAGAGGGAGAGTGTGAAGTGCCTTCAATCTCTAGCTAAGGAATTTGCCTTTCATCCTAGAGGCACTAGGAAGCTACATATTTGTGAGATGAGAATGGTGATCCAGAAAGCCCTGTGCCTTAAGAAAATTACTTTGGTAGCTGTGTGAAGGACAGATTAGAGGAAACAAAAATATGGGAAAGAAGAAAAGTTGGAAAACCAACAAGGTAATTATTACAATAATTTAACCTGCCTGAGGATGGTGGCGGTTGGCAGTAAGTAGACAAAAAGGGATACACACACACACACACACACACACACACACACACACACACACACACACACACATATTCTGGAGGTAGTATCAATGCCATTTGGTCAATATTTGGATCTGAGGGAAAAGGGGTAAAAGGAATCAAAAACTGCTTCCAGGCTGAGGTGGGGTGAGCCTAGGGATCAGCCCTAAGAGGTACTAGTTGCTGCTGGCTGAGCTGCTTAAGCCAAAAGTTTGGAAAAGGGACTGAGTGAAAGAAACCAAAGGCAATAAATTGCCTCCATCTGGCTGCTCAGTGTTTCTTCTTGGACTTTTTTATTCATAGAGTATTTCTATCAGAAGGAAACTTTAAGATGACCTAATCCAACCCTTTCTTTTTACATGGAAGGGAAATGATTACAGCAGTAGGATCTGAGAGCCAGGGCCTAGTACTTATTACCTACAGATCGCTTAGTCCCTTTGGGCCTTAGTTTCTCCCTTTATAAAGAAAGGGGCTGGACCAGAGGATATCAAAGAGCCTTTCTAGTTCTAGGATTCCTTCTGCTCTTGCCTTTGTTCCTATCTCCTGCTGCTTGCTCTGAATCTACAAGAGCATCACCTATTCCAGCTCACAGGTCTTCGATGAATAACTTCCACTGATCTCCTGATGCTATGGTAACATCCCGAAGTAAGGCCAACAGCAGTCAGAGCAGCTAGTCAGCACTTCATTTTTCACAGGGGAAAAGTAGAACCTCTGTGGAGCAGAGATCTGGCTCCCTGCCTGAAGCATCACAAACAATAAGGGCTTTGTGTGACCCACAGTCAAAAGAGGAGAGTGGATATAGGCCATGCCGATAGGAAAATCCCTCTGAGAAAGTAAAGTTGGTTTCACAACCACATGCTTTGTGTTTTTCTCAATCTATGCCATTCAGGCTTTCGGAAAATGAGTAGTTAGGTGATATCAGACCAGGGTTATCAGAAGTTTCAAGCCTGGAACAAAGGTAGAATCTGATCTCCAGTCTAGGGGTGGGGGGTTTTCTGCAACTTAATATTCCAATACAATCAATGATTTCATTTTTCAGCAGTGTCTCTTAAATCATCTTTAGAACTCCAAGTCTAAAGTTTGTTAAATGGGTGAACAAATAATCTGCTAGCACAATAAGGCCAAGTTATTTTCAGCCAGAACAAAAAGATATGAAAATAAAAGACTTAACTATCCTACCTGCCCACTACCTTTAAGAGGCTGAATTGTCAGGATTACATTCAATGATTAGAAAGCAGGAAAAGAGATATTTTTAAAGTGCAATCGAGGCAGGAGAAGTTGAGTAGAGAAAAATTTATTTTTAAGTGTAGCAACTTGTATCCAAAATCCATTTTCTGGGAATCAAGTTGAATAAGAAATATTTCCGTTACTAGGGGAAGGGGCAAGCTAGAAAAAAGGAGTTCTATGAAAAGCAGATGGGCAGACAATACTACCCTCAATAAAATCTTCTCTGCAGAGGGTAGCAAACATATTTTTTTTTCCTTAGATAGTTCAACTCTTGCAGTAGGAAAGAGGAATTGCCAAAGCCTAGACAAATTATTTTAAGCTTGAGAGTTAAATATTTTCCCTGAGTCCTCCCATCTAGAACATTCTTTCAACTTCCTGCCCACCCCCACCTTTTCCTGTTCCTCGACACTTGGGATCCTCCTAGTCCAGCTCTTTGAGGTATCCTAAGCTTTTCCAAAGATGCACTCGAAATTCTCAGTAGGGTCAGCATCAGTTCAACAAGAAAAGTGATCTTTGGAAAATCTGTCCCCTGACATAAAGCAACCACCAGCAGCTTGTCCCATTAGGGCAGAGCCTCATTTGCTGCTAACATTTGACAAGGTAATCACACTCACACTGCTGGCTGGCAAAAGGCATTTTTGTCTTCTCAGCCTGGATGTCTGCAAACCGCATCCGTGAGAGATGGCACATTTTCCTCCTTTCTACATTTCCCAAATACCTGATACCTAAAAAAATCCTGAACTTGGCAGGCATGAAACTGGCTGTCAGGGGCTTAGCACCCATGCTACAAAGGTGGAGAGATGGAAGCCTCATGAGGATTCCTGAGAGGCCCATGTAAGCGCCTGTGATTTATATATACAACAAACTGTAAAATTCACAGCTACTAATGTTCAGGAAATGAAATGCCCTTAACAGATTTTCAGGGACCTGGGCCTGCTGTCTTTCTCTTCTAACACCTGGAAGGAGCTACACCACTGTAAAGTTAAACATGGAAAGCAGATTGTTGGGGGGACCCAATAGTTAAGAGACCAAAATGCACAGGTATGAGAAAGAATGAAAAATGCTCATAACTCACTTGTCCTGGGATTCAATATACACGTAGAGATGAGGCTCAAAACACTTGGATATGATACCATGAAATGGGTTTTCTGGGACCTTTGGCTTCTTTGGCTGGGGAGTAAAATAGGCATGTGAGCAACCTCTGTCCACTTCCAAGCACCTCCAAAGACAAGAGCCCCTCAAACCCCACTTCCAACCTCTGATAAGAAGCCCCTGGATATAACTAAGTGATCACAACCAGGACAATAAGGAAGCTCCATCAGCTAGCATACTTCACTTGCTTTGCTCATTCCTAGATTTAGTGTTCCTTTGATAACAGGCCTTTCCATTTACCAACTGTTTTATGAACAGCTTCAGTGACTATCCAGCAAGCTGTCTAGACAGGCATACAGATTATAAAATTATATCCATGAATTCATTCCTTTTCCAAATATCCCTCTGAAAATAAACAGGGAGTTTTAAAATTCCTACATGTCACCTTTTGTTTCTATAAGTCTTTAGATTTATCACTGCCATCTAAAGGGCCCTGAACAGCCTTGCTAACAGAACTCTCTCAGACTAGTCAAGCTAGAACATTAAAGATCCTCTTGTCCAATCTCCTTATCTTATGGATAAAGTAGCTGAGAACAGAGAGAATTGACTTTTCCCAAGTCACTCTGAAGAGCAAAAACTCAAACTCATGTCTCTTTAGTCTTCTGACTTCAAGACTAGGGCTCTTTCCACTCTAACTGGATATTTATAAACACTGTCAAATTGAACCAATTAAATGAACCCAGCAAAAAGAACATACAAGGTTGAAACACTAAAAAGAAAGATGGCTTGGGTAGGTGACTGGTAGGACACTGCATTTACCTGCCTTAATTTCCCCTTGTCCTCTTTCCCTCATGATCATGACTCAGCTGAGAGAAAGAACCTTGGAACATTTAGCAGGAGCATCCTGACTGCATCTGACCATCTCAATTAGCTATCCTTAGGAAGACAAGCATGGATAGGATGGCTAAGTCTTTCATCAAGACAGCATCATGATGTGGGGACAATATTTGTCCTGAAAGTGGCATTCCTAGAGTGAGGCAGCAGTTGGGGAGTCTAAGCCAGACACTGTGGCTATGGTCTTATTTCTGAACTGTTCGGTTTTCCCAATGGTCACTTCTCAGCTTAAAGAAAAGACTAACTCATTCAGCAGTAGCATCTAGACTACATTTCTGAGTGTGTGAATTCTGTCCAAAAGCTACAGATGTTTAAACTATTTCCTCCTGGAGTTTGATGGAATAATAAAAGGTTCCTGTTGTCACAGTCAGGAGGGCTGCAGCTGGCCCCATTTCCTTTTATTACCATCCAACGTAAACAGATTAAATCAAACTGCTCAGATCCCCAGAAGGGTGTACTTGAGACCATGGATTTCTTATTTCTTGCCTTGTCCTTTTTTATCATTATACCCTAACGGCCTTTTCAGATGTCACTTTTTTATCATTGGAAATGTCTTGGGCAAGTCAATGAGCATTTATTAAGTGCCTACTATGTGCAGGAATTGTACTCAGGCTACCAAGAATGTTATGTCCTCCCAAGTCCTCTCTGAAACCCAATTCAATTTCTTCCCCTTTTCCAAAGTAGTCTCGTCTCCCAGCACTTGATCTCCATAGTCCACTCTTTCCTCCTAAAAAATCCAGAAATCACAACTACCTAGATGGCTAACAATGTCATTTGCCTTCAGTTGGCACCTGGGGGGGAGGGACTGAAGGCTTTGTTCACCCATGATTCTTCAGACTACATGTCCTATTCACTTCCTACAATGTACTGTCTTCCACCCGAGGTTTCCTACCTTTGCTACCCCACCTCTCCATACACACCCCAAAGAGGAATCAAAGAAGCTGCAGGGAAAATCCTAACACTTCCTCTCTCTAACTGTGGTTGACCTGCTATGTCTGGGGAGGGAAGAGGATCAGGAGTGATATAAGGAAGCACTAAGTCATCAGAACTACAAGCTTTAGGGATGATGACAAAAATACATCCTGGGAAACTGACAAAGCCCTGCCTGCTGGCAAGTGCTTATCATGTCAGCACCCTGCTCACCTGTTCTCAGGGGTCGGCAGCATCCATGGGAGCCAGCAGTCTGCCAAAGGTGGGAAGTTATATTTTTCCTGGCAGTAATGATTTGGTAGGCAGCATGGAATTCAGTTCCATCACAACCAAGCTCTAGAATACCTAGAGATGACTAGCTAAGAATCAGGATAATATCCAGCCATAGCAAGCATTGCCAAGGCTTAATAATTTGTCTCAATAGCACCTAGATGAGTTGAAGTACACTGACCTTGTGAATATTGCTCTCAAAAATCCAGGCAAAAGTGAGAGCCACAAAATGCCAGAGGAGCCCAGGTGTGTCTGGGATTGTCTAAGAAGCTATATTCTGGGGCAGCTAGGTGGCACAGAAGATAGAGCACCAGGCCTGGGGTTGAGATAACTTGGATTCAAATCCAGTCTCAGATACTTCCTATCTGTGTAATTCTGGGCAATTTGTTTAGTGTCCACAGCCTAGCTCTTATCATTCTTTTGCCTTCGAACCAATTCTAAGATAGCAGGTAAGCATTTAAAAAAAAGAAGAAAAAGCTATGTTCTACCCCTTGGGTACAGCCTGGATTCTTATCCCCCCTGTATCTGAATCTATTCCAGCAAAATGTGAAAATAACATTTTTTAGTTTTTAAGAAACCTCTTGTTTTAGACAATGCTGGACAATAATATAGGGACTTCTGAGCAATGGGCAGCTTTCTTTTTTTAAAACCCTTACCTTCTATCTTAGAATCAATACTGTATACTGGTCCCAAGGCAGAAGAGTGGTAAGGAAAAGGCAACTGGAGTTAAGTGTCTTGCTCAGGGTTACACAGTTACAAAGTGTCTGAATCCAGATTTGAACCCTGGACCTTCCATTTCTAGGCCTGGCTCTCAATCCATTTAACCAACTAGCTGCTCCCAGTTGACATCTTTCTGAAGAGTTTCAGAATGTAACATTTCCCTAGTTTTATTCCTCCTTGGAATTCATTCCTGCCCCTCATTCCACCCCTTTTTTACTTAATACACAAAAAACAAAGCAAAAATAATCAGCATTCCTTTAGAAACTGATTCCAGAAGGCCTGAGGGCTCTACAGGTGGACACAGTGACCATTCTGCCACAGGAGGAAATGGAGAATATCACCTGAAAAGCCCATACTTTTTAAGGGCCCAGAGATGGCTCCCCAGGCTGTCCTCCTCATTTAGCTTGTGAACAAATCAAAATATCTTCAAGAAATAAGCCTCCAACAGCCAAGAGAAGCTAATTAAATAGTAAGTGTCATTAATAAACCAAAGGAAAAATCTGATTTCCTGCTCTGACCTCTCCTGTCATAAACTGGAGCTGGAGCACAAGTGGTCTGCAGCAGGCTAAGAAAGGAAATTTGGAGCCGATCACAGAGGAGGCAAGAGGAAATTGACAGCACCTCTCCTAATCTGCCACTGGGCCCCTCCACAATTTCCAGGCCTGCACAATGGCTTCCCACTCCAGGGACCAACTCACAACTCAACAGAGACTCTTCCTTTTCTGTCAGGATTGCTAACTTTCCTGGGAAACTGAAAGCCAACCAGTGACCTTCCAATATCTCACATCACCACCAAAGCAGATGATTGTGCAACAAAAAAGGGAGCTGACATTTCAGGGGATGATGAATGAAGCAGAACAGAATTTTGTTTGCTCATCCAGATGGGCTAATTATGCTTGTGCACATCAATGAAATCAGTGGTGAGAATCCAGAGACCCTTCTAGAACAGAGGAGTGAGAGCTGTTCTTTTACATGTTTTCTTAGATGTACTTTCAAGTAGAGGAATTCTATAAAGCCCTCCAAAGCTGCTTCCTCATCAGGTATGAATATGGACATACCATTTTTAGATATGATAAGGCTGTTCCATGGATTCCAAAATACCTCAAACTTACCTGATCTAAATCCCCTTTGTCCATTGTCAATTCTTCCATCTCAGGGCCAGGTTCATCTTCCAGGAAAGGATTGGTGGAGGGAGGAGGGACCTCTACCTTTTTCTATCAGGAGAACAAAAGAAAAGAGGAAGGATTTGTTTGTTTGCTTCTGATCTTCTCTACAGGCCCTGGTCCTTCTCTGATTTCCTGCCTTCTTAATAGTTCTCTGATAGAAAGCAAAAAGGAGGACAGAGAACTGAGATGTGGCCAAAAGAGACTCATTTCAGCCAGCATTTTGTAAGGGTCTATTGTGGGTGAGGCAGTAGGCTGAGCATGGGACACAAAGAATCAAAAATCTCTGATCTGGGGAGTTTGCATTCAACTTGAAAGTGATACCCCAAGAGTGCCATCAACATTCTTACCACTGGGTACTAAGATTTACAAGTCAAATCTTTTTATAACAAAAATTTCCATGTAAAATAAAGATTTCCAATCCCTACCAATATTCCATTTGTTTTAAGAAATTTTCAATACTATATTGATAAGCAGCAAGGAGTCAGTCTTAGAGCCTAGATTTCATGCTGCTGTGAAAAGCCGTGGGGCTCAACAAGTCACCTCTTATCTTTGAATGTCAGTTTCCTTATCTATCAAATGGGAATAATTTATCCTGGCCTCCCTGACTCACAAGCAAATTATGGGATTCAAATGAATATGGAAACAAATATTCTAAGAAGTTGAAAAATATGATGACCACCGAGTTTGAGGAAAGTGATGCTGAAAACTTGATGGTTTCACCTCCTGGCAGAGGTGGTGGGAGCTCAGGGTGCAGAAGGAGATGGGTATCACAGGACATGACCAATGCCAGAATTTGTTTTTCTGGATTCCATGTCTGTTCCAAGGGCTTGGCTTTCCTTTTCAATTAAGTAGGGTTGGGAAGAGGGGAGAGAAGAGAAAAGGAACCACAGAGAGACAGCTTTGAAAATTATAAGCTGAATTTAGTGTGTGCTTAAAAAGAAAAGTAAGCTCTATATAATATTGATGGCCTTTTGTATAATTGCCACCTCCTATTCTCTCTCTATTGATACATCCAAAATCTAACATACATAACATAACATAAGAAGTACCTTAGTCCCCCAAGAATACACTGCTCTGGAATTTGAGACCTAGTGAGAAAGCTACCAAGGGAATATATAAGAACAGGACAGGAGGTGCTAGAACAGTAGGTGAGAAGCCTATCGTCAAGACACTGAGGTGCTTTTAAATGGATTGGTAATATGTTAGCCTCAGCTACCATCATACATGTTAGTGAACCCTTGGGCCAAAGGGAGACAAGATGGTCCAGAGGATTTAACACATACCCTATATCAGTGATGGTGAACCTTTTAAAGGTAGTGTGTACCCAAACTGCAACCCTCAAGGTGCCCACCCCCTTACCCCAGACAGGGGAGGGAGGAAGCACTTCCACTGGGCTGCTGGGCAGAGGGGCAGGTCATGTGAAAAATATTCTCAGGTCTGTGTGGAGAGGAGGAGGGGAGCAGTCCCCTCTGGCACATGTGCCATGGGTTTACCAATATGGCCCTAGATTTTCAACTGGAAAACAAGCTTGAAGGCATCCACTGTTTTGTTTTTTAATCCTTCCTTTCTGTTTTAAAATTAATTCTAAGTATTGGTTCCAATACACAAGAGAGGGAAAGGCAAAGCAACTGGATTTAAGTGACTTGCCCAGGGTCATACAAGAAGGAAGCAGCTGAGGCCAGATTTTAAACCCAGGTTCTCTTGATTCCAGGTCTGGTGATTTATCCCCTGAGCTACCTGCCTGCTCCTTGTAAACTATTTTATCAGCTTTATTTCTAAAAAACATTTTGGTACAAATGGGTAAAACCAGCCTCCTTTATCTACAAGGAAAGCCTCACAAATCCTGACAGAGCTAAAGGCAATTGGCTACTAATATTTCTAGGATTTATGGAAATCCCTGGAGACACATCAAAATAGCACACTAGATGAGTACCTCAAATTTGGATTTGGCAAACCATGACTTCTTTGAACAGAACTATTTTGAATAATTCAACATCTATTATGGGCCTAATGAGTACAGAGTACACCAGGCCTCAAGAGAGATGAGAGTTTAGTGAAGACATGGTTTCTGCTCTCATAGAGCTAATAGTAAAACAGAAGGGTAAGAAACAACCTTGATAACTAGAATACATAATATTCTAAGAATATATTTGAGAGTTTCAAAACAAAGAGCTATAGGATGTCAGAACAGGAAGATTAGCACTAATAGTAGGGGAGGTTTCATTGAGGAGAGGGCATTTCAGTTCAATGTAAGGGGGCAGCTAAGTGGCTGACCGGATAGAGAGCCAGGTCTGGAGACAGAAGGTCCTAGGATCAAATCTAGCTGTATGACCCAGGGCAAATCTCTTAACTTCTGTTGCCTACCTCTCATCACTCTTCTGTCTTGAAACTGGTATTGATTCTAAGACAGAAAGTAAGGATTAAAGAAAGAAACCAGAGGCTAGAGACAAAGATGAATTTGGGAGTTGTCCCTTTCTAGGGGTAGGTGGGAGCTGAGGTCTCACTCAGGTATGTTTGATTGGTTTCCTAGCTTGAATGGAGGGAGCACAGGTAAAGGCCTAGTAGCAAGCTGGCATGGAAGTTTCCAGACACAAAAAATGCCAAAAGGGAAGGGGTGCAAGGCAAGGGAAAGAGGGCACATAGATAGCAGAGCCTACTTCATAGGAGAGTCTTATTTTTCCCCAGATTACAAGAGGAATTGAGGCCCAGAGTTCTATCCACCATGTCACCTTGCTGTCTCTATAATAGCAGCTAGTATTGATACAGCACTTTCAGGATTGCAAAGCACTGTACAAAGCTAAATATTAACCAGTTTCAGTTGGAGCAGCTCCTGACACAATCTGACTTTGGTGACAGGCATGGGGCTTCTAGGCTAGACCAGGATGTGTTCTAACTCATCT
The DNA here is from genome assembly GCF_027887165.1 of Monodelphis domestica. Lineage (NCBI taxonomy): Eukaryota > Metazoa > Chordata > Mammalia > Didelphimorphia > Didelphidae > Monodelphis > Monodelphis domestica. The sequence goes on along the minus strand of NC_077228.1, from coordinate 510,061,532 downwards.
CCCCAGACTGTGGCCTCCAATAGACTGGGATGGAATTACAAGCTTGGGTTTAGATTTTGTATAACTCAAATGACACAGTCCACTGGCTTCAAGATTCCTAAATGAAACCAAGAGGAGTGAAAAATCTGCCAGGAAAATTAAACACATTTTCCTATTTTAAAAGAATCCCTTCTTTTTTGTTATTTTTCAATTATGACATTTGCCTTCATGCCATTCAGAAAGGCAGAATTCTTCCAACAGCAAGTTCGTCCTCTCAATTAAATCATTTGGGATGCCCCCTCTCCATATCCACTCTTCAAAAAAAGAAGAGGCCCTGGGCCACTTCAAAGGCAGCAGGTTTGCTAGGAGGAAAAGAAATGGCTGAGTGAGCTATGTCTGTATCTGGGCGCTTGCTGCAGCAGCACATATACTAAAATTGGAACAATAAAGAGAAGATTAGCATGGCCCCTGCGCAAGGATATAATATATGTCTGTACCTGGGCACATGGTTTCCTTTAATTTCAAGAGATATTCAGGGGGCAGCTGGGTGGCTAGAGAGCCAAGCCTAGAGATAGGAGGTACTGGGTTCATATATGACCTCAAACACTTGCTAGCTGTGTGACCCTAGGCAAGTCACTTACCTACAATGCCTAGCCCTTACCAATCTTCTGCTTTGCAAGTATTGATTCTTAGATGGAAGGTAAGTTTTTTTTAAAGAGATACTCAGTTATCAAAGAATGAGATACTGAAATGCCAAAGACAGCTTTAGGATTATCCTTGCCAGAGAGAAGGCTCCTTTGAGAAGTGGGAATTTGGGGAATCTTTGAATTCTGCCAGGAATCTTTCCCTAACTTTTTTGAATTTGCTCAAAATCAAGCCTAATAAACTTGATGGTCAATCTGGCAGCCAAGTACAGTGCTAGGCATACAGCAGGCACTTGGTAAATATGCATGGTAATAACTGGCTAAGCCTAGGTAAAATCTTCTGAAACTGATAGCCTCTCATCTGCCTATTTCTGGAGTTTCTGGATAGAATGATTCAGTTCTGAATCACTGCTCCTCAGCAGTTCTAAGGGCTATCATAACAAAACAGGAGAGTTTGGCCTACTTTGACAGCTTTAATTGATCTGCTGATAAGAGAAAGGGGACAGAGTGACTCACAACTTTACAGTGAGTACCAGTCCCATCACAAACATCAGCAGAGTGAAAACACTAAAACAATGAGTGACAGTCACATCTGTTTCCTAACAGTCCTCGTGGAGATTTCCATCCATTCTGAAGTCTTGACTCATGAGACCTCACAAGGCTAAGCAAGGCAGTGCCCCAAAGGCAGTTGCTACTTAAAACCGGCCCTTTTTGACTGAGAAGGGAAGCTGCCTGCTTCCATTACCCACTGCTGCTCCAGGAGGCCAGCTGCAGCCCTGCCCCACTCCTGCTTCCAGTTCACTTCAAATCCTCCCTCCATTTCTCTTGAGCTCCCTCCCTAGCTCCCAATCCCAAGTGTCAAGTTGCTAGAGGGCAGAATTGGGAAAAATCTTTAGGCAGTCAGCTAGTCATCAGCCTACAGTAAGGAACCATGGAGAGCCTCAAATCGGAAACCACACCTATGGCTGCTGAATTCTGAGCATTTTAATAAAAAACTGTTAAAAAAAAGTATAAATTTATGTTAAAAGGGCCTTGAAGGAAAGGAAGGGGGAAAGGGAAAAGGAAAAAAAAACAACAACAGGGCAGCTTCCTAAGTAGTAACCAAGAAGGAGGACAAGTCCAACAAAACCCAAAGGCAGCAAGGAAGAAAAGTTCATTTGGTTCAAGAGCTATTCAGTGGCCAACTATAAAAACCTTTCTCTTATCAGTGCTGTGGAGTGCTGAGTACTGTTCACCTGGAATCTAATCATCATATCCCCAATAAAGCATGTGGGTGTAGTTAAATCAAGTCCAAACATTTGCTTTTGATTCCAGTGTACACACTATTTTCAATCCCACTCTCTAGGAGCAGGAGTTCAAGCAGTGCCTCGTGGACCCACTCTTCCTCAATGAGTAGTTCCAGAATCACATAATATATTTATTTATTGTATTATTGCTGTCATTATGTAATGATTTATCATATTGTGCATATAAAGGATAGGGGGTGGAGAGGTCCTTTCAAGAACTCTCCTTGCCCTCAAGAAGTGCATGGTCTTGTTGGATGTCTCTCTGGGCCAGGCAACGGATCAGAAGATAGAGAGCTCCAATGTTCTTCTCCAGGCTCACTGCTAACTGAGATTTCAAAAAGTCACTTCATTTCTCAGGATTGCCCCATTTTTATTTGCTGAGTGCTCCTTATTGACCAAAATGAAGTGTTTTTACTTTGCCTTCAGATGCCTTTTACTGAATTCATTGATTTTTTTTTCTTTTTGTTAATTTTGGAATACAAAGACACACAACAGACTTTTCGGTCAAGGCCTTGTGATGTAATAACATATGGTGCCTGAGGCTGGGATGCGAGATATGAAGGTTCATAGTATTGCCTTTGCCACTTTATAAGATGGTAGAAATTGGGAAAATCACTTATATCTTGGGTCTCAGTTCATTACAAGGTGAAATAGGATTGAAATCTCAAAGGTCATTTCTAGCTCTAAAATATTATGATAGAAGCATTCAACTTGTCATCTTAAAGCAAAATAGTGGCCACTAAAACTTTTCAAACAAGTGTCTATTCTGTAATGTTTAATTAACTTTCGATGGTATTGGATATGTGTGTAATTGAAGGTCAAAGAGCTATCTGATTATATTAAGAGTATTCTTTAGCTGCTAGGATCACTAGGCCATAAAATAAGGATACTTAAATCAAAATGACTGTAAAGCACACTAAGAACCTTCCCACCAACATTTTCAGTAAAGGACTAATCTTGTCCTCGTCTATAAAATGAGGATTTAGACTTGATGACTTTGAGATTCATGGGAGCCCCTTCCCCACCCCACTTCTCACCGGAGCACCATCTGACAGGGTACAGCCAGAGAAGCGCTTGGCTAGAAGTCCCTCGAAGTTGGTAGTCCTCTGAATAGCAAACAGAAGCAATTTCACCTCTATCTCCTTTGCTCGGGTACGCATAATCTTGGCAAGTTCCACCCTTGAACAAAGAAAAGAACAACATGAAGAAAGGCTCAATGTGTGTAATTGGAAATCTTATGCCTTTGAATTACATTTCCCAAGAGCCCACTGACTTCCTGTCATTACGTGCTGACATTGACAGGAGATAAACAGAGTGGTCTTCCATGGCTAGCTCTCTTTCCTTCCTGGGTCGGGACACTGGTAGAGCAGGCGGTCTGAGCAGGTAAATTAGCCATGGCAAGTGGTTTTACTTTGTTATCTTTTTATTTTGTTACTGCTGGTGATTATTAATAAATCTTATAAAATATAATATTTTAAGTTATTGTATATTAATTTTAATTTTTACAAGTGGCCGTAGCAGAAAAACACATAGGGTAATATTCATCACTGGGACTAGTCTCTATCTTAGTCTGGCTTCTGGCAAATGGGTACTGGAAGGGAAGGTTTTTGGAGAAGCTAACAACACAAAATCAGGAACTGTAAGGTCAAGGTTGATCAGCTCTATGAATTTTCTTCCTCTGCCAATATTCCACTAGGAACTATCAGGAATTATGAATCAGGCAATTGTTTCATAAATTGTCACCTTATAACAAAACCATAGCCTGATAACAACAATTTTGGTGTGTATAAAAGCATTACACATATCCAACCTCTCCACCCCCACAAATATGTTCTGTTGCTGTTGTTTATTCAACTTGGGCTTTCACTGGTGTAGGGATATCCTAAATGAGGAAAACTCCTTCCATCCATACTGACCACAACTATTCTTGGGGCACAGACAGGTTAATAAACAATTTGTATGGGGTCACAAAGCTTTGGTCCAGAGCTTCCTAATTCAGAGGTTGTCTCTGTCAAGCTCCAAAACCACAATTAAATGCAAAGGAAAATATTTAAGAAAGTAGACAGATTTGCATAATGTCCATTTGTGATTTTCTAATAGGTCTTGGGATCTGTATCCACCTGTTTGACACCAATGTAGAACACTAGGCTTCCTCTCATAAATGACTTTCTAAGGCATAGTCCTGAACTAGGAATAATTCTTTTAAACCTACTCTCAAATAACAGTCATTCCCAACCAAGGGATGAATGAAAATGGCCTGTGGGTGGCAAACTGGCTATGAAAGGTGTGATTTCTTTGCCCTGTTTATTATGTAGCTTCCATCAAAATGAGAACTGGGTACTTTGTTCACCGAATACTATCTGGAATACAGGTCATCGCATAAGTAAGATGGCCTGTGTACTTCTCAGTGTAGAAACTCTCCACCATGAAGATGGCAACTTCCTGTACAAGGTAGGATTTGGAGGAGGCTGGAGTGGAATCCAAGGCTTTCTGCCTCCTGCTTTCCACTTTCCCACAACAGTTGAATGACAAAACTCAAATCAGGAGATGGAGAGTTTATTTGAGAATCATGAATCTGGGGCCTTTGGCCAGATTTTGAACAATGGAAGTTTGGCAGAAACCATGGCTTTAACTGAAGAACAATAGCAGATCCGGAAGTTTATAAGACCTTGTTGGCAGGGCCATATTTCTAGCCTCCCAGGGACTCTGTTGGTCAGTCAGTCTGTGGGTTATGAGGCTGTAGGCAATGAGAATCATCAGTTCATGGCTTCTCAAACACCACTCTTTCTTTGGAATCAAAATTTGAGAGGGAAGTAACACCCATTTTAACTATGTACTGATATTGAAATTCAAAGTAGCCTATTGTTTTTTCAAGAAAGGAAGGAAACAAGCATTTATTAAGCCCCTACTACATGCCTGACACTGCTAAGTGCTTTATAAATATCTCACTTAATTCTCACAACAAAACTGAGCAGTAGTGCTATTATTATTCTCATTTTACAGTTGAACAAACTGAGGCAGAGAGGGGATAAGTGACTTGCCAGGATCAGACACTTGGTATCTGAGGTGACATTTGAACTTGGGTCTTCCTGACTCCAGGCCCAGCAGTCTAGCCACTGAACCACTTAATTACCCCAAATGACAACCAAATATCTCCTTTCCTATAGAAACTTTCTAACAAGGTTTTAAAAATATAGATTAATTCTGCCCTGATCCAAAGAAAACTGGGAATTGAATGATTAGTGCCATTCTGGAGTACTCTTGAATTGTGTTTAGGTATATATCAGGATAATGGATAAGGCTGATCTTTTTGTTTTTTACTAAATTTTGATTGTCTTTTTTTTTAAACCCTTTTACCTTCTACCTTCTGTCTTAGAATTGCTACTAAGTATCAGCTCCAAGGCAGAAGAAAAGAAGGGCTAGGCCCTGGGGGTTAAGTAATTTCCCCAGTCATACACAGCTAAAAAGTGTCTGAGGACACATCTGAACCCAGGACCTCCTGCCTTCAGACCTGGCTCTCTATCCACTGAGCCATCTAGCTAATTATTCAATGTCTATCTGAACATGTAGCATGAGGTTCTGAGCCAGAGAACTGGATCACTAGTAATACTACCCAGGGATCATCCAAAGTAGCCCCCAGCTTTATTCTCAGATTTGCTTCTGATGTACCGACTCCATTTCTAGGGCTCCCATCCTATCAGCCAAATTGCCCTGGCCATGAGTCATCTTATTGGAGATCTTTCTAGATCTTTCCACCTCTACTCCTCAACACACAGGGAAATGACACAACACAGATTTTGTATTCACTTCTATATTGTTCCCCATCACTACAAGGTCATCTCCTTGAGGGCAGGGACTTTCCATCCCAGCACCTAGTGCAATCATGGGCACATAGTAGGCCCTGGTCACTGAATTAATGAAGGCTCTCCCAATGACTGCAGTGAAGATAAATAGCAGGTATCTATTACCATCACCTGCCATAATGATTAAGCAGCCAGGGTCTGCTTGGCATGGTATGGTGGAGGAAATACAAGGCTAAATCTGATGGCATCCCAATCCTCCAAGAGCCTCCTTTTTCTCCACTTGCCTTCTAAGCAGGCCCAAACCAAAAGCGTTAAGAGCTTAGATATTAAGCATTATGCACACGCAATGAGGAAAAGAAATGCTGGAGACCTGAGAACTCTGGGGTGGAAGGTAACTTGCGATCAATCCAAGCAGGCTTCATAGAGAACTGCTTTTTGAGCCATGGCTTTAGTTCAGCTGAACTAGGCAGAAGACTGCTCTAGGAAGAGGCCCACAGAGAGGAGCACATGGGAAAGGGAACCTGTATGCCTGAGACAGAGAGGGGAATCAGGTCAGACGTGTTCAGAGAACTCCAGGCCCACACACTGATAGCAATTTGTACTTGGAATCACTCTGGAGTGGCAGATATGGGAGTTACTCCTCTAATGCAACGTTCTCTAATGCATCAGACTTAGGGCACATCTTGTACTGATTTACCTTGTGACATGGCAAAACTCTACAGCAATCCTCTCGGTCATGTACCACTCATGTGGAAACATACGCCCATATTTCTCTTCATAGTCCACAAGTTGGCGTTTTATCCAGGCATAGCGTCTGTCAATTTTGTCAAGCCAGGCAACCTGGTGAAGATGGGGAACAAACATCATCCAGTGCCCACAGACAGTACCACCGGCTTAAAGGGAGAAAAGGAAAACACTGCCAATCCCAGAGCCTTTCAGTGGGTCTTCCACATTGGCAACTGATAGATCAACATCAAGAGCCAGGCATGCTAAGGAAGACCTGGGCTCCGAGGAGCTGAGCACTTGCACACACTCTTGATCACCACCCAATCAAATCAAATGGAGCATCTGAGCTGATCTAGTCAATACTTACATCTTGGTTTTCTTGAAAGAGCACCAGGTACTCAGACAGGTGCTGCTTAATAAACTTCTTGACGATTTCCTGTTTGATCCTGGGTTCCAAAACATTAGCAACCAGACATGCATCTCGCAGGACATTGCTGGGGCCTCCCGGCCTCTAGTAAAACAAATGACTGTGAAAATTTAACACTAGCCCAATTTTAATCTTAACATAACAGTCAACAGTTCAACAGTGAGGAGGGAAAAAGCTTTTAGATTGCATGGCCTTTAACAGCTTCTTCTTTCTATCTTTCTGGACTGTTTTTTCCCACTCCCCCAACACTTGTTCCTCCTGCTGTGGATGAGTATTTTGGTTATTTGTTCCTCAATAAAAGAATCATTAAGCAATTCCCTTATTCTAACTTTCTCGCTGGAACCAAATAAAAGCTGCATTGTGAATCAGAGAGTAGAGACTTGGGAAATCAGAGCCAGGCTGCCCAGAGGATGTCTGACATTCTGGAAACCAAAACAGAAGCCAAAGGGTTGAAGCTGTTTGAACAGCACTCTCGAAAGTCCTAGCTGCTCCTGCTCCTAGCAGACCCCTGATATCTGACTCAAACCTCTGGGATTCTCGAGTCTGAAAGTCATTATCTGGGTCACACTGGGAGGGTGAGAGGGTGTCTCCTAAACTCTGATGGGGTGCCAAACCATTACGCTAGTTTCCCTAATGGTAAACTATCCATATAGGCCCCTAAGTTTTTGATAAATCATAGAAAGGCTACCAAAGGGATCTATATAGCAGTATTATATCCCAAGGAAACATTTCTGAGTAGAATGAAGGCAAGCTTCCAACCTATGGTAACTTTCACTCCAGTCAAACACTGAAAAACAAAAGTAATATGTGGAAGGAAAAGCACCAGATCTGAAGTCAGGAGGCTCGAGTTCTAGTCTTGGCTTTCCAACAACCTCAATCTGCTCCCTGGGACAAGTCCCTTCTCCCTTGAAGTCTCACTTTCCCTTTCTGTAAAACGAGGAAGCAATGATCCCTGAAGCCTCTTGCAACTCAACCATTCTGTGGCTCTGTGATTTCTGTCCATCCAGATAGTGAGGTCAGACTACTTGACAAATATGAACTAGAAGAGCAAACTTTCTATAATGCTTTAAGGTCTGCAAAGTGTGTTATGTCTATTCTCTCAGTTGAGGTCATCATTTAGAGAAGCAGCCTAGCAAGAGCCATACTAGTCCTGGGTTCCTAACCCACCTCTGGAATGATGAGGAAAATCACTTCTCTCCTTTGAACTCCAGTCTCATCTTCTATAAAATGGGGACAATAACATCTGGAGAGTACCTACCTTTTAGGATATACATGAGGCTCAAATGGGCTATAAAATATCTTATAAATTTTAATGTATTATATAAATGTCAACTGTTAAATATAAATGCCAATTATTTTTATTGTCGTTCCTGTTTCAAAAATGTAAACTGTGACCAAATATACCTTTCTAAGGTACCAAAAAACCTTTCTAAGGTACCCCCTTAACATACACCTTCTTCTCTCCACATGTGCTGTTTCTCTAGTAGCCCTGATACAGAATGGCCCCAAGGTCATGCATTCATCCTCAGTCTTCTGCTGGTCAGCAGGCAGCAGGCTGGACTGCCCCCCACCCCTCCCAATCTTGGGGAAAAATACTAAGTCTCACAAAAGTGGCATTTGTCTGTGCATGTTTCTAAAGCACCATTGTCTATAAAAGGTATTTTAAGGCCAGCCAATATGCTATTTAAAACAAAAAACAAAAACAAAAACAAAACTTGAAAACCAGTAGGGGTAGAAACATAGTGCTGGTTATAAAAAACCAACCTAAATGCAACAAGTTGGTGGGCTCTGGAAAAAGATGAAAGTGGGTCAGGGTTCTTCCAAATAACAAAACTGGCCTTCATGGGCGGCCTTCTGAGGCCTGTGGCTAGAGAAGCAGAGAACAGAGAACCATCCACTGCTTCAGGCATAGGTTAGACCACAGAGTCTCTGGGCAGATTAGGATAAAAATCAAGAGATCTCAATCCTCTCTTTTCATCAACACGTCAAACATTCTCAAGTAAATGACTCATCTGTTTTTTAGTTATTTCATCTATGAAATGGGGATAACAATGTTTCCCTTAAGCAAGAGGCCCTCAAGGTGGAGGGCCATACAAGTTACAATGCCGAAAGGGGAAGGAATTCTCCATCAGATGATGTCAGTGAGCTCAGAAACCATACTCAACAGTTGCCCAAAGAAGGTGTAAGACTGATCCTTCAAAGCCAGGCCAAACATTCACACCTGCATCCTAAATTACATCCATGTAGGACAAAGGCACATGATTAGGGAGTTTCCAGTTACAGAATTGTAAAGCAGATCCAGGAAACTTCTCTGGCTCAGTAAATGAATCTGGGTTACCAATGCTATGGTGAGGAAGGTTGCTTGCCAATATCTTTCTCTCTCTGGCCTGAACAATGGTCTCCAGAAATCTCTCAGATAAATGAGAGCTGATTATACCTAGAAGGGGTCTCCCTCCAACACCTATGATGCCACCTGCTGAAATGTAAAGGGTTCCCTTAATAGAAGTGCCAAAGCAAATCAACAGCCATGCTAGAGATGCCTGCCATAAAGGGAAGAATAAGGCAGAGGTCCTGACAACTGGATCATTGTGAGTTTCTGCTTGTACGCAGCGCACAACACAAATGCATTACCAGAGACAGTTCTCAAGCAGGGCTCTGATTATCTTGACAGTGCCTCATCACATGCTATCGAAAACTGCTGACTTTCTGGCCCAGGCTCTTCCTCTCTTGGGGATAATCAGAGGGAGATGACTTTTCCGAAAGAAATTTTAGCCTGAGATGAACCATCCATGACCTTTTTTTTTGTTTAAAAATATAGCCATGAGCAAAATGAATTTCAAGAGGAACCAGGATATTAGAATTTGACGTAAAACAGACTGAGCCAGTATGATTCTTCAGTTTGTAATTATAAGAATCAATGCTGTGCTACATATAGAAACGACAAAATTCCAGGAAAAAGACATCAGGCTTCTAGATAAAAAGGAACATTTTAGGAATTGGGAGGAATACTGAGAGCCAGAGATTGAAGTTGACAAGTGCAGTGTACTACATACGGGTCTGTTTGTTTTAGTTTTTTCCAAACCTTTACTTTCTGTCCTAATAACTCCAAGACAGGACAAGGGCAAGGAAAAGTTAAGTGACATCCCCAGGGTCATACAGCTAGGAAGTGTCTGAGGCAAATGCAAGTTTGTTTTGACACTAAATTGAGAAGGTGAGATTCCAATATTACCTTGGTGCCCTGGGAAGGAAAAGCTTCTTCAAAATCAGCCAGGATCTGTTGTCCTAACTCAGTCTGGGCTGCCTTTACTCTGTGAGGGAAAGAATACATGTCACACAGTCTGATACTGTTTATCATGACAAATTCTCAGATATCTACAGGTTGAATTTGATGTGAAATTATAGAACAGAAAGGGCTCTTAAGACATCCTTTTATCACACACACTGTTTAACAAACGAGGAAACTGAGTCCCAGAGAGGAAACCTAACTTGATTAAGGCCACCTGATTAAAGAGAGGTAGAGCTAGGACTTTGCCAACTCAGCTATCTCCTAGTCAATGCTAGGCTCTCATATTACACACCTTTAAGTTTCCCTTACGATATTTTTGGGAAATGCCAACTAATTTTAGTAATAGCCTCAATAAAACAAACTAGAAAGGTGGATTTGAAAAATAAAAATTATACGACGCCCAACAGATCTGATTTCTAAATGATCTCTATAACTATTCTCTCTCTATCCCTAAAAATGTCAGAAGAAAATCAGAGCAAACTCACCAACAAGCATTTCTTAAGCACCAACTAAATGCAAGGTACTACATTAGGTACTGAGGATATGATGGAAACAAAATCAATCACTGCCTTAAAGATTTTTGAAAAACCAGCATTTCATTGATGGCCTTTCACTATTTCTATCATGGTCATTTCTGGAAATACTATAACCCACTTGTAGTAAGGCTTTCCTTTTAGCAGACATGAGTTAAGCAAAGCAGGCACCAAAGTGTTAGGAGAGGCTTTGGGAAGGAAATAAGGTAACAGTGTGGACATGCAGAGTTGAACAGAATGTTGTGAACCAGGAGAGGCAGGAGACACCCTTAGAATCTGGGGGTGAGAATCCTGGGAAAGCAACAGCAATCAAGGAGTTGGGTGAGGTCTGAGGAGCTAAAAGCATCTCCAGATCCCAGCTCTGACTTCCTGTGGACTTTCAACTTGTTCCAGTGGAAAATCCAGTTTCGCCCTGAAGATCAATTAAATCCTTTACTCTGCTGCTACTCTGCTCTGTGGAAACATCCCCTACTATCTGATCAGATCCTAGGCTAAGCCGGCAAAGGCAATAGTCTCTAGAGTAAGAACAAAATAGTGATGGATTCAGATATAGGGTGTGACCAAGCCTCCCCTGGTGAGGCCCAAGTCTCCTCTAAGGCAAACTAGACAGTTCTGGCCAACCCCTCTTGAGATTCTGTTTCCAACAGGAAGAAAGGGATAGGGAGAAGGGAGAGAGAGAAAGAGCAGACACAGAGGACAGTGAAGAGACATGTTTCTAATGAAAATGAGAGAGAGGGTGAGATCAAGGGCAACACAGGTCAGGGGATGGCCTTGTCAAGAAGAAGGACCACCTCTTTCTCTAAGTCTTTAGCAGAGGAGGAGAGCCTTGAAGAAAGCAGGTTTAGAAAACTCTCCATGGAGAAGCACCACAGAGTAGCAAATAGTGAAGGGGGGGAAGGGGGGGAAGAATGCAAGGCAGTTTCTAAGATTAAGTTGAGATTTTTTTCATATAAATTAATAGTGGCCCCAGTCAGCACAATTGTGCTATTTCCTCCATCGGAATTTAGCAGCACACATATAGGAGCAGAGAAGACAGATGGTGGTGGGCTAAGCCAAGAATGGGGTTTGGCAAAGCATGATGGTAACAGAAGAAAGGAACAAGAAATTTGAGGATGGATGAAATGGTTAAATATAAGGTGAATATTCTGAAGGGAGGAAAGGGAACCCAGAGCAAGGGGGAAGGGCCTGAGAGAGTAGGGAGGGCTGGAGGTTCTTGAGATCAAAGTAAAGACAAAGAATTGTCTTTGGAGGAATAAGCAGGGTGATGTGGAAAGAGGAGTTTATGGTTAGAGAAAAGAATTTAAGGGTGGTAGAACATGGGGAAGAGTTGAGATCAAGGGTATCACTGGGTAAAGCTAAAGCAGAATAAAAGTGGAAATCCTAAAAACTGAGGAGGTCATAAATTCGAAGATCATGGTAATTGATAGGACATATAAGTCAAGCCCTCAAATATCCTTAGGGCAGGGCTTGGGGAAGGAAGGAAGATTACAGATTTCCAGTTTCTGACCAAGAAACTAATAGGATACTCAACTAAATAAATATAAGGGGGCTTTGAACGATATCTGCAAGTATATAGATGAATTATTCATAGAATTGTGGATTTCGAACTGGAAGAGACTTTAGGGGCCATCCAATCAAACCCCATCATTTTACAGATAAAGAAACTGAGGATCAAGAAGGCTAAGGTGACTTGCCTGTGGCCACAAAGCTAGAAAATACGAGGGGCAAGTCTTCCTGACTCTAAGCCCAGCTCTTTAACCACCAGACCACAATATTTCTTAAGCATATCATTTATGTTTGAGACATCTGAAAGAAGAATTAGCTACAGAGAACCAAGAGATCATGATGTGATAGAAAACAAGGGTATAAAAAAATACCAAGTTTTCCTGAATTATTTTTTAAAAATCTTTAATATAGGGGATGACTCATGAGGTAGTTGAAACTAAAACGGAGAGGGATTTATTTGGAAATAAATGGGAGAGTGAGGTATCACAGTAGATAGAGAGCATGGAATCTGAAGTCAGAAAGACCTAAGTTCCAATCTAACCATATAAACTTAGTACTTAGTTGTGTGACCCAGACAAGGTCACTTAATCTCTGTTTGCCTCAAATTCCTCATATATAAAATGGTGATAATAATAGTGCCTACATCACCTAGGTTGTTCTGAGGCTCAAATAAGAAATAATTGTAAAGCACTCAGCACCATGCCTGGCACATAGTAAATACAACATAAATGTTAGTTATGATGATGAAGAAGAATGTGATATAAAAACAAAGGGCATTAATAAAACTATTTTTAAAAGAACAGAATATCAAGGAAAAGAGGGTAGTAGGAGCAGCCAAAAGAAGAAGTCCTAAAGGGGTTGAACAAAGCAGTTTGCTTTCTTCCTACAATCCTCACAATACAAATTGAATATAGATCTACTGTATGGGATTCAGAGCTTGAAGGGCTCTTAAAAATCATTTAGTCCAGACCCCTCATCTTTTAAAGGAGGAAACTGATGGCTATATAAGTACCATGACTTGCCCAAGCTCACACAGATATTCTGTAGGAGGGCTAAGATTTGAACCCAGGTCCTTGGACTCCCATTTCAGGGCCCCTTCCAAGATAGAATACTGACTCAATCTTGTAAATCATAATTACATCACTACATAAACGTGTTATTGGACTATGGTTTCAGAGAACAAAAGGGAAGAAAAGACCCAGTGCCTGATAGCTGTCTAATGGAGAATGAACTCTCCATGCATCTAATATAATTTTCTCCATATACATCATTAAAAAAAAAAGTTTGCTCCCTTTCTTTATCTCCACCCTTTTTCTTCTGCATTAACTTTAGTAAGTTTCAAATAACAGCTAAGAACTCCAGACCACAATTTTTTTGGCTCAAATTATGAGACTGGGCCTGGCAACCTGAGATTTTTGAAGAAAGCAGGGGAGGAGGGGCTGAAGCAGCCTGTTTTTCGTTGGTACGGCTATAATTATGTCTTATCCTAAATACTTTCCAGGGTTTTTCCACTATCTGGAAAACTTTTCAAACCACACTCATGGGTGGGTTTCCTGACACTAATGACATCTTCCTTTACCATATTATCGAAAAGGACTAGAAATGACTTAAGATAAGGCGATCACTAGCTTGATCTATATAAGGAGAGCCCTCTCAGAAACAACTAGGACAAAGTTCTGCACAAACAAAATCAATGCACAGAGAATCAACAGAGAAACAACTGAGTAGAGGGAAAATATATGAATCGAATATCTAGAGAGTTTCATAAAAGCATGACGATCAAGATCTAAAAGGTTATCAATGCAAATGTAAGACAAAACACCATTCCCTAACAAAAATATGAATTATTTACAAAAGAAGAAATGCAAACTATCAACAACTATACGAAAAATGCACTAAATCGCTAATAAAAAAAGAGAAGTATAAACTGAAAGAGCTCTGAAGATATTTCACTCCTTCCAAAGTGGCAAAGATGATAAAGGATAGAAAATTTCATTCAGCATGGTCAAGGGAAAGATAGGCACTCTAAAAGCTATGACTGATTGACAGAGTTATGACTTAATTTGGAATATAATTTGGAATTATCAAAGAAAAGTCATTATGTTGTTCTTAACCTTTGGCTCAAGGATTCCACTACTTGATATATAACCCAAGGAAAGATAAAAGATCAATTCCCCTTCCCCCAATACACAAAGAGTATCAAGTGGAATGCTACTGTAGTATAAGAAATGATGAATAAGGAATTCAATTATAATTTAACTTGACCATGTTATTTTGGGTATATACACATTTCCCCTTTAGTAAAGAGCATTATTTATAATGTATATTATATATACATTACATACATACATACAATATACATACAATATATACATACATATACATATATATATACACAACATAATACAATATACATACAATATATAGTGTAAAAAGGAATTCTTTAATATAATGGGGGGTCTAGAGGTCCTCCTACCATAGAGATGTGTAGGGATTAACCAGCCCACAGTGACAGGAAGTAGGAACCAGGGAGCACCCTGCTGAGCCAGAGTCAGTTGCTGACTGTTGGTGAGTCAATCGCTGACAGTGAGGACTGGCAATTGTGGGCATGAGTTGGTCATTGGGGGGTTGGTTGCTGGTAGTGTGGGTTGGCATTTACTTGCTGGACTATAAAGGCAGGCCTGAGCTTACTGAGAGGGCTTTTCGCTTTAGCCTCTAAAGGGCTTTTTGCTTCTGGGATCTCTAGAGAGCAGGAGGTCTGTCTCATAGGCAAGGATCTGATGTCAGTTGGCTACTGACAGTTGGGCTACTATAGAAAACTGATTGAAGGAGTGAGTGAGTGGTGGCTATCCATTATTTAAGGTGCTTACTTAGGCCTTTGGTTGTGCCAGGCAAGAAGAAGCTGTCCTAAACTAAACTAAATTGTTAAAAGCTGCTGGAAGTTTTCTTTTCTCTGGCTTACAGGGATAATATTAATTTATAACTCTATTTTCATTAAAACTTAAATTACTAAAAGCTGCTCTCTTATTTTGTCAAAAATCTCTATTTTAACCCTTCATTTTTTTTTTTGGTCAGGGTATAAGCACTTAATAAATGTCTGATGAATCAAATTGAAAGTAGGCTAGGCAAAAGACTACAGGGAAGAATTTCCAGAGATTGCCCTTACCTCGCTGCTCCCTTTTTTTGTCCCAATCCATTTGAGAAAATGAGAAAATATAAACCACACTGGTCACTTCCATACCTAGAAGGAGAAAATACCTTCTGGGGGAGCCTCAACCAAGTCCAAAGGGATGGGGAATACAGGAATAAGCACCTACTATGTGTTGAGAATTGTGCTAAATGCTTTACAGATATTATTACAAATATTTGATCCTCAACAAGTTTTTGCAATAGGTACTGTTATGATCCCCATTTGAAAGTTGAGGAAACTGAGGCAAACAAAGGTTAAGCAACTAACCCTGGGTCACACAGGCAGTGTCTTAAGCCAAATTCAAACTCAGATCTTCCTGACTTCAGGTCCCTTGCTCTATCTACCACCAGTTATTAGAGGGTGAACAGCTTCATTCCTTAAGTCCCTTGTTTTGTGTACAATTTTCTGTCAGCAATCTACCAGAGGAGATTAAGCTTCACTGCATATGCGTTTTGAAAGTTACTTGAACAGGAGCAACTAGATGGCTCAGCGGATAGAGAACTAGGTCTAGAGACAGGAGAACCTGGGTTCAAATCTGGCCTCAGATACTTCTTAGCTGTGGGACCCTGGGCAAGTCATTTAATCCCAACGGCCTAGTCCTTACCACTTTTCTACCTTAGAACTTTTTCTACCTCTCTACCTAAGTATCAATTCAAAGACAAAAGGTGACAGTTTAAAAAAACAACAATACTTAAAACAGCTGTGGAGTCTTATTTTACTCCTTCCAAAGTGGCAAAGATTATAAAGGACGTAAAGAGTCAGTCTGAATGGTCAGTGGAAAAACAGGCATAGTCAATAAATACCCTGTTGATAGAGCTGTGATTGATTTGGAATTATGTTCTAAATTACATTCCTATTTTAACCAATCTAATATGACATGGCAACAATTTTCTCTGCACATAGAACTGAGGGAGTCAATGAGTCTAAAGGATAATTCCACTTATTTTCAAGGTGAAGAATAGGGATCTATGTAACAAACTGTCCAATCAGTTATACTAAAAAGAAAAAAAAAAGCTGTGGAAGGCAAATTCTTAGCCCGACACTTTCAAACTCCTTTCTTAATAAAAATGAATGTGGTAGCTGCAAGGTAGATAGAGAGCTAGACCTGGAGAAAGGAGGTCCTGGGTTCAAATCTGACCTTGAATACTTCCTGGGCCCTGGGCAAGTCACTTAATATTCATTGCCTAGTCCTTACTATTCTTCTGCCTTGGAACCAATACATAGTATCAATTCTAATGACTAAAGGTAAAGGTTTAAAATAAATAAATTTAAAAATTAAAATGAATGTGCTGGCGTTCATATAAAAAGTTCAATTAATCAATCAAGATTTTTATTAAGTCAAGGTTAGAGGTCTTCCTGACTCCAGACCCAAGGCCCTATCCACTGGATAGAGTATTGTACTAAGAATCAGGGAGCACTGAATTCAAATCCTGATTCAGATATTTACTAGCTAAATGACCTTGGGCATGTCATTTAAACTCAGCCTCAGTTTCTTCTTCTGCAAAATGTAGCTAATAATAGTATCAATTTCACAGGGTTGTTATGAGGCTCACCAAGTGCTAGGTAAATGCTAACTATTAACCTAGCCACCTATCCTGGCTGCAAAAGAAATTATCCTATTACTGACTCCAAGGAAAATAAATGAGAACTCTTCCAATGATCCAGATAGGTTGGGCATCATCGAGTCAGATTATGCCAGTGTTTTTCACACTTGCAAATGAAGGACTCACTGTATTGTATGAAGGTAAAAACTGAACAACAGCCTCCTGGGACCCTGAAGCAGGTTATAAGCCAAATACAGATGTGGCCACTCTGTGGCCCACCTAGGCCATCAGTTTCCAAAAGAAGGGAAAAGAATAGGAGAATAGGATGGTAGGAGATGATGAAAATATGATAGTTAGCCACTAGTGGAGAAAGACAGACTGTCCCATTCACTACCTTGTAAGTGACTTCCCCAAAGAAAACAGTTTACAATGTTCACTAAGGGACAAAACAAGCTTCTAAAATGAAGTGCTTAGAGAGCAGAGGTGTTCTTTTGAAGGCCACAGAAATTTGAGGGCCATTCTAATGGCCAGAATCCATAAGATGGTCTTAACTCAAAAGGATCAATTTACAGAATCTTTGTGCTGAACCAGAGTCCACGTCCTCTTAATGTAGAACCTGAGGCCCCTGAGGTTGAGCAGCTTGTCCAAGATTATAGAACTAGTTAGTGTAAGGGCCAGGTCTAGAACCCAAGTCTCCTGACTCTTTCCACCCAGGTCCCTTCACATCTCTTCCTCTCCTTCCTCCAGCCTCTGAAGAGAGTCCTTAAGAAAAGTTTTAAGTGGGGCAGCTAGTTAGTACAGTAGATAGAGTCAGGCTGAGAGTCAGGAGGATCTGGGTTCAAATCTGGCCTCAGGCACTTTCTACCAACTGACTCTAGGTAAGTCCCTTAATACCATTTGAGAGACCTTGCTACTCTTTTGTCTTAAAACTGATACTAGGACAGAAGGTAAGAGTTTAAAAAAAGAAATAACTTTTCAGTTCTAAAGTATTTGGTTTCAGGAGATGACAGAGCTCCTGGATTCCTTCTTTGCATAATGCTGATTGATTCCCAGAAACATTTGGTTTCTTGGATATGCCTAAGCCACTAAGGCTTGAACTCTAATGGCAGAATTCAGAAAAGATTTCCTTCAATGCTATATTAAACATTTTCCAGCAGGAGAGTCCAAAGAAACCCCTCCGAAGGCCTGTCCACTTCCTCTTCCCAAGCCACAGTGAGCACAACAAACCATTACTTAGGATTTCTACAATTAAGGCAACAACTCAGTTACTCTAGAGATTCAAGTCTTATGTCCGGGTGGAACGGCCCTCTCCTCCCCCACTCCAATGGTCATTTCTATCATTACCAGATGGTGTGACTATCGCTATGTAAACATACAAGGGGAAAAATTCAACAGGGATGGGACTAAAAATAGGAAGCCTGGGCTTTCCTTAAACTTCTAGGGCCTTTTAAAAAAGCAATCAGAGAGGAGATCGAAAAGCAGAACTCCCCCCCTTCTTCCCCTCCCCCACCGCCATTTTACATTCTTATTGACATTATTTAATCTCACATAATTCTTCATTGGCCTAGAGGGATTTGTACTGATGAAGGTTCCCATGAGAACCCAAAGCTCACATATCTGGAAGAGCCACACATTATCAAGTGTTTGGAACACTGACCTACAGACATACCCAGCTCAATTTACTTAACTGGTTCAATGAAAAGACTACTGCAGTGAGCAGAACCAGAAAAACAATATACACAATAACTACAACAATGGAAATGAAGAGAACAAAAAAAGAAGCTGAATATTTCACAAGAATAAATGTCTAAACTTAACCCCCCAAAATGAGATGAAAAATGGACCACTCTCTCTTCAGAGGTGGGGGCCTAAGAGTGCAAGTACCCTGTCTATACTAGCAGCCTCAGTATTAATTGGATCTGATGAGTTTTTTGAACTGCTATTCCCCCTCTTCTTTATTTTTGTTACAAGAAATGGCTTCTGGAAAAGGAAAGGGGCTGTCATACTATCACTGGAAATGTTAGCATTAAAGATTTTTAAAAATAAAAGTGGGGAGAAAAAAAGAGAAAAAATAGTTTCTAGCAAAACAGCATTATAGAATAGTTAAATCTTCTATTTGGGGACATTGTGCAGAAATTTGGGTGCAATGCATTAATCCTGGAAAATGACATTGAAGAGTACAATATTACTCAGAGAATACTTTTGCCTTCAATTTTTAAATATTTTAACTATTTCTTGCTTTTTATAACACCTTCATTTCTACATCTATTTCTCCCTCTTTCTCTACATAGAAGCCATCCTCTATAACAAAGAATAAAAGGGTAGATCAGCAAAACTAACCAAGTGACTAAGAGTGACTGGCAGTGTATGCACTGCTCTGTATCAACAATTCTTTGCTTCTACCTGGAAGGAGGGAAGTGCGCTTTCTCATCTCTTAGAGTCAAGCATGGACATTCTAAGGCCTCAGTGTTCGGTTTTGCTTTTTTTGTTCTTTCCATTAGATTTTTATGCCCACCATGTATGTGGTTTTCCTGGTTCTGCTCCTTTTACTTTGCATCAGTTCATTATAAGTCCTCCCATGCTTCTCTGTTATTCACAGAATAATAGTGATGCAGTGATGAGAGCCCGAATTTGGGACAGGAAACCTGGATTCATTTTCCAGTTTTGCTGCTTTTCACAGGTATAACCTTGAACCAGACATTTAATCTTTAAAGGGATCAGTTTCCTCTAATGAGAAAGCTGGTAACATAGGGAGTCCCTGAGCTGTCTTTCTACCTCTTAATTCTATGACTTATGACGGGAAGTTGACTAATCCAAAACCTACCCCTCCAACACCCTTCAAATATAAACATGTCCTTAATGCCAGGCTTGTTATAGGTCCTAGGGATATAAAAAGAATTCCTCCCCTCAAAAAGTAACATGTGGGAGAATGATATAAGAAAATAGATCAGTAAATAGAAGGTCACTTGCAAAAGAAGAAAGCAATAATCACCAGGGTGACAATCAGGTAAGACTGCAGAGGAGTAGAATGCCACATAGGAAAAAGAACTATATGTGGAGCCAGAAGACCTGAGTTCAATCATTTATTTCAAAAATTTATCACACCAGTACAAAACTCCAAGCTAAATAAGTTTATTGAGAGGAGGCCAGTCTCCCAATAAAGCTGGACTCTGGTCAAGATCAGAACCAGAGATCCCAAGCCATAGGAGATAGCCTTTTTTATGCCAAGAAATCTGATGGCACAATGACAGAAAAATACAATCACAATTGAAATAGAATGGATGCAAAATCTTTCACATGGGCAGTTCTTAATTAATGATGCAAGTGCTGATTAAGCTAGAAAGTATTAAAAAAATCACTATGGGTAGTAATATTTCTACTATTATAGTTGACCTATCCAAGGCCTCTGTAAAAAGGAGTTGTAGATTGTTTTTCTGCTGACAATTATTATGAAATACTAGGAGTCAGCAGTTGGTTGCCCGTCTATCTTGTTATACAAAAAAGAGTAGTCCTCTGCCCCGTCCGACTATCCTGTCATACGCAGAGAGGGGTATGGTTGGTTAAGTAGAAACTCTTGGGATATAGGCTTAAGATCAAAATGCCTCTAAAAAGATTTGACATCACACTAAACTGTATTTTTCTTAGCTAATGTTTATAATTCTACCGACTTAAAACTGATTGTGATATTAAAATTATCATAGAAGCTAATACTATTATAATCATAAAAGGGGGTCTCACACATTTAATTAATTAAATTAATAAGCAATTATTAAGCACCTACTATATGCCAATGTAATAGTCTGGGGCATACAAAGATAAAAATGATAACAGTTCTAACTCTAAAGAAGCTTATACTTTACTTGAGTAAACAAATATATAGAAAATGGTCAAGGACACTAAAGCTCCCCCTCTTACTCACTTGCCCAGTGGACCCTAAGGCTGCCAACCCCTCTCTAATGCTTCCTATGAGTTTCCAAGCACTTTTTGTTGACTTCACTAGTTTAGTCTACTTGGGCTGGACAATATAGGGAAGGAGAGATTTCCCTGGCATCACTTGAACCCTAATTTGAAAGACCTGCCACAACCTGACCTTCCAAGAAAGAACAGGGCTAACAATGATATTGGTTGTTTGATGGCAACCCCCTACTTCCTTCTTTACAGCAAAATGTGTTTTCACTGGATGATTAATTACATTTGGGTCTGCATTTTCATCCCAGCCATTTATGCAATAGGAATTAAAGGAAACAGAGAGAAATGATAAAGTGATTAGCCTCCCTATTCCGCAGTTTCTTCTGGAAGTCTCAGTCAAACTTCTCTCTAAGTCCCTCTTAAATTCATCTGCTGTAGCGGTGGCTAGAACAGGGGAAAAGCTGCCAAAGGGCACTACCCATCATGTTGTACCATGTGTACTTAAGCATCTATTAAGAGGAATAATTGAGAATTGTCTGCACATCCAAGAAAACATCACCACTAAGGCCAGCCAACTTTCCAGTCTTCCATCAAAACTCCATCATGGTGTGGACAAGACCCTCCCTGCATTCTCAAAGGCCATGCCAGCAAAGTGTGAGCTCTGACAGGCTCTAACAAGCAGGATGGACCAGCTCTTGGTCTGGGATCTCAGGATCAGTCTTAATGTGAAGCTTGTCACTAGAACACATGGCTACCCAGTGATGGATGTATCCAACCACAGCATCTCAGAAAGACCACTCACTAAAGAGTGGGAGGGTTGTGATCTGTAAAGGTGGAGAGTCCATAATAAGGAAATAAAGGATGTAAGGTGTTTAAATACTTTTCTAATAACAATTGCCTCTGGTGGTTATTTAAAGTACTCTAGAGCTAAATTGCCTATCATCTCAAAAATACCTACAAAGAAGGCAGAAATAACTATGCAGGCCTGTTCAGCCTACTGAAAAGACTGAATATTTAATAACCATATGAAAGAATGCTCAAAATAACTAATAATACGAGAAATGCAAATCAAAATGATACAAAGTGACTAATGTGGATTCTCTGTGACCAGACATTATGCTGGTAGGCCCAGAGTACAAAGAAATCATTGACCAAAAAAGGCTACATATACACCAAAATATTTATAATTGGCCTTTGCATTATAGCAATGATCTGGAAACAAAGTAGATGCCCATAGATTGGGGAATGGTTAAACAAATTATGGTACAGGAATGAATGGAATGGAATATGGCCATGCTATATAAGAGATGACATGCAATGAATCTAGAGAAGAATGGGAAGATTTACATGTACTGATGCAAAGGGAAGTAAACAAGAGCCAAGAAAACAATAAACACAACAGCAACAACAATAAGTTGAGAGATACACACTGAAACAGTCCAAATTTAATGATGCTTAAGTATAAAGAACAGACAACTCCAAAGAAGGGATGTGAGAACACAACTGCCTCCATTCTTTTACAAAGATCCATGGGTGGGAAACGCTATGGATGATATCAGATTTTTTAGATGTATTGGCCAGCTTTACTTTTTTTCCCCTCAAGGGCATCTCATTATCTGGAAACTGGAGATGATGAGGGGACTTCCAAAGAGATATTTCATGGTATCCCTAGTAAACTATACACTACAATAATGGGGCAAGACAGTCATTGCTTTAGCCTTTCCCTCATCGTCCCATATGCTGAGGGTGACCAGAATGGGAAAGTCCTAGTATCCTTCTTTTCCCCCAAACCCACCCCTCTTACAAACTTCTGTATTTCTGTGGAGATCACCATCCAAGAATTCCACAGAGTCAGCTTGGTCTCCTCAATCTCCTCCCACATCTCCAACTGATTGCCTGATCTTTTCTTTCCTACTTCCATAATATCCTCTGCAGATATTCCCCTTCTCCATGAGTACAGTCCCTATGCTAATTCAGGATCTCATCAACTCTCTTCTGGACCTTTGCAATGGCTTCTCTGCTTCAAGTCTTTCCCCCCTCCAATCTCATAGTTGGGCTTTTCTAAAGTATAAGTCTAACCTCTTATATTCAATAAACTCCAGAGGCTTCCTATCATGCCTAAGAACAAATAAAAATTGATCAATATGGCATTCAAGGTCTTTACAACCTGACATCAATCTACCTTATCAGGCTGGTTCTATATTACTTCCCACTTCACATGCCCAACAGTCTAGCCCAACTGGACTTCTGACTATTTCTCAACACAACATTGCAGCTCCCACATTTATGCTACCCCTATGTCCAAGATGTACTCTCCCCTCACCTTGGCCTCTTAGAATCCCTAGTACCCTACAAAATTTGGTTGACAAGCCACAAGACATTAAGTCTTTCCTGTCATCCTCCCCTCCCATGACACACCCAAAATAATTTTACCTTCCATTTATGTAAAGTGTTTGGATTAACATATATGTACATCATGTCTCTGTCATTAGAACAGAAACTCCTTGAGAACAGGGACAATATCCTGTCTTTGCATCCCTAAAGTCTATTCTAGTGCCTGGCCAATGTAAGAATTTAACATATTGATTAATTTGAATACGTAGGCCATTTGGTACTGACTTTAAGGGGGAAAAAATATACATAAAATGTTGAAAAAGTTTCAAACCTTATAACAATCTTAAAATTCTCCCAATTACTTGGGAGAAACAGCCAATTACTTGAGAGAATTTTAACTCCAAAGAATCACGCCTATTAAAACCTTAACCCTAATCCTAAAAAAGCAAAGGACAGCACTTAAAAATCAAAAATAAAATTGTAACACAGCACCAAGAAAAATAGTCTTATCTAGAAAATAATTGGGAGTGAGATGAGAATGGAAATGGGAAGACCTGTTAAAGGGAAATGGCAACAAGAGCCTGTCCTAAAATGGGCAGGCAGTGGAGTGAAAAGCAATAATTTTTCACCTAGAAAAATAATTTGGAATAATAAGAAAGAATGAAGAACAAAAAAGGTCCTTTCCTAAAAATAATAAACAGTATTTATCTAAAAACCATCAGCAAACATCATCTGCAATGGGGATAAACTAGAAGCCTTCCCAATAAGAATTGGAGTGAAACAAGGATGCCCATTATTACCTCTATTATTCAACATTGTACTAGAAACACTAGCAGTAGCAATTAGAGAAGAAAAAGAAATTGACAGTATTAAAATAGGCAATGAGGAGACCAAGCTATCACTCTTTGCAGATGGTCTACTTAAAGAATCCTAGAGAATCAACTAAAAAGCTAGTGGAAATAATCAACAATTTTAGCAAAGTTGCAGGATACAAAAGAAACCCGCATAAATCATCAGCATTTCTATATGTTTCCAACACATCTCAACAGCAAGAATTAGAAAGAAAAATTCCATTTAAAATCACCCTAGACAAAAATACCTGGGAATCTATCTGTGGAGACAAACACAGGAACTGTACGAACACAACTACAAAACACTTTCCACACAATTAAAACTAGATCTGAGCAATTGGAAAAATATTAACTGCTCATGGGTAGGACGAGCTAACATAATTAAAATGAACATCCTACCCAAACTTATTTACTTATTTAGTGCCATACCCATCAAACTACCAAAAAACTTTTTTACTGAATTAGAAAAAAGCATAACAAAGTTCATTTGGAAGAACAGAAGATCAAGGATATCCAGGGAAACAATGAAAAAAAATGCAAAGGAAGGTGGCCTGGCAGTCCCAGATCTCAAACTATACTATAAAGCAGTGGTCATCAAAACAATATGGTATTGACTAAGAGACAGAAAGGAGGATCAGTGGAATAGACTTGGGGTAAGTGACCTCAGCAAATTTAGTGCCATACCCAGTCCAAAAATCCCAGCTTAAGGGACCAAAATCCATTATTTGATAAAAACTACTGGGAAAATTGGAAGACAGTATGGGAGAGATTGGGTTTGGATCAACATCTCACACCCTATCAGAATGGGTGAATGACTTGAACATAAAGAAGGAAACTATAAGTAAATTATGTGAACACAGTTTAGTATACATATCAGACCTTTGGGAAAGGAGAGCTTTTAAAACCAAGCAAGACTTAGAAAAAGTCACAAAATGTAAAATAAATAATTTTGATTACATTAAATTAAAAAGGTTTTGTACAAACAAAACCAATGCAACCAAAATTAGAAGGGAAGCAACAAATTGTGAAATATTCTTCATAAAAAAAAACCCTCTGAAAAAGGTCTAATTACTCAAATTTATAAAGAGCTAAATCAATAGTACAAAAAATCAAGCCATTCTCCAATTGATAAATGGGCAAGGGACATGAATAGGCAATTTTCAGTCAAAGAAATCAAAACTATTAATAAGCACATGAAAAAGTGTTCTAAATCTCTTATAATCAGAGAGATGCAAATCAAAACAGCTCTGAGGTATCACCTCACACCTAGCAGATTGGCTAACATGACAGCAACAGAAAGTAATGAATGCTGGAGGGGATGTGACAAAAGACAGGACATTAATTCATTGCTGGTAGAGTTGTGAATTGATCCAACCATTCTGGAGGGCAATTTGGAACTATGCCCAAAGGGCGATAAAAGACTGTCTGCCCTATGATCCAGCCATAGCACTGCTGGGTTTGTACCCCAAAGAGATAATGAGGAAAAAGACATGTACAAGAATATTCATAGCTGCACTCTTTGTGGTAGCAAAAAATTGGAAAATGAAGGGATGCCCTTCAATTGGGGAATGGCTGAAAAAATTGTGGTATCTGTCGGTGATGGAATGCTATTGTGCTCAAAGGAATAATAAAGTGGAGGAATTCCATGGGAACTGGAACAAACTCCAGGAAGTGATGCAGAGTAAGAGGAGCAGAACTGGAGAACATTGTACACAGAGATGGAGACACTGTGGTACACTCGAATATAATGGACTTCTTCATTAGTGGAAATGCAGTGATCCTGAACAACCTGAAGGGATCTATGAGAAAGAACACTATCCACAATCAGAGGAAAAACTGTGGGAGTAGAATCACAGAAGGAAAACAACTGCTTGACTACATGGGTGAAGGGGGGTATGATTGGGGATGTAGACTCCAAATGAACATCCCAGTGTGAACATCAACAACATGGAAATAGGTTCTATTCAAGGACACATGTAATACCCAGTGAAATTGTGCATGAGCTATCAGGGGTAGGAGGGGGAGGGATAGAATATGATACATGTAACCAAGGAATAATGTTCTAAATTGACTAAATTTAAAAAAAAAGAATGAAGAACAAAATGCTAGCTACCTAGAAACTACATTGACAATTTTTGTAATTAATAGATGAACAGAAAACTATCTTCTGTTATTCACTCCGAATAGCAACAACAAACCATAATAAATACATTCACTGGCTCATTCATTTAAAATATTTATTGAAGTTTACACTATACAAAGCTCTGGAAGAGGCATTTTTCAATAAGAGATGGATTGTCTCTGCCCTCTAGGAACTTCTAATCTAGTAAATGTCTAAGACATGACTGATAGTGTAACTTAAGTATATCAAGAAGTTCTAAAACAAATTACATGTGAGGTCCAAGAGAGCAGATTGTCAACAAGAAGCTTCATGGATGGGAGGACCTGTGAGTTGGGCTTAAAAGGATACACAGGATATCAAAAGGAAAGGATGAAAAGGTGGCTCTTCCAGGAATAAAGATCAAAAGGGACAAGGGCAGAGAGAAGAGTACGGCCTAATGAGCCATAAGTACCACAAGGGAAGAGAATAACACAGTCTAACTGGTGTCAAAGTCCATGAGATAAATGATGGGTAGTTCCAGAAGGCCAGGGGTCCTGAACACCAGAAAAAGGAGGCAATGAAGTCATTGAAGATTTATAAACAGAGAATTGATGTAACCAAATCTCTATGTAAAGATTCTTATTCTTGCAGCAGTAAATGCTGGAGGAAAATGAGAATGGAGGTGGGAAGATGTGATATGGGATGATAGTAACGTGAGTCTGACCTAAGATGGGTAGGTAGTGGAGTAGGCAAGGGTGATGGGAAGAGGAGAAAGCAGGGAAAGGGTGACTGGATATCAAAGAAGTAGAATCAGTAAGAGAATGGCAGGTGACTGGGTAGGAAAAGCAAGGAAGAAGGAAGAGTCAAAAGGATCCTAACCTTTCAAAATGGCTGACTAGGCACATGAAGAGCCTAACAGAAGAGCCTAAGAGCAGAAGGAAGCACAGGTTTAAGAGGAAAGACACCAGTTTAGATTTAGACAAGCTGAGCCTGAAGTGCATCCAAGAAGACATGTCCTGGAGGCAGCTGTCTCTAATTACAAGAAGGGAGGTCAGATAGGCTTCTGTGAGTCACCAGCATGGAGGTGGAAGCTGAAGCCATGGGAGAGAATGAGATGGCAAAAGAAGAGTGTAGACAGAAGAGAAGCAGGCCAAGGATAGGCTCTGGGGGAAGGAACACATAAGACTTTGTGCTTTTGGAAAAGTTAATTGTTGTAACATATCTCCTAAGTGCCTTTCCCTATGGGAGAAGAATTCCCTCCATTGGTATTTTTACCTCTCTGAAAGCTGTCGAATCTGTGGAATTCCCATGTACTTGTGGAAGTGTTCCAAGACGTTCACTACGCCCTGTAGAAGGTTGGCAACTTCTCCATACTGTCGCCGCCTTGTCATGGCTCTGCAAGGGAAATCAAGAGATTAAGAGGTCCAGGACATCACCAATAGGGGAAAGTCTATTTTGTTCTCTAATTATAAGAAGTATTTTCTAGCTTGTATCAAAAGTTATTGACATTCATTTACACACCACACCAAAACTGTATGTTTTAGTCGACATTCTTTGCCAAAAGAGATTATCTTTTCCCAAGTTGACTACTGAGGTCAACTGAGCCAATGTCAATAAAAGAATGTTGATGAAATCAACAGTAAAACTTGGCAAGGAGGCATAAACTATCAGTTTCCAAATCCTTCATTAAGTCTTCATTTACAAACTGTGGGTTCATGTTTTACTAGTCCCTTTAGGAGGCACTTAACAGAGCAGTATCAAATTCAAGCCAAAGTGTCAAGTTCAAATTGCTGCTTAAACCAATTCAACTGGATGAAAAACACTGAGTTCTCCAGGAAGAGACTGAAGAATAACCTCCACATGAAGCCAAAGGGGTCTCCTAAGTCTCCCCCAGTTAAAAATTAAACCAAACCCAAATAGATAAGCCAGAAATCTACCTTCTTTCCTCCCTCCCTCCTAAGGTAGATAAGATGCACCAGATTTCCTTTATGCTATACTGAAGCATCAGAAACACTACTGACTTAATGCAATAGACCGGGGGTGGGGGGGTGGGGGCAGCTGGCTGGCTCAGTGGAATGAGAGTCAGGCCTAGAAATGGGAGGTCCTAGGTTCAAATCTGGCCTCGAAAATTTCTTAGCTGTGTGACCCTAGGCAAGTCACTTAACCCCCATTGCCTAGACAGAAGGTAAGGGTTAAAAAAACATAATATAATAATGCAATAGACAAGTAACTGGCAATGTCAAAATCCTACTGAGAGAAAGAAGCAGTTGGAATTTTTTAACAAGGTCAACAAATTTTATTGGAATCACTGATGAAAAAATCAAATGACAATCAGCTCATCCTTTTCAAGCCGTTTCCAGAGGTCCCACATATGAGATTCCAAAATCACACCCCAGAAGCAAAGAAGCTCCTCTTGTCCTTGGAATTCTGGGTTGAAAAATACCTAATAAAACACACCAATTGCTCTGTAGCTCTATTAGATATACACAGAAAAATATGCCTAGACAATTGCTGTTAACATTAAGTAGTGAGTCCGAATGGCCAATTCTACCTGTGGAGCATCAGTCCACTGGGTACAAATGAGCCAGCATGTGATGGGGTTGGAGCCCAAAGGGACATTCAATCTGAATCATGGATATTTGAGGTGGTTCAAATGACCAAGGAAGGAAGAAAGCATCATGAAGTGGCTGAGGCCTGGGTGACCTTGCGATGTCATTCCCAGCACACTGAGCATTCCCTGAATGGAAAGAGCTAGAGGCTCACATGACTTACTCAAGAGAATCAACACCCCCTGCCAACATGTGCAAGTGGTTCAGCGTGGTTATGGAAGTGGTCAGGTGGCGTTTGGCGTGGTCTAGCTGTTTAATGTCCCGAGTAATTTCCTTAACCTAAATGGTGAAAAATAAAATAAGAATGAATCAGAGAGCACAGAAGAAAGGTCTCATCTCAGCATGAGAGCAGCCACTCAGGAAAAGGATTCAAACTGACAAGAAGAGCCACTCCAGGCCAAAGGAGGACAAAAGAATATTAAAAAAAAAAATCTAATCTAGGAGGGGATAGAGCTCTTCCAAGTTAAAAAACAAAGAAACAAACAACCTCCCTAAAGACATTTTTATTATTCCCTTTGTATTTATTGTTAGAAAACCCTTTAAACAGATACCGAATTCACTCTAGAAAGGGAGCAGGATGAATATGGATTCAAATCTACACTCTGTGTGATCAAGAACAAACTGCTTATCAGCCACTCAATAAGCCTTTATTAAATATCCCAAAGCCTTTGCACTTGAAGAATTTCTGTTCTAAAGGGATATCTAAACAACTGAGTATAGACGAGATGGAAAGAGCAGAAGGAAAGTCATTTTAGACAAGACTTCACTTCCCTGAGCCTCTATTTCCTCATCTGTAAGGTTAAAATACCACTATTTCTTAGAGTTGTTGGGAACTAAGTGCTATGGCCCAATGATTCCAAGCTGAAAGATGTTGGGCATGCTTGCCATCTTTCTGACTTGTTGGGAAAGCTCCCCAAACAACCCTTCCTCCTGGCTTGTGATGCCCCCTCTTTCCAGTTGGGAGTTAAACAGAACCCAAGGCACAGAGATCTGGGGGCAGGAAATTGTTTCCTGTGTAACAACTTGATTCAGGGCAGTGATGGAGAACTTTTTAGAGTCCAAGTGTCCAAACTGCAACCTTCATGCTGAATGTGAGCCCCCCCCCCTCCACCTTACCCCAAACCAGGGAAGGTTACTAGGAAGCATTCCCATTGGGTTGCTAAGCAAAGGGGCAGATGATGTGAAAAAATGTCCTCAAGTGGCTGTGTAGAGGGGAAAGAGAGCAAGCAACCCCCCCTCCCCCCGGCATATGTGCCATAGGTTCACCAATAATGATCTAGGGTTTAACTAGGTTTCCCATCCTTCTTCCCCCTTCTTCCCCCAAACAAGTCACCAGGGAGCCTTTCACTCCTATTAAGCTCAAATGGGAAGTGAGGCAGAAGGAAGGATACCTTGAGGAAAACCTTAGCCTGGAAGATGTGGTTGTAAGGATGGACTTCATTTCTCCTCATGGGCATCTCAGCTCCACTGGCTTATCAGTCTGTTGAGTTAACTGGAGCTGACTTGGGTCTTGGCAGACCAATCTTCGCTAAACTAGCAGACACAAGATTATTTTGACAAAGACAAGAAATCATCAAACCCTAGTTTCAGAGCTCTAGCTCAGGCAGGTCATCAGAGGTCATCTAGTATAGCCCTCTCTTTTTTATGGTTTGAGGAAATTGAGGCTCAAGGAGAAGGAATGATTTGCCCAAGGTTATACATATAATAAGTATCAGGTTACTTATGAATTCCTTTGAGATGGTCTATCTGGGAAAGAGAGTGGCTGTAGCCTAAAGAGTACCCTTCTCCACAGAACAGTACTTTCCAGTAAATAAGCTGAATAATGAGAGCTGTGTCTGCTTGAAAAACAGTCTGTTCAGAGTCAGAGCACTCCCACCTCAGCCAGAACACAGACAGGGACAACAAATTGAAATCAGAAGGCTGATGGGAAGGATATTGAGAAAAGAGTCCTTGGTGGTCTCTGGCACAATGAGTAGCCTGACTATTCAACTATGGTATTGTGGTACCAAGTGTCTAATATCTTCAGAAAGGGCACTGATAATACTCTCAGAGTATTCATCTTCGTTTTCAGCCATGAGGCAACATTTCTGGGTTCCCTTGTTCCTAGAGGATGACCTGTTTCTTAATTTTTTTCTTTTATAAATTCACATTCCTTACTGATTGCCTACACTATTATTCAGTGGTTGCCTACCTCTAAGGCAAAATATTTATGCTCTTTTCTCTACCCCTAACAAGGACTTTTTTCTTTTTTTGACCTTTCCTGTGGTTCAGTTACTGACAGTCCCTCACATTCCCTGGAGAGCAAGTCACAGGAAGAGCTCATCCTTCTAAGGGACGAAATGGAAAGTCCTCACAGAATCAAATCACTGTAGACTTAGAAAGGGCTTTTTCAGAAGCTAAGTACTCCAGGATTGGACATCATGGCTTTCAAGCTAGAAAGAAGCTCACAGGTCCTCTAGTCCAACTCACTTCTTTTATGAATGAGGAAATGAAGGTCCAGAGAGATGAAGTCACTCTGTGAGGTCACCCAGAGCAGAAAAAGGCCAAGCTATGATTCCCACTTAGGTTCTCTCCCTCTGAACTTGGCACCCTGAACCCTGAGCCTTGCTGTCTCAATCTTAGAAACAACTTCTTCCAATCTTCTCATTTCACAGTGAGAAATACCTGTGGCTTCAGGGCTTGTTAGGAGCAAAGCTGGGACGAGAACTCAGCTCTCTTGATTCCTCAAATACTGATCTTTTTTCTACATGTTGCCTCCCAGGAAACCTCTAATGATATTAAGGAATCCTTCAGAACAACATATCTGAAAGATGATTATCCAGCCTCTGCTTCAATACTTCCCATGTCACAGGGCTCACAAGATGGCTCATTTCAGTTTTAGGCATTCAAGCTCAAAGCTTCTACGGATAAAGAAGTGATAATCTTTCTGTGCTATAGCCCGTAAAGACCACCCATGGACTGTGTTCACACTTGGGCACTAGAGTTTAGGAAGAATATTGATAAACTAAAGAGTATCTAGGGAAACCAAGATGCTGAAGGACCTCTGTTTTATAATTGGGCTGATGAAAACCATTGCTGTGGCTTCTGTATCACTTGAGCCATAAGAAGCCCAGCCTATGGGGAGCTGGCACTCTCAAGGTCTGGTGACACGTATGAATGCCACGAAGCCATTTTCCTATTCAGCAACAGCACAGTGGCAAAATAGAATGTGGAAACAGAAAGAAAAGAGAGTCCAGTCACCTGAATCACTGCAGCATCCTTACTTGCCCCTTTCCTGATTGATACTCTTCTGCAAATATTTCACAGCCTGTATGTCTCACTGCATTCCAATCTCAAGCCTGAACCACTGGGCCAGTCTGTTAGGCCTGGCCCAAAAGGTTTACTCTGATTCTGCAGGACTGAATCAAAATTATGTTGGGGCTAAAGTGGAAGAAGGGTAATTTGGAGGTAAGAAAGCATTGATTGGGTGAGATAAAGGAGTCTGGAACTTTGTGACAAAACCAGGGATTTTGTTTTTCTTGCCTTTTTAACTGAGGGGATAGGTTGAAGATGGGAGGGTAAAAAATGCAGACCTGAAGATAGAATAAGACCTAATTTGTTTTTTAAAAGAAGAAAGAAAAACAGTTCTGTCCCTCAAAGAGCTTACAGTCTATTGGGATGGGATATACCATGTTCACAGGTAAGTAACCCAAAACAAACTGAGGAAGAAAAGGCAAAGTGTAACCACTAAGGCTAGGCTTCTTGTATGAGATGGCCTATAAATTGAGTCTTGAAGAATGCCAGGAATAAGATAGAGGTGAGGAGGGAGTATCTTCCAGAATGTAAAGGCACAGAAATGGAGTGCCAAATTTGGGGACCAGTAAGCAGATCCACTTGACTGCAATACAAACCTGGCAAGGGAGATAGGACCAGACGGTGAAGGGCTTAGACACCTTAATTATAATCAGTTAGCTGAGAAACATGTGAAATCAATGGGAACTACAGAAATCAAGAACTGTAGGGTGGTATCACCTTAAGAGAAGAAAGCTTCCCTTTGGCAAAGGCAGGGGAGCAGGGAGAAAAGAATATTCCCAGGGGCTGTCTCCACACAGGGGAATAACAAGTGCTGACAGGAAGTAGGGAAGGAGGCCCATTAATAAGCAAAGCTTGATTTGAGGCAGACTTAAAACAGAACGTGGGAGGCCCACCACACTCACCATTTGCTCTGATTTTTCTGCTTTGTCTTTGATATCCTTAATTTTGCCGAAGAGTTGCTGGATGGCTTTCTGAGCCTCTTCCAATGCCTAAAATAAGAGGAATTCATGAATGGGTAAGAAAAAAACAGGAAATGGAAAGTGGCACCAACTACCAGCACAATTGATTTCTGCCTTCGCTTGATACCTGCATCTTCTTAGAACAATCAGAACGTGGTGACTTAATCTAGTCCTGAATGCCCACCATCATGTATGTACACAAGTGCTTAGGTCTTCTGGGGTGACATCTATTCAAATGACTGAGGCTTCATCCCTCATATCTCTAAGGAAAGAGGCAAGGGACTCTTGGGACAGAATCTTGTATACATTCTCAGTCACAGTTTTGGAAGTTTGGGGCTGAACAGCTTTTTGCTATTAAAAGGGAATGGGTAGAATTAATCAATAAAACTTCTTTGAAAATAGAAAGGCCTGGGGGCAGCTGGGTGGCTCAGTGGATTAAGAGTCAGGCCTAGAGATGGGAGGTCCTAGGTTCAAATCTGGCCTCAGACACTTCCTAGCTGTGTGACCCTGGGCAAGTCACTTGACCCCCATTGCCTAGTCCTTACCACTCTTCTGCCTTGGAAGCAATACACAGTATTGATTCTAAGATGGAAGCTAAGGGTCTCAGAAAAATAAATAAATATAAATATAAATAAAAAATAAAAAGGTCTCATCACTTGTATCCAGTGACAGCAAGAAGACATGGCTGGCCTGGAGCATCGTTTAAGATGTCCTCTTTAAATACAGCAGACAAGTAAGGAAGGGGGGAAATGGAAAACAGAAGAGGCTTCTAGGTGCTGGCAGATCCAAGGATATAACCTCTTTAAATCAACAGAATGGGGTGGAGACTCCTAGGGCTGTGTACTGCCCCATCTGGGAGCCATAGCTTAAGCTACACAATACCAGAGAGGTCCTCTCATGGAGCAAGCCAAAGGTTTCCAGGAAAATGAAAGGCTTACAAAAATGGATGTCACACCTTAAAAAAGGATGATCCACAGTAGCTCACACAAGTGAAAAAACCAATGTGGGAATTGTGTGGGGCTACAGGAACACACATGAAGAATATATATGGTTCTGATAGAGGATACCAGCCAGACAAAGAAATTTTAACTTCATTTTGATCAAAGGGAACTATTTACTTTGGACTCAGGAGCAAGGATTTTGAAATCATCCTGGCAAGCCCTTTATAAACACAATGAATCTCACCACAAATGTAGAATGTGGATAATAAAGTGCTCTAAAGGGTACCAAATATGAACTCTCTTCAATAGTAACACAGTTTAATCTTTAGCCATAAAATAAATTAATAAAAGATGCACTGAATCTGAACTGGGATGAAGTGGATTCAAATTGAGAATATGAGTGATCTCAGGCAAGTTATTCGACTTCTATAGTCATCTATAGTATAGTATAGCCATATATAGCATAGTAACATAAGGGGGTTGGACAAGATGACTTCTTAGGTTCTTTCCAGCTCTGAATACATGATCACTCTTTTTTTCATACTATGGAACCCTCTCCAATAATTCATAACATGAATTATATTAGGAACAGCAAGTGTGGGGGTAAAGATGATGGCTTCAGTTCTAGATACACTGGGTTTCAGGTTATCAATGGGTGGTAACAGACAGAGAAGTATGGCAGGTAATTGGAAATCATCCTACCTTTCTCAGCCAAATTCTTTAAGAAAACCAAGTAGAGTTGGGGAATTCATTGCCTCTCCTATCACTCTGCAATCTGACCTCATCACTGGACTGATCTCATTACCATATAGTTCTTCCTTAGTCCTAAATCTTCTGGATCTATTTGGTTGCATTTAACATTATTTATCACCCTCTTTTCCTGAATATTCTCTCCTCCCCAGGTTTTCATTATATTGCTCTTTCTAAGTTCTTCTCCTATCTATCTGATTGTTCCTTCTTGTTCCTTTAATGTACCACAGATATCTCAAAACTCAAGATATTCAAAACAGAATTCATTATCTTTCCCCCAAAAGCATTTCCTCTTTAAAATTTCCCACTACTGTCAAAGGCACCATCATACTCTTATGCAGTCAAGTTGATTCCTTTCTTTCCTTCAAGATATAAATCCAACTGGTTGCCAAATCTTGTCTTATCTTCCCTTTTGGTACTCATACAATTCACCATCTTACCAGGCCCTAATCACCCTTCACTTGGGCTGCAACATTTTAAGTATTCTCTCCCCCAAGGCTCTCTTTACTCCAATCCACTCTACACCCAGCAGTCAAGCACCAGTCTGGCCATGTCACTCCCTCCTTTCAATAAATGCCAGTGGCTCCCTATTACTTTCAGGATCAAATATAAAGTCCTCTGATCAGTACTTAAATCTCTTCCCAATCTGGCCCCTTCCCATACTTCTAGTTTTCTTGTACTTGACTTCCTCTCATGCACTTTACAAAAGAGCTCTGCTGGCTGAATTGCCCTTCTTCACAGGACATTCGCATTTTCCATTTCTAAGCCTTTCCATTGGCTGCCCCTCAAGCCTACAATGCTCCAGCCCCTCCCCTATGTCTCCCTTTGCAGGGCATCATTCCCAGCTTCTAGAGCTTTCTGCCTCAAGTTACTTTCCATCTACTTTGTGTATATCATATAAATAACTTCATTACATGATGTTTCCCCCATTAGAATAGAAGTTCCTTGAGGACTTGTTTTTCTCTTTCTTTGTATTCCCAGGACTAGCCATATAGTAGAAGCTTAACAAATACTTATTGTCTCACTCCCAAGAGATTCATGATGAAAAATGCTATCCACCACCATAAAAAAGAACTCATGGAGTCTGATTGCAGATCAAAGCAGACCATTTTTCACTTGATTTCTCTCATGAGTGTTTTCTTGTATGGGTGATCTATGTCTTCTTTCACAACATGATGAACATCAAAATAATAGCACATAATAGCACATGTATAATAACCTATAGCATATTACTTGCTGCCCTGGGAAGAGAAAGGGGGAAAAGGGAGGCAAAGAATTTGAATCACAAAATGTCAGAAAATGAATGTTAAAAACTGTTTCTGCAAGCAACTGGAAAAAAATATACAATAAAGTCTTTGGGAAAGTGGGAAAAATAATGCTTGTTATCTCACTGGAGCTCTTTGGGAGAAGGATCTGGCTGGGGATATAGATTTGAGCATCTCCAAAGAAGTGATAACTGAAGTCATGGAAAAGGATGAAGCACCTGAGTGAATGGAGAAAGGGGAGAAGAAATTGCTCTTCAAGGTTACTAGGGGTCAGAATCTATGGAAATCTGCAGGATATGAGGACTTCTTATTCAACATTTAAGCGGCCTTAGGTCTTCCCTAAACAACTTCAATTTACCTCCTTCCACTTTGATATCTCCTTTTGCCTTCTTATCCCATGTCAGATCTCATAGTCTAAAACAAAGACTTCCATGCTGGCTCAGATATTTTGGTTTTTATGCCAGAAATACAGACATATTGTCATTTCTGTAATCTGGATACTGGAGTATATATAGTCCTTAGTAGGAAAGCAGTTTTGCACTTGGTTTTGAAACAACTCATACTGTCTATAGATTCCCACATTCATAACCAAAAAGTCTTGCCAAAAAAGTCTGGAGGAAATCCTAGGACACCCTGGGATAGTCAAACAATGTTTCTCATTCATGCTTAGACAATACTGTCTACTACTAATGGTCCCTTATCTGAGTTAAAATAGTGAAATCTATTCAATATCTAATCCCTTTCTCTAATGGGGAACGTAGAGGGCAGAAGAATAACAGAGTTAATTCAAAAATCATCCCTATTGGTTTTAGGATATAAGATGTAACATTTTGGGGAGTGAAAAAGCAACCGATCTACCTTCCTAATTATATTTTGTTAAGATTACTACTAACATTAGCTGGTATTTTCCTAACATATACCAACTCAGCAGGAAAGGAATAAACCTGAAGCATGTTTAGGTATCAATAAAAATTAGCATAAGATTAGGCTGAAAAGCAAGATTCTGTTCATGGATCTGTAGATCTTGAGCAAATTCACTACAACCAAGCCTCAATTTTCTCATCTAAACAATGAATGGGCAGACTCTACCAAGTTTTGGGGGGTAAGATCACACCATCTGACAAAAATTGCTGATAAAACTAGAAAATAGTCTGGTAGAGATCATTATCTCACACTGCATATAAAGATATGGTCACAATGGGTACATGACTTAGAAATAAAAGGTGATATTATAAGCAAATTGGGAAAGTATGGAAAAAATTACCTGTCAAATCTATGTATAAGAAAAGAATTTATGACCAAAGAAGAGACAAGAGACGATCACAGGAGGTAATATGGTCAAATCTGATTATATGAAATTCAAAGGGTTTTGTACAAACAAAACTAATGGAACTAAAATTAGAAGGAAAGCAGGAAATTGGGGGAAAGTTTACAGTACATTTCTCTGATATAGGACTCATTTCTCAAATACATGGAGAACAAAGTCAAATTTATAAAAAGCTTTAATTTACATATAATTGTTAAAGCAAGTTTTTAACAAAAGCCATTCCCAAACTGATAAATGGACAAAAAATATGAATAGGTAGTTTTCAAAAGAAGAAATGAAAGCTATCAATAGTCATATAAAAATGCTCTAACTCACTAATAATTAGAGAAATGCAAATTTAAAAAAAACTGAGTTACCACTGCATTCCTATCAGATTGGATAACATGACAGAAAAAGAAAATTTCGACAAATCAATCTGGTACTGGCTAAGAAATACAGTAGTGCATCAATGAAATAGATTAGGTACTCAACACAGTAATAAATGACCATAATTACCTAGTGTTTGATAAACCCAAAGATTGAAACTTTTGGGAGAGGAACTCACTATCTGACAAAAACTGCAAGGAAAACTAGAAAAGCAAAAGCTAAGTATAGATCAACAACTCACACCATATGCTAAAGTCAAAATGGATATATGATTTAGAAATAAAGGGTGAAACCATAAACAAATTAGAGGCACATAGAACAATTTACATGTCAGACTTATGAAAAAGGAAAGAATTTATGATCAAACAAGATACAGAAAACATTAAGAGATATAAAATAGATAATTTTGATTAGGTCAAATTTATAAGAATACAAAGCATTTCTCAATTGACAAATAGTCAGAGGATATGAATAGGCAATTAAAAGAAATTAAAACTATGTATAGTCATATGAAAAAATGCTCCAAATCACTAATGATTAGAAAAATGCAAATCAAAGCAACTCGACATACCACCTCACACCTATCATACTGGCTAATATGACAAAAATGAAAAATGATAAATGTTGGAGGGTGTAGGAGTTAAAATAGTGGATGGTTGTAAACTGTAGTGAGTAAAATAGTGGAAGATATAAATTGTAGTAGATATAAGAGTGGGTGAGTAAATTGTGACCGCAGGAAATATGTTTTCACTACAGTGTCTTATTTAAATCAATATTTAAGTTGGTGGCCAGGGAAAATATTCCCAATTATGAATATACCCAAGTCAACTGGGTTTTATAGAGACTTTAATTAATAATATAATGAGGAATCAAAGAAAGAGAGAAGGAGTAAGAAAGGAATAAGTATGAAGGGCCTTAAGCCAACATGGCCTAGACCCGAGTCTTAAGAGAGAGAGATCAGTTAGTCCAGTCTTTTATAACTCACCACAAGGTCTGTCTAAGCAAGGATTCTAGTGACAGAGCCTCCTCAGAGAGAGTTCCAGCACAGAGTCCTCTTCAAAGAGCCTTCCAGGAGAGACTGTTTCAAAGGGCCTCTCTCAAGAGCCTCCAGAGGAACAGAATCCCCTCAGAGGAGCTCCAGCGAGACCTCCTTAGAGACTGTCCTCCAAGAGCTTCCCTTCTCCAGAGCCTCCCTCAAGAGATTTCTTCTCAAGAGAATCTCTTTCTTATATAGGGGGTTTTCTCCTATGTCACTTCCCCTAAGTTCTTCCATCTACCAATCACAGTAGATGTTTTCCAAGGGACAGCCCATTCTGAATTCACTGCTGGGTCAACTAATCCCTTTAGTAAGTTTGTACCAGAAAAAAAAAACTTCTGAATAAGTTTTCACCTCTTTGCTCCTGGCAAGTTTACAAGTTGCCTGACCTTTAATAGGTACTTAGCACCCCTTTGTATTACTTCTAAAAATAGGCATGGCTTAAAGAACTTTTTGCCTCATTATAAGTATGGGTGTAAGTACTTTCATTGTTTAGCAAGGAGTTTTCTCCCCTAAAGCAGTCTTAATTACCAGTGGAGTAGAGGTCCTCCCATTTCTGATCCAAGTAGAGTTCTCACTGTCAAAATGGGGAATGTTCCCAGTAGGAAATTGTTCCAATGGAGAATTCCCCAATGGGGGAATTTTTAACATTCACAAGTCTGAGAAATTTCAAGATTTACAAGGGTATGTATGAAAACTGAGACACTAATGATACACTGCTGATAGAGCTGTGAACTAATACAACCATTCTGGAGTGCAATTTAGAATTATGCCCAAAAGGCCATAAAACTGTGCATATCCTTTGACCCAGCTATAATAGATCTGTATACCAAAGAGATCAAAGAAAGGGGAAAAAGACCTACTTATTCAAAAATATTTATAGCAGCTCTGTGGTAACAAAGAATTGGAAATTATGGGGTGGTCCTTCAATTCCCCCACTAGGGAATGGTTGAGCAAGCTATATAGTATATTGTTGTCACATAATAAATACTACTGTGCTATAAGAAATGACAAACAGGACAATTTCAGAAAAACCTTGGAAGATTTATATGAACTGATGCAAAATGAAGTAAGCAGAATAAGTAGAACATTATATATAATAACTGTGCAATGATCAACTGTGAATAATTTAACTGTTATCAACAATGCAAAAATCCAAGACAACCCCAAGAGATTAATGATGAAAAAGACTATCCACTGTTACATATGAAACTGATGGAGTCTGGATGCAGATTGAAGCATTCCATTTTTCATTTTATTTCCTTCACAAGTTATTTCTTAAATGTACACTGTTATCTTCTTTCACAACATGACAAAATGGAAATATGCACTGC
The DNA here is from genome assembly GCF_027887165.1 of Monodelphis domestica. NCBI lineage: Eukaryota > Metazoa > Chordata > Mammalia > Didelphimorphia > Didelphidae > Monodelphis > Monodelphis domestica. Next base: position 510,021,532 of record NC_077228.1, on the reverse strand, counting down.
ATGATAGCACATGTATAATATCATATTGCTAGCTGCCTCAAGAGGGAGAGGGGGAGGAAAAGAGAAAATGTGGATTGAAAATGTTAAAAAATGTATTAAAATTTGTTTCTGTATGCAATCAGGGCAAAAATACAATTTCTTAAAAAATGACAAATGTTGGGGAGATCTGGAAAAACAGGGAGACTAATGCACTGTCAGTGAAGCTATGAACTGGTCCAACCATCTTGGAGAACAATTTGAACAACTATTTTATAGTGAGACTATACTCCATTATGAAGTCTGTATTCCAAAAATAGCAAAGAAAAAGGAGAAAGGACTTATCTGTACAAAAATATTTATAGCAGCTCTTTTTGTGGTGACAAAGAATTGGAAATTAAAAGGAAGCCTATTAACTGGAAAATAGCTGAACAAGTTGTGGTATATGATAATGATGAAATACTATTGTGCAATTATAAATGCAAAGTGGCTCAGTGGACAGACAGACCTAGAGACAGGAGGTCCTGGGTTCAAATATAGCCTCAGTCACTTTCTAGTTGCGTGACCCTGGGCAAGTCATTTAACTTCAACTGCCTAGCCCTAACCATTTTTTGCCTTGGAATTGATACTTAGTATCAACTCTAAGAAAGAAGAAAAGGATTTTATAGAAAGAAAGAAAGACAGAAGGAAAGAAAGACAGAAGGAAAGACAGAAAGAAAGACAGAAAGAAAGACAGACAGAAAGAAAGAAGAAAGAAAGAAAGAAAGAAAGAAAGGAAGGAAGGAAGGAAGGAAGGAAGGAAGGAAGGAAGGAAGGAAGGAAGGAAGGAAGGAAGGAAGGAAGGAAGGAAGGAAGGAAGGAAGGAAGGAAGGAAGGAAGGAAGGAAGGAAGGAAGGAAGGAAGGAAGGAAGGAAAAAGGAAAAGAAAGAAAGAAAGAAAGAAAGAAAGAAAGAAAGAAAGAAAGAAAGAAAGAAAGAAAGAAAGAAAGAAAGAAAGAAAGAAAGAAAGAAAGAAAGAAAGAAAGAAAGAGAGAGAGAGAAAGAGAGAGAGAGAGAGAGAGAGAGAAGAGAGAGAGAAAGAAAGAGAGAGAGAAAGAAGAGAGAAAGAAAGAGAGAGAGAAAGAAAGAAAGAAAGAAAGAAAGAAAGAAAGAAAGAAAGAAAGAAAGAAAGAAAGAAAGAAAGAAAGAAAGAAAGAAAGAAAGAAAGAAAGAAAGAAAGAAAGAAAGAAAGAAAGAAAGAAAGAAAGAAAGAAATGACAAAAGGGTATGGTTTTGGAAAAATATGGGAAAACTTACAGGCACATAAATTCGTAAAAGCAAAGAGAAGTGAGCAGAACCTGGAAAATATTCTACCTAGAAACAGCAGTATTGTAATGATGAACAACAGTGAAAGACATAATTTTGCTGATCAATACAATGATCCATGTCAATTCCAAAGGACTCATAATCAAAAATGCTCTCTACCTCCAGAGACAGAACTGATGAACTTTGACTGCAGACTAAAACAATTTTTTCACTTTATGTTTCTTGCCTTTTATTTTGCTACATTGCTAATATGGAAGTGTTTTACATGATTTCTCATGTATAATGAGTATCATATTGCTTGCCATCTCAATGGATTGGGGAAGAGCTTGAGGGAGGGAAAGAATTTAAAACAAAACAAAACAAAAAGAATGAAAAAAAGTAGACAAAAAAATTGGTAGGGATCTTAATTTATAAGAAGGCTCCATGATATAATGGAAAGAACCCTGGTTTGAGGGCCCGAAGGGACAAGTTCAAGTGACTGTCCTTAGTTTAAGTGGTTAAATATCTCTAGCCATCTGTTCCTCATCTGTAAAAAATGGGGAGACAGGGTGAGGATCATGTTGAAGTTCATGGCCAAAGTCCCATGCTGTTCTAAGATGCTATGAAGTTCTGATGCATTTACAATAGTATCCTAACTAAATGTACCCTAAAATATGTGGAGTTCTAAACATCTTTTAAGGTTAGGTTCTAAACCAGCTTTTCAAAATACTTCCCCCCAAAAAGGTAAATGCACCTTTTTTGATCTCTTATTGGTTTCTTCCAGTAAGGTTACTATATTCCTCCTTTGACAAACAAATAAGACTCAGACAATCTTCTGTTTCCTAGACCAAAATAGCGATAAATTATCTGCCAGACATTTCCTGGAATATCTGAACTTGTTAGAATAATGTGCCTTAGTTGGAAAACTTTGGTATAATTCATTTTCCAGAGTCACAAGTAGCCTGAAACATACTCTCCATCACACCCATTCTTGATACCTATTCTAATATTTAATCTTTAACTTGTTGCAGCCAATTACAATTTTTAAAAAAGGCATTTTGTCAATGAAACTCAATTTCCGGACATGTAGATACTTAAGATTTCATATGAATAGCAGTACAGTACTTTTATTATCTGGCTAATCAGAAAACGTGCTAAAATAGGGACTCTGGCTCCATCCCTAGACAGGTTTAAAATAAAACGTGGCCATATATTCCACCCCAAGCTGTATGTGGATTAAAAGCAGAACTAATTGCCCATATAAGTCTGTTTCCAATTTTACTTAGCCAGAGTTTCTAAACTGAGCACCGGAGCGTGACTCCAGCTGGTGTGCAAGGGCATTATTAGGAGGCAGTTACTGAAGCAGTCCGTAATTCCCACAGTGTCTGCAATTTGAAGATGTAGACAACTTTGGAGGATAACCTATTCAGCAGCAGCCAGCAACTCCATCTGGGTCTCTTTCTGTGTGGCATGGACTAAAAATGTCCTTCTCCACACCCTCAAGAGGGATTCTAAAAAATCATCAAGGTTATACATGGGCAACATAAAGGTAGCAGAAGAAATGCCCTAGCCTAGGGCAGTTGGGCAGCACAGTGGATAGAATGCGAGGTCAGGAGTCAAAAGGACCAGGGTTCAAATCCAGCTTCAGACACTTCCTAGCCCTGCCACCTGGGCAAGTCTTTTAACCCTGACTGACTTCCCACCATGCCACTCTTCTGCCTTAAAAATGATACTAAGTGTGGAAATAGATCTTGATTAATGACACATGTAAAACCCAACAGAATTGTGTGTTGGCTATGAAAGGGAGTGGGGGGAAGAGGGAAAGAACATGAATCATGTAATCATGGAAAAATATTCTAAATTAATTAATTAAAAAAAAATTTTTAAAGAGAGATAATACTAAGACAGAAGGTAAGGATTTTTTTTTTTTAAGAAAAAGACACATCCTGGGCCCTGATACGAGTTCTATTCCTTTCTTTTTCTCTTCTGTAGAGCTAGGCAAAACTGCCAGCCATGTATGTGGGTAGTAGACAAAAGAGAATCTAATCCAACTTCAATGTCTCCTGGTACCAAGCAGGCCCTCTCTTACCCTTCTCCTTCACTCTTATCTCATGTATAGCTTGATAAAAGAAGGGCTTAGGGGCTTCTTCCTATGTGGGGCCACAGGTACCCACAGAAGGTTTTCAGTTGAGTTCTTGCTCGTGATCACTCCTGAAGTTAAAGAATAAGTTAGTCTTTGTCTCAAGATTTTCACTGTGGGTCTAAAGGGCCAGGGGTCAATCAATATATAAGTTTCCTAAAAAAAAAATCATGTTTTTGTTTGTTGTAGTGCCTACTATAGTGCCTAACCCCTGGCAAGCACATACTATCTACTGACAGGTCTGTTGACCTACAAAAGCATTGCTGTCCATCTTGACTCTCTTCATCTTTTAGTTCTTGGTTCTATGAGGATGAAAGAGTCAGTTCTACAAGGGGCTGGCCTTTTGTGGGCCAAAAGCTTCATTTTGAGGGCTATGAAACACTACATAGATTTCTTCCATCACATCCAAAACAAAACAAGTAGTCAGTCCACATTATAAGTCATGGTTGTGATGTTCAGGAACAAGTCACTATGCAAACTTTGCCCCTCGCTACAAAACAGGAAGATAATCAAAATAATTTAAGTTTATCCTAGGGCTGGAAAACTAGAAGTCCAAAAATATTCTCTCACTTTTTGAAGTCAAGTGGCAAAGGATAAGAATTCACATTTATAAGATGCTTTAAGATTCACAAAGCACTTTCCTAGAAATGGTGGTCAGTATCTATACATAAAAAGTGGCCTTTGTCATTAACAGTCCCCCTAGTAGGTCACTCTTGGATGCTATTGAGATGAATGCAGGACATTCTGGTGATACAAATAAGATGTCAATAACTATGACAACAGAATTTCTCATCTGCTATGGTGCCAAGGAAAAAATAGGTAAAGGCACCTCTTAGAAATGAATGCTGCTAGTGGAAATAATCAACAACTTTAGCAAAGTTGCAGAATACAAAATAAACCCACATAAGTCATCAGCATTTCTATATATTTCCAACACATCTCAGCAGCAAGAATTAGAAAGAGAAATTCCATTTAAAATCACCCTAGACAACGTAAAATACTTAGGAATCCATCTGCCGAGACAAATACAGGAACTATATAAGCACAACTACAAAACACTCTCCACACAACTAAAACTAGACCTAAATAATTAGAAAAACATTAATTGCTCATGGGTAGGATGACCTAACATAATAAAAATGACAATCCTACACAAACTATTTTACTTATTTATTGCCATACCCATTGAACTACCAAAAAACTTTTTTACTGAATTAGAAAAAACCATAACAAAGTTCATTTGGAAGAAAAATCAAGGATATCCAGGGAAATAATGAAAAAAATGTGAAGGAAGGGGGACTAGCAGTACCAGATCTCAAACTATACTATAAAGTAGTGGTCATCAAAACAATATGGTATTGGCTAAGAGACAGAAAGAAGGATCGTGGAATAGACTTGGGGTAAGTGACCTCAGCAAGACAGTCTATGACAAAGCCAAAGACCCCAGCTTTTGGGACCAAAATCCACTATTTGATAAAAACTGCTGGGAAAATTGGAAGACAATATGGGAGAGATTGGGTTTGGATCAACATCTCACACCTGTGAATTTCAAAACTACTCCACCCTATTCAGACCATTCTTTAGAAGATTGGATTTAGCTATTTCCTGATCAATAACAATAGAGATACTTGGAATAACCAATCAGGTCTTGGAAACCATATTCTCCATCCTACTCAGTGTAACAAGATTAGGAAGGGCTGCAGCAAACTCAAGATTTAATTATTTGAGAATATGGCCTTCAACAGACATGTGCAAAAAAAAGACAGACCTCTGGGCGGTTCTAGGTCAAGCTAGAGCCACCATTGGCATATGTGAGACACAGGAAGTGAGGTAGAGAACAGCCTCTGGAGTTCTTGGGACTTCCTGTGAGGAAGGCGAGAGTCAGTAGGAGGCTGGTGCTTGGAGGTGGAGGAACCCCACGGACTACTTTCCTTCAGCTTGGTCACGTGAGTGATAAGGACTAATCCCTTTCCTTGCCTTGGCTATCCAAGGCCTTAAAACCCCCTTTGGCTCAGCCTGAGCCAGACTGGGTCTGGTTAAACTTCTTTCCCTCTCCCTCTCTCAACCTCCCTCCCCTCCCCCCCCAATACTTTCTTCCTCCTGTTTGTAATTAAAACATCATAAAAATTTGGCAGCTGACTTGAGTGTTTCATTTAGGAATTACATAAGTGAATTCCTTGGTGACCTTAAATTAATATATATCAGTCTTTTAAAGTGATTTCAATATCACACACCCTACACCAAGATAAACTCAGAATGGGTGAATGACTTGAACATAAAGAAGGAAACTATAAGTAAATTGGGTGAACACAGAATAGTATATATGTCAGATCTCTGGGAAAGGAAAGATTTTAAGATCAAGCATAAGTTAGAAAAAATTGCAAAATGTAAAATAAGTAATTTTGATTACATTAAATTAAAAAGGTTTTGTACAAACAAAATCAATGCAACCAAAATTAGAAGGGAAGCAACAAATTGGGGGAAAATATTCATAACAAAAACCTCTGACAAAGGTCTAATTACTCAAATTTATAAAGAGCTAAATCAATTGTACAAAAAAATCAAGTCATTCCCCAATTGATAAATGGGCAAGGGACATGAATAGGCAATTTTCAGTCAAAGAAATCAAAACTAGTAATAAGCACATGAAAAAGTGTTCCAAATCTCTTATAATCAGAGAGATGCAAATCAAAACAACTCTGAGGTACCACCTCACACTTAGCAGATTGGCTAACATGACAGCAAAGGAAAGTAATGAATGTTTGAGGAGATGTAGCAAATTTGGGATATTAATGCACTGTTGGTAGAGTTGTGAACTGATCCAACCATTCTGGAGGGCAATTTGGAACTATGCCCAAAGGGCACTAAAACACTGCCTGCCCTTTGATCCAGCCATAGCACTGCTGGGTTTGTACCCCAAAGAGATAATAAGGAAAAAAGACTTGTACAAAAATATTCATAGCTGCACTCTTTGTGGTGGCAAAAAATTGGAAAATGAAGGGATGCCCTTCAATTGGGGGATGGCTGAACAAATTGTGGTACATGTTGGTGATGGAATACTATTGTGCTCAAAGGAATAATGAACTGGAGGAATTCCATGGGAACTGGAACAACCTCCAGGAATTGATGCAGAGTGAGCAGAACCAGGAGAACATTATACACAGAGATGGAGACACTGTGGTACAATCGAAAGTAATGAACTTCTCTACTAGCAGCAGTGCAATGATCCAGGACAATTCTGAGGGGCTTATGAGAAAGATGCTATCATTATCCAGAGGAAGAACTGTGGGAGCAGAAACACAGAAGAAAAACAACTGCTTGATTACATGGGTCGAAGAGGTATGGTTGGGGATGTAGACTCTTAAAAAAACCTCTAGAATTTAGATCATTTAGAGTCTAAATGAATATCCTAGTGCAAACATCAACAACATAGAAATGGGTTTTGATTAAGGACACATGTAAAACTCAGTGTGAATTTTAGAACTATTCCACCCTAATCAGACCATTCTTTAGAAGATTTGATTTAGCTATTTCCTGATCAGTAACAATATAGATACTTGGAATAACAGAATCAGGTCTTGGGAAGTCCACATTTCTCCACCCTATTCAGTTTAACAAGGTCAGGATGCCTGCACCATACTCAAGATTAGTATCTGGGAAAAAAGGCAACAGACATGCAGAAAACAGCTGACAGACTCATGGGCTGCCCTAAGTATATCTAAGCTACCATTGGTACAGATGAGACGCAGAAAAGTGATGTAAAAACGTCTATATAAGGCACGTCACTTCCTGTCTCTTCCTCTTTCCCCAGAGAGCCGACTCTGGCTGGCAGCATGCTAAGCGTCCTGACATCTTGGTGTGGTGGCAGCTATTGTCTGGGTTGGTGAGTTTTTCCCTGAAGCTGATTTCAGGTTCCAGCATCTTGGCTTAGCCTTTTCCTTTTTTTTTTTTTAGTTCAAGCCTGACTCCTTTCTCCTTCCACTTAGGTGGAACAGAGCATTTTAACAAGGAAGGCAAAAAATGCCCTTTGGCCTTTGCATTCTTTTGGTTTAAAAAAAAAAAACAACTGGAAAGAAATTTGTGTTTTAAATAAAGCCCTTTTTGTATTCCCAAGATTCTGAGTTTTCTGTAGAAGAATTTGTGTTATATTGATTGTGCTCTTCTCCAAAAAGGAAGCCAGGGCCACCAAATCTATAAGATATTAGACAATGATCTGGTGTTTGCAAGTCTTTAGTATTTGGGAGCTTTTCTCTTCTTTTTCCCCTCCCCTCCCCTCTCCTCTGTAAATCCTAAGGTAGAAGAGTGGCAGAGGGTGAGACAAATGGGGTTGTGATTTGCCCAGGGTAACACAGCTGGGAAGACTTTGAGGTCAAATTTGAACCCAGGTCTTTCTAACTCCAGGTCTGGCACTCTTATCTATTGTGCTACCTGCTTGCCCCAGGAGCATTCATTTCTTTCTTAAAAATATACATATATATTTTTCCCATTATATGCAATAATTTTTAATGTATTTTTGAAATTATGAGATCTAAATTGTCTCCCTCCCTCTTTTCTGTTCCCCATCACTGATATGGTAAGCAAATTAATCTAGGTTACATATGTATGATCATGCAAATATTTCCATATTTGTCATGCTGTGAGAGAATATTCATATTGGTTTTAAACCAAAACCCCAAAATAAAAACATACAAGTAAAAATAAGGTTAAAAATAGTATGTTCTGATCTATATCCATACTTCACTGGTTCTTTCTTTGGAGGTGGGTAGCATTCTTTGTTATAAGTACTTCAGAATTGTCTTTGGATCATTGTATTGCTGAGAATAGCTAAGATATTCACAGGTGATCATTGTGCTATATTTCTGTTACTATTTGCAATGTTCTCCTGGTTCTGCTCACTTCATTCTGCCTCAGTTAATTGTCTAATATCTTATAGATTTGGTGGCCCTGGCTTCCTTTTTGGAGAAGAGCACAATCAATATAACACAAATTCTTCTACAGAAAACTCAGAATCTTGGGAATACAAAAAGGGCTTTATTTAAAACACAAATTTCTTTCCAGTTGTTTTTTTTTTAAACCAAAAGAATGCAAAGGGCAAAGGGCATTTCTTGCCTTCCTTGTTAAAATGCTCTGTTCCACCTAAGTGACTTTTATTTACAAGTTATGCAGACCACATCTACTGAAAATGTGAATGAAAGTCTTCATTTTAAAAATAATTTTGAGGAGACAGGCCAGAAGTTAAAATCACAAGACACAGCCTGGACACAAATTCAATAGTGCCCAACAAGATTAAACCTTTTACTTAAAGTTTTCTCTATGTCTATTATCATCCATGTCGTAAAAAAAATCAGCATGGAAATGATTGGGAATAGTGAATATATTTGAAAAACCTGCTTTTATTCATAAGTTAATGCTTTGAAAATATTTTATTTTTTTTTAAATCTTTTAAATCTAAACAATATCCTCAAATAAGGGAAGAAGGGCAAAAACTGTCAACCATTAAGTCTCACCCTACCCATTTGTAAAAGTTGGGAGAGTCCAAGCGACCTGGGTAGTCCAAAAGTCTATTTGTTTAACTACATGCCCAGGGGTCACACAATCACTACATGCCTGTGGCACCATGACTTTAAGCCCATGCCTTCTTAATAGTAAGATCAGTCATCATTTGTGATGCAAAAAAATGAGAGTAAAATCTGACAGAATAGATAAATAGTTCCTGGACCCATGTTGGTGAACCTATGGAACACATGCTGGAGGGGGCTACTCTCTTCCCCCTCTCTACCACACCTGAAGACATTTTATCATATCACCGTCCCTCTGCCCAGTAGCCGAATGGGAGCACTTTGTCCTTCCCATGACTGGAGTAAAGGGGTAGCTCACATATGGTGTGAGGGTGCAGCTTGGGCACTCAGTTTCTAAAAGGTTTGCCATCATTGCCCTAGACTGTGTAATGGAGGGGAATACTGAGAGATGGGGACTGAATAGATGTTACCCCAGGAAGCAAGTTAAGGAAAGGAAAAAGGGACTTGATGCCAAGACACACCTTTCTTCTTGTTCTCACTGCCTGGCAGCTTAATGGGTGAGTCAGCCCCTCCCCAATCTTCTTTTTTGAATATTTAAATTCTTCCTCCTACTACAAAGTTAAAGACAGCTTCTTATAGTAAAAGGTCTAATTTATTCTCTTTTGGGAAAGAAGGGATAGGGAAATTAAAAGGAGAGAGGGAAAGGATTTCCCTAAGCTATAATTTCCTATCTCTGATAAAAGGTTTCAATTCAAAGTTCTTTCTATTCAGTTGAGATCTTCACTGGGCAAGACTCTTTCAATTCAGCCAGGTCAAGGATGATAAAAGCCAAATACCTCTTCAGCCTTCCTCTTTCAGAGAGGTTGGCCAGAAAGAAGTGAAGTCAAGTGGTGTAGAGACTAGACCACTTCAAGAAGTGTGTCCAGAAGTCAGCTTGGGCTAACTGCTCCTCCTTCTCAACCTTCCATAGAATCCTCTCCCTCCCCCACTGGGGTCTGGAGGATTCTATCTGCTCTCCTGAGTTTTTTCTTCTTTGCATTTCATCTCTTCAGTCTTTTGCCCATTTATCTCAATCACAACTGTCATCTAATCTTTCTGTCATCTGACTCCCTCTTGTATGGCCTTCCTTAGCAGGATCCAAATGAAGACTGTGAAAGCTGTAGATGCAGTTAATATGAGCTCTCTTCTCATGGGTAAGTTAGCAAAAAGACTGACTATTATTCCATTTTGCAGCTACTGGACTATCAATAAAGATCTAAACCGTTTCCCCCATATGTCTCATTCAACAACAGCATAAGATGGCAAATGAGGACAAAGCGGATGTCTGGGTTGGGGGGGAAGGAGGATACAGAGAAACTCTACTTCTACCCCTATAGCCACAGACCATGCCCTTCATCTTTAGAAGCCACCTGTAGTAAGTGCTACTGAAAAAAGGATAACAGAGACGGAGGTCCTCCACTACCCCTTCTTCTTACTCAGGAAGGCACTTACACAGTAAATACACTGTGCATAGGAACAGCATTCTAGTCACTTAGATGCTGAAGTCTTTGGGGATAGGTAAAAGGGTAGAGAAGAATAAAGTTGAACATTTTCAAATGGAGAATGTTTCTATTTCTAAGAATGAAAAATTGCAAACAAACTAATAGCCAACAATTGTATCAATTCCACAGCAGAAGAGCCAAAGGTTAGGCAATGGGGATTAAGTGGCTTGTCCAGAGTCACACATCTGAGAAGGGACTGAGGCCAGATTTAAGCCCAGAACCTCCTGACTCCAGGCCTAATGCTCAATCTTTTATGCCACCCGCTACTATTATTCTGTTAAAACCTACCAAAAAACAAGCTCAGATTCATGATCTTCCCTTATTTTGTTTACTTCTGTTCATTGAAACTATTCTTTATAATTAGAAAATTACTGTTAAAAAAGCAAAGCATTAACCAATTATGAGGTATTATTAATGAATTATCAGTGTGGTGACTCAAAAGCTGACCTCAGAGGCAGGAAGTCCTGTCTCAGACCCCTCTTGGTCTTATGACTCTGGGCAAATCTAAACTCTCACTGTGACGAGGAAGGTGCCAACCTGCACTGGTAGATGGAGTTCTTCACCAAGATCTCCCTATGTAATGAAACCACAGGCCCAAACCAGAATTACCTTAATCTCTAAGAGTATATAAAAGTGTTACAGAGTAGCATGAATTATCACCACTAGAATACCAACTCCAAGCATAAGCCTTGTTAATGATGTATGAACAAAAAAGATGTCACACGAGCATAACTAGAGGCATACAAATGCTTTTTTTCCTGAACAGTGATTTGCAGGACTCCTGGCAGGCTGCCTGGTTCCAGGATTCTTCCCTTGCCAACTTAGGGGTGCCAATCCCTTCCAGGCAGATCCTAAGGACAATTACAGAATCTGAAAGCTGGGAAGGGCCTTCAAGATCCCTGAGTCTAACCCCCTTGCTTTACATGGAGAGAAAGTAAATGCCAAAAAAGTAAACACAGTTGGTGAAATGGTAGCATCAAAGCCAGAATTTGAACACATCCCTCCTGACTCCAATCTAGTGCCCATGGCTCTAGGATGACTCTCTTTGCCTGGCTTAAATGGCTCCATTAGCCATTACATGAGACTGTCTATCCCTCTGATCCAGAAGGAAGGAAAGGGAAAGAGCTCAATATGGTAACAAAATAGCAAAGTTTCCAAGATCAAAATCGCTTGTGGCCTATTTAGGGCCTTGCCACCTAGTCAGCCAAGCCTCTATTTCAAAAGAGGTGGTCTGTCTGAATACCTGAGGTTTCCCCTTCCCAGTCTCTCCTACGTCACTAAGGGGGCATACTAACAGCAGTACTATTAATACATTGAGCTAAGTCACATCCATGTTCTCTATGACCAGAAGATGAGATGGGCTGCTCTGTTATCAAAGGCAAAGGATGCAGATAGATAACCTACATGTTCGCCATCCATCGGTCCCCATGAAGCATCAAAAAACCTAAGGGAAGATCTCAGCACAACTGAGAAGATTTTCAGGAGGGCAGAAACAACAGTGGCAGACATGACCTGCACCCACTCTGATGAACTCACAGGTCTGCTGTCTCTCTGTTCTAGGCACCCAATGAAACCTCGGAATCAGAATCATGATTCTAGAGGGCCAATGACGAAGCATGCACTCCACTTCTGGACAGGGGATGGACTTAGGGTACAGACTGAGACACGTACCCATAGTTTTAGATAAGATGTCAAGAATTCTGAGTTGTGTTCCTTTGTGGTGACCCATCCCAGCACTGGTTCCTGAAGTGACACATCTTTTTTTCTTATGCTTCATTCCTCTGGACATAGATTTTATATTTCTACCTCACTGGGCAAAGATCAAAAATGTTTGGTTTTTTTTTAATTAAAAGCTTACTTTTCCTCTCCTCTCTTCCTTCCCATTGGAGAAAAAAAGAAAAAGAAAAGACAAGAACCTATGGATAAATATTTTTAGAGAGGGCAGCTAGGTGGCTCAGTAAATTAAGAGTCAGGCTTAGAGATTAGGTTCAAATCTAGCTACATTCACTTCATAACTGTGTGACTGTGGACAAGTCACTTAAACCCCATTGCCCTATCCCCTCCTATTCTTCTGCCTTGGAACCAATACCCAGTATTAATTCTAAGACAGAAGTAAGGGTTTAAATAAAGAAACATGCTTCATTAATCAAGGCAAATTCCTTGATTCGCTATGTCCAAAAGTATATACATATAGAAATGTGTATACATGTATAGATAATATATAGATGTATGTATTGTTTGGATGAGAGAATTGAAAAAGCCTGCAGCAGAGCTGAAGAAGCAAGACCTGCAGAACTGTCAATCAAGGAAAGCATTCTAAATGGAATGGTGACCAGAAAGGATGGTTGAAGAAGGAAGGACCAGCCAAGTTGAGAGACTGGGTCTCTTGCTCTTGGGACAAGAAGGAGTAAGGACTGAAAAGATCCTGCTCTCACTGATTTCTCCCTTCAAGACTCAAGTGACTAAAATTCACAAACTTGTTATCCATCTTCCCAATTCCAAGACTCTATTCCACTATTCCTTCAACATAGGAGTATTTTAGGATTAGGGAAACCCCAAACCCTCTCTCCCATCAACTTCCCTACTTTCCCCTTCTTCTAAATAAAAACCCCTTGTTTAAACCTATCAAAGAATGGGTTATCTGTCTGATATATCAAGATACTCACTCAGAGATGATTTCCAGTGATACCAACTGAAGAACCAACTGACAGGGGAAGGGAGGAGGGAGGAAGGACAGTGAGGGGGGAAAGGAGGGAGAGGCGGTTGGCTGATCTGATCTTTCCATCAACATAACCCTCAGTTAATTCCCCTAATACAGTTATAAGAATATAGGATTAGCTCTGCTGCAAAGCAGGAGCAGGAGATGCTACAGGGAAGGAGCAAGGGCAAGATTCCTGAGCTCTGGAGAAGGGACTGACAGCTTCTTCTGAGGAAGAGACTGTTAAGCTGGCAGGAGACTGAGATCTTCCTTCAAGCAAATTCACCTACTTAGACGTGGTTGAGTTTGGTTAACACTACACAGGTGGACTGTGTGGGTTAAATCATTACTCCACTTCTTGTTCCTCTGTGTTGTGTATATACATATATACTTCTGAACAAGGCTAAAGAAGGAATTTGTCTTGCTTGGCTAAATAGATTTATAAAAAAAGATCTCATTTTTCTTTTTCTCCCAAGAAGATGGAGAAATGAGAGGGTGAGAAAAGGAACTTTTGTTAATTTTAGGAATCAAATACACTCTCTGCCCAGTGAGCCAATAATATAAAAGCTATGCCCAGAAAGATGAAGCGTAAGAAGGATATGTCGATTCAAGAGTCAGGACGGGCACAGGAGGCCACAAGGAAACACAACTCAGAATTCCTGACACCTCACCTATCATGATGCACCAACTTTCTTGTGTAATCCAAGGACTGCCATAGAGATACCAAAAACAAGGCTGAGACAATAGCATCTCCGATTTTACAAAATTAACCCACTCTCAAGTTGAAAACTCAAAGACTAAGTTAGCACAGAGGCCAGTTTTACAGCCAAGCTATAGACTCCTTAAAATAGGGATTTATAAATGGAAATGCTGACATGTCAACCACAACACTGAATACACTGCTGTTCTAACTACTGTATTTCCATGGGATGGAAAGAGGAGAGGAAAAAAGAGGTCAAGCTCTTCCAAGGAGCCAGGGTTTCAAAATTCCATCTACCATCCAGACATAGCCAACCTTGCCCTATCAGCATCAATACTGCAATTTCTAACAGATGCAGCCTCCAACTGGGAATGGAATTTTCCTTCCGCAAGTACAAACTTTTAGCCGTAAAATGCAAGTGGGAGCTGGGCAGCAGCCAGGGCAGTTAGTTACAGAAATGAAGAACTGCATTTTCTCGACTTGAATTCAGACGTGTGTCTGTCTGCTTTTGACTAGTAAACAAGCAGATGGCAAAAGTTACTCTTGACCTTTTTTCTTGGCCACTGGAGAATGGCAACATAAATGGTGCTGGGCCAGAAAAGAAGCAAACTACAGAGCTCCATCTTGGCATGCCATTCATCTACAACCAATTTTTTAAAACCAATAGCTTTCATCTTGGAATCAAAACTGTGTATTGGTTCTAGGCAGAAGATGGATAAGAGTTAGGCAACTGGGGTAAAGTGTCTTGCCCAGGGTCATACAATTAGGAAGTGTCAGAAGCTAAATTAGAACCCAGGCCTTCCTGTCTCTAGGCCTGGCTCTCTAACCACTGAGCCACCCAGCTGCTCCATCTATAGCCATTTTTTATAATTATGCTGCAGAGAAGTGGGACTTGATGGGTTTCCAGGGCTAGAAAGGAAATAATCTAGTTGCTAAATTTGTTAGAGAGGTAACTACTGAATTTCAAGGGTAAGGTCAGTTTTTGTTTTTTTTTAAACTCTTACCTTCCTTATTAAAATTGATTCCAAATGTGGGTTCCAAGGCGGAAGAGCAGTAAGACTTGGGCAACTGGGGTTAAGTCTCTTTCCCACAACTACATAGCCAGAAAATATCTGAGTTCATGTTTGAACCCAGTATCTCTTCTTTCTAGGCCTGCTTCTTAATCCACTGAGCCACTTAGCTGCTTGGCTTTTTTGATTGGTTTGGGCAACTGCTGTTAAATGTTTAGGTACAAAAACTTAAAATTTCATCACCAATCAAGGATACAACAGAATTTTTTTAAAAATCCAAGACATGCTACTGCAATCTTTTCCCCAATTTAAAAAACAAAACAGAATACTTCAAGAAAGAAGACAGATAATTATTAGGCTTTGTGGTTATGAAAAAGACTTCAAATAAGATCAAATCCATCAAAAATAAAAACAGTTAAAAACTCAGATAACATACAGTTAGGTTGAATTGATGGAGATAAACTAATCCTAAGACTCCTATTCTGGCTTTGAGAGTGGGAAGGGACCTCTGAAATCAACTAGTCCAAATACACTTGGTTGTACAGAAGAGGAAATCAAGGCCCAGAAAAACAAAACCACTTGCCTGAGTAGCAATATGGGCTAACAAATGGCTTTAAATCCTGCCTCAGACCCATACTACCTGTAGAGGAAACTTATTTAGCTTCCCTAAACTTGTTTCTTTACTTGTCAAATGAATACAATGACCCCTGGAGTGCCTGCCCACCTGCGAGGTTGGGGAGACTCAAAGGAGATCTTGCACATAAAAATGATTTATAAACTTTAAAGGATTATGTAAACTTTAAAGATGATAATGATGAAGACTATCCAAAATTATATTGTGTGTTCAGAGCAAAGCCAAGACTAATGGACTTTCTGTTGCTAACCAATATTAGAGGCACCTTCCCTTTGGCTTCCCAAACTTTCAAAGCACTATCAGTGAGTTAACCTAACTGGATCTGGAGTCAGGACGTAGGATCTCAATCCCCTCTCTAGCATTCAATCCCTGTGTGACTTTAGTCAGCTTCCCTAGATTTCAGTCTGCTCAACTATAAAACAAGAGAGGCAAATAGTTTCTGGCACCCTGTCCATTCTTAAAATCCATTAAAGTCAACATTATCCTTCTAGGATATTGGTACAGAAACTAAGGAACAGAACACTGTCTTACAGATATCTAAAAATTTAAAGAGCTTCAGATGCTTCATCAAAAAATATCAAATGGGGTACAACTAAGTGGCTCAGTGGGTTGAGAGCCAAGACTAGAAACAGGAGGTCCTGAGTTCAAATCTGACCTCCGATGCTTTCTAGCTGTATGACCCTGTGCAAGTCACTTAACTCCTATTGCCTAGTCTTTACTGCTCTTCTGCCTTGGAACTTATGCACAGTATTGATTCTAAGAGGGAAGGTAAGGGTTAAAAAAATGCTTGAACAAAAAAGTAGGCATCTTAAAATGGCTAATAATGATTTAATATTTAAAATTTAAATTAATACTTAATATAATTGTTTCTGAACAATAAAAAAATAAACGTATAATAAATGTTATAAAGCATGACTGGTGGTTACCAATCTCTCATTATCAGCAGGATCATTGTTTCTTTCTTTGGTAGCTTTGATGAACTGAGTTTGTACATTCCCTTCTTTATGATTTTCTTCATAGCCAATAACACTAAGGTATAAGATAACTAGCCAGGTATTATCCAAAGCCATGGAATGACCTTGGCCTCAGACAATACTCTAGCTAATTAAGTTAACTGGTGATAAACTCATTAAACAACAAACTGATAACACCCACAAGTAAAAGATATGCTTATAGTGACAGAGTAGAGATGATGAAAGAGTCACAGAAAAGGCTTTCAGAAAGTCTTGAGACAGAAGGAATCCATCAAGGAAAGATATCAAGGAAGAGGAATGATTTTATAAACTGAATGAAGACCTTGGCAAGCTAGTATTGTGCAAATAATTCCAGGCCTGGGTTCAGGCAGGGTCTGGAGGTAAGAGTGAGATGACTGCACAAAGGAAACACTGGGTAGATGTGCCTGAGGCAAGTGGAGGGAGCAGGTTAGGACCTGAAAGGAGGCAAAGGAAGTAAGACAGCTCTGACCGGTCTGGCTAAGGGCTTTGAAACATGGAGTGAAGATCTCAGTCTGGTAGAGAAGCAACGTTATCAACCAACAGACCAAAGGAAGGCAGCTTTGGCAGCAGCAAATGAAGCATTCAATCCCCCAACTTTGTTCCATGATCACAAGAAAGACCAGATGAAATGGGCTCCATCACTATTACAAATCTCACTGCCATCTGATTTTCTGCCTCCATGTAGAGCCCTCCATATTCCTAAAGGCCACAGTACTGAAGGTGAACTATAGACACGGGGGCTGGTGGCATGGATACCTACAAAAAGTATTTGAATAATCTAGGAGCAAGATGGTAGCCTGGGTCTAGTCTAAGAAAACAGCTCTAACAATGGAAAAAATTCAGTTTCTGGCCACAGTTTGGAGACACCCAGCAAACAAAACAGTGCATTGAAAATGTTCCCCGACCACCTTTTCAAGACAACTCAAATGTATGTTGATACATATAGAAGAGAAGGCATGTGTTATTTACTCTCTTTTCCTTAGGGATAGACATAGTTAGGAGTATGCAAAGATGGGTAGTAGCATTGCAGAGTTTTTCTGCATGTAACAACACATGGTAATAGGCAGAATGAAAGATGAAGGTAAAATAAAATTATTACTGTGCTTAAATAAACCATTCAGAGGAGTCCATAGTCCTTGTCTTGGCTACCATCAAGACACTGCTCTAGGAGGCGATAAGCAGCCAGAGGTTCCCTTGGACATAGCTCAGCAAAGGCAGGCCAGCCAGGGTGGTTTCTGAGCCAGAAGAAATCCCCAGAAGGGACATCAATAACTGAACCGAAAGCCAAGGCCTTGGGTCTTTCTAGTGAAGGTAGCCACAGCTCGCTGGTGTCTGCATGGCCTACTGGTTTCAGCATTAGAAATGACCAATATCTGGGCTCCCAAGGAAAGCAGGGCTCCGCCCTGTGGTGAAATGTTCCACCCTTTGCAGTTATGTCCACCTACAATCAGAGCTGTTCAGAAGCTCACAGCTCCATTTTATAGTATTGTCTTCAAATATTCTGACAAAATATCATCCTAAAAAAGGAGATCAAATAGGCCAGTTTGGAAGAAACTCTGAGACAACTCTCAAAAAGAATTGAGTTTGTTAAAGCAAGAGGAGATGCTGGAAAAATGACAATTTCTCAAACTATTTAAGCTATTCCTTTTATACCATCTACATTTCTATCCTTAAATCAGAATGCTTCTTTAGCTAACAAATTTACCAATCTTTTGAAAACATATTTTTTTTCCAGGAAGAACTGAGAAAGGGCAGGGGAAAATGCTAAACATAATTAATTATCAAGGACTAATAGCCAGGGGCCTGGTAAATTCATCATCTAGCGAGTCGTTATGTGGCACTTTAAAAATATTATCTCATTTGATCTTCCTAACAATACTGGGAGGTAAGGGCTATAATATATATCCTTAGTTTAAAGATGAGGAAACTGAGTTAGAGGTTAAGTGCCTTACTCAGAGTCACACAGCTAGGCTATCTGAGGCTGGATTTGTGTTTAGGTCTTTCTGACAATAGGCCCAGCACTCATTCCACTATACTAGCTAGTTACCCTCTAATATCCTTGGATAATTCAAGCTGGTCTCAAGCTGTCAAAAACCTATTTATACCTAATTCTCCACCTAGATAAAGAGATCAAAGATGTCTAGCTTGGAGGACATTTCTTTCTTTAAAAAAAATAAAATAAAACACACACACACCTCTTTTTTTTTTTTTTGCTTGTCTGCCTGAATGAGATGGTGTCCTAATTCTGAAGCTGGAAAGCACATCCCATTTTTTACCTGGAGGGTAACTCGCTTCTCCAGGGAATTGTCATGAGAGTCGGTGTTAGCAGGCCTCTTTATCAATGGAAAATGAAGCAAAATTTAAACAGCACATCCTTGAGGACAGTGTACATTAGTGACAAAAACCAGAACAATTCAGGGCTCCGTGTTGAGGCCATGATAAAGGGCAGAGACAGAGCCCAGAAGACATCATGCTTAGGCTAGCTCTGTTCAAAGGCTGTCCTGGTTGCTCTTTAGCTATCTTTTCTCTCTTGCCCAGGAACTAGACAAACTTTGGCTGCTCTTCAAGTCAGTAAGAACAAAACTGATGATGATGATACCCATGATTACACAGCTCATACTCAGGTATGAGAGAGCCAGAGTCCAAATGCCAGCCTCCCATTCCATGTTCTTTTCACTACAGCTCACTAATTAATGTGAGATTGCTCCAATGGAGTCACGACACTATTGTAGTCAGATACAAAGGACCAGAGGTCTGGAGACTTGACACAACAGTCCTTTTCCCCAAACTCTCTCACAGATCATTAATTTTTTATCATGATCATTATTTCAGCATTTAATGAGTGGAGCATATAAGCTTCATGTTTAGCTTAGAGCAGGAAGTATGCTGTGAAGATCATGACTCCCAGGAGGCAGAGTGGTAGAAGGAGGGCATTGAATGTGAAGTCCAGAGTTCTGGGTGTGAATCTCAGCTCTGCCACTTACCACCTGTGTGACCTAGGGCAAATCAGTTTATCTCCCTCTCTGCAGACTTGCCACTAACTTGATGTGTGATCTTGGGCCTCAGTTTCCCCTTCTATGAAATAAGGATAACAACCCTCCCAGTTCTCTTTCTCATAGGGCTATAGTGAGAATCAAATGAAATACTGAATGAAAAGTTCTTTTTACCTGCCAAGTACTATATGGCATCTTACTAAAATTAATATAACGTTCAGATGGACAGAGTGCCAGGACTCAAGTACAGAACACCCGACTTCGAATCTGGCCTCAGATACTTCCTAGAGCTGTGTGACCCTAAACAAGTCACTTAATTCCACTTGCTAGCCTTTGCCCTTCTGTCTTAAGAGTTGTTGCTTAAGACAGAAAGTGAGGATTTAAAAATATAGAGATGTTTATTAGTATAATATTATTAGCAGTATGTTAGTGTATTCATTATTATGCCCAGTCTAAACCAGCAAAAGGTCAATATGTTCAACAGAATGTCAAGTTAGTCATGATTATTTTATAAATGTCAAATAACCCTAAAAGACCTATCTTACTATGACATCATTTAACAAATAATAAAAAAATAGGACCTCCCATAGAGGAGTCACTCCAAAACGCTCCTTCAAAGGAGCAGTATACTGGGCACCTAGTGAATTACCAAGCACTGTCTATATTCTAGGCATCACGGGAGGCACCAGAAGGAGCAGCATGGATGAGTTCTAGCTAAGACTCAAAGCTGGGGAGGCTAGTCCTGGCACATGAAGCCAGCAGACAGCTATACAACATACTGCCATATTCACAGAGTTTGGGGTTGTTTATAAAGGGTTATAGTAGCTCGTCAGCTGACAATCATGCACTGACTATTTATTTGCTCGAACAGGGACAGCCAAGAAATAGAAGATGCTGTCACTACACAGGTTTGGAAGGAAGCTTCTTTCACTTCCCCAGTTATTTTAAAAACTGGTCTGCTCTATATCAAAAAAAGCCAGGTCCTTTCTCAAGGTTACTTTTAGAAAAATATATTTCCCTTTGTTTCCATTAAGTCCTTTCCTTTGATTTGGGGCACACCTCAAATACTTATGAAAAAAAAATCACTCTTTGAGGAGTTCAGAAAGTGAAGTCTCTTCTGTTCATGGGGAGAGGGAAACACAGGGCCTCTCACCCTATAAAACTTCCCATTTTGGAGCAGTCCTAATTCCAACAAGTATGTGTTAGTAAAACAAAGCCTCCCTTCAGCAGACCAACAGACAGCCGCTGCTGAAGAGTGAGGCTCTCGCCACCACGAGCTGACAAGGCCTCCATCCAAAAGTTCTCTTAAAACAGGTTTTAACTTCAGCTTGCATCACACGAGCAACTGGAAAAAGACGGATGGAGATCATAGGAAAAGCAATTACTTCTCCTGGGCTTCCTCTGTCTGGATTCTAAGGAGATGAAAAGACAATTCCATTGCAGACTGAAATGCTATTAAACATTCTCAAAAATGTCTGTGACCTAGGAATATGGGGGGAGGATAGAGTAAAGGAGCAGGCACCAATATGCCTCCCCTGCAGTATTCTTGGACCAGCTCTCCAAAAACTGCCAGCATTAAGTGTGACCCAGAGGTTAAATGTAAGTGTCTACCTGCTCTCTATCTACACAGCATGACATGATGTAAAACTCTGATGAATCACCAACTTTCTTTTTATGTATTTAGGTCTGAAGTACCCACAATTTTCACAAGCATGCTGAAGATTCCAGCAGGCTGGTGGTATTGCAGGCTGACTGAATACTATAAGCAGTAGTGTTCTCTTTCCAAACAGTAGCAAAGGGGGCAGCCTGGGAACACCCAGACCCCAATCCAGTGCTAAGCCACTTTGCCATCATTCACACATATCCAGATCCCAGTGTGTATTCTAAACGGATTTCATTCTTTCATAGCTGAATTCATGAACCCAGCAAGGGGTCTATAGAGCTTAAAGCACTGTGCCCATTCATTTCCTCCAAAGATCACACTGGCATGGACCTCATCTGCTAAGTCCAATGGCAGCTCTTCAGGGAGGGCAATTACTCAAACCAAAAATATAGCAATTAGGTCTAAGAACCAAGCAAACAGTTTAAGAAACTAAAATGGAACATGACCCTATGAAGATGCCTATTAACAACACTCACTGTACCTACCAAGAGAAGAGATTAAAAAATAAATGGAAGAAGATTGTTCTGAAAAGAGAAAGAGAGGCAGAATTGAAAGAAAATCTCATTACAATCAAATTAAAATGAAAGAGACAGAAATATGCGTAAAACTATAAATTAAAAAGAGACTCATTAGCAACTGGATCACTGGATTACTTATAGCAAGAGAGAGTTTTCTGAGACCAACTAGAAAAGTAAAAGGGAAACTAAGAAACCAAGAAATCCTTTCATTCAATTCAGCAAACATCAACTGAGTACCTATCCCATGTCAGGGGATATGCTAGGCCCGTGATGGTGAAGCTATGGCATGTGTGCCAAAGATGGCATGCAGAGACCTTTCTGTGGGCATACACAGCCCCCCATATTTGGCCTGCTGGGAGCCTAGCCCTACCTCTGAACACAGGAGGGTGGCAGTGTCTTGTCAGCAGAGCACAGCCAGCCCAGGGCCAGTCACCTGGCCCCACCCCCAAGCACAAGAGGCAATTGGCCAGCCTGCATCCTGGCCCCACCGTGGGCCTCCCTTGAACACAGGGGTGGTTGGGGCACTGCACATAGTCAGGGGGCGGGGCATGCAGTTGGGGGTGAGGCACAGGTATGGGGAGTATGGCATAGGGTCCCTAAAAAGTTCCAAAAGGTTCTCCATCACTGTGCTAGACACTTGAGGACCAAACAAACCAGTGCCTACCCTCAAGGAACTTACATTCTATTGGTTATATAAAAAGGAGGAAGGCAAAAGTTACAAGGGCTTAAGTGATCAATGTTTAACTGTTCTGGAATGGTCATATCAAAATCTATGCTTTTAAAATGAGAGAGCATCAACTAGAGAAAGTCAAAGAAAACACATGAAAGAACTGGGACTATAGGAAGAAAGAGAGAATTCTAAAGGGAAGAGAGAATTTTTTCATTCATTACTTCAACAAACATTTTGTTAAATGCCTACATGTCAGACAGTGTGCAGGCTGTAGAAATAGCAAGGACAAAAGCAAAATAATCCTAGCCTTCAAGGAACTTAATTGCTATTGAGGAAAGGGGTAGAGAAGAAAGAATGAGGTTCATGGGTATTCTGTTACAATCATGATCTCTAAAAGAAAATGTTTTGAGTTCATTTGTGCTCAATTTCTTTTGTGAAGGGAATCTCCAGTGAGGAAACTAGCTCTACTGGGGCATTCTGGTGACTATTTAGCAATTCATGCCAATGTGTACCAGGGACATGATGATCTTTGTGAGTCTTTGAGTCTCCCAGGCCAGCCATCTTCTCTGGATGTCAAGACTCAAAAGTATGATAATGAAATGTGACTGCACAAGAAATTGTTCATAGACTATCACTTGGCCTTTCTATCATCTGACCACCCTTCCCCACCTTACTATCCTCCTTAGTTAGGAAGTTTATGAATGCATTTAGTGAGTTCTCGTCTTCAGGAGAGTTAGTATGTGAACTGTTGTGTGGTCTAAGGGTCTCATCCAGAAATAGCACAGATACCAAAAGAAGGCAGAGGAGGATATGCAATGCTGGTGAAGATGATTCAGAGGAACTGAACCCATAGCCCCACAGCCACAGACCATACGTAACCTTTTTTCTTGGGCACCATCTTACAAAGGGTGCCAATAATGAAAGAATAACAAAGAGGCTCATCATAAGTCATCCCTCCTACTGGAGACCCAAATCACATTCATGGCTTGTGGGATATCTCATTATGAAAAGGTTTCTGTAATAAGAGAGTCCGGTATATTGGCATTTAGTGACTGAAACCTTTGGGGGCAGAAGGATAGCAGAAAAAAAAGTGGAGGAAGATAAGACTGAGAGTTGGAGAGGGGGGCAGACTACTTACGTGCCTTCCATCCTGCCCCACATTAGTCTGACCTCTCACAACTGTTCGAATGTTGTCATCCAGTCTCCTGAGAGAAAAATAAAATGGTATAAATCACCCAAACAATCTATCCTGGGCAAACTAAAGTTCAAAGCCATCAATCCCTAATTTACTGCATAGTGTCTTTTCTGCAGATTTCATGCTGTTCCCCCCCGCCAAAAAAAAAGAATTATTTTTTTAAAAGAGATGAAATCAAATGGCTATGGGAAGTCTGGGCCACAGGGGTAACAGTGACAGCCTGGAGGCCGGGAGACCATTGGAACAAATAGCTTTCTTGTCTTGTTTGTTTAAAAATTCTACAGTTGCTTCAAATTCAAACACAAAAGAATAAGAACCAAAAGGCCTGATTCCTAATCCTTTCCCCACAAAGACCAGACTGCAGAGAGCTAGGAACAAGAAGAAAGACAATGACATTTATGACAACAAGATATGACTTAAATAATTCAAGAGAAAAACTGGTCCTGAGCAGCTCTGCTAGTTCAACAGCTTAAAGGAGACAGTAAAGAAGCAATTTTTTTCCTTCAAGCTCATACCTTCTTAATGTCAAACCTAAGCTGGAAGAGCGGCAAGAGCTAGGCAATTCGATTAAGCGACTTTCCCAGGATCACACAGCTAGGAAATATCTGAGACCAAATTTCAGGTCTGGTATTCTATCCACCAAGCCATCCAGCTGCCCCAGAATCAACTCTTGATCATCTGAGCAGCAAAAATCCAGTGAGTGGATCTTTCTTTAGATTTAGTGCTTCTTCTCTGCTTTTCAGCCATTCCACAGCACCTCACCAAATAACTATAGTTCTTTTATGATCAAAGTTATGGGGCAGGGATGAGGGATGCACAAAGGTTCAGGTATGAGGTGGGATCATCAATGGCTCTCCAGTGTCTCTGCTCACCTTGGGAAATGGATTGTGGTCTCTACTACTAAAGAGCTATTGTAAGTCCACAACTATTGACTTCCTTTATCGTTCAGTAACTAGCCACAGAAAGAACCTCTGCAGATCCTTTAAAGGAGTGATGGTAGAAAGAACATTGGACTTGGAGTCAAGGGAAGCCTGGGTTCCAGTTCCATTTGTGAATCTTCCTAATTGTGTGACCTTGCACAAATCACAATCTGAGTCCCAATTTCTCCACCTACAAAATGGGAATATTACCCACAATACCTACCTCACAGAGTTCTTGCAAGCAACAAATAAGACAGTGTCCCTAAAATGTTTTGTAAACCTTAAAGTCCTAAATAAATGTCAGTTCTTATTGTTACTGTGAATCTATTCAAATCTATTAATGGCATATATTCAAAGGTCCAGAGGCAGAAGATGAGGGAAAAAACTAACCCCTAGCCTCAAAGTGAATATTGCCTTCAATGAAATGTATGTAATCTGAGAACAGGATTAGCAGGGCCAACCTCAAACATCCAGGCTACTTCCTGGGAGGGCCAGTTAGCTTTCTCTACCCCTTAGACCCAGAAATCTGCGGCTAGGCACATATCTGAAGAAAGTCAATAATCAAAAGAAAGTCCTATAGACAAGAAAATATTTCTAGCAGTCTTTTTTGGAGTAGCAAAGACATAGAAGAAATTATATGTCCATCAAATGGGGAATGGCCAAACAAAATGTGGTACCATAACAGGAGGACAGCTCTATGATTTCACTGATGTAAGCTACTCCTGGGTGAAGAAATTCCCACTGCCAATGCAGTTGAGCTTACAGGAGAGCCAACTATGAGTATAGGAGCCCAGAAAGCTCAACTTAGTTAATGCACTGGTGAGTTCTGCTCAACTTTTTTTTTTTTATTCTTTGATAGAAGGAATGGCATTCTGGGAGGGAGGAGGGAGAAGGATACACTGGGAAATGCAAGTGCTATAAAAACAAATGATGTCCAATAAAACTTGTTGTTTAAATAAAATTAAATGGATGGGTAATATTAAGTTGGTTTTCCTTTAAGACCTCCCTGGACAGTTTTGAAACCCACATTCCCCAATGTCATCTGGTATATACGATAAGGCTATAAGCATAGCTCTGTTTTACTAACTCTAAAGAAAGCCCAATGTAGGCTGGTCTGCTCGTGGTGGAAAGAGTCATATAATTCATTACAAAATCCAATAGAATTGCTTTTGTTTTTCTTTTATTATCCCATGTTTGGGGCTAGCCTTGCTACTGCTTCTTCCTCCTTGTATGAATAATGACCGCAGAGCTAACTTCTTTGGCACAAAAGTCCTGTAGAAACTCAGATGAGAGTGAGGCCCTAAAAAAAAAATCCACATCAAACTTGAGACTGAAACACTCCCTCTGGCTAAGCACTACCTAGAAGATAACAACTGACCCAGCACATGCTTTGGCCTGCTCACAATTGAGGAAGACAAGGCAAATACTGGCTTACATACCTTATTTTCAATCGAATTTTGTTCACAACTTCGTCTATGTTTGCCAGAGACTAAGGAGGAAAGAAAGAGAGAGATTAGCTGTTATTTCTGTTCACAGAATTTCTCTTCCTTGGAAAATAACAGGCTGAAGTTGTGAACCTTCTAAGTGAAAACTTATAGCCTTGATTACTTTGTAAATGAAACAAACCCATTGCCTTTCAGTCTCAGGTAGTATAGATGAGAAAAAAATTTGAGGAAATGCTGCCCTCTTGTGGAGAAAGTTGAAAAGGTTCTATAGATTACAACTTCACACATTCTAAGACCAGATTACCAAAGTCAGTCAGTAGAGATGGCTGAGGGATGGAAGGGCCTGAGAAATCAGACTGTGCAAACACTTGGTTTTATTGATGAGTTAGTTCACTGAAGCCCAGAGCAGCCATTAGCAAGTCTGTTCAAAGCAAGGAACCACTAGACACATTGAAATACTGAAGGGACTAAAGTCCCATTTACCGCATGTTCTGATCAAGCCTTCAGAGACATTTCTTTTTTTAATTTATTTTTTTCTCTAATTACATGTAAAAAGAATTTTTAACATTGCTTTTTTTTTTAATTTTCAATTCCAAACTGTCCTCCTCACTCCCTCCTACCCCTTCCCTTTCTCTGAGTTGGTAAAGCAATCTGATATAGATTTTACATATGCAATCATGTAAAATGTTATATTAGTCATTTTGTGGAAGAGATCTCAAATTAAAAAAAAAAGAAAAGAAAATATAGTATGTTTTGGTCTGCATTCAGACTCCATCAGTTCTTTCTCTGGTAGCAGATAACATTTTTCATCATGAGTCTCTGAGGCCTCCCCTTCTTCCCCCTTCCCCTACCTGTCCCCACCATGTGGATAACAGAGAAAGACTGGTAAAAGAAGTTGTCTAAAAACGCATACTTCTTGAAATTAGGGTGTGGAAAAATACAGAAAGGGGCAAAGGATACGTCAAAGGCTCCCCGAATGATTCTCTGAAATCCATGAGCCTCTTTGGTCAAGAATTGACAATGAGATGAGACAAACTACTCTTACTGGAGTAACCTAAGATTGGTCCCAATCTAAGGCCAAAATCAAATTGCTGACATGAAGGTTCTCCAGAAAGATCTTGTAGAATTCCAAAATTGAAATGCTCAAAGAGGAGCTGAATACACTTGCAAGGATTCCTCATCCATTGTGATGATAGAAAAGAAACTCTTCAGGTATGGGCTAGACTCAATGACCTCTGAAATCCCTCCCAATTATGACATTCTATTTCTTAACATTCCTACTGTCACTACCTTGACTCAGACCATCCTTAACTCTCTCCTAGGTTCTGCAATGGCCTATAAACCAGTGTCCCTGCCTGAATTTTCTTCACCTTCATATGCACCCTATGGCACTCCTACCTTGGAAAGATGGGTATGATCCTATCTCTCAACAACTGAAACATCTCAGTGATTGGGATAGCTGGATGGCTCAGGGGATAGAAAGTCAGGCCTTGAGACAGGCCAGCAAAAACTGGCCTCAGACACTTACTAGCTGTATGACCCTGGGCAAATTATTGAGCCCCAGTTGCCCAGTCCTTATCATTCTTCTGGCTTAGAACCAATACTTAGTATCCATTCTAAGACCGATGGTAAAGGTTTTTAAAAAATTATAAAACCATAATGGTTCTCTACTGCCTCCAGGGTAGATTCCAAACTGTTTACAAGCCATACTGATTTAAGACCTCTCATAATTATAGGATCACAAGATCAGAGATTTGGAGCAAGAAAGGGCCTCCAAGGTCAGTTAGGTCAACCTTGCTGAAAACTTCAAGAAACTCCCAGCAAGGACCCCACTGCTGCCCATAACAAGTTTGCCTGTCAAATGATCACGATCACAAATGAGGGAGAAATGTCAGATAACCTTGAGCCAGAAATACTAGGAGCCACTCTCAACTTGCCTGGCCCCTGGTATTTGTAGAGCCTTAATCATTTTTCCTTCACACTCTATCTGCAGCATTTTATCAATGGTGAAACTAAAACATAGGAACATTAGGCAATTTTTCCAAGGTCACAATCTGGGGCACAGTCAAGATTAAAACCAGTAACTCTCTAGATGATGCTCTAATCACTGTACCAACTTACTAGATGCATTGAAGGCCATCAGGCAGTATTAGGGATGATAGGATTTAAATGCTACCATTTCTCTTGAAAATCTCTAGAATATTCTGTAATCTCCTTGGCATATCTATCTTTTATTGTTGTCCTATCATTTTCAGTTGTGTGACCTCATTTGGGGTTTTGTTGACAAAGAGACTGAAGTGGTTTGTCATTTCCTTCTCCAGCCCATTTTACAGATAAGGAAACTGAGGCAAATAGTGAAATAACTTGCCCAGGGTTAGACAACTACTGTTTGAAGCCAGATTTGAACTCATAAAGATGAGTCTTCCTGCTTCCAAGTCCAGTCTTCTACATATATCGCCACCTAGATGTCTTTATATCTTTATCTTTAGAGTTAAAAAAAAAAAAACCTCTTGCTTATATTAGAAAAGCAGCATTTTTGGAGCTCAAGGATTTGAATTCCTTGACTTTGTCGCTTACTACCTGAGTGTCCCAGAATAGGCAACTTCATCTTTCTAGGCCTCATAGTCTGCATCTGGACTCTTATCAGTTCTTTCCCTGAAGGCAAATAGCATTTTTCATCATGAGTCTCTGAGATTGTCTTGGATCGCTGTTTTGCTGAAAATAACTAGGTCATTCACAGTCATTCATCAAAAAATACTGCTGTTATTGTGTACAGTGCTCTTATGGTTCTGCCCCTTTCACTTTCCATCAGTTCATGTAGGTCTTTCCAGGTTTTTCTGAAATAGTCCTGCTCATCATTTCTTATATCACAATAATATAACGTGACTTATTCAATCATTCTTCAACTGATGGGCCATCCCTCAATTTCCAATCCTTTGTTAATACAAAAAGAGTTGCAATAAATATTTTTGTCCAAATACGATTCTTCCCCGACCCCTTTTTAAAATTTCTTTGGGAGACAGACCTAGCAGTAGTATTATTGCTGGATCAAAGACTATGCACAATTTTATAGCCTATTGGGCATAGTTCCAAATTGCTCTCCAGAATGGTTGAACCAGTTCACAATTCTACTAAAAGTGCATCAGTGTTCCAACTTTCCCACATCCTCTCATTTGCCATCTTCCTTTTTTGTCGTATTAACCAATCTGATATGAAGTGGCACCTCAAAGTTATTTTAATTTGCATTTCTCCAATCAAGTATGATTTAGAGCATTTTTTCATATGACTATTGATGGCTTTCATTTCTTCATCTGAAAACTGCCTGTTCATAGCCTTTGGCCATTTACTCACTGGAGAGTGATTTGTAGTTTTATAAATTTGACTCAATTCTCTATACATTTGCTAGCTCTAAATTTATGATTATAAGATGCCATGACTCTGGGAAAAGAGAGGTGGATAAAGCTTAGAACCTGGAATCAGGTACACCCAAGTTGGAATCTCACCTCAGATGCTGGCTGGGTGATCTTGAGCAACCACTAAAAGACTGTCTGCCCTTTGACCCAGCACTGCTAGGTTTATACTCCAAAGAAATAATAAGGAAAAAGACTTGTACAAGAATATTCATAGCTGCGCTCTTTGTGGTGGCAAAAAATTGGAAAATGAAGGGATGCCCTTCAATTGGGGAATGGCTGAACAAATTGTGGTATCTGTTGGTGATGGAATATTGTGTCCAAAGGAATAATGAACTGGAAGGATTCCATGTGAACTGGAAAGACCTCCAGGAATTGATGCAGAGTGAGAGGAGCAGAACCAGGAGAACATTGTACACAGAGACGGATACACTGTGGTACAATCGAATGTAATGGACTTCTCCATTAGTGGAAATGCAGTGATCCTGAACAACCCGGAGGGATCTATGAGAAAGAAAACTATCCACATTCAGAGGAATTCAGGTGATAACAACAATTTTTAAGAGTTACCAATAACCTCTTTTCTTGTAGGGATACATATCATTTTATCAACTTTGGGGGTCCCTTAAGAAAAGTTTGCTTTTTGTTTTGTTTTGGTTTTGGTTTCCCCCCCTTTCTTAATTACTTTTTAATGATTCTATTGAGTTCTGTATTTGGGCATCAAATTTTCTGTTTAGGTCTGGTCTTTTCTTTACGAATGCTTGGAATTCTTCTATTTTATTAAATGACCATACTTTCCCCTGTACGGATATAGTCAGTTTTGCCGGGTAGTTGATTCTTGGTTGTAGACCTAGTTCCCTTGCTTTCCAGAATATCATATTCCATGCCTTTCAGTCATTCAGTGTGGATGCAGCCAGATCCTGTGTTATCTTAACTGTAGTTCCATGGAATCTGAATGAATTCTTCTTAGCAGTTTGTAATATTTTTTCATTGGTCTGGTAGTTCTTGAATTTGGTTATAACATTCCTGGGTGTTGTCAGTTGGGGATTAAGTACAGGAGGTGATCTGTGGATTCTTTCAATCTCCACTTTTCTCTCTTGTTCTAGAATGTCAGGGCAGTTTTCTTGGATGATTTCCTATAGGATGATATCCAGGCTTTTTCTTTTGTCATGGTTTTTTGGTAGATCAATGATTCTTAAGTTGTCTTTCCTGGAACGATTTTCTAAATCTTCTGTTTTGTAAATGAGATGTTTCATATTTTCCTCAGTTTTTTCATTCTTTTGATTTTGTTTTATAGTTTCCTGCTGCCTTGTGACATCACTTGCTTCTAATTGTTGTATTCTGGTTTTTAAAGACTGAATTTCATCCCTGGCTTTTTGGTCATCCTTGTCCTTCTGATCTCTCATCTCCTTTGTCTCATTTTCAAGCTGATTAATTTTGGTTTTCAAGACACTATTTTCTCATTTTAGTTCAAGTGCCTCGGTTTCCAGATGACTTATCTTGCTTTTTAAGTGAGTTCTTCCAAAGCCTGTGTCCAATTTGCTGGAGTTTCTGGTTTTGCTTGGTGTTCCTTGATCCTCCTGTTACATTTGCTCATTACCTGGATAGAAGCTGTAGATTGTAATTTCTTTTTTCTTTTTCTGTTGTTTGCTCATATTTGCCCCTTATTTTCCCCTTGTAGTTGCCTGCACTCTTGCTCCTCTCATTGTGTGCTGGATCTGTTGGTTTGGGCTTTTCTGTCAGCCTTCACCCTTGGAGCTTATTAGCAAGGCTTTCAGAGCAGTCTGTGGGGGAGGGGTGTTGGAGCTTGAGTTTCCCTGCCCTCTGAAGGCTTGATAAGATTAAGCCCAGCGGAGTTGAATTTGCAGAGCTGTATGTGCCCTGAGGCCAAAACCTCGGGAAGGGGTGGGGGGCAATATGGAGTGTCTCCAATGCTACAACTAGGCTGTCTGCCTCCTCTGTGCTTCTCCTCAAGCTGCCACCCAGCTGCCCATGTTCAAAACCCTGAGCCTGGCACAGCTTGCCTGAAAATGAGTGCCCTTTCCCACCCAAAGATTCCAGCCACTGCTGGAGGCTCAGTACTGTAGTGGGGGAGAGGTCCTGGGACCTTCCTTCTCCTGTCCCTTAAAACTGAGTGTTCTCCAAGTCAGGCTTTTTGAGGGGTGTACCTTTTAAGTCGAGTCCAGCAGGAGGGTTCCTTGGCTCTGTCCTGTTGTTAAGTTTGGTTTTCAGTCCCCTAGGAGCATTTGGTTTTTAATCGGTAAGGAAGGGTTTTCAGAGGTCTGAACTTTTGCTGCCTCTACACTCTGCCTCTCTATTTGGCCTCATTTTAAGAGAAACCTCCTTTCCTATAAGCTTTTGTATTACAAAGACTTTACCTATTATCAAACATGATTAGACTTCTAGCATTACTAACTAGATAGAAAACAGAGATACTTTATGAGGTTCTACTCTAACCAACTCCAGTAGGCACAAGCCTGTGGCCCATGGGTTAACAGGTTAAAAAGCAAGAGTCTAGAACACCAGAAGGGCACTTGGAAGGCTCAGTCAGTAGCATCATATGCCTTCAGTTCTAACCTTTTTTTTTTTTGTTTCTAAGGAACCTGGAGCTGGATGTGGAGGTCTCAATTCCTAAACCTCTCTTAGAGAATAAAAACAAAGCAACAACTAATACTGAGAATAATCTTCACCAACATCACCAATGATCCCTTCATCTTCAAATCTGATGGACTCTTCTTATCATTCTTGACCTTTCTGCATCTTCAGACACTGCTGTCTACTCTTTCCTGCTGGAGCCTCTTTCCTTCAGTTTCTAGGCCTGCTCTTCTCAGTCTCCTTTGTGGGATTTTCCTTCATATCTTGACACCTAAGCAAGCATGTACAATAGGCCCTCTTCTCCTTTCTCTACATATTCTCTTACTTGCTCTCATGGGTGTGTAAAGAGTGAATCAAACTCTCTTTGTCTATCAATCAGCAACTTTTAAGTTAATCAATCAAAAACGCAAGTACCCCTACTTAGTACCTTACCAGTCACTGAGTATGAGAGGTCCAAGTCACTTGCTAGAGTGGGTGACAACACCCCAAGGCAAGTGCTAGGCAAATTGAAAGACTGTAATGGGTTCCTGTAAAGTAGGAAAGGGATAGGAAGTGATATGGGGAAAGGACTATAAAAAGTCCTGAACTTCCTGTCCAAGAGTCTTTTCCTTTGAACAACTTCTTTGGAATTCATCTTTGGAGTCTCTCTGCATCAGTGAGCCAGCCTGGAGAAGATTTTTCCCCTTGATCCTGCACTGGCTTTCCGGGTGAGTAGCTGGCCATCCTTTCCTGGCTTTTGGAAAGATTGGTTACAGAGATTCCTGCCTTGGCTTTGGAGGAGGCTGCATCAGTGGAACCCTGGCTAAAGACACCACCAGGACTTCTGGCTGGGGATACCGAGAAAACTCACATGAAGATAGAATCTTGGGAAAGCCCTGCTTGGCCTAAGCCTGGCTTCTCAGGAGAAGGGCTGGTAGGCTTATTAGAATCTGTCTCTTTATTTACATTTTTCCACTTTCACTCTTTCCACCTCTTTGTAAATAAAGCTGCTAAAAGTCATTTTAACTTAAGCTGTAATATTTTTAAATCAGCGACCATGATATTACTTTAGAACTTTCATATTGGCATAAAGCCTAAATTTAATTTCTTACAGGTCCAACTATCAAAACATTCCCATATCTACCTGGCCAGTCCATATCTTTCCTGAGCTCCAGTCTTGAATCAAAGGCTACCTCTCCACCTGGATATCCCATAGGCATCTCAAACAACCTGCCCAAAATGGAATTCATTATCTTTCCCCAAAAACCTTCCTCTTCTAACTCTCTGTGTGTCACAGAGAAACAAATATTAGTCAACAAGACCTCATTGTTGGAAATCCTGCTTAGGCACTCAGTGCTGTGTGATACTGCTAAAGTCATGACATCTCTGGGCCCACAGGGTTGTTGGGATGATCTCTGCATTTTATAAGCTTGGAAGAACTCCTCAAATATCAGTAATCATTATTGTTGCTGTTGCTATGACTGTTAAGGATACGACCACTCTCTGAGTCGCTCAGATCACACCCTCAGAATAAACTACCTCTCTCTTCCCATAATCATTTCATGAGTAGGTTTTGTCGAGTCTATCCCTGAAGTATCCCTTACATCCTCTCCTCTCTATATGTGCTGCACTACCCTAGGCCAGGTCCTTATCACTCCTTGCTACTAATGCACTGGCCTTCTAACTGACCTCCCTGCCTCTGATATCTTCCCTCTCCAATTCATCCTTCTCACATCACCCAAATGAGTCCTAAAGGAGAGCTCTGCCTCTGTCTCTCCACAGCCCAAGAAGGTTCAATGGCTCCCTTTCGCCTACAGGATAAAATGCCAAAGCTGTTATTGGGCATTTAAAGCCCTCACAGAATGGCCAGTTTCCCTATCCAGACCATCTTCACACTACTCTCTCATTCCTGACAACTGACAAACCTGCTATGCCCCCTCCCCAACCTTTCAGCTCCTGGCTTCTATATCTTTCCTCAAGCTCTCCCTGTGCCACAAATTCACACTCTCTTCACCTCTCTCTATTGCTTCTTAGAATTCCTGACTTCTCTCAAGGCTCGTTTTGATGCCATATTCTAGAAGGCCTTTCTTCACTTCCCTCATTATCAGAGCACATCCCTATGTCCAAACTTCCTAGCAATACTACTACTCTGTTTATATTTTGAATCTACCTGGTAAAACATACTCTTTGCTGCATGTCCCTCATGCCCAGCACATTGCCTCCAAGGGCTTAAAAAATGCTGGCTGCCAGCCATACCCCTGCTGGGTTTATACCTCAAAGAGATCATAAGAAAAAAGACTTGTAAAAAAATATTTATAGCCACGCTCTTTGTGGTGGCAAAAAATTGGAAAATGAAGGGTTGCCCTTCAATTGGGAAATGGCTGAACAAATTGTGGTATATGTTGGTGATGGAATACTATTGTGCTCAAAGGAATAATGAACTGGAGGGATTCCATGTGAACTGGAACAACCTCCAGGAATTGATGCAGAGTGAGAGGAGCAGAACCAGGAGAACATTGTACACAGAGATGGATACACTGTGGTACAATCAAATGTAACTGACTTCTCCATTAGTGGCAGTGCAGTGATCCTGAACAACTTGGAGGGATCTATGAGAAAGAACACTATCCACATTCAGAGGAAGAACTGTGGGAGTAGAAACACAGAAGAAAAACAACTGCTTGATCACAATGGTTGAGGGGATATGATTGGGGATGTAGACTCTAAATGAACACTCTACTGCAAATATCAATAATATGGAAATAGATCTTGATCAATGACACATGTAAAACCCAGTGGAATTCTATGTCAGATATGGGGGAGGGCAAGGGGAGGAGGGGAGGGAAAGAACATAAATCATGTAACCATGGAAAAATATTCTAAATTAATTAATTAAATAAAAATTTTCCATTAACTGAAAACATTTCTTAAAAAAATTAAAAACAATTTTTTTTAATGCTGGCTGCCAGAATGTTGACTAGTAAAATGGGAAAAAGCAGCAGGCAAGTTTCCAATCATTGCTACTAGAGTAATGAGTTCCCAAAAGGGAGGGCACTTGGTACCTTATTCATCTTTGTATCTCCCTCAATCCCAAGCATCATAGAACATAAAAGGCCCTTCAATATTTGCTGAATGATGAAACTGGACATGCCAAAGTATCAATGCGAGGTTGCTCTCAGCAGGCATAGCTTTGAGGAAAATGTTCTACCTCCCCTGAGTTAGGCCTAAGCCCCAGGCTCCAGCATTCCTGTTCCAACCAGATAGCAGAGAGGCCATTGGGAGAAAAAAAGGCCAACATCATTCCCTCTCTCCCTTCTGATAGCTGCTTCATAGAGCTTCTTAACCACATAAGGCTTTCAGATTTAGAGTGCTTTCCTCACAATAACCCTGGAAGGCAGGTAACAGAAGGACTATGATTCCTCACATTTTATGGATAAGACAGTGAGTTCAGACTCCCCAAGGGTCACCCAGCAAGGAAGCATGAGAGCCAAGTCACAAACCTTAGCCTTCCAACCCCCAGAACCTCATTTTCACCCCAGCATTATGCTACTTCTCAGGCAGAGCACACTACAGGAGATACTGGGATAAAGACACCACGGTCTGCAATTCTTCTAGGAGCTTATTACTATCTTGGAGCAGCAAAGCATGATGGGAGCTCCCTGTCACTGACTGAGAATGCTTGCCAGCTGGGCTAATACAATTCTTTTTCAGGTACAGTTTAGACTCAATGGCTCTGCCAAAGAAGAAATTCTGGGAAATGTGCTGTTTCAATGACCAAATACCTCAAGCTTCCAGTCTCCCAGATCTAGGGTAGGAAGAGCTCTTCAAGGCTATAGGTCAAGTGAGCTCTCAAGGCTACACAGGCATTAATTAAGTGGACCAGAGGTCTATAGCCAGAAGAGACCTCAGTGGTCATCTAGCTCAATCACCTCATTTTACAGAAGGTGAAACTGATTTCCAAAAACATTGTCATTTATGCAAAGCCTCTTGAGTGGCCTAGGTGATTTAAGATCCCAAATCCAGCACACACTTTCCTCAATGATCCCTCTGACCTTCTGCTGGGCCACTACTTCCATGTGACCCGTCAGTTCTGTTCCCAGGTCACAGGAGAAATGTAGAAAGTCAAACCATGGTGTTTTCTAGTCTGCTATAAATGCATTCTTAAACTAGTCCCTCACAATCTCTTGGTAATCCTAGGAGAGCAAATTAGCAAAGCAAAAAGAACAGGAGGCTTGAAAGGTAGAGCCAAGCCACAGTTCTGTCCCTAACTAGCTGTGTGGCCTTAAATAAGGCATTTCATTTTGATGAGCTTCCGCTTCCTCACCAGTAAAATGGGAATAATAACACTTGCATTACATGTTGTTGGGTGGTTGTGAGAATAAACAGGTGATAACAGATATGTACAGATAAATTATTATTTTTGTTAATCTTATTGAGTGATCAAATCTGGCTTCTTTTCTAGGGTATGCTGCATCTAATGAAGGCTTGGAGAAAACCAAAGAGACTTTTCACCTTCCACTAAGCCAATCCTCAGAGGACAACAACAGTAAACCAATTTCACCTCTGGCCAGAGTCCTGAACAAGGAACTGATGGTAAACTGAAAATCTTGCTGGATCCTGTCATGGGTCTACTTTATTAAAAATGTGGGAAAGGCAACCTGGCAAGGTAAATAGAGAGCCAGCCTGGAAATTAAAGAGCTGAGTTCAAGTTCTGTCTACCTAAAGTATTGCATCTGGAGTCAAGATTTCAGTTGAAATTCTACCTCAGACATCCTGAGCAAATCCCTTAACCTCTCTAGCTACCTGAATGTCTTCATGTATAAAATGGAGATAAGAATAACCCTCATTTCCCAGAACTGTTATGAGGATTAAATGAGATAAAATGTTTAAAGAGCTCTGCAAATCTTAAAGCTACATAAATACTAACCAAGTTCGAGAGAGAGAGAGAGAGAGAGAGAGAGAGAGAGAGAGAGAGAGAGAGAAATGGAAGGAGAGAGGGAGGGAAGTCAGTAAATTATTTAACTGTTCAGTGTCCAAGGCTCTAAGTTGCCAAATAGCTCTTATAATTTTGAAGTGAAAGGACTTCCCTCCTTAGGAGTTCCTTGCACCAATGAAATCACAAGTACAGTTTAAAAAATAACATCAACAGCCCAGGTACCAATCCCAGGGCAGCAAATGAAGAGGGAGGAGATCTGCTGGGGGGGGGGTGGGGGGAAGGATCATTAAGGCAATGAAAACAGGGATGGGCTGAAGTAAGAATTTTATAAATCTGAAAACTAGAAGGTTCACTCACATCTGACTCATCCTAGACAACTACAGAGGTATTCTTTTTTTAAATTGTCACAACCTATCTTTATATCCCAACATTTAAATGTAATAAATAGTCCCAGGGCATAGGAAATTCTGCCTTGTCTCTCACCTATATCCTCAATGCCCCTGCTTTTGTCTCAATCCCAGTCCTCATCTATCTTGATCAGTAATTAGCAGAACTCCCCACCTCCAACTCAGTGTGAATGACTCCAATGAGATATTAATGAGCAGAGGAGATATCATAGGGAATATAATTTCTTTCTTCTTTTTTTAAATTTATTTTAAAGTATTTCTCCATGGTTACACGATTCACGTTTTTTCCATTCCCTTTTCTCTCCCACCTCCCAGAGCCAACAAGCAATCTCACTGGGTTGTACATGTATTATCACTCAATACCTATTTCCATATTATTCATTTGTGTAATAATCTTTTAAAACCAAAATCCCAAATCCCATACCTACATAAACAAGTGATAAATCACAGTTTTGGGGAATACAATCTCAAAGAAGAAATCTATATAATAAAAATATTTCCATTTTCCAGAAAACAGTTACTTTGTCACTCTTGGGGGTACAAAGAAAGGCCAGGAGCAGTCTTGGGCCTCAAGAAGCTTCCAGGCAAACAAGATGTAGAGAGGATAAACTGGATTTTGCCAAATGATTGTATCAATCAGCAATCACAAAGAGAAGGCATTAAGGGAGACCAAGAAAGCCAGTTTCTGTTCTCTCTCTATTCTCATCTCAAACACCCCTGTCATATCTCCAAGAAAGCCCACCTTACTACCAAACCACCCTACAAAATAAAACATACCACCAAAATGTACCGAAGTTTGAGGGACAGTTAGGTGGCTGGGGGTGTGGAGGGTGGACAAGTTAGATGTCAGTGGAGTCTTAGCCAGGCCTAAGAGACAGGAGATCTGGGTTCAAATCTGGTTTCAGGCACTTCCAAGCTATGTGACCTAGGGCAAGTCACTTAACCCCCATTAACTAGCCCTTACTATTCTTCTGCTTTGGAATCAATATACATATTGATTCAAAGATGGAAAGTAAAGGTTTAAACAAAACAAAACAAAAAAACCACACCAATGTTTGGAGG
The DNA here is from genome assembly GCF_027887165.1 of Monodelphis domestica. Classification (NCBI taxonomy): domain Eukaryota; kingdom Metazoa; phylum Chordata; class Mammalia; order Didelphimorphia; family Didelphidae; genus Monodelphis; species Monodelphis domestica. The sequence goes on along the minus strand of NC_077228.1, from coordinate 509,983,243 downwards.
GAAAGGGAAGGGTATAGGTGTGTGGCAACTCTTCTCATTTCCATTCAAATACACCTTATCTCTTGCAAATTCACTGCTGAGTCTAGCTGATTCTTAAAAAAATGATCTGTGATTTCTAGCAATTTTTTCATTAGAACAAAATTCAGTAGCAACAAGGTGATAATACTGTGTTGGACCTGTACTTAATTCTCCATCATGAATCACTCTTGCCTGGGCCAAGGGGTCATCACATTATCTAAAGAGAAAGCAGATCACAAACTTCTGTATGAGTAGGCAATGTACTAGCATGAATACCATTTAAAGACTAAACTTACCTGTTCTGTTGGGAAAAGGGCATTAATGTATTCCACAGCATTGAAATCTGCTCTATCCAGAGGATCCTGGCTTGGAAACACCTAAATAAGGAGTAGGGTTAGGGGAGGGAAGGAAAAAGAGAGAGAGATTTTTATTAATTAGTATTTGTGACTTTAAAAATTCGAGCGCATAGGAGAAGCTGCTATAATGAAACAGAGTACTGCCTATCGAGAATTTGGTGCCTATATGCAAAGGGTCTTGGAGGTATGCTCTGGCAATACCATGATGAACTATGATCTCCTGCCATGGTATCAGGATTATCATTTCCCTGGTGACATTACTGCTTCTATTCTCTTTTCCATGTTCTGTTTTTAGGAGTGCCAGTCCTAGTTCCAGTATGAGGATCGAGGAGGTTAGTCAAGTTGGGAAATGGCAACTGCAGTCCCCACCTATGTTATAAATCCTTCTGCCTTAGCATCTTTGCCCTCTGCATTCTGCTCTCCCCAACAGTGGTCGTCTCCAGGTAAGATTTATGGCTTTCCTTTCTGTCTTTGGCAATCTGGTGAGGTCTGTGGATCCCTTCGCAGTTTAACATTTTTTAAAAGTATAAAAAAATCCACAGCATAAAAAAATTTAGAGCACATAATTGACAGGACATTGTGCAACTGCCTCATTTAAATACAATTCACAAACAAGTCAAGACATCACCCTGTGATCTATTCCTCTTCAAAAACTAGAACTGCAGTATCCCCAATAATTAGCACAGTGCCTGGCACAGAGTAAGTACTTAATACTGAATGTCACTCTCTTCTAGATCCCTGTCAATGTGTATTCCCCAAGATCCTGTCTCACCTCCCATTTCTTCTCTCCACAATTCTCCCTTTGGTAAATTCATTCAATCTTGATCTTTGATGACAAGCATTATTAAGATGATTCTCAAACCTTCCTCCCTGACCTTTGTGCCCAGCTCCACATCTGTATCCATCCTTCTCACATCTAACCTTCTTAGTCTATGGATCTGATTACATCATCTCTCTGCTTAATACTCTACATTTATTCTCTGGGAGCTTCTGAGCAGAATTCCAATTTTTTTAACCTGGCAGTCAAGGGCCTCCACAACCCTATCTCTCTTACCTTCTCTCATACTGAACCCTACCAAATCTGAGCCCAGTACACAGCCTGCCCTTTCCCACCTTTCTGTCTTCGTTCCCTAGTTCAGAATATATTCCTGTCCTGCTGAATCTTTTCCTATTCTTCACAACTCATCTCAATGTCACTACCTCCATGAAATCTTCCCTAACTCTCACTAATCAATGAATTTCTTCTGCTCCTAAGACTCCATCTAGTATTTTGTGTGTTCCTCTTCTACACTAATCAAGTATTATATAGTATGTTATTTGAGTGTGAATCATCCCTCCCTAGAGTCTCCATTCTAAACCTCATAACTTCCCCAGCACATAGGACAGTGCTCTACACCCAATGTTTTCTGAATATTCATTTGAATGTTGAGAGGTCTACAAATTTTAGTGTCAACCTCATGGTCTAAGCCAGAGTTTGGAGATAATCATCAGAATAAGTAAACAGTCTTCTAACAGCAGAAAGAGAGAGGGAAAGAAGGAGGGAGAGGAAAGGGGAGGAAAAGAAAGAGAAAGAGAGAGAGAGAGAAAGAGAGAGAGATAAGTCAATTAACAAGATCTGCAGACAGACAGATAGATGGAAAGACAGATAGATGGAGGGCCTAAGCAGGAACCTAATTCATTGTATCTTATGGATTCAGGGGTAATAGTCTTAAATGATTTTTACACTTCTGAACTTATCTAGAAATCAAGAAATGACATTTAGACAGTACCCTTCTGTTACAAAAAAAAGCAAACTGCCCTGATGAAAAACACCACCCCATGTGACTGTAGAACATGTCACATGATAGATTAAGCAAACGGTCAAATGTTTCCCCTGGGCTAACTACATTTGCCACTTTGACTTGAAATCCAGAATCATAAGTCTAGTGAGTACACAGTTATTCCCAAGGAGCCTCCCTTAGAATTTTTGGCACCCAAAACTACAATCTATCTTCTGAAAGATGAAATCATCCAATGGTTGATTTTTGTTGTTGTTAAGTGTATAGCATTCTGACCTATAATTACAAGTTATTAATTCCCCATGCCTTCTCACATATGTCTCTTCCCTAAAACAACACAAGCCTTGATGCAGAATCATTCAAGTGTGCAACTGCAGGTATAACTTGAGAAATGCCATTCTTGCTGTATGGGATAAGAGCACTCCAAAGGTCTTCTTGAATTTGGGATGCTTGCTTATTTAAACATGCAATGAATGCATATCTGGCATTTTGATTTGTTCCTAAGAAATCGTAAAATGCACTTTCCTGAAAACCCTCTAATTTACAAGACCATCTATCAACTCCTAAGGGAAGGGCTTTATTTCCTTCTTTCCAGCCTCCACAACCCTGGCTGGGAGGTCCAGCCCTTTCAAAAGGACATAGATGGCATATTTAGCAGATTTATGGCTAATGCAGAGCTAAGGGCTTAATAGCTAATGAAATGAATATCAGGCAGGATTCAAAAGTAAGCCAAGTACTATAAGATGAAATTTAATGAGGATATGTAAAGTGGTCACTTAGGTTCCAAAATTAACTTTCAAAGTACAAATTGGGCCAGGCTTGGAGTTGGGAGGACTTGTGTTCAAATCTGGCCTTAGTCTAGTCCTGTGATGGCAAATCTATAACTCGTGTGTCAGCACTGACACTCATAGCCATTTCAATGACATGCGGGCTCAGAGCATCTTGGGGCCCAGGAGCCCCATGCCCCAGCCCAAACGAGGGAGAAGGGCTTCTCCATGTGCTGGCCACAGGGGTGGGGGGTGGAGTGTGGAAGGCAAGTGGCAGCTGCTGATCTTGCAGCATCCCAGGCCAGCTGGCTGGGGAGAGGTGGGGCGGGGCTTGCAGAAGACTGCTCAGGGCTCCAGTCCAATGCAATGGAGGAGTGCCTGGAACCAATTACCAGACACTTTTAGCACCCTGAAAAATATAGCAATGGCTTTACTCACAATTTTTCCCTCTATGTACTATTGTGAGACCTTATTCTCAGCATTAAATAATATCAAAACCAACAAAAGAAACAGGTTGACAGATGAAGTTAGTAGCACTTGCTTGGTCTTGAAACACAAAATACCAACCTTCAATTGAAGATTTAGCCAATGAAATTTAGCAACAAAAAAGTCACTAATAGGAAGGTGTGAAGATTGGATTTAGCTATCTCCTGATTGTAACAATGAAGATACTTAGCTCTTTCTTTGTTGTGACGATAAAATTGTAATCTCCTCATTGTAACAATGAAGGTACTTAGCTCTTCCTTTATAGTGAAGCTAGAATTGTAAGCTACAATCTATTTTTAGATTTTAACTACAAAAAAGGTGAATTAACCACAAAAAAGGTGTTAAGTAATTACAAAAGGTGAACTTAACAAAAAAGGTGTTAAGTAACTCAAAAAGATATAATCTAACCAGAGGAAGGTGAGAAGTAAAGAATAGACAGTCCTGGAGAAAAATCTAACCAAAGAAGGTGAGAACTAAAGAATGGGCAGTCCTGGAGAAAAGTGTCTGCTGTGATTGGTAAGTGAAAATTTAGAGGAGATGACACAAGAAAAAAAAAGGTCTTTAAGTAGAGGGGAAAAAAGACTGAAGACACAGTCAGTGACCCCAGGCTTGGAATAAAGGATCAGTCACTTGGAGCTGAAGGGAAGACGGACATTTGGAGATTTGGATATTCATTCAGACATTCAGGCACTGACTCGGAGAAGTGACTGGAAGACCAACACCCAGACTTCTTTTAGACTGTTACCACTGGTGAGTGAAAAGCTGACAGTGACATTGCCTTTCTGGAGATGTGAAGCCACCAAGTAAGGCCCAACTTCTTGAGACTCTCTTCCTCTGGCTGGGGCTCAGAAATTCTAATTGGTATCAGAAGAAGCCAGAGTTTTTTTTCTCTCTCTCATTCCTTAATATCTTCCTTCTATTGTAAATATTTAAAATAAACTACCATAAATTCTACTTACTTTAGTAATTCATTTTGGGATTTAGAAATTAAATCCCTGGCAACCACCTAATTAATATATTTCAGAGTCCAACCACAATTTAATTTTTATTAAGGTTAAAGAATCCCCCCTCCCCCTCACTTTTCTTAGTTCATGGCACCCCAAACAAGTTAAATAATATCAAGACCAACAAAAGAAACTGACTGATAGATGAACAAAGAAGTCACTAAGCAGGTAACTTAAATAATTAGTTTTTGGTCTATTAAATAGTTATGTATTACAATTATACATTTTTGTTATTTAAACTATAAATATCATGAAATTATGGGGGTTTTTCTCAAAGTGACACATTACCCAAGTTATGCTTGTTTTTTTGGCAAATTTTGACACACCAAGCTCATCACTGATACACAAAGAACATCACTCAGGCTTCTGACTGGGTATGGAAGATACTACTAAGGCAAAGCCCTGCGAGACAGAAACTAAGAAAGCCATGTCCACCAACATGCAGGAACCCCAATTCACTAGTGGCAAAAGGAATAAGCAACAGGAAAAAAAAAACTCTTGACCCTGGATAACTGCTATGGAAAAAAGGGTAAAATACAGAGGAAACAGCAAAGAGTGACAAACAAGCAAACAGATCCAAACTTTAAAAAAAAAAAAAGGAAAATTGGGCACAAGCTCTCAAGAAACTCAAAAAGGAGTTCAAGGACCAAGTAAGAAAGATAGAAAAGGGGGGAGCTGGGTGGCTCAGTGGATTGAGAGTCAGGCCTAGAGATGGGAGGTCCTACATTCAAATCTGGCCTCAGACACTTCCCAGCTGTGTAACCCTGGGAAAGTCACTTGACCCCCATTGCCTAGCCCTTACCACTCTTCTGCCTTGGAGAAAATACACAGTATTGACTCCAAGACAGAAGGTAAGGGTTAAAAAAAAAAGATAGAAGAAAAATGGGAAGAAAAGTGGGAAAAAGAAATTAAAGTAATACAAAAAGAAAATAACAGCTTAAAAGATAAAACTGCCCATATGAAAAGAGAGGCACAGAAATCAAATGAAGTAATAAGCAAATTGGAGACCAGAATTGAGCTACTGGAAGTCATGAAAAGCAGGATAGGCCAAACCAAAAAGTAAAATCAAAAGATCATAACTGAAAATCAGTCTTTAAAGACTAGAATTGGGCAAGTAGAAGCTAATGATCTCACGAGACAGCAAGAATTAATAAAGCAAAATCAAAAGAATGAAAAAATAAAAGGAAACATGAAATATCTCATTGAAAAGACAACTGACCTGGACAACAGATCCAGGAAAGACAATTTGAGAATTATTGGTCTACCTGAAAGTCTGAAACAAATTAAAAGGCTTACATCATATTATAAGAAATTATACAAAAAACTGCCCTGATATTCTTGAAAAAGAGGGCAAAATAGACATTGAAAGAATCCATAGATCACCCCCTACATCAAATCCCCAAAAGAAGATTAAGAGTCATTCACAATTGACAAATGATCAAAGTATATGAAGAGTTCTCTAAGGAAACAATCCAAACTATCAAGAGCCATAAAAAAATGTTCCAACTCACTAATAATTAGAGAATTGCAAATTAAAGCAACTTCATTTCATATTTATCAGACTGGCAAACATGACAAAAAAGGAAAATGGCAAATGCTGGAGCAACTGCAGGAAAGCAGGCCTATTAGTTCATTGTTCCTAGAGCTATGGACTGGTCTTAACCATTCTGGAAAACAATTGAGAATTGTGCCCCAACAGTTACTCAGATGTACATACTCTTTGCCCTAGTGATGACACTAGTAGAACTGTCCCCCAAAGAAAACAAAGAAAGTGGTAAAGAACCCACAAAAAAAAGAACATACAAAAGTAGTTATATCAGCTTTTTTTGTGATAGCAAACCACTAGAAACTGAGGGGATGCCCATCCAGTGGGGAATGGCTGGACAAATCAATGGCATATAATGTAACTGTACTATACTATAGAACTATTGTGCTATGAGAAATGATGAAAAAAATTCTTTTAAAGAAATGGGTAAGGGGATGGTTTCAGAGAAGACTTGTATGAACAGATGTAGCCTGAAATGAACAGAATCAAGACAGCAATTTCTACATTAAGAACAGTACTTTAAAAAAAAAAGTGAAAGACTTAGGGACCCTGCACTGCAATGACCAAGAAGAACTCCAAAGTCTTTTGATGAAACATGCTGCTCATAGACTCAAGGTATAGAATGAAACATAGTTCTTGGACTTAGTCAATGATACTGATGATACCACATTCCATCAGTAAATTAATTTATGCAGCACTGATGTTGGATTATAAAGAGCCATCTGCTTCTTGTCTCCCCCCATTAGACTGTGAGCTGTTTGAGGACAGAAATTTCCTTTTGTCTCTTTTTGTATCCTAAGGGTTTAACACAGTGCCTTGAGCATCATAAATTTTAGTAGACTAACAAGCCCAGTCACACCCACCAAACAGCACTCTAGTTATGGAAAATAATTTTATTTCCCTTTATAATTGTATATAACTACACAAGTCTTGAGCTTGTCTTAGTGGGGTAACAGTTATTTTTATCCTTTTTTATTATTTCCTCCTGGATTCTGTGATTGCTCTACAGAAATGCTATTGATTTCTGTGGATCTGTTTCATATTCTTCCTACTTTGATGAAGCGATTGTCTCAATTACTTCCTTTAGGATTTTCTAATATCATTGTTCACAGTACAGATGGATCATTTTGCCTTCTCTTTAGCCTATTTTTATGCCTTTCATTTCTTTCTTGAGACAAAGCACCATAGGAACATAAATTAGTTTCATGAAAGGGGTCCTAAAGGCCCCTAAGTTTGACCCTTTCATTTTTGAGATAAGAAAACTGAAATGCAGGTGAAGTGAGTGGCCTCAGATCATATGGTTAAATCTGAATCTGAATCCAGGTCTTTCTACTCCAAGTCTAGTGCCCTATCTACTACACCAGTGATGTCAAACTCAAAAAGAAATGGGGTCATTAATTATTAAATAAGGATCTATGTGGACAGTTTTAAAATGTGATATCACCTATCCTTTATTGTACTTTTATTTATCTTGTTAAGTTTTCCCCAATTACTTTTTTTAAAACACTTCCTTTTCTGTCTCCTTATCAGAAAACTGAAGAGTAGCAAGGGCTAATCCAGTGATGGCAAACATTTTAGATATTATGTGAAATGTTCCATCCCCAGACTGTGTGCTATGCCCTACTCTCCCCCACCTTACCCCAGACACAGGAAGGAAGGGAGAAAGGGATGGAATGGCCCAGGTGCTCCACTTAGGGGAGAGAATAAATGCTTCCATTGGACTGCTAAGGCAGAGAGGTGAAGTGCAGTGGAGAGGAAGAGGGGAGCAGCTCTGACCAAATCCCTTTGCCTTTCTAGTAACTAACTCTGGCAGATAACAGATCATGTGCCCACAGAGAGGTCTCTGTGTGCCATCTTTGGCACACATGCCATAGGTTTGCCATCATGGGACTAGGCAATCAGTTAAGTAACTTGCCCAGGGTCACAAAGCTAGGAATTGACCGAGGTCAAATTTGTCCCTCCCAATTACACTGAAAAAAACCCTTACCTTCTATCTTAGAATCTATACTAAGTATCAGTTCCAAAGCAGAAGTGCCAAGAGCTAGGCAATCCCTTACAATACAAGGAATTCAAGGCTGAAGAGACTAAACTGCCTCTATATTTCAGACACTAGCCGCTTCTCTCCATTCTCACCACCTCAGTTCTAGTTCAGGCTCCCATTACACTCACCTAGACTATAATGACAACCTCCCGACCAGCCACTCTAACCCAGTGTCCACTTCCTAATCTATCTTCCACACAGCTACCAAATTCATATTCCTAAAACATAGATCTGACCATGTTAAAAATAAATAAATAATTTCTTGGAGATATATCTTTATCTATGCACATAGATATAGATTTTTTTTAAATCTAGTGATTCCCTATGGTCTCCTAAAATATAATTTAAAACCCACAGACTGATAGTCAATACTTCTCAATGTCTTACCTTTCTGGTCTTATTTCATGATTCCGTTTTCTATACTCTCCATTACAACCAAACTACTTCCAAAGTGTTCCCTGAATACAATATATTCCATTTCTACCTTCTGTGCCTTCACTCCATGGTCCTCTAGGTCTTCCTTCACAATTCCCTCATACCCCTATCTCTTAGCATCCCAAGCCTCCTTCTAAAAACAGCTCAGGAAATCAACTATAAAATTGGCTGAAACAGTTAACTTTAGTGAAGTTGCAGAATATAAAACAAACCCACAGAAATCATTAGCAATTCTATATAGAATCAATTCTCAATTTTCCAGTGGGTAATATTTCTAGAAAACGGTACAAAAGTAAAAAAACAAAAAACAAACAAACATATGTTTATATAGTGAATCTATGAGGAGTAGAGGGTTAGTTAAGTTCATGTCACTACCAAAAACTAATCTTTTGCTAGATTACTGAAAATGCACAATAAAATTAAAAAGAAAAAAAGAAAAAAAACCTTTCTGCATGTAATTCTTCTGATAATATGCCCTTTTCCTAACATAGTAAGCATAATAATCTATAAAATGCAGAGGATAGGAGAAGCAAGGCAGAATTTTTTAATTAATTAAAAAGTTTTTAGAATATTTTTCCATCGTTACATGATTCATGTTCTCTCCTTCCCCCCTCCTGGTGCTTATAAGCAATTCCACTGGGTTATACATGTATTACTGCTCAAAACCTATTTCCATGTTATTCATATTTGTGTAATCTTTTAAAATCAATCTATACCCATAGAACCAAGTGATAAATCATGTTTTTCTTCTTCCCTCCCCACTCTCAGGGCTGACAAGCAATTCCACTGGGTTTTACATATATCACTGTTCAAAACCTATTTACATATCATTAATATTTGCAATACAATGATCAACTAAAGTCAACATCCCCAATCATATCCCCATCAAACCATATGATCAATCATATGTTTCCCTTCTGCATTTCTACTCTCACACTTCTTTCTCTCAATGTGGATAGCATTGCTACTAGTAGAAAAGTCAGTTTAAATTCTATTGTGCCACAAAGTTTCACTTTCTGTGTACAATGTTCTTCTGGTTCTGCTCCTCTCACTCTGCATCAAATCCTGGAGGTCTTTCCAATTCACATGGAATTTCTCCAGTTCATTATTCCTTTCAGCACAATAATACTCCATCACCATTAGATTCAACAATTTGTTCAATCGAGGGACACCCCCTAATTTTCCAATTTTTTGCCACTATATAAAGCACAGCAATAAATACTTTTGTACAAGTATTTTTCCACAAACCCAGCAGTGGACTGGCAGCCTTTTAAAGCCCTTTGGACATAATTCTAAATTGCCTTCCAGAATGGTTGGATTAGTTCGCAACTCCACCAGCAATGCATTAATGTCCCAATTTTGCCACATCCCCGCCAACATTTATTATTTTCCTTTACTGTCATATTGGCTGCTAGGTGTGAGGTGATACCTCAGAGTTGTTTTGATTTGCATTTCTCTGATAGGGAGAGATTTAAAACACTTTTTCATATGATTATTGATAGTTTTGATTTCTTCATCTGATAACTGCCTATTCATATCCCTTGACCATTTGTCAATTGGGGAATGGCTTGATTTTTTGTGAGGCAGGATTAAGAGAATCAAGGGCTGGAATATTTGAAGAACCTCCTTTCAGCTTCGGGTCTGAAGTGTTTCTCAATGAAAAGCATCTGCCTGTAGTTGAGTCCAAGCACAGGCCCTCCTCCAGCTGGCCATGACCCCTAGCAGGGATGCTAGGGAGGCAGGTGGTACAGACAACAGGAAGAGGTCAGCAATAAGGCAGAGGGTAACCATCATCTCATTCATCCTCAAATTTAGCCACTTTTCCATTTTTTTCCAATTGCCTCATCATTTACTTAAGAGATTACTTTAGCACTTTCCAGAGTGGATTACTGGACACTTATAAATACTTCCCTATGAAAGTAAACATTAAGGATTGACTGTACTACCAACAAAACTCAGTATAAAGAAACAGAAAGGGAAATTTCATTTAAGATAATTGCAGACAATATAAAATACTTGAAAGTCCACCTGCCAAAACAAACCATATACTGTATAAATGAGCACAATTACAAATACAGATTTACAAAAAGAGAAAAATTCATTGCTTATGGATAAGCCAAGCCAATATAATAAAAGACAATTCTAACTAAATTAATTTGGGGCCAAACCAAACTACCAAAAAATTATTATAGAGCTAGAAAAAATAAATTCATCTAGAAGAAAAAAAGATCAAGAATACCAAGGGAATCAATGGGGGGAAAGGGTGAAGGCAGGTGGTCAACTATATCAGACCTCAAATTGTGTTTCAAAACAGTAATCATCAAAACAATATGATACTGGCTAAGAAATTTAGTGAATCATTGGAATAGACTGGGTACACAGTACACAGCATTTAATAATGTCTATAGTAATCTAGTGTTTGATAAATGCAAAGTTCTAAGCTTTTGAGACAAAAAATCACTATTCAACAAAAATTGCTGGGAAAACTGGAAAGCAGTTTGGCAGAAACTAGGTATAGACCAACAGTTTACACTATATACCAAGAAGATAAAATGAGGATTGTTTATACATAAGGATGATGTCATTTAAGTAAATTAGGAAACTATAAAAAAATTTACCTGTCAGATCTATAGATAAGGGAAGAGTTTATTAGTAAACAAAAGAGAATGTAAAATGGCTAATTTTGATTACATTAAATTATAAAGGGTTTGAACAAATAAAACTAATGTAACCAAAATTAGAAAGAAAGCAGGAATCGGGGAAAAAAATTACAGCAAGTTTCTCAAACAAAGGCTTCATTTCTCAATATATAGGAATGGAGCCAAATTTATAAAAATAAGAGCCACTGTACAATTAATCAAAGGATATGAACAGGCAGTTTTCAGAAGAAGAAATCAAAACTATCAGTAGTAATATGAAAAAATGCTTTAGATCAGTGTTGGCAAAGTATTGGCATCTGTTCTGAGCCAGCACTGGAGGAGCTGCTTGGTTCCCCCTTTTCCCAACACCAGAGGACATTTTTTACATTCCTTGCCCCTCTGTCCAGCCACCCAAAACAAGCACTTCCTCCCTCCACTCTGGGGGGGAAATACAGGGGACTCACAGGCAGCTTGAAAGTGCAGTTTGGGCATGCAAACTTGAAAACCTTCACCAACCCTGCTCTAGATCATCTCAAGGGGGAAGAAAGAGGCAGGAAGGGAAAGGAGAGAAATTGAAACTCCAAAACTTTTTAAATGAATGTTCAAAATTTTTTAAAATGTAATTGGAAAATATTTAATGAATTATTATTAATTATTAATAAAAAAAGTATTCTTAAAAAACATCTCAGGAATCATCTTTTAGAAAAGGCCCTTCCTGACCTTCCCATTTGTTGGTACTCTTGAAATTACTGTGTCTAAATTTAACATTTACTTGCTGTTATAACCCCTGGAATATAAACTCCTTACGGAAGGCTAAGCCTGGTTTCGATACTGTCTTTGTGATCCTGGGGTCAAGCCCAGTTCCTTCCTTCTGTTAAATTATTTCCTATTTAATCTATCCATAGTTTGCTTTGTACATATTTGTTTGCATATTGCCTCCCCCATTATATTGTAAGCTCCTTGAGGGCAGGGAGTATCTTTTGCCTCTTTTGGGTAGCACACATGTTAAACCTTACTTAATACATGTTATTGACTGATTAATAAGTGATTTACAGAATTGAACTGAGGCCTGATCTTAGGAAAAACTTTAAAATTCAAGTTAATAAAAACTGGAATGGATGATAAAGTAGAAAGGTATGTAGGTAGGTAGAGATAGGGAATTCTACTTCACAAGAAGTCTTCCAGCAAAGACTATGTGATCAGTTGTAATGAGGCATCTTCTAGAGGGGACTGGCTAGCTTTAGGGCAAGCCCTGTAAGGGACCTGGTACTTATCCCTTTCCAAAAGGAAGAAAGGATTTATATAGCATGAACCACTGCTAAAAACCACTCAGTTGTCTGGTATTTCATGAATTTGCCCAACCTTTCTTTAGTTAATGCAGACATGTGCCAGAGAAGGTAGACATCACCTGTCTTCTCTAAATTCTTACCCAACATTCATCCTTCCCGGGTAATTTTTCTTTAGTTGGTGGGTAAAAATCAGCAGCCAGGGGCATAAAAAGTAATCATTAGTCTATGTAAACATTTTCACTTCCCTCACAAAGGCAATAATCTCAGTCAACAAAGAAGACTCTAGAAGAAGTGCAAAGATGATTCAGAAAAAAAAAAAAAGCTTTCTTCTCATTAACTCATACAAGCCTGGGTGGACAATCACAAGAATTCTCAATCTTAACAAATTCTCAATCTATCAAATCCCTTAACAATTTCTTCCTTTGCAAGGTAATCTGAAGTAAAACCAACACAGCCCGGAATGGGTGCCAGAAGTTCTTTTGAAACATTATCTAATAATTTCAGAAAGAGCTGGAAAGACCTATAGGAACTGATGCAAAGTGAAATAAGCAAGACCAGGAAAACATTGTACACAATAATGGCAATATTGTGGGATGATCAACTGTGAAAGAATTAGCTAACCCTTAGTAATACAATTATCTGGGACAATTCAGAAAGTCTTAAAACAAAGAATGCTCTCCCCTCCAGAGAAAGAACTGTTGGAACTGAAATGTATATATCAAAGCATGTGATTTTTCATTTTATTTGGATTTTTACTGTGGATTTTTGTTTTATATGATTATTCTCTTACAAAAATAAACAATATGGAAATGTTTTGTATGATAATACTCATATAACCTGGAATTGCTTGCTAGCTCTGAGGAGGACGGAAGAGAGGGAGGCAATTTGGATCTAACTTCAGAAAAATTACATAGAAATTTGTTATTACATGTAATTGGTAAAATAAAATCTCTTTATAAAACATAAAAATAAATTAATAAATGAAATGGGGGGAATGCAGGAAGGGGACCTAAAGCAGTCCATTATAGCATTAAGAAAGGAAAGGAAAATGGGGTAGCTAAGTGGTTCACTAAGCCAGGCCTAGGGAGGGGAGGTCCTGGGTTCAAATGTGGTCTCAGACACTTTCTAGCTGTGTGACCCTGGGCAAGTCACTTAACCCCCACTGCCTAGTCTTCTGCCTTGGAGCCAATACATGGTATTGATTCTAAGGTAGAAGGTAAGGGTAGACTTAAATGCCCCACCCCCCAGAAAAGCTCCCTTCACTCAAATTCCCTACCTATAATCCACACCCTACCAAATAAGAAAAATCAACTGCTCCCCAAACCCCGAACATTGAGCCTCTATTTTTATTTCTAGACTACCCTGTGGTAACCCAAAGAGAAAGCCCCGAGTTCCACCAATCTAAAGCAGCCTGACTTCTAGAAGTCCACGATTGGACCACAGTCAGTGAGTCCAAGCCAGAAGCCTAGATGATGCCTCAACCTAAAGTGGCCAGACCAGAGACTCTCTACCCTTTCCTTCCCACCTGACTTCTTTCCCTGAAGGAAGAGCCAAACTTCTATAATAATAATATAATAATATATGGCCCTTTAAGGTTTGGTCCTCACAACAGTGGGAAGTAGGGGATATTATTGTCTCCATTTCAAAGATGAGGAAACTGAGGCTGTGCCTTGCCCAGGGTCATGTGCCTAGTAAGTACCCGAGGTAACATCTGAACTCAGGTCTTTCAGACTCTAGGCCCAGTGCTCTATCCACCAAATACCCAGCCTTGGGCTTCTTCTCTTCTCTCTCTCATAGGGTTCACAACTCCCTCCCCTCACCCATCCAATTGGGCAGCTCCTCACTCCCATCCCCAAGGGTCAGGTACTCAATCCCCTCCCCTCCCCCAATTCCCCAACAGAGTCGCACTTCCCTCCCCTCCCCTCCCCTCCCCTAGGAATGGGACTTCTCCATCCCCCCTCGAGGTGGAGCCTCTTCTCCCCTCCCCCATCATTGGGGCGGAGCCTCTCCGTTCCCATTTCCCCCAGGGGTGGGGCTTCTATACCCTCCCCCAGCCCCGGGGGCGGGGCCTCTCTCCCCTGCCCTCTCCCCTCACCTGCTCGATGGCGAGCTGCACCTCCGGGGTGAGCTGCAGCACGGCTTCCAGCTCCTCCACGAACTCGAGCTCCTCCTCCTCCATCATGCCGCCCCGGCCTGGGCACGCGACAGCGGCTGGCGGCGGCGGCACCCCGAACCCCGCCCCCTGCCGCCCCCCAATATCCCCGCTAGCACCCGGCTTAGTCAGCCAACCCAACACTTCCGGAAGCCGCGGCACTTCCGGGAGCTGCGGAACTCTGGGATGGTGGAGGACTGGCCCTTAAACTGAAGCAGAGAGGGGTAGGGGAAGGGGAGGACTTTGGTCATGTGGGTATTGAAGCTCCACCCTGCCCCGCCCCCTTCTAACATGTCCGTCTGTCACTGTGGAACTGTGGATTCTTTTTCTTGCTTTCCTGACAGCTTTACTCCCCCAGACAATTGAGTTCGAATCCTTTTTTGTGTACTCTTGAACTAATTTTCCCTCTTTTTAAAATGAAGGGGCTGAATGATACTAGATGACCCTGGGATCGGGAAGACCTGAGTTCAAATCCAGACTCATACACTTCCTAGCAGTGTGACCTGGACAAGTCACTTCGCCTCTATCTGCCTTAGTTTCTGCATCTGTAAAATGGGGATCACAATTGTCCCCACCTCCTAGAGTTGCTGTGAAAATCAAAAACCTTCAAGTTCTATGTTATTCCAGTTGTAAATATGTCATTTTATAAATACTGGGGGCTACGTGAGGAGTTGTGGCAAATACTCCAAGGACATTCAGAGCCTCTTGTAAATTTAATTACCTCCCTAATTACAATGTGCAAAATGAGAAAAGTTGGAGCAGGTGATTTCCAACATCCCTTCCAGGTCTAAATTCTAAAAGCTAAACCAGGAGATAAATGTGCACCGATAAATTATGAGAATTAGAATGTGATTGAGCTCAGTGGATTAAGAGCCAAGCCTAGGACCAATGGGGAAGTCACGTTCCTTTTGGTCCCGCCTCCTCCCGCTGTAGGAGCGAGCCAGAGTACGGGATCAACACGGCCAACTTCATGACTGATAGCCATTATCGGTTCCTCCAGGTGCTGATGTCTAATGGAATAATAGATGCACCTGACACAAGGCGTGTACATGGACTTTTCTGTGAGCAGCACAAAGTGTACTATGCCCACGAAAAATTGGATGACTTTATTGACGTTATTAACACACTTCTACATCCATTGTTTATGGATATCACGAAAAGACTCTCAGAAGATAATGGAAAGATGTTTTCTGCTCCGGTGAATCCTGCCAAATTAGCATTCGACTATGCAGAAAAAGAATTGGAATTTTTTTTAACTTTTATTTTATTTTATTTTTTAAACATTATTTTATTTGGTCATTTTCATACATTATTAATTGGAAACAGAGATCATTTTCTCCCTGCCCCCCCTCCCCTAGCCCACCCGCAATTCCACTGGGTATCACATGTGTCCTTGCTCCGAACCCATTTCCTTGTTGGTATTTGCATTAGAGTGTTCATTTAGAGTCTCTCCTCAATCATACCTCCTCAACCCGGTGACCGAGAATGACAATTGTCTTTGTGCATTATCATCTATTGATGTACCCTCATGTGGCTTTGGAGTCCAAAGACTGAGGCGCAGAGTCTGTGGCACATGGGGCCTGGGACGCCAGTTGTTACGGGAGGTGCGGTTGTGGCCTGGTGTCGGCGTTCACGCGCAGCGGCAAGACGTCAACGTCGCTCATCTTCAAAGGTGATGGCGGCCTGGTGAATGTGGGTTTGCCAGCTGCTTCTGACAGAGGCAGCGAGTTCTAGTTGCTTTGGTGTAATGCAGCCCACTTCAAGTTGGACTTTAGCTGATCCTTGAATCTTCTCTTTGGTCGGCCTTATTTCCTGAGTCCAGCTGACAGTTCACCATAGAATACCTGTCTTGGTATTCGCTGTGGGTCCATGAGGATGACGTGTCCAGACCATCGTAGCTGGGCTTTGAGGACCAGGACTTCGATGCTGGTGGAGTTGGATCTATCGAGGACTTCCTGGTTGGTGATTCAGTCCTGCCATCGGATCCTCATGATTGACCGGAAGGAGCGTTGGTGGAATTGCTCCAGCTGTTTCATGTGCTTCTGGTACAGTGTCCATGTCTCACAACCGTACAGGAGCAAGCTGAGGACCACTGCGTTGTACACTTTGAGCTTCGTCGCAGTGCTTACACCGCTGTGTTGGAGGACTTTGCAGCACAGCCGCCTGAGTGCCTGGCTGGCCTTTTGGATCCTGGCATTAATCTTGTGGTCTAGGGACCTGTCGTTGGCGATGGTGCTGCCCAGGTACTGGAAAGTGTTGATGTTAGAAAGCTGCGTGCTGTCGTGTAATGCACGGCTGGTTCGTTGGCCTCCCTGGTGCGGGTTGGAACAGCACCTCTGTTTTGCTGAGGCTGATAGTCAGGCCAAACAGTTTTGTTGTGGTGGAGAACCTGTCCACAATGGTTTGAAGATGATTTTCTTGGTGGGCCATGAGAGCACAGTCATCTGCGAAGAGAGCTTCCAGGATGAGTCTCTCTGTTGTCTTTGTTTTTTCAGTCAGGCGGCGAAGGTCGAATAGTGAGCCATCCAGTCGGTATTTGATGTAGACGCCCAGGTCTAGATCCATCACAGCATGTCTAACTATGGCTGGATCAAAGGGCAGACAGTCTTTTAGCGCCCTTTGGTCATAGTTCCAAATTGCCCTCCAGAATGGTTGGATCAATTCACAACTCCACCAGCAATGGATTAGTGTCCCCACTTTGCCACATCCCCTCCAGCATTCATTACTTTCCTTTGCTCTCATGTTAGCCAATCTGCTAGGTGTGAGGTGGTACCTCAGAACTGTTTTGATTTGCATTTCTCTGATTATAAGTGATTTAGAACACTTTTTCATGTTTTTATTAATAGTTTTGATTTCTTTACCTGAAAATTGCCTATTCATGTCCCTTGCCCATTTTTTCAATTGGAGAATGGCTTGATATTTTGTACAACTGGTTTAGCTCTTTATAAATTTGAGTAATTAGACCTTTGTCATAGGTTTTTGTTATGAAGATTGTTTCCCAATTTGTTGCTTCCCTTCTAATTTTAGTTACATTGGTTTTGTTTATACAAAAGCTTTTTAATTTGATGTAGTCAAAATTATTGATTTTACATTTTGTGACTCTTTCTAAGTCTTGCTTGGTTTTAAAATCTTTCCCTTCCCAAAGGTCTGACATGTATACTAAACTGTGTTCACATAATTTACTTATAGTTTCCTTCTTTATGTTCAAGTCATTCACCCATTCTAAATTTATCTTGGTGTAGGGTGTGAGGTGTTGATCCAAACCTAATCTCTCCCACACTGTCTTCCAATTTTCCCAGCAGTTTGTATCAAATAGTGGATTTTTGTCCCAAAAGCTGGGGTCTTTGGGTTTGTCATAGACTGTCTTGCTGAGGTCATTTACCCCAAGTCTATTCCACCAATCCTCCTTTCTGTCTCTTAGCCAGTACCAAATTGTTTTGATGATCACTGCTTTGTAATATAGTTTGAGATCTGGGACTGTAAGGCCACCTTCCTTTGTATTTTTTTTTTCATTATTTCCCTGGCTATCCTTGATCCTTTGTTCTTCCAAATGAACTTTGTTATGGTTTTCTCTAATTCAGTAAAAAAGTTTTTTGGAAGTTCAATGGGTATGGCACTAAATAGATAGATAAGTTTGGGTAGGATGGTCATTTTTATTATGTTAGCTCGTCCCACTCATGAGCAATCAATGTTTTTCCAGTTGTTTAGATCTAGTTTTAATTGTGTGGAAAGTGTTTTGTAGTTGGGTTCATATAGTTCCTGTGTTTGTCTCTGCAGATAGATTCCTAAGTATTTTATATTGTCTCGGGTGACTTTAAATGGAATTTCTCTTTCTAATTCTTGCTGCTGAACTGGGTTGGAGATATATAGAAATGCTGATGACTTATGCGGGTTTATTTTGTATCCTGAAACTTTGCTAAAGTTGTTGATTATTTCCACTAGCTTTTTGGTTGATTCTCTATGATTCTTTAAGTATACCATCATATCTTTTGCAAAGAGTGACAGCTTGGTCTCCTCATTGCCAATTTTAATACCTTCAATTTCTTTTTCTTCTCTAATTGCTACTACTAGTGTTTCTAGTACAATATTAAATAATAAAGGTGATAATGGGCATCCTTGTTTTACTCCTGATCTTATTGGGAAGGCTTTGAGTTTATCCCCATTGCAGATGATGTTTGCTGATGGTTTTTGATATATACTGTTTATTATTTTTAGGTAAGGCCCTTCTATTCCTATACTTTCTAGTTTTTTCAATAGGAATGGGAATTTCAATAGGAAAATTTATCAAAGGCTTTTTCTGAATCTATTGAGATAATCATGTAATTTTTGTCAGTTTGCTTGTTAATATGGTCAATTATGTGGATGGTTTTCCTAATATTGAACCATCCTTGCATTCCTGGTATGAATCCTACCTGATCATAGTGGATAACCCTTGTGATGACCTGCTAGAGTCTTTTTGCTAGTATCCTATTTAAGATTTTTGCATCTATATTCATTAGGGAGATTGGCCTATAGTTTTCTTTCTCTGTTTTTAACCTGCCTGGCTTTGGGATCAGTACCATGTTTGTGTTGTAAAAGAATTTGGTAGAACCCCTTCTTGGCTTATTCTGTCAAATAGTTTGTATAATATTGGGATTAGTTGTTCTTTGAATGTTGATAGAATTCATTTGTGAATCCATCTGGACCTGGGGATTTTTTCTTAGGGAGTTCTTTGATGGCTTGTTCAATTTCTTTTTCTGATATTGGGTTGTTTAGGTAATTTATTTATTCTTCTTTTAGTCTAGGCAATTTATATTTTTGTAAGTATTCATCCATATCACCTAGATTGCCATATTTGTTGCCATATAATTGGGCATAGTAGTTTTTAATGATTGCCTTAATTTCCTCTTCATTAGAAGTGAGGTCTCCCTTTTCATCTTGGATACTGTCAATTTGGTTTTTTTCTTTCCTTTTTAAAATTAGACTGACTAGTACTTTTTCTATTTTATTTGTTTTTTCAAAGTACCAGCTTCTAGTCTTATTTATTAAATCAATAGTTCTTTGACTTTCTATTTTATTGATTTCTCCTTTGATTTTTAGGATCTCTAATTTAGTGTTCATCTGAGGATTTTTAATTTGTTCACTTTCTAGTGAATTGGAATTATTTAAGAAAACTATGAACTTGACTGTCAAATCAGAAAGTGGCTGGATCTCCTCCACAATTATTTTAAATCTGTCTGACAAACTTCAGGGCAACAAAATGAAGGAGAAGGAAGTGGAACAAGTGCTCCCGATGTTTGTTCAGGACAAGTGGCTTTCTGAAAAACACGGAGACTACGCTGCGTCATGGAATGGGATCAGTAGATATGTGAGATGTATCAGAATGACTTGCCATTCAGGGCCAGTCTTGTGAAAATTGTGGAATTAAAATGCACTTACTTTGTGTTGCAAAATATTTCGAATCTCAGCCTGAACCACATTGTCCTCCTTGTAATGAAGCTTGGCCTAATGAGACATGAGATTTAATTCAACCAGATTCCCATTTGCCATCCAGTACACCAAGAACAACTAGAAGAGTCTCATGTTCAGAAACCAAGTGATGTTAGATGATAGGTATTGGAACAAGATCTTCTGCACTGGAGTTAGATACTCAGATATGTGCAAAAGGATAAAATGTACCAAATGTTCCTGTTTTGAACCAATTAGTCCATTTTTAATAGTTTTATATTAAATTAGCCCTGCTTATTTATATTGACTTGCTAATAAATAATCCAAGTAAAATTAAAGGATGGGTCCTGGATTCAAATGTGATATCAGACACTTCCTAGCTATTTAATCCTAGGCAAGTCTCTTAACTTCAGTTGCCTAACCCTTGCCACTCTTCTGCCTTAGAACTAATACATTGCTTCTAAGACAGAAAGTAAAAGTAGATATTCTCATTCTAGATAAAAGGACCATAGATCTGATCATGGAAGGGACCTCATCAGCAATCTCATCCAGCTGTTTCATTTTTCAAATGAGGAAACTGAGGCACAGGGAAGGAAGTACTTTACATGCTCACTATCCCACAGATAGGTTCAGGGGTGGGATTAAAACCCAGATCTTTGGACACTAGAGCCAGAACTCTTTCATGCTACTTTCCCAAGAGTAACATTTCTTTGGCATTTTAGGATTGACAACTCTGTGAGATATGTAGTATATCACTGGAACCATTGTACAGATGATGAATGAAATCTAAGAGAAGAGAAATGACTTGCCCAGGATTACACAGCTAATGAATACTAAAGACAAGGCTCAGACTCAGGCCATCTGTCTTCAAATCAAGAACTATCTCCCTAAGGAATAGTAGAATTTGCTAATGACAAATCTATCTGGAGAATCACCAGCCCATGGACTTTTGAACAAGGAAAACAAGGAAAAAAATATTTTGATATTTTTTCTCCTCTGCTTCTCCCCTCTCAAAATCAAAGATGTCTCAGACTCTCCATACCTGGTTTTTCTCTTATCGTGAATCCCAAGATGGAATAGTCTTTTCCCCTAAAGGTTCAACATTTCTACCCCCTAACTAGCTAACAAGCTAGCCAGAATAATGTCTAAGTTAGAAGTTTCCCTTTTTTCTTTCTATACCTTCTAATAATAATTTCAGAAAAGATTAAAAGAACCTTCTTAATCAGGTGTACCTGTGTATTCAAGAATCTGAAGGGCTGTCATGTAGAAGAAGGATTAACTATGTTCCATCTGGCTCCAGAAGGCAGAACTAGAAGCAAGGGGTGGGAGCTAATTTAGTTTTGATGTCAGGGAAAAAAAAAAACTCTCTAATAATGAGAACTGTCAAAGTGGAAGGGGCTATTTTGAGAGTTACTGAGTTCCCCCTCACTTGAGGTCAATCAAGCAAAGAAAAGCTGGATGGTTACTGGTCAAAACAAGTAGATAGTAGCAAGGGATTTTTTTTTCTAGTTAAACCTTGGACTGGATGGATTCTAAGGTCCCTTCCAACTCTAAGACTGTGACCTGTGACCCAATGATCAGACACACAATCCATTTTTCAAGTCTGGAAGACTGTGATTACTCCATATCAACCCTTATCCTTTGAAGAGACACAAGACATTTCCATTATTCCATTTCCATAATTCAGGTAACCTGCTAGTTAACCTGTCTAGAACCTTCACCCCTGACTATCCCCTCTTCTCAACTCCATTATTGGTGTGGAAGATTTGGCTATCTTCCTACTCACCAAGGCTCACAACCTCAGAGTCACCCTTGATTTTTCAGTCTCTTTCACTCCCCATATCCAATCTATTACCAAAGCCTGCCCAGTCTACCTTTGAAACATCCCTCCCATTCATCCCTTTTCTCTTTTGATACGGAAACTACCCTGATGAAGGCCCTAGACTATAGCAATAGTCTGGTTGACCTGGAGCTGGTTGACCTTCCTTCCTCAAGTCTTTTCCCATTCTAGTCCTTCCTCCATTCACCTATAAAATTGATTTCCCTAAAATTCAGATCTGATCATATCATTCCCCTATTCAACTGCAATAGTTCCCCCATGCTTCTTTATGTGATTTAGTTTATTTCATTTTACTTCTCTCTTCCCATTTCTCTTAATGCAACCCTCTTTTTCACCCCAGATTTGTTTTTTGCATACCATCCTAAATAGCTTACTATCCCACCCTCTTTCTATGTATACTTCTAATTACTATGATAATGTTAAAAAATTTTAAGAGTTAAAGATATCATCTTTCCATATAAGAATATAAACAATTTTATCTTATTGAAGCCTTTACATTTTTTCTCTTTCTTATTTACCTTTTTATGTTTCTCTTAAATTTTGTATTTGGATATCAAATTTTCTTTTTAAGTCTGGTCTTCAAGAATGCTTGGAAATTTTCTATTTTTTAAAATGAATCATATTTTCCCCTAAAAGAATAAAATTAGTTTGGATGGGTAGGTGATTCTTGGTTGTAAACCCAGTTCCCTTGCCTTCCAGAATATCATTCCAAGCCTTCTTGTCCTTCAATGTGTAATCCTGACTGGGTCTCCGTGATATTTGAATTGTTTCTTTCTAGCTGCTCACAGTATTTTCTTCTTTGCCTGGGAGCTCTTAAACTTGGACATAGCATTTCTTGGAGTTGTCATTTGAGGTTTTATTGTAGGAGATAAACTGTGAGTTCTTTCAATTTCTATTTTACCCTCTTGTTCAAGAATATCAGGGCAGTTTTCTTGGATAATTTCTTATAATATGATGTCTAAGCTTTTTTTTTTATCATGACTTTCTGGTAATGCAATATTTCTTAAATTGTCTCCCTTGAATCTATTTTTCAGGTCAGCTATTTTTTTCAATTAGATATTTCATATTTTCTTCTATTTTTTCATTCTTTTGATTTTATTTTATTGTTTCTTGATGCCTGATGAAGCCATTAGTTTCTCTTTGTTCAATTCTAATTTTTAAAGAATGAATTTCTTCCATAATATTTTGGTCTTCCTTTTCCATTTGGTCCATTCTACTTTTCATAGAAATCTTTTCTTCATTGGATTTTTGTGCCTCTTTTTTCAGTTGATCAATTTTGCTTTTTAAGCTATTATTCTCTCTTTGCCTTATTTTAATTTCTTTTTTTATCCTATTTTTCATCCAGTTCTCTTATTTGATTTTTTTCATTTCTTTTTTGAGTTCTTCCTGTGCCTGAGACGAGTTCCTATTTTTCTTTGAAGTTTTACATGTAGAAGCTTGAATCTCACCATCCCCAATTGACTCTGTGCTTTTCTCTTTGTCTCCATATAAATTTTCTAGGGTTAGGTGTTTTTTTAGCTGTTTGCTCATTTTCCCAGCCTTTTTTTTCCTGTAGACTGGAAATTCTGAAAGCTAACAATTCTGTCTCCTCTGCTAATGATTTACAGGACTCACACTCAGGGCTATTTTGCTCTGGGGCTAAAAGCTTCATCACAGTGTAGGGTTGAAAGGGCCAAGAGCTATGGACTTCCAAACCTCGCTGTGGACTGATGCCAGGGCCTGGGACTTCAAGGGGTGCATCTTGGGTGTGGGGTGCTCTGTTGTTGGTATAAGTAGGATCCCCAGGATCCCAAAGTTGGCTTATGCCTAGGCTTGAAACCTGGAGCAGTAGATGGGGAGATTGTTGGCGAGCACTCCTCTGTGTGTAGTTTTGCTTCCAGTTCCCCCTTATCCTATGAAAATCAATTCTCTCTGCCTATAATTCAAGTTGTGTTCAGCTAGAGAGCTCTCTCACTCCATCTTGCTGTTAGTTTTTGACTCTGTCATTTTGAGGTGCTTTTAAAAGATTGATTCAAAAGAACTGTCAGAGTACTTTCAATTTTTGCTGCTACTATGCTGCCATCTTGGTTCTGCCTTACTCCCCTATTTTGTTTTGTTGTTGTTGTTCAGGCATTCCAATCCTGTCTGATTCTCTGTGTCCCCATTTGGAATTTTCTTGGTAGAGATACTAAAGCGGTTTGCTCATATAACAGCTGAGGAAAACAAGGCAAAAAGGATTAAGTGATTTGCCCAGGATCACCCAGATAGTAAATGTCTGAGCCTTGGATTTGAACTCATGAAGATGAGTCTTCCTGACTCCAGTCCTTATGGTGCCAGCTGGCAACCCTAGCATCTTCTCTAGGATCAAATATAAATTCCCCCTTTAGGTATTCAAACCCTTTAAAATCTGCCTCTCTCCTACCTGTATTGTCTCCTTTTACTTCACCCACCCTTACTCTGATCCAGTGACTATTACTGACCTTCTTTGCTTTTCCTAGCACAAGATAATCCATCTCCCAAATATGTGCCTTTTTGCTGGCTGTTCCCATACCTAGAATCCTCTCCCTCCTTTTCTCCATCTCCAGACTTCCTTTATATTTCAGCTAAAGTCCCACCTTCTTCAAGAAGACTTTCCTGGTTCTTCTTAATCTTAATTCTTTCCCTCTAAACTTTTATTCAATTCATTCTTTCTCTATCTCCTTTGTATGTCATCTCCCCTCATTAAACTAGTAGCTCTTTAAGAGAAGGAATTACATTTTTTACCTGTCTTTATATGATCAGCACTTTGCACAGTGCCTAGCACATAGTAGGTGCTTAATAAATACTTGATTTTAAATGACAAGGTAGGAAGCCTTTAAAATAACTTGTAGCCTAATGGATGGTGAATAATAATAATAATAATACCTGTGAATCAAGTACCTTATGATGAATAAATTCAGGAAATGGATGTTTTTTCCAGCCTTGCTGGCCAGCTCTCCATATGAAATCAATTGAGCATTTATTAAATGCCTACTTAATGTCAAAAGCTCTGTGCTAGTTTCTGAAAACACAAATACAACAAATGCAACAATCTCTTTTAACAGGGAGCTTCTGTTCTTAGGGGGAGGACAGATAGTAAGGACACATATGATTATATTCAAAATACATATAAAGAGAATAAACACAATATAGCCAACTCTACTTTGTCTTGGGAAGGAAGCCTCCAGCACCCAGGGGGGATCAGGAAAAGCTTCATGGAGAACTTTTCACACTTGGACTTTGTCTTGAAGAAATAAGGTAAATTCCAAGAGGCAAAGGTGAGGAAGGTATGCATTCTAATAAGCATGGTGTTGGGATGGGACCAGTACTGTTATAAGAAAATTAGCAGGATCAAGAGATCCTGCAAGGCAGAAGAACAAGGTTCCAGAACTCTGGAGAAGTGACAGGACAGTTTCTTCTTCTGGGAGAGACAGTTAAGCATCAGGGAGTTGAGTTTCAGTCTAGTGGGGTGGACTTCTGGGGTGGACCTAGAGAGCTAGATATTCTCTCTTGTAAACCTCAAATTTTCTTAGACTTATAAATGTTGGAAATTTCACCATTGGGAAATTTCATACTTGGAAAATTTCTTAGTGATAGTCTATTGGAATGTGAACCCAACTGACAAGGGAGGTTCTTCCTCCTCCCTTCTTAAGATTACTTTAGGACAGAAACCTTTTGCTGAACAATGGAAAGGGCTTTGACCTATGCTTAAGCATAGAACAGGAATTTCTTTGAGTCATGATTGATTTTAGAATTGATACAATAGAGATACTTGGAATGACAGAACCAGGTCTTGGAAATTACAATCTCCACCCTACTCAGTCCTAACAGGATTTAGGAAGGGCTGCAGCATAGATCAAAATTTAATTATTCCAATCTCTACCCTACTCAGGGTAACAGGATTTAGGAAGGGCTGTAGCAAAGGATCAAGATTTAATTATTTGAGAATATGACCTTCAACAGACATGTGCAAAGCCACAGACCTCTGGGCGGTCCTGGGTTAATCTAGAGCCACCATTGGCACAGGGAAGACATGGACAGTGATTGGTAGATGTAAGAACTGAGGGGAGGGAACTTGAAGGGTTTGCTTAAAGAGAGAGGGGTCTGAGGACTGAAGGTGGTTGGTTTGGGAGAGTTTTGGCTCTGAGAGGTTGTGCTGGCTCTGAAGGAAGCTGCTCTGAAGGAAGCTGGAGGTGGAGGCCCTTGAGACTGTTTCTCCATTTTGGTCACGTGAGTAATAGGGACTGATCTCCTTTCTTTGCCTCAGCTATCTAAGGGCTTGGGCCTTTTGGCCCAGCCTAACAGAAGGGGTATTTAAGCCCTATTCCCTTCTCTCCCCTTTCTTTCTCCCTCTCTCTCTCTATCTCTAATACCTTTCTTCATCCTGTTTGTAATCAAACTCCATAAAAGGTTGACTGCTGACTTGAGTTTTCATTTAGGAATTACATAGCTGAATTCCTTGGCGACCTTAAATTAATATATATCAGTCTTTTAAAGTGATTTACTTGTCACACTCTCCTGTGGCTTTCCTTGTGCTCCAGGCTGTTCCTGTGAATCCTGTTGATGCTGAGAGTGATTTCCAACAGACCTGTTCAAGACTCCAGAGGACAACTGTCAGTGAGACCTTTCCTTTGAACCCTGTTCCTGCTACCTCCAATTCCTTCCCACTTTATATACTAACTAAGGGGATTTAATTTAACTAGTTGTAGGAAGTAGATTTGTAGGTAGTGAAGTATTAAATGGTGTAGATTAACCACTTGATTTTGGTTTTAGATAAATCATCCCAATTCCCTTCCCTTCCTTCCCTTATCTTAAAAGAAACTATTATTTTAGTTTTATATGTATATATAATTTCAGTATAGTTATTTCAGTACAAAGAGGCAGAGATGGGAAAAAGAGCATTATGGGTATGCAGTGAAGTTAGAAAGATTTTGGTTTTTGCCGATAATTGAATCTGACCTTTTGTGACCTCATTTGGGGTTTTCTTGTCTGGCAACTAACACTGGCCTGTACCCTTTTGGGGGGGGGGATTTTAAAGCGAAGTCTCTTACTTCTGAACCTCTGGACAATATCTCTCTGACATAATGGGTGGAGCCTTCCCTACCATGTTGGGAGATGCTGCACTGGTACTATGTGGTCATTCTAAGGATCACGTGACAACTCCTGGCTTCCAAAAGACCAGGCTCTTATCCGGACTGAGGTCAGAATCCTCCAAATCAGAGAAGCTAAGGAAAGGGAAGTCACAAGAACCAGAAATCGGAGTCCAGCTCTTGCCTCAGAATTGTGGACAAAGGAGGTGGCTAAGAGATCACTGGCACACTTGTGGTTTGGCTGTGCAGCCAGTGTGCCCAAGGTCTGGCTCAGAACTGGTGCCAGCTTGGCAAAGAGGCTGCTAAGGGAACAGCCAGCCACATATGACTGGTGCCTTTTATTTCTCTGGTCCACTTTTTGTTATTTAATAAATAATTATAAATTAAGACACAGTCGTCAGAGAATTTTATCATAACACTTGGCAAAGATACTAGAATGATTTGTTGTTTCCTTCTATAGGGAGCCACAGGAGTTGATAGAGTAGGGGAGTCAATTGGTCAGCTCTAGGGTTAAAGAAAATCATGTTGGCAGCCTCCTAGAAGGCTGAAAGTGGGGAGAGAGTTTAGATAGGCAGAGCAATAAGGAAATCTTTGCAATAATGCAAGAGAAAGGTGATAAGGACCAGAAAGAGAGTAGTGGTCACGTGAGTAGAGAGAAGGGCGTGAGGGAGAAGTTGGGGAGGTCAAAACAGCAAATTTTGGCAACTGACTGGATGGGGCTTCACTAGTTGTATGACCTATTTCTAGTTCTAAAACTCCAAGCAAATGAATACTGCCTGCTTCAACTTCTCTTCCGACTCCATTTACCATCCTTTTGACTATCTACACTAAAACTCTCTTCCCTGGCCTTTATGCATTCTTTCCTGCTATTTGAATTTGTTCCTTGAGGACCAGGTGTATGTGTTTAAATTGTTCTGGTCTTCCTAACCACCCTCCTACCCCACCCTGCTCAGTATAAGAAGCTTTCTAGGTAGTCAGTAAAAAGGGTGTTAGTGGGAAGTGAGATTACAAGGGGGAACCTGAAAGTTATGTACAAACCATCCCAAAGATCAAAGGAACATTTAAAGAACAACTAATCCCAATACTCTACAAACTATTTGACAAAATCAGCAAAGGAGTCCCAACAAATTCTTTTTATGATACAAATACGGTACTGATACCCAAGTCAGAGAGAGCAAAAACAGAAAGAAAACTACAGACCAATCTCCTTAATGAACATAGATGCAAAAATCTTAAATAAAATACTAGCAAAGAGATTAGCAAGTTATCATAAGAATTATTCACTATGACAAGGTGAAATTTATACCAGGAACCCAAGGATGGTTTAATATTGGGAAAAACATCTGCACAATTGACCATATCAACAATCAAACTAACATAAATCACATGATTATCTCAATAGATGCAGAAGAAGCCTTTGACAAAATATAACACCCATTCCTATTGAAAACACTAGAAAGTATAAGAATAAAAGGACTTGTCCTCAAAATAATAAGTAGTATTTGCTTAAAACCATCAGCAAGTATCTCTGCAATAGGAATAAGTTAGAAGCCTTCCCAATAAGATCAGAAGAGAAGCAGGGATACCCATTATCACTGCTATTATTTAATATCATGCTGGAAATGCTAGCCGTAGCAACTAGAGAAGAAAAAGAAATTGAAGGGATTAAATTAGACAATGAGGAAGCTAAACTATCACTCTTTGTGGATGATATGATGGTATACTTAAAGAATCCTAGAAAATCAACTAAAAAGTTAATGGAAATAATTAATAACTTTAGCAAAGTTGCAGGACACAAAATAAACCCATATAAATCATCAGCATTTTTATATATTTCCAACAAAACTCAGTAGCAAGAGTTAGAAAGAGAAACTCCATTTAGAATCACTATAGACAATACAGTCGTCCCTCACTATATCACGGTTCACTTATCTTGGCTTCACTGTATTGTGAGTTTAAAAAAAAATCTAATTCTATATTGTGGAGTTTTCACAATGTAATGTATAATTGTATTAACCATCCTGTGCCAAATCAGTATAAACCATTTGGGCCATGATTGTCAAAGTTCTGGTCACATGATATGTCAATTTCAGACAAAATCCAGACCTCCACAGCTCTAGACCAGCAGAATGTCAAAAACATGATGAGTTTCCTGATAACTCTGAGATTTGGATCTGTTCATGAACTAACCCAGAACTACTCCAATTAGGAATTGATCTAGTTCTAAAAAAAACCAACAAACTAACAAGAAGTATATAGTCAAAACTATTGAACTATTGGCGACCATTATCTGTAATGGAGATAAGTTACAAGCCCTCCCTATTCATTTTTCTTTTCTAAAAACAAACTATAAAAATGAGATCTCAAGCACCCACTTTCTACCCTGACTTGCAGCAGACTTCCATCTCCATGGAGTCCATGCTACCTAGTGTTTCTAATTCTAATCCATAGTTTTAGGGGTGCCATTCTCCACCTCTTGCCCACTCCATTCTCTTCCTCACACTCTTTTCCTTCACCATTCCATTCCCTGTCCCCACCCCTCCACTGCCATCTACCTTGGAATTCCTGCCAATCTCAGTCTTTCTCGATGAGTACCCAAAGAATCATTATCTACCCCCTTTTCATAATTTCATAAATTAATGAGCAATTCAACTTCTCTTTCTTTTGTATTTAGATTCTGACTCTAAACACAATAAGTAGCACAGAGTAAGAACTTAAAGCTACTCTTTCATTAATTCATTAGGGCTAAGGGGATCTGGGGAGCCAATTGGGAGTGAGGGTGAGGAGGTTCAAATGGAAATGAATAAGCCAAGAGGCTCTCTTCTCTCTCTGTACTATCTTGAGTTTTCCCATCTATTCCCATGAATTCAATTACTCTCTACTCAGGGGACTCCCAAATCTACTGCAGGTTGGACAGTAACACTAGCAAGTTCCCCTATTATCTCAAACTTGACATATTCCAAACAACTTAATCCTCCTCCAAACTTCCCTGTTTCGGTTGAGGACACTACCATCCTTCCAGTTAAACAGGTTTACCAACCCAGAGTTTGAACTCTGATTTTTGCTTTGACTCCCTCTCTCAAAGCCTGGCTAGTGACATCCCCTCTTTGGGTTCTAATGTATCTTGAGAGGTTTTAGGGTAGTATCTCTTCTCTACTCAGACACTTACTAGCTATGTGATCCTGGACAAGTCATTTAACCTCTATTTGCTTCATCTCTACAATGGGGACATATTGGAGAAGGAAATGGCAAACTACTTTAGCTCCTTTGCCAAGAAAACCAAAGGTCCCCTGGGTCACATAGAATCAAATACTGTCTGAACAATAACTCTTCTCTACTGTCATCCACTCAAGGCTGGCAGTACTTCTCCTATTGTTAGGTATCACTGACTAGCCATTCCACATAAATGCTTGACATCAATTTCCTTTTACAAAGGAATATTTATTTCAAGAATGTAGCAAGAACAAATGTACAAACATTCATTCCCTCAATAGCTCCAGGCATACTCCACCCCCTGATGTTAATGTTCTCTTGTACTGTGGCCCATTTAGGATTTTCTTGGCAAAGATACTGCAGTGGTTTGCCATTCCCTCTCCAGTTCATTTGACAGATGAGAAAACTGAGGCAAACAGTGTTACACAGCTATTATGTGTTTGAGGTCAGATTTGAATCCAGGGTGTCCTGACACAGGTTGACACAAGGGCCACTGTGCCACCTCTCTGATTTTGATGAATTCTGATTTCAGCTTTCCCTGGACTAGAGTTCTGAAGATGACTTCCAAAAGTTACATTGGGACATTAATGTTAACTGCAAACCAGAACTCTGGTACACCTGGATGCCAAGGTGCCTTCTGGACCTTTCAGACTCACAAGGTTGGACCATCTAGTCCCATCACTGATCAACATGGGCAAAGGACACACCAGATTTCCCCCAAAACCATTTAGGCAAAGAGGGAAAAGCTTTTTGGGAATGCTTCCTCAGCCAATCAAAAAATCTCTCCTTTGACACATTGTTCACAAACTGGAACCAGTTATAGGATGTCCATGTATGCTACAAAATCCAAAGCACGTCTATTCTGTAACATTGTGGATCTCTCAGTATCACAATCCCTTCCTCTTCTGAATGGAGAGTATCAGTTAAGCAAGCTGAGAAATCTATATTTGGATTAGACTTTGGTTACAAAAGGATCATAGATTTTGAGCTAGAAGAAATCTGATTGGTGATCAGGTCCAATCTCTCATGTTCCAGATGAGCCCAGGAAGCTTAAATTACTTGCCCAAAGGCACATAGCTAGGAATATCTGAGGTGAGATTTGTTATCATTGGATTTACTCCCTTATATGCAATCAATTACTAAATGTTATCACTTCCTCCTCCAACATCTTTTGTTGGAGGTTGTTGCATGCTTACCCTTTCTTAATACTCTTTGCCACTAGTTAGAAATATCTCATGTTATCCTTATCACATCCCTGGAAGGTAGGTGCTATTGTTATCCTTATTTTGTGGGTTATTCTTCATCTGGAACAAGACCAGTGACATCATGGGGTGATGTTTGTACTCCCAAAGTAAACTGGATGTAAGTGAGGCAGAGCTGCACAAAATCATCAGCCTCACTCTCTCTTCCAGAATCATTTTAAGTGCAGTGGCAAGACAAAAGTCAGGATGACTGTCAGTGATGGCCCAGGGTACAGGGGAAGATCTTGGCATCTTAGATCTCCCTTAATTGTTATTATTCAGCTGGGTCTGATGCTTCATGACCATTTCCTTTGGGGTTTTCTTGACAAAGATACTAGAGTGACTTGCCATTTTCTTTTCAAGCTCATTTTATAGATGAGGGAACAGAGGCAAACAAAGTTAAGAAACTTGTCCTGGGTCACATAGCTAGTAATTGTCTGAGGACAAATTCAAACTCAAGTCATCTTGACTCAAAGTCCCATGCTCTAGTCACTGGACCACTTGACTGATTCTGACAAGTCCTTATTTCATCTACCACTGGGAGCTTATAATCGTCTCCTAGTTGGCCTCTCTGATTCAATTCTCTCTTGTGTCTTATTCCTTCTCCATGCAGTTTTCAAAATAGTATTCTTAAAGCAAAGCCCTGACCACAAAACCCACCTGTGCCAGATTCTTCTGTGATTCCTTTTACTTCTCAGATAAAAATACAACATTCTCAGTCTGGCTTTTAGAGCCCTCCATTACCTTTGTGGCCTTATTTTCTATTACGCTGTCGTGCATAGTCTCTGTTCCACTTCTCTTTGTTCCCCCAAATGGGCAGTCCATCTGCTACCCAAAGAGGTGTTCCTCCATGCTGGTAGCACATTCCTTTCTTACCCAAGTCTTCTAGAAATTTGAGTTTCACTCAAGGTTTAACTCAAGGACCACACCCAATGGGAAACCTCCACTGGGGGGGCGGAGTCAAGATGGAGGCTTAGAAGCAGCAAAAGTTCAGACCTCTGAAAACCCTTCTGTACCAATCACAAACTGAATGCTCCTAGGGGACTGAAATGCAAACTTAACAACAGGACAGAGGCGGGGACCCTCCTTCTAGACTCAAATCAAAAGGTACGCCTCCCAAAAGCCGGAATCCAAAAACACTCGGGTCTAAGGGGAAGGCAGAAGGAAGGTCCCAGGACCCCTCCCCCCAACCCAGAGCCCTGAGCCCCCAGCGGCAGCAGGAACCTCTCGGTGGGCAAAGGTGCTGGTCTAGAGGGTGTACCTTGAGAGCAACCTGGGCCAGGCTCAGAGCGTCCAACACAGGCGGCAGGGAGGCAGCCAGGGAGAGACCAAGGAGCCTGCAGCCCCGTGGCTGGGTCCTTCCATCTGGCTCCAGCCTCACTGGAAGTTTTTGCCTCGGGGCACATCCAGACCAACCCAGTTGAACCTAATCCCATCAGGAGTCCTCTGAGCTCAGTGAGGCCAGGACCCCCCCACCCCCAGAGTGCAGGGCCTCCCGCAAGGACAGAAACTTCTGGGCTGGCAAAGGCACTGGTGTACCTAGCGGACAGTGCTGTGCCAGGCTTAGAGCGTGGAATGCAGGCAATGGAGAAGCAGCTGGAGAGAACCAGAGAGAGTCTGGGCAGCTCCAGCCTTCCAGAAGTCTTTGGCCTCAGAGCACATAAAGTCCAACCCAGTTGAACTTAATCCAATCAAAAGCCTCCAGAGGACAGGGAAGCCAACATTCCTCCCCGAGACTGTACCAAGAGATTTGACAAAGCTCCAAGAAGAGGGGAGACTGACAGCCCCAAAACAAAAAAAAAATGAGAGGAACAAGATCACAGACAAATACAGGGAGCAAAGAAGGGGTAAACACAAGCAAACAACAGAAAAAAAAAGAAAGAAATTACAATAGACAGCTTCTGTACAGGTAATGAGCAAAGAGCGAACGAAACGGGGGGGAGGGATCAGCAAAGGAAAAATCAGAAATCCCAGTGAATTGGATACAGGCTTTGGAAGAACTCAAAATGCAATTCAAAACACAATTAAGAGAGGCTGAAGACAATTGGGAAAAGAACTTAAAAACTAAGATAAATCATCTGGAAACAGAAAATAGTGTCTTGAAAGCCAAAATCAACCAGCTGGAAAATGAGGCAAAGGAGATGAAAGATGAGGTGAAGAAGATGAAAGATGAGAAAAAGGAGATGAAAGATGAGGTAAGAATAATAGACCAGAATGAAAAGGGTGACCAAAAAGCCAGGGATGAAATCCAGTCTTTAAGAACCAGAATACAACAACTAGAATCAAGTGACCTCACAAGGCAGCAGGACACTATAAAACAAAACCAAAAGAATGAAAAAATTGAGGAAAATATGAAGCATCTCATTCACAAAACAGAGGATTTAGAAAATTGTTCAAGGAGAGATAATTTAAGAATCATTGGTCTACCAGAAGACCATGACAAAAGAAACCTTCACTGGTTGTACCTACATGTATTCTCTCTTTCGTTAAGTTACCTTGCATTTTTGTTGTTGTTGAATCATTTTTTAGTTGTTTCTGACTCTTCATGACCCCATTTAGGGTTTTCTTGGCAAAAATACTGGAGTGGTTTGCCATTTCCCTCCCTAGTTCATTTTATAGATGAGGGAACTGAAGCAATAAGGGTTAAATTACTTTCCCAGTCACACATTGTTTATGTGTGCCCTATGCCTCTTATACGCTTCTTGGGCAGAGTCTTTTGTTTTTCATTTTGTCTTTAGTGGCTAGTTTTAGACTTAGAATTAAGAAGTCCTAAGTTCAAATCTTCACATCAGATAAGTGTTATATGACCCTGGGCTCTCACTGCCTCAGTTTCCTCTTTTGTAAAATAGGAATAAAAATAGCAACTACTTCATAGCTTTATCATAAGAATCAAGTGAGATAATGTTTAAGTTCTTTATAAACTGTAACAAACTATGTAAATAATAGGCATTATTAAAGACTGATCTATTGCATAGATCTTGGCTTGGAATCAGGAAGACTTCAATTCAAATATGGTCTCAGACACATCACTTTGTGATTCTGGGCAAGTCATTTAACTTCTCTGTGACTCAATTTCCCACATAAATAAAATGGGGATAATAACATCTACCTCCTAGGATTATTGTGAGGATCAAATGATATACCATATGTAGGACCCAGTAAAGAGAGCATCAGGCCTGGAGTCAGGAGGCCCTGGTTCAAATCCAGCCTGAGACATTTTCCAGCTATGTGACACTGGGCAAGTCACTTAACCCAATTGCCTGTCCTTACTGCTCTACTGTCTTGGAACCAATACTTAGTATTACTTCTAAGGCAGAAGGCAAGAGCTTAAAATAAAGAGGTACCATATATAAAGAACTTTGCCAAAATACATACTAGTTATTATTAATATTACTACATCCCTATCTCAGTGTCTTGAACATAACAGGCAGTTAGTAAGTGCTTGTTTAATTTAATTGGATCAAATTAAACAGTTGGATTTCTTCTTGTGACTTGCATGCTTGTCTTGTCTGCTAAATAAATCCAGCCTCTTACCTATGGGGAGAGGGATTCAAGAGTTTGAGGGAGTTGAACAAGTTATCTGGAGATCTAAAGCAACATGAAATGAGTTGAGCAGATGTCTCATTAGACAATGTTATTTCATTTTTGTGAGCTTATGTTCCCTACTTGCTTTAATGATTTTATTATTATCCTGCAAAAAAAAAAAAAGCAGAATCCACAAAGGAAAACTGCTATTCTTAACCTGATCTCAACCAATAAGGAGGAAACAGTTGATGAAATAGATATAACAGAAAATTTGGGGGCAAGTGCAGACAAACTCTGTTACAGAGTTTGGAATATAAGAAGGAGAAGAAAGCCAGGTATTGTCTGACATGTACCTTAGATTTGAGGAGTTATATTTCAAAAGACAGAGAAAAGAGAATTAGGAGCCAGGGACTTAAAATTTTGCAGAGGAAGTTGGCTGAAAAAGAATTTAGCAAGAATTAAATTCTAAAAAGAGATGTAGAAATTATTTCAGTGAAGAGGAAAAAAGCAAGGCTGACAAAGGATCAAGAGACTTATTGAAAAAGATAGAAGCCAGAGTAAATACCAAAGGAAATAAAGCTGCATACAAAAGCAGAATATGGTTGCATGACAATGATGCCAGAGACACTAAGCCCAAGATAACCTGAGGCTTAAAATGAATTCTAATCACATTCATATAGTTTCTATTTGTCTTAATAGGTAGACTTCCGAGTATTTTATCTATCTACAGTTATTTTAAGTCAAATTTCTTTTTCTATCTCTCCCTTCTGGGTTTTGTTGGCAATATACAAAAATGTTGATGATTTATGTGGATTTATTTTATTTATATCTACATAAATACTTATATTTACATATCCTTTGCTAAAAGTTTTTATTTCTACAAGTCTTTTGTTGACTCTATGTGTACCATCTAAATATAACCTCATATAATTTGCAAAAAGTTGATAGTTTTGTTTCCTCCTTGCTTGTTCTTATCCCTTCAATTTCTTTTTCTTCTCTTATTGCTATAGTTAGCATTTCTACCACAATATTGAAAATGGGGTGATAAGGTACATCCTTGCTTTGCCCCTAATCTCACTAGAAAAGCTTCTAGTTGTCTCCATTACAAATAACATTTGTTCTTAGTCATAGATAAATACTATTTGTCACTTATGGATAACTAAGTAGCATAGTGGATAGAATGATGGGCCCAGAGCCAGGAAGACTTGAGTTCAAATGTGACTTCAGATACTTACTATCTGTGTAACTCTGGACCAGTCACTTAACCCTGTTTGTCTCAGATCCTCATCTGTCAAATGAGCAGGAGAAAGTTATGGCAAATCACTCCAGTATCTTTGCCAAGAAAATCCATAGCAGGGTCATTAAGAGTAGAGTATAACTTGAACAACAATGCCACTTATAATTTTAAGAAAAGCTCCATTCCTTTTCTTTCTAATATTTTAATAGGAACAGATAATGATTTTTGTCAAAAGCTTTTTTTTGCATCTACTGAAAATATGATCTTTGTTGTTTTTGTCATTGATATATAGTCAATTACACTTACAGTTTTCCTACCATTGGACCATTCCTCCATTCCTAGTATAAATTCAATTTGGTCATAGTGTATGGTCTTTGTGATAGATTAAAGTAATCTCCTTGCTAATATTTAATTTAGCATTTTTGTATCATTATTAATTAGAGATATTAGTCTATAGTTTTCTTCCTCTGTTTTTGTTTGAGTAACAAAACCTTATTTGTATCATAGAAGGAATTTTGTAGGACTTTGCCTATTTTTTCAATAGTTTTTATATAGCATTGGAATTAGTTGCTCTTTAAATATTTAGTAGGATTCACTTATAAATCCATCTGGTGCTGTATTCCCTCCTCCCCCCCCCACCCCCCCAGTTCATTAAGGGCTTTAGGGCATGTGCAATTTCTTTCTCTGGGATGGGGTTATTTAAGTGTTCTATTTCCTCTTCTGATAAATTAGAAAATTTATATTTTTGCAAACATTCATCCATTCCATTTAAAGTGTCAGTTTTATTAGCATATAATTGAGCTGAATAGCTCCGAATAATTGCTTTAATTTCTTCTTCATTGGCTGTGTATTCACCTTTTTTATTTTTGATATTGGTAATTTGGTTTTCTTCTTTCTTTTATTTAAAATAAAATTAACCAATAACTTATCTTTTATCTTTGATCCCCCTCCCCCATTAAACCAGCTCCTAGTTTTATTTATTAGATCAATGGCATTTTTATTTTCAATTTTATTACTCACCCCTTTGATTTTCAAAGTATCTATTTTGGTATTTGATTGGAGATTTTTAATATGTTCTTTTTCTTTTTTTGCCTGCCCAATTTCTTAATTTGCTTTTCCACACTTTTACTGATATAAGCATTTAGAGACATTAATTTCCCCCTTAGTATTGCTTTGGCTGCATTCCACACATTTTTGCATGTTGTGCATGTTGTTATTTTTATGAGATTGTTGTTTAAATGATTTGTTATTTGATCTATTCATTCTTCCAAATTCACTAGTAATATATACTTCAAAGACTTTTATTTAATTAGATGATTTAGAATATTTTTCCATGGTTACAAAACTCATTTCTTTCCCTCCCTTCCCCTCCCCTCACCCCCTTCCTGTATCTTATGTATAATTCCGCTGGGTTTAACATGTGTCATTGATCAAGACCTACTTTCATATTATTAATATTTGCAATAGAGTGATCCTTTAGAGTCTACATCCCCAATCATATCCCCATCGACCCATGTGATCAAGCAGTTGTTTTTCTTCTCTGTTTCCGCTCCCACAGTTCTTTCTCTGTATATGGATAGCATCCCTTCTCATAAGTCCCTCAGAATTGTCCTGGATCATTGCACTGCTGCTAGTAGAGAAGTTCATTACGTTCAATTGTACCACAGTTTATCGATCGGTCTCTGTGTACGATATTCTCCTGGTTCTGCTCCTCTCACTCTGCATCACTTCCTGGAGGTTGTTCCAGACTCCATGGAATTCCTCCAGTTCATTATTCCTTTGAGCACAATAGTATTCCATCACAATTTGTTCAGCCATTCCCCAATCGAAGGGCATCCCCTCATTTTCCAGTTTTTTGCCACCACAAACAGTTGGCTATGAATATTCTTATACGACAAAGACCTTTTATTGAATGTAATTTTTATTGCATTATTGTCCCAAAGAGGCAAATTTAATATTTATGCTTTTTTAGCATTTTTTATGCCTTACATGATTAATTTTTGTGAAGGTATCAAGTACAACTGAGAAAAAAGTATATTTCTTTGCATTGCATTGTCGATATTCTCTGGAGGTCAACCATATCCAAGTTTTCTAAAATTCTATTCATCTTAACTTCTTTCTTACTTACAGGTATATCTCATTTTATTGGACTTCACTTTATTTCAGTTCTTATATATTGTGTTTTTTACAGATTGAAGACTTGTGGAACCTTGCACTGAGCAAGTCTATTGGCACCAATTTTCCCACAGCATATGCTCACATTGTGTCTCTGTGGCACATTTTGGTAATTCTTGGAATAGTTCAAACTTTTTCATTATTATTTTATCTATT
The DNA here is from genome assembly GCF_027887165.1 of Monodelphis domestica. Taxonomy (NCBI): domain Eukaryota; kingdom Metazoa; phylum Chordata; class Mammalia; order Didelphimorphia; family Didelphidae; genus Monodelphis; species Monodelphis domestica. Next base: position 509,944,831 of record NC_077228.1, on the reverse strand, counting down.
ATTATGATGATCTTTGGTGTTACTATTATAAATTGCTTGAGGTACCATGAACCATATCCATCTAAAATAATAAACTTCATTGCTAATTGTTCTGTCTGCTCTTACTGATTCACTAATCTATCATTCTCCATCTCTTTCCCCCTCCCTCTCTTTGGGCCTCCCTTTTCCCCTAGACATAGCAACATTGAAATTAGACCAATTAATAATCCTATAATGGCCTCAAAGTGTTCAAGTGAAAGGAAGAGCCATCCAACAAGGCAAACTTCATTGTCTAATTTTTTTTAATTGCTATAGCCATCCCAACCTTCAGCAATCACCACTCTGACCAATTAGCAGCCACCAAAATCAAGGCAAGAGCTTTAGCCGTCAAAAGGATTATGACTCATTGAAGGCTCAGAGGATGATTAGCATTTTTTCAATCAATAAAGTGTTTTTAATTAATGTATATACATTTTTAACATAATACTATTGCACACTTAATAGACTACAATATAATTTAAACATAACTTTTATATGCCTGGAAGACTAATAAAAATTGTATGACATTTTCTTGCAATATTCACTTTATTGTAGTCATCTGGAACTGAACCCATGATATCCCCAAGTTATGCCTGTATGCTATGTTTAGATTTATCTAGGATTGAGAAGGATAAATTGAGATCTCTCATTAGTTTACTTTTACTTTCTATTTACTCCTATACTTCATTTAATTTCTCCTTCAAGAATTTGGATGCTCTCACTAGTTTATATGGGCATATGATTTGGGGTTTTGAATTTAAAAGATTACTCTATCACAAAAATGAATAATATGTAAATAAGTTCTGAACCCAATGGAGTTTCTTGTCAGGGTCCAGGAAAGGGAAGGAAAGAGGGAAGGGAGAGAACATTAATCATGTAACTATGGGAAAAGTTTAAAAATAAAATTTTTAAAATTATGTTTAAAAAACCAATTTGGATGCGCTGCCATTTGGGACACATATGTTTAATATTAATATTAATTCATTGTGGCTCCTTTTAGCAAAATATAGCTTCCCTAACTATTTTAATTAGGTCTATTTTTGCTTTTGTTTTGTCAGAAATCATAATTGTGACCCTATCTTTTTTAAATTCAGCTAAAGAATAATAGATTCAACTCCAGGCCTTTATTTTGAGTCTGTGTGTATATGTGTCTTTCTATTTTCAAGTGTGTCTCTTATAAACAGTGTATTGTTGGATCTTGTTTCTGATCCATTCTACTCTCCTCTTTTATTTTGTGGGTGAGTTAATTTCATTAATATCACAGTTATGACTGCTTATTGTCTATTTCCTTCTGTCCTGTTCTCTTTTATTTGTCCTTCTTGCTTATCCTTCTCTCCATTTTCCCCTTGTAGGATTATGTAGTTTTTCTGGGTAGGTTATTATTGGTTATAATCCTAGCTCCTTTGCCTTCTAGAATATGATAGTTTAAGTCCTTCACTATTTTATAGTGGTAGCTGCTAGATCTTATATGATCCTCACTGTAACTACATGATATATTGAATTATTTCTTTCTGACTACTTAAAATATTTTCTCCTTAATCTGGGAACGCTAGAATTTGACTATAATATTCCTTGGAGTTTTGGGGGATTTCTTTCAGGAGGTGATTGGTGGATTCTTTTGATTTCGACTTTGCCCTCTGGTTCTATGATATCTGAACAATTTTATTTTGTAATTTCTTGAGATAATATGTCCAAGTCCTTTTTGTTATGATTTTTAGGGAGTTAAATAATTCTTAAATTATCTCACCCCTTCAGTTTTTTCAGTTTTTTTTCTTTGAAATATTTCATATTTTTTTCTATTTTTTCATTTATTTGATTTTGTTTCATTGCTTCTTATTTTATTGCTTTTTAATTGTATCATTGGCTTCTACTTGCCCAATTCTAATTTTTAATTAATCATTTTTTTCAGTGAATTTTCATATTTCTTTTGCCAGTTAGCCAATTCAGATTTGAACCCAGGCTCTCCTGGCTCCAAGCCTAGCTATTTATCCACTGAGCCACCTAGCTGCCTCTTAGTGCGACTTTTTGCTGGTTATGTCACCTAGAATTCTGTTTGGCATGCTTTTAAACAGTTTTTTAGAGGGATATGTCAGGGGAGCTCAGCAAAAACGTTCATTTTACTCCCCCTTCTTACCTCCAACTTGAAATTAATTCTAAAGGAAACAAAGCCAGCACAGAGAATGAGGCTTGCTTTCTCTACTCTGTCTGTCTCATCACTACCAGCCTTCATGATAGCTCACAGACTCTGGTACTGAGTTTCCTTTGGCTTCCACTCCTCTTCGGTTGTCAGTCTGGGTTGCTTCCTTTGCCCTGGTTTTGCCACTGGCCCTGGAGAGATTCAGGCTCAGGCTGAGGCCGCTGGAACCCCCCACAGAAAAATTAGAGCCATTTACTGGGGCACTTCGAACTAAACAGGCCTCTCAACAGGAATTTGAGAAATTTTAACATGAAGAGACTGAGTCGATTTCTTTTGCCTATTTCATTGCTTACCTTTATTATCAAATGTATCGCCCAACAAGTTATTATATAGTAAATTAGTGCCTACACAAGAGAAGAAAAAGGAGAAAGATTCACCTACAAGACTTAAGTGATCCCCCAAAGAGACTTATCAGGGTACACTCAGTACAGCTTGCGAGAGATAGGAAGCGATGCGACAGTTCTCAAACTATGTCCAGCTTTGGATGGAGCAGCTCCTCCAAAGATGACTCCAGCTTTTCCTTTTGTTGGCATATGAAAAGTTTCGTCTCGTGTATGTGTGTTAGAGCCGCTTTCTCCTGTCCAGGGATTCTCTAACTAATAGGGAAGAAGGTATTATCTGTTCTCTCCAACTTCAATCTTTGAATGCAATGATTAGTAGAGGATGTAAGAGTAGGAGTTTGGGGGCAGCTAGTTGGCTCAGTAGATGGAGTGCTGGCCCTGGAGTCAAGAGGCCCTGGGTTCAAATATGGACTCAGATGCTTCCTAGCTGTGTGACCCTGGGCAAGTCACTTAATCTTCTTTGCTTAGCTCTTACCCCTCTATCTTAGTGTTACTAAGACAGAAAGTAAGGGTTTAAGAAAAAACTAATATGAGATCGAAACATTTCCCATTTCAAGGTTAATTTTTTTCCCCAAAACCCTAGCATAGATGAACTATAGCCTTAGGTCTGTAAAATGGAAATTTGAACCCTGGACTTCAATCCCCAGAAGTCCTTGGTACTTCCCAGAATTCCCTATAATCTCACCTGAGTGCTCACCTGAGTTTGAGAACACAATTTAGTATTTAAAGGGCTCTCTGCCTCCCAAGCTCTCTCTTCTTCTGCTTCTAAGCACACGTGTCTCTCTACGGCATGCAAGATGTAGTAAGTGAATGTGAATAGGCTAATCAGCCCTAGGCACATACTTTTCTTATTTTGTATTTCTTTATCCTTGATTTCTAATAATTTTTAATAAACCTCATAAAAATATAATACTTTTAGTAGAGAAACTAATTTAATTTTTACAGGTCCTAAAAGGACTGGCAGGTATGATTGCTGGTGTTTGAAAAGCCATCAAAAAAGGAGAGGTTCCATAAGATTGGAGACTGGGAAATAGTGTCTCAATTTTCAAAAAAGGGAAATAAAAGGGGGAAGAAGGGAAGTCTATAAACTATAGGTCACTGAGCTTGACCTCAAATCCTGGGAAAATTCTCCAATGTCTCATTACTTCATCAAGAACAGTTCATTCCAGACTAATCTCTTTTCCTTTTTTGGGAAGTTTTCTAAACTAGTAAATGAGGGGAATTCCATGGATATAATTTATCTAGATTTTAGTAAACCTTTGGACAAAGTATTTCATACTGTTTTTGTAGAGGACAAGATTAGAGAAATGTGGATTAGATGATAATATGATGAGATTGATCAACTCAGAAATGGCTGAATACCTGGACTCAAAGTTTATATAATGGTTCATTGACAGCAACTGGAGGTCTCCAATGGGAAAGAAAGAAAGAAAGAAAGAAAGAAAGAAAGAAAGAAAGAAAGAAAGAAAGAAAGAAAGAAAGAAAGAAAGAAAGAAAGAAAGAAAGAGAGAGAGAGAGAGAGAGAGAGAGAGAGAGAGAGAGAGAGAGAGAGAGAGAGAGAGAGGGAGGGAGGGAGGGAGGGAGGGAGGGAGGGAGGAAGGAAGGAAGGAAGGAAGGAAGGAAGGAAGGAAGGAAGGAAGGAAGAGAAAGGAAGGAAGGAAGAGAAAGGAAGGAAGGAAGACAGAAAGAAAGAAAGAAAGAAAGAAAGAAAGAAAGAAAGAAAGAAAGAAAGAAAGAAAGAAAGAAAGAAAGAAAGAAAGAAAGAAAGAAAGAAAGAAAGAAGGAAAGACAGAAAGAAAGACAGAAGGAAAGAGAAAGAAAGAAAGAAAGAAAGAAAGAAAGAAAGAAAGAAAGAAAGAAAGAAAGAAAGAAAGAAAGAAAGAAAGAAAGAAAGAAAGAAAGAAAGAAAGAAAGAAAGAAAGAAAGAAAGAAAGAAAGAAAGAAAGAAGGAAGGAAGGAAGGAAGGAAGGAAGGAAGGAAAGAAAGAAAGAAAGAAAGAAAGAAAGAAAGAAAGAAAGAAAGAAAGAAAGAAAGAAAGAAAGAAAGAAAGAAAGAAAGAAAGAAAGAAAGAAAGAAAGAAAGAAAAAAGCATTTGTGAAACACCTTCTATGTGCCAAGTTTCCTTTTATAATCTGAATGTGATTGTTGCTGCTCAGTCATTTCAGCCATGTCCAGCTCTTTGTGACCCCATTTGTTGGCAGAGATCTTAGAGTGGCTTGCCATTTCCTTCTCCAGTTCATTTTACGACTGGAGAAACTGAGACAAACAGGGTTAAGTGATTTCTCCGAGGCTGTACTTGAACTCAGGTCTTCCTGACTCCAGACCTTATTCTCTATCCCCTCTGCCACTTGACTGCCATAAAGTTGGGAAAGGAATATCTTGGAGTAGATATTCAGTAACTGTCAAATAGGCATCACTCAGAAAGGCAAAGAAATATACTAACAGAAAACATAAGGCAAAGTGGAGTCAGTTATATTCTCCTAAAATGTACTTTCTTGGGTAGCTATGTGGCTTAGTAGCCAGAGAATCAGGTCTGGAGATGGGAGGTTGTGGGTTGAAATCTGGCCTGAGACACTTCCTAGCTGTGTGACCCTGAGCAAGTCACTTAACCCCTATTATTACATAGCTTTTACCACTCTTCTGCCTTGGAACTAATCCTTAATGTAACTTCTAAAACAGAATTCTGTTGGGGGAGTTTTAATCCACTTTCTATACAGGTGAGAGATGACCTAAAAGACATTTTTATGAATCTGGATGATAAGAAAAGGCGACAGACTGGATAGGTTAGAAACAATACAAGAGGCGACTCAGTAACCATTGAATATTAACAGAATACGTTTCATGTTTGGGTGGCTCCTCTAAGGAGGATTTGTGGGAAAATGCAAATGTGCACTAAATGAGAAGGAAGCCATGCTACACAGTCTGCACGGGTAGATTCAAACCCACTTCAACAAAATCATGAATCCTTCAATTACTAGAGTAAAACATGACCTCATTCCTGGTCACGGACATGAAATCAAGTAGCCTACTCCCATTGATGACCTCGCAAGGGGCAGTGGTGAAAGACCTGCTTGGACCTGATGTATTTCTGTTGAGTAACATGGTAAATGGTACCATATTTGTGCAGGTTGTCCAAGTAAGACACCTTGGATTCTTTACTCTCTTCTACCTCCAACATCCAATCAGGAGCTAAGTCTTGTAGATTTTAAAGACTAATATCCAATATGCCAAGTATTATAGTTAATAATATGTGTTAAGAATTGAGAATATTAATTAATAATCAATGTCATGTTTATGTTAATAAATATCAATTTATTAATGTTTTTGATTACATTGATGCAAATATTATCAATATTTGTATTAATACATTGATAGTATTATTAATGATTAATATTAATACTTAATAAAAGAAAACTAAAAGCTAGAGAAACAAGGAGAGCTCACCCAGCCTCGCATGTAGAGAAAGAGAGAGAAGGAGGGAGGCATTACCCATAGCTTAAAACCAATAACATAACTTTGCTAAAGTGAACAAAAGGAAAAGGATTCTTGGGACAAGAAAAGAATTCTGGGAGATGAGTCCGAAGGTCCAAGATTTTCCAATTACACAGTCTCATTGACTCTTTTTTTAAAAAAACTCTTACTTTCCATCTTGGAATCAATACGGTCTATTGGTTCCAAGGCAGAGGAGAGGTAATGGGAAAACAAGTGACTTACCCAGTGTCCACAGCTAGTAAGAGTCTGAAGCAAAGACACTGGAAGGGTTTGCCATTTCCTTCTCCAGCTCATTTGAGAAATGTGCAAACCTGAGACAAACAGGGTTAAGTGACTTGCCCAGGGTCACACAACTAGGAATTGTCCAAGGCCACATTTGAACTCAGGAAGATAAACCTTCTGGACTCCAGGTGAGGAACTCTATCCACTGCCTAACTGCCCATGTATTTCAGGTATCACTGAAGAAAAGATAAGAAAGAAATAGAGATGCTGTGACTATTGATCTTCTAGAAATGCTCCATTTTCATAATCAAGTAAATTACCGAGAAGTATCAGGAGTCAGGATCTCAGTGTGAAGAGATAAGACTATCTACTAGATTCTGGGAAAGACAAATGATCAAAGCATCCCACATTGGGGGAGCCACTGGAGCAAATGCAGATGAGTAAAACATCTGCCTCCTCTGTTTTCAACTACTCCATGTTATCTGCAGCCTTTACAGAGGCTGGAGAAAAGAAAAGTAGAGCTAAAAAGAGCAGGACATAAGGAGAAAGAAATGGAAGAATCATGTTTTTAAGTTTCTGGGTTTAAAAGAAGGAAGACTGAGAGAGAAACCAAAAGACTTGTGTTCAAATCCTGCCTCTGAAACCCACAAAACTGCATGACCTTAGGTAAGTCATCTAACATTTTAGTGTCTCAAACAACTCAAAGACTCTAATTGGGTACAAGTGTTTCCATGCTGAGTTCTCTAGACCAGTGTGTCAAACTGCCAGCCTCCTGGCCTACAAAATCTTTGAGTGCAGTCTGAGGCAGATTAAAATGTAATTGGGTTTGGGGGTAGTGCTGGGTGGCTCAATGAATTGAGAGTTAGGCTGAGAAATGGGAGGTTCTAGGTTCAAATATGGCCTCAGACACTTCCTAGCTGTGTGACCCTGGGCAAGTCATTTAACCCCCAATGCCTAGCCCTTACCACTTTTCTGCCTTAGAACCAATACACAGTATTGATTCTAAGATGGAAGGTGAGAATTAAAAAAAAATGTAATTGGAGGAGTAGCTAAGTAACACAGTAGATGGAGTGCTAAGTCTGGAGCTGGGAGGGCCTGGTTTCAAATCTGACCAATATAAAATTTAAAAATTAATATTCAATACTCCAAGTATGATATTTAATAATATTTATTAATATTTAACTTGAAGCAAAAGGAAACTAAAAAGCTAGAGAAACAGGGAAAGCTCACCAACCTCATGGGTGAAAAAGAGAAAGGGGGAGGCATTACCCACAGCTTAAAAATAGTAACATAACTTTGCTAAAGTGAACAAAGGGAAAAGGATTCTTGGGACAAGAAAAGAATTCTGGGAGATGGAGTCCAAAGGTCCAAGATTTTCCAATTATACACCTTAGATATTTTCTGTGTGACCCTGGGCAAGTCACTTAACTCCCATTGCCTAGCCTTTGCCTGCTCTTCTGTCTTATAATTGATACTAAGAAAGAATAAGGATTGGGCTTTTTAAAAATATATATAATTTTAAATATATATTTAAATATATAATTGGGAAATGTTTAACAAAATAAGTAAAAATTCAATGCAACCCAGATAATGTTAATTTGTTGTTTTCTAAGTTAATGCCCTAAGAGATTCCTTTGCTACAGAGGAAATCACCAGTGCATGTGTCAGTCCATACACATTTATTAAGGGCCTAAAGTATACCAGGTACTCTGCTAAACCTGGGATTCAAAGGAAGATCAAAGGCAGTCCCTGCTCTGAAGGACTACACCATCTAATGAACAGGGGAGGCCACATGGAAAACAACCACGTACCAATCAATTCTTTACAGCATCAATTAGAGATGACCAGTGTGAAAGGAAATTCTTGGTTCTCTTTGTTCTCTTTGAGTTCACACTTGTGAAAAGGGAATCCTTTATTCTCTTTACCTAGTTGGTGTTAACACTGGTTAACGCTGACTGAATCAAACAAGCTTGAACTAGGTGGAAGAGCTCAAAAACCACTTAGTGAATTCACACCTAGTGCTAGGTGAGAAGCCAGCAAGATACTTGGAGAGCTCCATCCTTTTTTCTAACTTGGTCAGAAACTTGCGAATTCTGTTTAGTTCACACCCACCAGAAGGTACAAACTAGTTCCCACAGACATTGACCCCTGGGCAAGGCTACACGATTTGGAAGCTGTGATTGACCCCTGTGAAGAGAGGAGGAGACAATAGCCCACTATAAAAGACCCTGAATTTGTGAGGCTAGAGAGAGTGGGCTCTAAGAAGAGAGTCACTCCAAGAAGGAAGTCGGCTTCGGGAGTCATCTTCAGCTCAAGTTATTGTCTTGACCTGCCTCTTAAAGGGAACTTGGGTAAATGGATAGCTGGTTTTCCTTTCCTGTCTTCTGGAGATAGTTTAATTCTGGTTGAAGGTTAACAACTCCTGGCTGAGCCAATATTTAATTAGATAGGTTAATGTCTTCTCTACCCTTCTGTATTCCTCTGCTTTCACTCTTTCTACCTCTTTTGTAAATAAAACATTTATAACTTTCATATATTTTAACACACCCAAAAAGGGAAGGTAGTAGAATTAAGGAGGATTAGGAAAGGCATTAAAAAAAGGCAATGATCACTGATTTTCAGATCAGAATGGCATGGGCATTGTACTCCCAAATGATAGAAGTGTTTCAGGCAAACTGCAAGCAGGGAAATTCCTTCACTCCTTTCCATCCTTGTGTCTCCTAACCCAAAACATCTGATAACTCCTATAAGACCCTGAGAGGATTCTCCTCCTTGGATCATGCTTTAGATTTGAGATGGACACAGAAAGGTACACCTTCAGGCGATGCCTTGATACCATCAGGTTGTATCCAAGACACCTATCTGTCATGTCCCCTAAAACTATGAGAGTCGCCACCCATGTCTTCAGGCAGACCCCGGTCAGATGACCACCTCCTCATTCCTCCACCCCTCCCCTCAGAGCATACCACTCTAGAGTTACTTCTTCACTATTGTAAAGGGTATAAAGATTCTAGACCTGATGTTGACTAGAAGGACAGCTTTCCACCTACACTGTCCTCCTGGCCAGATTCAACATTACCTTCTAAATGAATACATTTCTCTTTTTATTTTTAAGCTAAGTTTCAGAGTCCTGCATTCTTACAAATGGTACCCTTTCCAAACCCCAGGGGTTCACCTCAAGCCCCCCACAACAAAAAGAGACCTCAGAGATCATTCTGTCCAATCCCTTCATTTTCCAGATTCAAAAACAAATCCAGAGATTCAAGTGTTTTACCCAAGGGTGCCCAGTGAATAACTTTCAGGGCTGGGATTCAAACCGAAGTTTATTGATTTTACATCCATTATTCTTTTTATTGTACCCTCCTGTCTATAGTCACCAAAGTTTTATGTGTTGCAGTGGATGGAGCACCAGGCTTGGAATCAGGAAGACTCGTTTTCCTGAGTTCAAATCTAGCCTTAGACCTCTTCTAGCTCTGTGACCTTGGGCAAGTCACTTAACTCTGTTTGCCTCAGTTTCCTCACCTGTCAAATGAGGTGGAAAAGAAAATGGCAAACTACTCCAGCATCTTTGCCAGGAAAACTCCAAATGGGGTCACAAAGAATCAGAAATGACTGAACAATAACAACAAATTAGACAGAGACCTTCAGCTGCAAAATATTAAATTACAGAGACATAACAACGAGGGTAGAGTATCCCGGACTTTGTCCTAGAGTGTCTTTCTATTTCTTCCTCATAGAAATAACTTGAACTTTGCATCTAGTGACTTAAAAAAGTAATCAGTTAGAAGAGGTGGCTGGGATGAGATTCCAAGGGAGCTAATGCTATCCTGGTGTCTCTTCCCTCATGGGAGTTTGTGTTCTGGGTCAGAGTCTTCTTAAGGTTTCTCCTCCTGGACTTCTTCCTCACACTCCTCTACTGGCCCCAGGTACCATGGGTGGGTCTTGTCCTGGGCTACAGAATTGTTTGCTAGTTCTTATTGACTTCTGGAATTGCTTTCCATTCCAAACTCCTTTGACCAGGGGCTCCCAGTTGCTCAGCTCCAGTCCTTAATTAAATCTTATCTCTGCAAATCTCTTTTGTCTATTAACTCTCCCTGTGTGACTGCTGGATAATTAGGATCTGAGCTTTGGAAGCAGTTTGCTACCTAGAGTTTCACTTATCTAAAGATAATAGATATAGAAGTAGAAACTTCTCAGTCTCAGTCTCCTTACCTGAGAAATGGGGCCATAATAAACCTATTTGCTATAAAGAGCATTTCTGCAAGCTATATACAAATGTGATTCATTGCTATTCAAATAAGGAGAAATTTAATCTCTTTGCCATAAGTCACCTGCTCTGAATGTAATGATTAAACTCCATCCCCTGACACTGAATCTTCTCTTCTGTAGGGAAGTTCCTTCAACCAGCTCTGGTCACCATGTCTGACAGTTCCTTCCTTATTCAACTCTCTCTCTCTTCTAGGAGTATCTTAGTTTATAATATTTTAGAAAAACAGATTTGTGATTCATTGGTATGAAAGGGAAGCAGGAAAGTGCCTTGGAAAGAAACCTTGGTTCAAAGATTTGAGTTCAAATCCTGGCTCTGTCACCTATATGTCACCTATATGACCCTGATTAAGGTCACTTCCCTGGGTCTCAGTTTTCTCATCTGTACATTAAAGGGGTTGGACTAGATGATTCCTCCCTTCCTTTTCTGTTCTAAATCTATGACCCTCTGAACTCAGAAAACTCCCTCTACTAAAGCAAGCCAATGCCACTTAGAACCTCAAAGAGTTGCTCTAGAGCTAAAAAAAATCAAGAGACTTGCCCAGGGTCACACAGCTAGGAAGTGTCTGAGGTCAGATTTGAACCTAGGCCCTCCTGTTTCCAGGCCTGGCTCTCTATCCACTGAATCACCCAGCTGCCCCTCCTCCAAATAATTTTAAATAACTTCTTTAAATGAATTCTGAAGTGGCAGAATCAACAAAAGGATGGGAGGGAGTAATTGTCCATCCCAAGACAACTGTACTAGCACTGGTGCAGGACTCTGTTACATTGCCCAAACGGGAAGCTAGATTGCAGTCTTAGGTCAAAATTCAGGACAACTAGAGCATGTGGCTACAGGGGAGTATGGACCCTAGGCACAGTGCCAAGGCAAAAAAGGGTGCAATATTGTTTAACATAGTATTATAAATTATAGCAATAATAATTAGATTTTCTTTGGAGGCCATCTTTCATCTTCTTTGCCTCATCTTTTATTTTCTTTGCCTCATCTTTCATCTCCTTTGCCTCATTTTCCAGCTGATTAATTTTGGCTTTCAAGACATTATTTTCTGTTTCCAGATGACTTATCTTGCTTTTTTTAGTTCTTTTCTCAATTGTCTTCAGCCTCTCTTAATTGTATTTTGAGTTCTTCCAAAGCCTGTGTCCAATTCACTGGAGTTTCTGTGTTTTTGCTTGGTGTTCCTTCATCCTTCTCTGGTGCATTTGCTCTTTGTTCATTGCATGGATAGAAGCTGTTGATTGTAATTTCTTTTTTCTTTTTCTGTTGTTTGCTCATATTTGCCCCTTCTTTTCCCCCTGTAGTTGCCTGCACTCTCGCTCCTCTCATTATGTGCTGGATCTGTGGTTTTGGTCTTTTCTATGAGCCTTCACCCTTGGAGCTTAGTCAGCAAATCTCTCAGTGCCCTCTGTGGAGGACAGTTGTTGGAGCTTGATCTTCCCTGCCCTCTTAAGGCTTGATGAGATTAAGCCCAGCAGAGTCAAATCTGCAGAACTGGATGTGCCCTGAGGCCAAAACCTTGGTAAGGTGGTGGTGGTGGGGCAATATGGAATGTCTCCACTGCTGCAACTAGGTTGCCTGTTCTGTTCTTTAATGCTCTGAGCCTGGCACAGCTTTGCCCACAAGGTACTCCCTCCAGACTAGCACCCTGCCTGCTCAGAGGTTCCAGCTACTGCTGAAGGCTCAGCATTCTATGTGGGGGATGGGTCCTGGGACCTTCCTTCTTCCTTCCCTTAAACCTGAGTATTCTAGAATTCAGGCTTTTGGGGGGTGTACCTTTTAAGTTGAGTCCAGCAGGAGGGTTCCTTGGCTCTTCCTGTTGTTAGGCTTAATTTCAGTCCCGTAGGAGCATTTAGTTTGTAATCAGTAAGGAAGGGTTTTCAGAGGTCTGAACTTTTGCTGCCTCTACACAGCCATCTTGATTCTGCCTCCCAGCAATAATAATTAGAGAAGAAAAAGAAATTGAAGGATCAGAATGGGCAAAGAGGTAATAAAACTATTTCTGTTTGCAAATGACATGATGGTATAGATGGAAAATCCTAGAGATTCAACTAAGAAGTTAGATGAAGCTATCAATAATTTTAGAAAAGTAGCAGGATATAAAATAAACCCACATAAATCATCAGCAGTTTTATATATTACTAACAAAATCCTGCAAGAAGAGATATCCCGTTTAAAAAAACCACAGAGATAAAATACCTGGAGGTATACCTGCCAAACAAATCCAGGAACTATAAAATGCTTTCCACAAAAATAAAAATCAGATCTAAATAATTAGAGAAATATTAACTGTTCATGGATGGGCAGAGCCAAGATAATTAAAATGATAATCCTACCTAAACTATCTAATTATTCAATTCCATCCAATTAAATTACCAAAAATTATTTTACTGAGTTAGAAAAATAATAACAAAATTCATCTGAAGAACAAAAGATCAAAAACACCAAAGAATTAATTTAAAAATGTAAATGAAGGAAGTACAGCAGTACCAGATTTTAAATTGTATTATAAAGCAATAATTATCAAAACTATCTGATACTAGCTAAGACATAGTAGAATAGGACAGACATACAACAAACTAAGTAGTAAAAGATTATAGTAACCTTGTATTTGAAAAAAAAAAACATTAGATCCAGGTTTTTGGGAAAGAAATCTCTACTTGGTAAAAATTGTTGGGACAAGTGGAAAGAAGTATGACAGAAAGTAGGTATAGACAATATCTTATACTATTTACTAAGATAAGATCAAAATGGGTACATGATCTAGACATAGAAGGTATCCTAAGTCAATTAGAAGAACAGGGAACATATTGCCTATTAGATTTATGGATAGGCGAGAATTTTATGGTCAATGAGAAATGGAGAACATTGTAAGATGTAAAATGGATAATTTTGAGTCTATTAATTGAAAGGTTTGGGGCAAATAAAACAAATATTGCTAAAATTAGAAGGAAAGCAGAAAGTTGGGGAGATTTATAGACAGACTCTTGGATAGAAATCTTATGTCTAAGATGTATACAGAACTTTGCCAAATTTAGAAGAATACCAGCTGAGTGGGATGGGGTCGTGAATCATTGCAGTAAGGGAATGGCCCTTTTGCAAAAGAATAAACTGCTGCTTATACTTTGGCCTCTCAACTCCAAGTCTGTGAACTTATTGCAGTGGTGGAGTCTACTGTTCATGACCCCGGCCCCCACAGTGCCATCTTCCAATTGCCCAAAATGGGCAAATGATAAGAACAGACAATTTCAAGATGAAGAAATTAAAGCCTTATGTAGATATATGAAAATAAATGTTCTAAATCACTATTAATTGGAGAAATGTAAATCAAAACAATTCTGGAATATCACTTCACACCCATCAGATTGGCTAAAATGACAAAAAGGCAAAGTGACAAATGTTGGAGTAGATGTGGAAAAATGGAGACAGTAATGCACTGTTGGTGGAACTATGACCAATCTAACCATTCTGGAGAGCAATTTGGAATTACACTCAGAGAATTATAGAATCAGTATATCCTTAGACACGATATTGCTGGTCTGTTTCCCAAGGAGATCAGGGAAAAGAGCCTCTATGTTTTAAAATATTTCTAGCAGCCCTCTTTTTGGTGACAAAGAACTGGAAATTGAGGAAATGCCCATCAATTAGGGAATGGATAAACAAATTGTGGTATGTGATTGTGACAGAATACTCTGTGCCATAGGAAACTGAGCATGGGAGCACCTAGGTGGCTCAGTGGTTTGAGAGCCAGGCCTAGAGACAGGAGGTCCTGGGTTCAAATCTAGAATCAGACAATTCCTTGCTATGTGACCCTGGGCAAGTCACTTAACCACCATTACCTAGCCCTTACTGCTCTTCTGCCTTGGAACCAATACATAATATTGGTTCTAATACAGAAAGAAAGAAAGAAAGAAAGAAAGAAAGAAAGAAAGAAAGAAGAAAGAAAGAAAGAAAGAAAGAAAGAAAGAAAGAAAGAAGAAAGAAAGAAAGAAAGAAAGAAAGAAAGAAAGAAAGAAAGAAAGAAAGAAAGAAAGAAAGAAAGAAAGAAAGAAAGAAAGAAAGAAAGAAAGAAAGAAAGAAAGAAAGAAAGAAAGAAGGAAGGAAAGAAAGAAAGGAAGGAAGAGAAAGAAAGGAAGGAAGGAAGGAAGGAAGGAAGGAAGGAAGGAAGGAAGGAAGGAAGGAAGGAAGGAAGGAAGGAAGGAAGGAAGGAAGGAAGGAAGGAAGGAAGGAAGGAAGATGAAGGAAGGAAGATACATGAGCAGGCTAATTTTTAAAAAAACTTAGTAAGAACTGTTGTGAGGGACTTGAGGTGAACCCCTGGGTTTGGGAAGGGTACCCTTTGCAAAAATGCAAGACTCCAAAACTTAGCTTAAAAATAAAAAAGATAAATTTATTAATTTAGAAGGTAATGTTGAATCTGGCCAGGAGGACAGCGTAGATGGAAAGCTGTCCCCAGAGGTCATCAATTCTGGGGTCTTTATACTCTTTACAATAGTAAAGATGTGACTCTAGATTAGTATGCACTGAGGCACAGGTGGGGGTGGCTTACCTGAAGACATAGGGGGTGCCCCTCACAGTTTAGGGGACAGATAGATGTCTTGGATACAGCCCAATGGTATCAAGATATAGCCTGGAGATGTATCTCTCTGTCCGTCTCAAACCCTAAAGGAAGAATCCTCTCAGGGTCTTATCAGATGTTTGGGAGCAAAGGAATTTGCCTGCTTATAGTTTGGCCTAAAACACTTCTATAATTTGGGAGTACAATGCCCCATGCCAGAACTACATGAGATAATGAACAGTGAGATGAATAGAACCAAGAGAATCTTATACACAGCTTCAGATTTAATACTTGAAGAATAAATTGTGACTTTTACCCCTAGAGATGAACTGAAAAATGGAAACAAGACAGACATTATATATACAAACCTGTCTCCTGGACAATGCGGGTTGGGGAGGGAAAGGCTGAGACATTTGTAAATAAATTCTATTAAAAAAAGAAAGAAAGAAGACAACCAAATTGCCAGTAACAAAAATGAAAAGAATGAAATTACCACCAGTGGAGAGGAAATTAAAACAATTAGGCACTATTTTGCCAAATTATCTGCAATTAAATCTAACTATCTAAGTGAAATGGATGAATATTTATAAAAAAAATAATTAAAAAATTGCCCACATTAACAAGAGGAAATAGAATATTTATATAACCCTATCTCAGAAAAAGAAATTGAGCAAACCATGAGTGAACTCCCTAAGAAAAAATACTCAGGACCAAATAGATTCACAAATGAATTTCTACCAAACATTTAAACAATAATTAATTCCAACAGAAAAAGAAAACAATAAACCAATTTCCCTAATGAATATCAATGCAAAAAAAATTTTTTTAAAACCCTTACCTTCTATCTTGGAATCAATACTGCGGATTGTTTCCAAGCAGAAGAGGGGTAAGGGCTAGATAATTGGGATAAAGTGACTTGTCCAGGGTCACACAGCTAAGAAGTGTCTGAGGTCATATTTGAACCCAAAACCTCCATTTCTAGGCCTGACTCTCAATCCACTGAGCAACCCAGCTGCCCCAATGCAAAAAAAATTAAATAAAATTCACTAAGCTCTTTCATTAACTCAGTCACAGTGACCTGGTTCCAATTCACCTTTGATGGTTATTCGTTTTGTAACCATGATCTACCTAACTCATATGTAAATGAAAAACCTGTAGTTCCTATCTTACTGGGTTGTCCTGCTGCTCAGAGGAGTTCATAAATACAAAGCATTTTGAGAATGAGAATGCTTTACATAATTTTTTCCGTACATTTTTTATTAGTGCGAAGAGTACTGGATAGGTAGTTAAAAGACCTGAGTTTGACTCACAGTTAGTTCTGGCCTTGCTGGTTGAGTAATTTGATAATCCCTTCTGTGATTGGGCAATTTTCTAAGAGCATTGGATTAGAGGAGCTTAAAGAAGCCATCTAGGTCTAATAGCCTGTCATTTTATGCGTCAAATGTGAGTTATTTTTGTGATTGATATCTCTTATTGCTCTTCTTGACTGATTTAGGCTCTGTCCAAACTGAACTATTTAATGATCTGTTAGCTTGTCCCACCCTTTCACATTTCCTTGCCATAAGGGTCTCATCCACCCTTCACGTCGAGGGAATATTCTCCCTCCCCACTTCTGCCTGTTGAAAACCTTCCCATCCTTGAATGGCCATCTCAGGTGAATCGTTGGTTTCTCCTCAGCAGAAACTCTTCTTTCTCTCTGCAGATCATAGATCTAAAGCTTGAAGGGCCTTTTGGAGAATACCTGCCTCAAATCCCTCAAGTTACTCAAATGAATGTCATGTCATTGATCCCAGAGTTCCCACAGTCTCTGCCTATGGAAGCCAGCCTATCCTGTGCAGCTCTTCCAAATTCTCCCACTGTCTGCCCCGTGGACATTCATCCTGGATGGAGGCCTTCCTCCATTTCTCTGGACAACTCTAGTTGTCCCGCTGTCATCCCTCACACTTACTACTGGAAGGAAGGAAGGAAGGAAGGAAGGAAGGAAGGAAGGAAGGAAGGAAGGAAGGAACGAACGAACGAACGAACGAACGAACGAACGAATGAACGAATGAAGGAAGGAAGGAAGGAACGAAGGAACAAAGGAACGAAGGAACAAAGGAACGAAGGAAGGAAGGGAGGGAGGGAGGAAGGAAGGAAGGAAGGGAGAGAGAGAGATCCTAAATCAAATTAATCACAGGATGGGATCCCCAAAAAGGTGCTTTAAATCTGTAAGACTTGAGTGAGTCAGTAAAAGCTACATGTTTAAATGTTTGCATCACTTTCCTTTCTGAATATATCTGTCTTATTGGAAAATTAGCCATGATTGGCCCAAAAGAATTTTTGTTTGAGTTAGTTGCTGTAATTCCTAAACAACTTCATCATAGGTCCTCCGTCACTTAAATTATTTTTTATTAATAAAGGCCAAGTTTTTCCCCCATGTTGGTATCTTCTCATTCTGAAACCTTGTGTTGATCCCTCAATAATCTTACAATTACGATGCCTTTAACATGAACCTTCTCTATATACACCTGGTCCCAGTTTCATGGGTAAATGTAATGATTGCCTTATGGATGGACACAGTCAAAGGTTCAGGGAACCAGGAGTGCTGGCTCCTTGGGACTCAGTAAAAGACAGGAAATTGGCATAAAATTGGTCTTGTCAGCAAATGTCATCCACAGAGGGACCTTCTAATACTTGGGGGATGGGGTAGAGGCAGGATGATGAAGTAGAAAGAATGAATCTGGAATTAGGAGAGATCTGGGTAATCTAATATCCCTGAGCCTTGGTGACCTCATCTCTAGTTGGGGGGGTTGGGGCGGAGAACAACCCCAACTTGGGTGGAACCATATCAATGTAGGACTAAGATTGCCAGCTCTACCTGCTTCTCCAGTGTTGCTAAATGAAGATCCATGATAACTGGCATGATCAGAGACAAGATGAGAGTTGACAGGAATTCACCTAGAATAACAGCCCATTGCTAAGGGTCTTTCTCCTAATTGGGGGAGATCAATGCCCCCGTCTGCGTGAGGAGCTTTCCTCGAGCTTTCTTCTGTCTCTTCATTTTCTTCC
Organism: Monodelphis domestica; assembly: GCF_027887165.1. Taxonomy (NCBI): domain Eukaryota; kingdom Metazoa; phylum Chordata; class Mammalia; order Didelphimorphia; family Didelphidae; genus Monodelphis; species Monodelphis domestica. Next base: position 509,926,694 of record NC_077228.1, on the reverse strand, counting down.
ATTCTCTGTTCTCTTACAGTCTCTTCAGGCATTTCTGGCTGCCAGCTTCAAGAGAAAAGATGACAGATGTGTACCTCAGTTCAGGTTCCTGAAGAAAAAGACTCTGGGAAGAAGCCAAGCTGGCGGCTTCCATCATGTCCTTTTGCCAGCCTTTAGGAAACTTCAAAATCTAAGGCTCTTCCATTGTTGATTGAGCTTCCAATGGTAGAGCTCCCTCCATCTGTACTATCTGGCGTATATTCTCATATATATAGCTTCCTCTGACTTGTTTGGCTATAGATTTGGATAAATGGGGCTCTTTGCTATTTCCTTTGTGTACTCATGGTGGGGCTGGCATTTGGTAGGAAGGCAGTTAAGGGTTCTGTTTCCCCAGTTATCAAAACAGTGGCCAGAAGCCATATTGAACTTGAAAACCTCGTCCCCTAGATTAACGATGATCAAAGAAGAGGTAGATCCAATTCTATGTTTCCAATTAAAGCCTCCCTTGGAGAAGAGTTAGGTAGAAGGATCTAGAGATTTCCCTTCTGCTTCCCTTCGAGCCACACAGTGACATTCTCTTGCCAAATGTCCAGGACAGCCCTAAATACAGACATGTGACACATTAGCCTCGAAGTGTTTCTGCTGAAGAGAGGGCAAGACAGTAAAAAAGAAAGGGTTTTTTGGTGTGAAAAAGAACAAGACTCCAGAAAACTTACATTTACTTTTAGAGCTTCCATTACAGTTTCCTCATGTTACTGAGTCTGGACATCCTGAACATCTGGGGCTGATAAGCTAACCCTAAAGTGTCCAGATATTTCTCTTTGAACATCTGGCAGCCTGAACATTTGGTGTTGATAAGCAAATGAACTGATCCTAAGGTGTCTGGACCAGATGTATTTTTGTATCCTTCTTCAAAATTAATAGATAAGGGTGGTAGGTAGGTGGCTCAGTAGACTGAGAGTCAGGCAAAGAGATGGGAAATCCTGGGTTCAAATCTGACCTCAGACACAGTTTTACTGTGTGACTCTTTCTAAGACATCTAATCCCAATTGCCTAGCCCTTGCCACCCTTCTGTCTTAGAATTGATGCTAAGACAGAAGGTGGGGGCAGCTGGGTAGCTCAATGGATTGAGAGCCAGGCTTAGAGATGAGAGATCCTGGGTTCAAATCTAACCTTAAACACTTCCTATTTGGGTGACCCTAGGCAAGTCACTTAACCCCCATTGCCTAGCCCTTACCACTTTTTTGCTTTAGAACCAATACACACTATTCTAAGATGGAAGGTAAGGGTTTAAAAATAAGACAGAAGGTAAGGGTTATTTAAAAAAAACAACAGCAAAGAATGAATGGAAGGAAGAAATAAAAGAAGAACTGAAATAGAAAGGGAGGGGGGATGAAAATGGAAGACCTAAAATAAGAATAAACAACTTAGAGGAAAAAATTGAGAAACTTGTTCTGTAGTTGACAACCTGAAAAGAATGGAACAAACAGAACGTACTGCTTTTCAATGAAGAAATAAAAATATTAGAAAAAATACAAATCTGAATATGGTGAAACACACTAATAATCTCTACTGCTGGGGACACTGAGCCAATGGAGTGCTTGAGTTGGGGAGTTCTGAGCTGCAGAAGGACTAAAGTTCATTTAGTGTTCTTACTAAGTCTGGTAACAATACAGTGAACCCCCAGGAATGGGGGTGCCACTGGGCTCCCCAAGTCAGAGACCAGACCAAGTCAGAAAAATGTTGCTGTTCAAGGATTTCATGAAGATCAGCAGTAGGGTTAGACCTCTGTGTTGTTATATTTCTAATATAGTGTCAAAAAAAGAAGTCAAAAGACTCGAAGAGATAGAACAAGTGAAAGATCTATAATCCAAAACAATTGATCTAAAAGACAAGATCAGAAAAGACCATTTAAGTGTCAGTGGACTCTGAAAACTATGACCAAACAAGAAATGTGGATACCATATTTTAAGAAATTATAAATGAAAACCAACAAAAACTATAAGAGACAGAAAGCAAGTTGAAAATAAAAAGAATTTACCTGTCACTTCCTGGAAAACAAGCCAACCAACCAAATTAGACATAGGCAGAAATGTCAATCAACATCCAGAGTTTTCAGATAAAAACAAAACAAAACCCACAACTCAACAAAAAGCCAGAAAAAAAAGAGGTCAAATGTTAAAGATTTATAGTCAGGAACATGTAAGACAGCAGAAATTATTATCAAGGAAAGGCAATGCTGAAAAGTGTTAAAAGACAAAAGAAAAAGACTTGTTAACCAAGAATAATATATCCTATAAGACTGACTATAAATGTACAAATTATAGAAAGAAGGCCAAAGATGGGAGAACAAACTACTCTAATTATAATTTCTTTCTTTTACCACCATCTTTTTCCTTGTAAAAGGAGGGGCTCTGTGGGAAAGGGCAGAATTATTATAATTGGATCTTACTGAAAAAAATACACAACTAACAGTCAAAACCATGACTATGAATGGAATGAATTCACCCACAAAATGAGAAAGTGGCCAAATGATATTACTCTTACTTCTTCAATGACTTTAATTCCTGACTTACAATTTTCCTCTTCTCCCAACACTCCTTCCAAGTAGTAAGAGGAGCAAAGGGACAGATTCGAGAGATGTAGAGATTGGAGGAAAAGACTGATGACTGGAGATGGGGAGTAAATGAGAATGAAGCATGAAGGCTAATTCCCCCAGAGCTGACAGTAACAGGGATTCTGAGGAAGGATAATAGGCTCTGATTTGGACAGGTAGAATTGGAGACTTCTATAGAACATTAAGTTTACAAAGTCCAATAGTATGCATGACTGGAAAATAGCATTCGTTAGAGGATTGTGGGAAGATTGGCACCCTAATCTATATAGTTCTCGGTTTATGCAAATGGATCTTTCCATAGACCTTTATGTAAACTATATGTGAATTTGCCTTTGTGGAAGTGGGGAAGGGAGGGAAGAAAGAGAGAGGCAGAAAGGAGACCACAGGCCACTGGAGGAAAGGGGCTGGAATATTGTTCAAAGTCATGTAGGGGCAGGGGATAGTGAACAGAGAAAAGGAGGAAGAAAGGGAGAACTATGTGAGGGCAAGATGTGGATACAGACAGGACAACAAGTAGGGATGGAGAGACAGGTGGTATCTGAGTGGGAAAAGAATAAAGATAGAACCACAGGGCCTAACATATTGCTGGGTGGGTGACGTGGGGCAAAGTTCTTCTCTCTAGTTTCTGAGGGTCTCAAGCCAAGCCCCTGATCCACAGTGGTAGTGGAGCTGTTCTTCTGATTTCTTAGATGATTTTTTTTAGTTTTTAGTTTTTAGTTTTTTTTTAAGGGGATGACAAGGAAGCTAAAGCTCTGAGCAGAAGGCAGGAGCAGAGAAAGACAGAGCAAAGTACTGAACAATAAAATTAACAGTCATTTTTATGGAATGCAGATTTCTTTCAGAATTATTAACAAAGTCAAATTTGCATAATACAACTATGTAAAGCATAAGATGTAAAACTATTAATTTTTGCAAGCTTCCTAGATAAATCGCTAAGTTACATCTACCCTTTGAACCAGTGGTATTACTATGAGTCATGTTCCTGAAGGAGTCAAGGACAAATAGAAAGGATCCATGAGTATAAAGATATTGTGGGATGTGAAGAGGGAATCAAGAATGAAATGCTCAGGCTTGGCAGTAAAAGGGGTTTTGAGAAAGGATAATGAGTTCTGTTTTAGGCAGATTGGACTTGCGATTTCTAAAGAACATCGAGTTCAGAGTCCGATGTGCATTTTGCTATAGAGCTCAGGAAAGAGAGAAGTTCTGGGGACTCATCTGCATCGGGATGATAATTGAGTCCACTGGGGCTGGCGAGGTTACCAAGACACTCTAAAGAGGAGAAAAAGGAACCCGCTCTCAGATAGAGTGATATGTCTGCTGATCCAGCAAAGGAGACTACGATGGAGATGGAGAGGTCAGACCATCAGAAGGAGAATCAAAAGAGAGATGTCATGAAAACCCAGCAAGTAGAGAGTATACCGGAGGGAAGGGTCATCAGCAGCGTCAGATATGTCACAGAAGTCAAGAAGGATGAGGACTGAGAAAATGTCATCAGATTTGTCCAGGAAGAGATCATTTATAACTTTAGGAATGGCTTCAGTTGAGTGATCAGACTGGAACTCAAGTTGCAGGGGAAAAAGCTGAAAGGATAAAAATGGAGGCAACCAGTGTAGACAGCTTTTTCCTTTCCTTTTCTTTATTTGAGATTGGCTGAGAAAAGGAAGCGGGGCATAAGATGGTTGCTAAAGGGGATGATAAGGTTTAATGAAGGTTTTTGTTGTTGTTGTTGTTGTTTTTAAGATGGAGAAGATTTGAGCATTATCCTACAGTTGGTGGAGCTAGATGTGAATTGATCCAACCATTCTAGAGGGCAACTTGGAACTATGCCCAAATGGCCATAAAATTTAGTGTTAGTCTATTTATCAGGTGATGTTTTGAGACTCAGTGGGAAAATATAGGTGAAGATGTCTTAAAAATTGCAGGGGGCAACTGGGTAGCTCAGTGGAATGAGAGCCAGGCCTAGAGATGGAAGATCCTCGGTTCAAATCTGGCCTCAGACACTTCCCAGCTGTGAGACCCTGGGCAAGTCATTTAACCTCCATTGCCTAGCCCTTACCACTCTTCTGCCTTGAAACCAATACACAGTATTGATTTGAAGATGGAAGGTAAGGGTTTAAAAAAAAACTTGTCAAGCCCCAGGGTAACAAGGTGGCTCAGTGGATTGAGAGGTAGGCTCAAAGACAGGAGATCCTGGGTTCAAATCTAGCCTCAAACACTTCCTATTTGGGTGACCCTGGGAAAGTCACTTAACCCCCCATTGCCTAGCTCTTACCGATCTTCTGCCTTGGAACCAATGTACAGTATTGATTCCAAGATGAAAGGTAAGGGTTTAAAAAAAATTGGAACGTCCTATACCACTCAAAGGTCATATTATGAAGCATTAGCTTTAGCTAGTCATCTCCACCCCAATGGTTTGTAAGTGTGGCTAACCAAAATCTAAAACTTATTATTTGATATAAAAGAAAATGACCCTAAAAGATAGCTAAACTCAGATTAATTACCTTCACTCATCTTGATTCTAGAGAACAGATAGATAGGTGGAAGACAATGTTGGGAAAATGTTACTTATGTTGTCATAGTCATCTTGCCAGATTTTTGTAACTGTTTTCCCTGTCTTGCCTGGAATGGTTTAATGCACTCATTAGTCAATAAACATTTATTTTATATGTGCCAGGCACTGTGCCAAGTTCAGTGTGATGCAGACTTTGAGGAGATGTCTTAGCCCATTTGTTCTTACTATGCCATTTTATTAAACATCGCTTTCTAAAAGCTAAGTGAATCTGGCTGCCTAAATGGTATCAATTAATAATCATGATGAGAAGCCCACTAGTGGAGGCTCACGGGCCATAGAATTAGAAAGACATCTCCAGGCCCTCAGGACTAAACCTAAATCCCTGAGTGTTCATAGCATCCGGCCAATCTCTGGAGATCTGATTCTTCATTATGAATGGGAGCTGGGATAGTTGTCCCAGAGTGGATGCTACACAAAGAAAGCAAAAATTTTGCTTTCAAGGAGTTCACATTTGAATGAGAGAGACATAGGTAAATAGTTAGCTACATGAATAGCTGAGGTCTGGTCGATGAGTCTAAACCCTGCAAGCAAGCATAGAATGTAACAATGAAATTCCTCACCTGGGAGAGCCTGGAGAGCATGCTGTTAAAAAGTGTGGGATGAAGTATGATGGATTAATCATAGCTGTTCTGTAACTCATTTTTATCTACTAACTATGTAGTATATGAAAATTGCTTTGATTGCATGTAGTTGCAGAACCAGAATTGGGAGTATCTTCAAAAGGCCTTAGTCAACTTGACTATATTCTTACTTGGAAAGGTGATAATTAAGATACCAAATATATCCATGATACTTGGGATACTTAAGGAACTCTATTCAAGATATTCAAGATACTCAAGAACTCTATTACTATTAGGACAGTGGAAAGAAATCTATAGAGAAAGAAGGAAGGGAATAAGTTGAATAAAATGGGGTGGTATAAAAAAAAAGATGAGTAAAAGGAACAACTTGGGAGAAAGGAAAAGGAAAGATAGAAGGGAGTAAATTATTTCATATGAAAAGGCACATGAGGGTCAGTCCAGTGGAGAAGATGGGGGTAGGTGGTGGGTAATACTTGAACTTTACTCATTGGAATTAGCTCAAAGTGGGAATAACACTCAGTCATCTATAGAAATCTACCTTACCCTAGAGGGAAGTAGAAGGAAAAGAGGAATAAGAGAATGGGAGGAACAGACAAAAGAGACAAGTGGGTCAAGTGGTGATCAGAAGCAAAATGCTTATGAACACAAAAAGGCTGAAAGGAAAGAGAGAGAGGATAAACAGAAGGAAAATAAGATGAAGGGAAAAACACGATTAATAATAATAGTTGTGAATGGAATGAACTCACCCATAAAATGGAAGAGGATAACAGGGTAAATTAAAAACCAGAATCCCACATGTGCTGTCTACAAGAAACACATTTAAAGCAGGAAGACACACACAGAGTAAAAGTAAGGGGCTAGAGAAGAATCTATTATGCATTAGCTAAAGTAAAAAAAAAAAAAGGAAGGGGTAGCAAACATGACCTCAGACAAAGCAAAAATAAAAATTGATCTAATCAAGAGATAAGGAAGGAAATTACATTTTGATAAAAGGCACTATAGAAGATTAAGTAATATAAATACTAAACATATGCACCAAATGGTAAAAGGTCTTAGCCCTAGTCTTCTCTAGGTTTGACTTCTTCCTGCCAAATGGAGTCTGATGAGAGGAAATGCTGCCTCTCTGAAAGGAAAGGTCTCAGATCTTCTACACATCTGCGACTTAGGTGAGATTGACTCCATGAATCCATGGGCCTTCGTGCTTTACTTACTTCTGGAAAGAGTCTTAAGAGTTGTATGTCTATGTTGATTTTTATAGGCAGATCAGCATCAATGTTCCAAAGATGGAGGAGTGAGTTTTAGGATCCAGCTCAGCAATAGCTGAGATAATAAAGCTCATTTAGTAACCATGTCACATTTGGATATGAACAGGGTGGGACTAATGGTATGTAGAAAATGTGTTATCTGAGCCCATTTCCCCCAAAGACTGAGGTGATTCTCCCCACACTGATGGTGGGTGGTAATGCTTATACCTTTGTTCTTATTCTATCTTTGAAGTAAATATCCCTTTGTAAAGGCTAACTGATGTTGATTGATTAAATGGTCCTAGATCTCTAGTTCCTGGCACCTAAGAGTGGTGGGAATACTCTCTTTGAATTCAGGTCTTCCTGACTTTAGGCCATGTGCTCTCTTCTTCATATTATCTAGCTGACGAGGTTATCCAGTGAGATGGCATAGGATGAATAGAGAATAAGGTCTATGATAGAGCTTAGAGGGATGCCCATGGTTAGTGACATTGAAAATTAACCCTAAACAACACAGTTAGCCTTTCCTTGTCCAGGTAACTCTCTAAGGCTGTCAGTTGCAAAGTAGATGCCAATCTGCATGAGTAGCGGGTGTTTCCTGACTGAAATTCCCTACACCAATCATATTACAGGGCAATACGTTTCCCCTCCCAATGAGAAATAAAGAATGATAAAAGCAGCTAGGTAGCACAGTAGATAGAGCACCAGACCTAGAGGTGAGAGGATCTGAGGTTCAAGTCTGGCATCAGATACTGCTTAACTGTGTGACTCTGGATAAGTCACTTAACCCCAATTGCCTAACCCTTACTACTCTTCTATCTTAAAGAGTTAATACTTAGCATCAATTTGAAGACAGAAGATAAGGGTTAAAAAAAGAAAAAGAAATGATAGAAGCAAATACTTCAAATTGGAACCATAGAAGTTATCTGGTCCAACTGTCTAATTTTTCAGACAGAAAGGGAGTAGCATGTCCAAAGTCACACAGATAGGACGTAGCAAAATTAGGATTCTAACTCTAAGATGAGTACCCATGCTACAGCACCATATCTGGAAGAATTAAGATGTTCATTCGTTTTCATTCAAGAAAAGAGAAGCTTGACAGTAATAGCCTTTAAAGCAAGATAGAATAGTAATTTTTCAAAAATAAAATTTTATTTCCCCCCAATTACATGTAAAAAATTAATTTAACATTAACTTTTTTTAAACCTTTATTTTCCACTTTATATTGGTTCCAAGGCAGAAGAGTGGTAAGGGCTGGGCAATGGGGATTAAGTGACTTGCTTGCCCAGGGTCACCCAGCTAGGAAGTGTCTGAGGTCAGATTTGAATCTAGGACAGTGATGGTGAACCTATGGCATGGGTACCAAAGATGGCACACAGAGTGCTTTCTGTGGGCATGTGGGCCACCCTTCCCTCCAACACCCCCGTCCCCGAGTTTGTTACTAGAAAGGCAGAGGGACTTGGGCAGAGTTGCTCCTCTCCCCCTTTCCTCCATGCCTGATGACATTTTTTCACATCACCTACCCCTCCACCCAGCAGCCCAATTGGAATGCACAGAGGGTAAGATGGGCAGCTCACAAGCAATGGAGATGGAGGGGAGCAAAGTGCTTGGACCACTCCCCCTCCCTCTCTCCACATACACACCTCTCATCATCTGCCCCCCCCCCCCCCCCCCCCCCCGGCTCAGCAGTCCAATGGGAGCGATTCCTGACTCAATCCCTGGTGGGAGGCTAGCATGACACTCAGTCTAGGGGGTGGGGCCTGGCACTCTGACTCTAAAAGGTTTGCTATCACTGACTTAGGACCTTCTTTCTCTAGGCCTGGCTCTCAATCCACTGAGCTACCCAGCTGCCCCAATTTAACATTCTTTTTAATTAAAATTTTTGAATTCCACATTCTCTCCCTGACTTCCTCCCATCCTTCCTCCTCCCCAAGACAGTTAGCAATCTGACATAGATGTTACATGTGCAATCATGTAAAGCATTTTCCCATATTAGTCATTTTGTGGAGATCTCAAAGTAGAAAAAGGAAGAAAGTGAAACATCGTATGCTTTGTTCTGCATTCAGGTGCCATCAGTTTTTTCTCTGGGAGTGGCTGATGTTTTTCATCAAGAGTTTCTGGGATTATCCTAGGCCACCATAATGTGGAGAAGAACTGGATCATTCCCAGGTTGCAGTAGTTTCCTATTCAGAAAATTTCTCAGCTGTTGAACATGAGTCCATCAATTTAAGTGCTGACTAATAGGAGGCAATGTGCTAAGCCCTGGGTATAGGAAAACAGGCAAAGGATAGTCCCTGCCATCAAGGAGCTTATCATCAAAATGGGGAGGCAATTTGCAAACATATACAAAAAACAAGTTAGGTATAAGTAGGATAAACTGGAAATGATTAAGAGAGACAGAGACAGAGACAGAGAGACAGAGACAGAGACATTGACAGAGAGACAGAGAGAGAGACAGAGAAACAGAGACAGAGAGAGGAACAGAGAGAGGGACAGAGGGGGCAGGCAGAGGGATGGGAGGAAGAGAGAGAGACAGAGAGAGAGAGAGAGAGAGAGAGAGAGAGAGAGAGAGAGAGAGAGAGAGAGAGAGAGAGAGAGAGAGAGGAAGAGAGAGAGACAGAGAGAGAGAGACAGAGACAGAGACAGAGAGAGAGAGACAGAGACAGAGACATTGACAGAGAGACAGAGAGACAGAGACAGAGAGAGGAACAGAGAGAGGGACAGAGGGGCAGGCAGAGGGATGGGAGGAAGAGAGAGAGGAAGAGAGAGAGAGAGAGAGGAAGAGAGAGACAGAGACAGAGACAGAGAGACAGAGACAGAGACAGAGGCAGAGAGAGACAGAGAGAGAGACAGAGAGACAGAGACAGAGAGAGGAACAGAGAGAGGGACAGAGGGGCAGGCAGAGGGATGGGAGAAAGAGAGAGAGGAAGAGAGAAAGAGAGAGAGAGAGACAGAGAGAGACAGAGACAGAGGCAGAGAGAGAGAGAGAGAGAGAGAGAGAGAGAGAGAGAGACAGAGAGACAGAGAGACAGAGAGACAGAGAGAGAGAGACAGAGAGACAGAGAGAGACAGAGAGAGACAGAGAGAGAGAGAAAAGGCATTAAGAGAGGGAGGCTGGGAAGGATTCCTGCAGAAGGTCAGATCTCACTTGGGTCTTAAAGGTGGGAAAGCCTGGAGGCAGAGATGAGAAGGGCAGAGCATTCCAGGCATGGGGGACAGCCAGGAGCTGAGAGATTGAGTGTCTTGTTCCTGGAACAACCAGAAGGCCATTGTCACTGGATTGAAGAGTACTTGGTGGGGAGTGACATCTCAGAAGACTGTCAGTAAAACCCCTCTCCAGATCTGCCCATAGATGCTTCTATCCATTGGGAAGTCACAGGGCATGTCCTTGCTTGCTCACTGAGTCAGACCAACGCAAGCTGTGGTTTCACTTGCTATGGCTTGGAATTTGGCTTTCTCTCACTTTCTCCAACTGTGTCATCAGCTATGAAACCCAGCATCTGCCCCTTTTATTTCAGAGGGGCTCGGGAAGGTTTCTGAAGCTAAATGGCCTGGCAGGAAATAGTCTGGGCCATCTCGCCCCATGAAAAGAAAAGAAAGAAAGCCATCTTACTGTATGTGGCCCAGACCTTCCATCAAAACAGGAAGCTTGGACTTGTAACCACTTGTCTCTCCCCAGAGAATGAAAGAACAGGAAGGGACAGAAAGGCAAGGGGTGGGGAAGAAGACATGGGACAATCTGGCATGAGCTCTGCTAAGAAATGTTGAGAGTTTGGGCTCAGCAGTAGTTTAGGTACTTCCAAGGAGGCAGCAGGCAGCTAAGTGGTTCAGAGGATGAAGAGCCAGGCCCAGAGATGAGAGGTTGGGGGTTCAAATCTGGCATAGCTGTGTGACCCTGGGCAAGTCATTTAATTTACCCCATTGCCTAACCTTTACTACTCTTCTACCTTAGAACCAACACACAGTACTGATTCTAAGATAGAAGGAAGGTAAAGGTCTGAAATACCACCATCCCACCCCACCCAGCAAGAGAGCAGTAAGATTTTAAAAAAGAAGAAACTTGAGGAAGTGGATACAATGCAGTACTTGGAATCAGGGAAACCTGAGTTCAAATGCTACCTCATATATTTCCTGGTTGAATGAGCCTGGGAAAATTGCCTAACCTCTCTCCATATCCTCATTGTTGCTTCAATTAGTCAATTCCTTCTCTCATTGCCAATCTTGCTATAAATACACTACGCTAAATGAAAAAGGAATTCTGATTTGGTTGCCTAGTTCCTGCCTAGATTTAGAGAGGGAGCTGCCCAGCAATTATTTTCTAAATGATTTCAGTAACAGGCCTCAATTAAAGTACTATAAAATACATTAATCTGCTGCTAACCTTGGTGTTGATAATCCTTGGGCAAGTTGTTAGGACACCTAGGTGGCAAAGTGGATACAGTGCTGAGACTGAAGTCAGGAAGACATGAGTTCAAATCTGGCCTCAGACACTTACTAGCTTTGTGAACTTGGGCAAATGACTTAACTGTTTGCCTCAGTTTCTTGATCTGCAAAACAAGCTGGAGAAGGAAATAGCAAATCACCCTAGCATCTTTGCTAACATAAATAAAAAACAAAAAGAAAAAGCAAATTGGGACCATGACGAGATAGACAAGACTGAAATGACTGAATAAGTATACTCTTTCTGTGCCTCTGTTTCCTTTTATGTAAAATCAAGATGAGCTCTAAAGTCCCTTTCAGCTGTAACATCTATGATTCAAATGTTGGTAGCAATCTCCAAAGCTTATAAGAATCTTTAAAGAACCATTGGGATGCCTAATTATTTGTTTATTTACAAATGATGCTGTCACCTCATTCAAATGAATTTGTGATCAATTTGAAAGTTCTCTCTAAAATGGAGATCATATTCTATCCATTCTTTCACATCCTAGGTGTCTCTTGCCTAGGACCTCCCATAAGTTGGCCAGAGGCAGTTCACCTCCAGTGACCACTTTGTCAGATTTTATAGGAAAATATTTTAATTAATCTGTTAAAACTGTCTCATCTCAAAAAAAAAAAAAAAGGCAGAACATAGTACAGGGAAGCTGGAAGAGAGTTTAGAAATCATCCAGTCATTTTAAAAAATAGAGTCGTGAATATAGGTGTTTTCTCCATCGTGGTTTCTTTATTATTTTTTAAACCCTCACCTTCCATCTTCAAATCAATACTGTGTATTGGTTCCAAGGCAGAAGAGTGGTAAGGGTTGGCAATGAGGGTCAAGTGATTTGCCCAGGGTCACACAGTTGGGAAGTGTCTGAGGCAAGATTTGAACCCAGGACCTCCCATCTCTAGGCCTGGCTCTCAATACACTGAGCCACCAGCTGCCCCCTCATAGTTTCTTTATATTGTGGGATGGCATAAGAAATTAAATGGGAATTTTGTGGAAGCTGCAGAGGACACACAAAGGTCCAGCAGATTTAGAAGTTCAGAAATGCATAAAGCATGTATAGAATTAGCAGCAATGCAATGATCCAGGACAATTTTGAGGGATCTACGAGAAAGAGCACTATCCACATCCAGAGGAAGAACTGTGGGAGCAGAAACGCAGAAGAAAAACAACTGCTTGAATACATGGATCGAAGGGATATGATTGGGGATGTAGACTCTGAATGATCATCCTAGTGCAAACATCAAAAACATGGAAATAGGTTTTGATCAATGACACATGTAAAACCTGGTGGAACTGCGTGTTGGCTATCAGAGGGGGATGGGAGGAAGGGAGAGAAAGAACATGAATCATGTAACCATGGGAAAATCCTCCTAATTAATTAAACTTTAAAAGTATATGTAGAATATTGTATAATATCAACATATTTTCTCTTTTAAGACCATAAATATGCAAGGGTTTTTTTAAAGTTTGTGAAAAGAATGTCAAAGTCAGCAAATGACACACAAAAGCTAGAAACGTAGAGATATCTTAGCATTGACCTATATGTAGCCTATGGCCAAATACTTAACCTGAATTTTACAATAAGGTACCATAAATGCCTTATAAAAGGAAAATAAAACATTCAGGCTTCTTTTCTGGTATGGAGGGAGGGCCAAAAAAGTTTTACTCTGATTCTCCAGATTGCAGGGGACTCCCCATCATAGGCAGATGGAAGGGATACCTGTAAATGTGCATTGTCAAAAGTCTCTTTCTCTCTCTGTTCTCTCTCATTCCCTGCTTCCCTCTCTTCCTTTCTTCCTCCTCCACCCTCCTATATGTCTCTATCTCTCCTCTTTCTTTGTCTGTTTCCTCTCTATCTCTGTCTCTCCTCTCTCTGACTGTCTCTGTCTCTGCTCTCTCTATCTCTATCTCTCCTCTGTGTCTGTCTCTTTCCTTCACACTTTCTCTCTCTCACTGTCATTCCCTGCCTCCCTCTCTTCCTTTCTTCCTCCTCCACCCCCCCCCCCGTATGTCTCTATCTCTCCTCTTTCTTTGTCTGTCTCCTCTATCTCTGTCTCTCCTCTCTCTGACTCTGTCTCTGCTCTCTCTATCTCTATCTCTCCTCTGTGTCTGTCTCTTTCCTTCACTCTTTCTCTCACTGTCATTCCCTGCCTCCCTCTCTTCCTTTCTTCCTCCTCCACCCCCCCCTGTATGTCTCTATCTCTCCTCTTTCTTTGTCTGTCTCCTCTATCTCTGTCTCTCCTCTCTCTGACTCTGTCTCTACTCTATCTCTATCTCTCCTCTGTGTCTGTCTCTTTCCTTCACTCTTTCTCTCTCTCACTCTCATTCCCTGACTCCCTCTCTTCCTTCCATCCTCCTCCACCCCCCTGTATGTCTCTATCTCTCCTCTTTCTCTGTGTCTGTCTCCTCTATCTCTGTCTCTCCTCTCTGTCTCTGCCTTTCCTCTCTTTGTCTCTGTCTGTCTCCTCTCTCTATCTCTGTCTCTCCTCTCTCTGTCTCTGTCCCCATCCCTCTCTCCACTTTACTTACACCCAGAGCTGGACAGGAGTGCCTTCCCCTCTAAGGTTACCTTCCAAGGGTTTTACACAAAGGTTGTCTCCCCAGTTAGAGGAGAAGCTCCTGGAGGGAAGCAATGCTTTCTGCCCTTCTTGACTTCTGGCCTTGGAGGTGCTTCCAGAGACGAGTCGCTGCCATAGGAACAAAGATGACTGGAAAGCTCCTCAGTCCCACTGGCGCTCAGTGGGCTGAAATGGCCGGCTGGGGTTCTCTTGGCAGAGCCAGAAGGGCCCAAGTAGGGGAAACCCTGAAACAGTTACCACCAAGTCAGCTAAGGGGAAAGCGATAACATTGTTTCTCCTCCATTGTTTCTCGGGATACTGAGCTGGAATCTGTTAAAGTTTATCCCAGCCGGCTACATCTCCCCCTGGTACAGGCAAACTTCTCCCTCTCCCTGCTTAAAGCCAAACAGCTAGCTGCCTCCAGGGCTCCAATGGGCCACTGGCTCAGGCCTGGATAAAGGAGCGTCTGTGCACCCTGGGAGGTGCACAGGGCCCGCTCCGGCACTGATGCGCTAGAGAACTCTGAGCAGCTTTCTTTTCTATCATGAACTTAATTATCAACAGACAGAAGAATCTCAGTGTATAAAGAGGAACAAAAAAGGAGGCTTGAATATATGAAACCATAAACTTCTGCCAAGTACAAGTTTGTTTTGTATTTTATTTTTTAAACCCTCACCTTCTGTCTTAGAATCAATACTGTGTAGTGGTTCCAAGGTAGAAGAGCATTAAGGGATAGGTAATGGGGGTTAAGTGACTTGCCCAGGGTCACACAACTGGGAAGTGTCTGAGGCCAGATTTGAACCCAGGACCTCCTATCAGTAGGCCTGGTTCTCAATCCATTGAGCCACCCAACTTCCCCCAAAGCTTGTTTTTTTTATTGGTTTTTTTTTTGCAGTGAGTTAATTTTTATCTCTCTTATTACTCATCTGAAAAATTTTCCACAAAAACATAATAATTATACAATGAGAAGCACCATTTATATCTTAGAAGGGAAGAAAAGAATACTTTGTGGACACTTACACAGCAAGAGACCATGCTTATATCTAAAAAGTAAAGCTTTTTTTTTTAAAGGGAATATTAAATTTTGTAAGGTTAAAAATTAATCAATTAAAATACAATCCATTAAATTGAACAAGTTCGGGCAGCTAGGTAGTACAGTGGGTAGAGTCAGGATAGAGCCTGGACCAGGAAGAACTGAATTTAAATCCAGCCTCAGACACTTCCCTGGGCAAGTGGCTTAATCCTGTGGGCTTCAGTTTCTTCATCTATAAAACGAGTCCCAGAAGAAAATGGCAAACCACTCCAGTATCCTGGCCACAAACCCCCCCAAAGGGGGTCTCAAAGAGCCAGACACCACTGGAAGTAACAAAATCATCCTGTTCATTTCCATCCCCTTCTGAACTTTTTGGATTTCGTTTGCATATTCTTTCCCATTTTATTTAGTGCTTTTTCTTTCTTTTTTAAAACTCTCACTTCTCACTAATGCATCCCCTAGGGTTTCTGAGACATTATTCAGAAGGATTTGCACCTCTAGCACAAGAGCTTGTTTTTCAGGGTTCGGTATTCACCTTTCACCCAATTCTCACTTGTGCCTCCAAGAAGCTGTAGCAGTCACACCCTGGTAAAACCTTCTCCACAGATGGGCTAACCCTGGTTGAGGGACTGACAGGCCTCCAAGCTGTCTGTGAGTTAGGAAGGATGTGTATCTCCAGCATGTGAAGACTTCCATTGTCGGAAGGGACCGATAAGAATGATTTGTTCCATTGTTCCACCAATGAAGATGGTGGAAACATGGAGGTGGGACATCCGAGAAGGCACGAGGTCATCCATTGCATCCTCGGGCTATCACGGGTCATCCTGACTTTTGTCCTGCCGCTGGATTTGGATGACTGGAAGAGAGATTGAGGCTGAAGGCTTTGTGCAATTCTCCCTGACTTAAATTCAAATCATGAAAGTTACATATCACCCTGTGAAATGAAGGATGAACAACTCATTCCTCCATCCTCATAGAAACCCTTCTTTATAACAAATATATATAATGAATGTGTTGATCTACATCAACATATTGGTCATATCTGAAAATCTAATGGATATTCTGCGCCCCTAGTCCTTCGCCTTTCTGCCGAGAGTCAGGAGGCAAACTTTCTCAATAGCCTTCTGAAGCCACAATTGGCCACTGTGTCCATGAGTGTTCTGAAGTCTTTTGAAAACATTTTCCTTTACATTATGCCATTGTGTAAACTATTCTCCCATTTCTGCTCATTTTATTCTAAATAATTCATATAAATCTCTAGTTTTTTTGGATTCTTTATATTCATGATTTCTTGCACCACAATAATATGCCGTTCCATTCATGTACCACGATTTACTTAGACATTTGCCAACTGATGGGCACCCCCTTATTTTTTTTAAACCCTTACCTACCATCTTGGAGTCAATACTGTGTATTGGCTCCAAGGCAGAAGAGTGGTAAGGGCTAGGCAATGGGGGTCAAGTGACTTGCCCAGGGTCACACAGTTGGAAAGCATCTGAGGCAAGATTTAAAACTAGGACCTCCCATCTCTAGGCCTGGCTTTCCATTCACTGAGCTACCCAGCTGCCCCCACCCCCTTATTTTTTGCTCCAACAAAAAGCCGTTCTTTTAATAGTTTTGTACATACGGGTCCTTCAGCCCTGTCTCTGACCTTGTTTCACTTCCCAGGCAGTGTCTCACATGGAATAAGTACTTAGTAAATGCTCTTGGGATTTTTTTTTGACGAATTCTTCATCCTCCAGTTTTTTCCTCTTTAATGTGACAAAGCTGGACTATAAGGTCTAACTTCCCTTCCCAGTATAATATGTTATGACTAAATTATAAATCCTTTAGGCTTGGTGTTACATTTGTCTTGTGTTTGGATTTTGTGGGTTGTTGGGCTAAGTGCTTATCTATTACTCAATCAATGAACCAAGAAGCCTTTATTAACTGCTTTCTCTGTGCACTGTGCTAGGCCCCAGGGATGCAAAGGCAAAGAATGAAACAATTTCTGCTTGCATGGTTCTTATATTCCAATGAAAGAAGATAATAAAGGCATGTACAACAATATAGTCTATAAAATTAATATATACAGATACATACAAAAGAGTTAAATACAAGGTAGTTTGGAAGGGAGAGCATTAGTATTTGACATCAAGAAAGGGTTCATGTGGAATATGGGGCTCAAGCTGTGTCTTAAAGGAAGAAAAGGAGGTGAGGAGGCAATTATTTACTCCAGGAATGCAAAGACAAGGAGATGAGAGACAGACTGTTGTGTACTGCTGGTGAGGAATAGAGAGGTAGCTAGTTGATGGATTGCAGAGTATGGGACTGGGAATAATGTCCAGTGAAGCTGGAAAGATAATTTGGGGACAGGTTCTAAAGGGTTTTGAAAGCTACATGATTCATATTCTTTCCCTTTCTTCTTCCCTCCCTACTCCTATAGCCAACAAGCAATTCAACTGGGTTTTATATGTATCATTGATTAGAGGAGTTTCTAATTGATGCTAATCAAGCCCTTGGAGTTGATTGAATAAGAGAATTGCATGGTCAGATGTTTATTTAAGAAAAATTATTTTGGCAGTAGTAGGAAAGAGGGACCAGGGAACAGGGAAAAGGACACTAGGAAGAAAGATAACATGATACTCAAAATCTGGAGTGTGCTTCTCTAGAACAGACTGAAGAAAAACTCAGACAATGGAATTGATTTCAAGTGTATCCTCCTTCCCCACATTATTATCCGGGGCCATTCCTTTATAGATCTTTTTCTAGACAATGCTTTCTGGAGTTGTTGTTGTTGTTGTTTTCTGGTGGGGATCGACAGACTGCAAAATGGAACTTGGTATCTCTTGCTCTCAAAAACCAGACCTTCATTCCCCAATTGACAAATGGTCAAAGGATATGAATTAGCAGTTTTCAGATAGAGAAATTAAAGCTATCAATAATCTTATGGGGAAAAAATTGTTCTAAGTCCCTCTTGATTAGATAAATGCAAATTAAAACAAGACTGAGGTACTACATCATACCTATCAGATTGGCCAATATGGCAGTAAAGGAAAGTAGTAAATTTTGGAGGGGATGTGGCAAAATTGGAACACTAGTGCATGGTTGGTGGAGTTGCTAACTGATCCAACCATTTTGGAGAGTAATTTGGAACTATGCCCAAAGGGCTTTAAAAAAATGCATACCTTTTGATCCAGTTATACCACTACTAGGTCTATATGCCAAAGAAATAAAATTAAAAAGGGGGGGGGGGGCTTACTTGTACCAAAACATTTATAGCAATTCCTTTTGTGGTGGCAAAGAATTAGAAACTGAAGGGATGTCCCTCAATTGGGGAATGGCTGAACCGATTGTGGTATATGATGGCGATGGAATCCTATTGTGCTGTAAGGAATGATGAACAGGATGATTTCAGAGAGAGCTGGAAAAACCTGCTTGAACTGATGCAGAGTGAAATAAGCAGAACCAGGAGAACATTGTAGGCAGAAACAACAATACTGCGGACCTATCACATGTGATAGACTTAGCTATTCTCAGCAGGACAATTATCCTCCAGGACAATTCGGAGGGATAAAGAATGCTCTCCACCTCCAGAGAAAGAACTGTTGGAAGAGACCTGCAGATGAAAACATAGGATTTGTCACTTGTTTATTTGGGTTTATGTTTTGGGGGTTGAGTTTTATATGATTATTCTCTTACAAAAATGATGACTATGGAAGCATGTTTGGTGTGATAATACCCAGATTGAATTGCGTGCCAGCTCTGGGAGGAGAGGAGGAAAGGAGGCAGGGAGACAATTTGGATCCTATAACTTTGGAAGATGTATGTGGAAATGTGTTACTACATGTAATTGGTAAAATATCTTTACAGTAATTAAAAAAAAAAAAGCAAGCCCGTCTTGTCCCGGGCTCTGTCAGCAAACAGGCATCTGTAGTGGGAAACATCTTGGCAAATAGCTAGATGGCCGCTGTCCCAGGAGGGGGCAGCCCACCCTGGTTTGTTCAAGAACCTCTTGAGGTTCTTGACCTAGAGAAAGGCTAACGTAAAGCCCTTTCCAACCTGGCTCCAGACTATCTTTCCAGATTTATTACGGGTGCTATTTACTTCATGCATCCAAGTTGTTGCTGTTACCAGGCTGTTCCCTATGCCTGGAAGTATACACAGTCAATAACCGTTCATACTGTATCAATGGAATGTAAACGCCTTGAGGACAGGGTGACCCTTTTTTGATTTGGGATCTCCAGTGTCCCATACCGTATTTTGCACACAGTAGACACTTAATAAATGGTAGGGGGGGGGGGCGGCTGGGTAGCTCAGTGGATTGAGAGTCAGGACAAGAGACAGGAGGTCCTGGGTTCAAATTTGACCTCAGTCACTTTCCAGCTGTGTGACCCTGGGCAAGTCACTTGACCCCCATTGCCTAGCCCTTACCGTTCTTCTGCCTTGGAACCAATTGATTCCAAGAGGGAAGGTAAGGGTTTAAATAAATAAATAAATAAATAAATGGTTGCTGGTCATATGTACTGTTTTCCCCAATAGAACATGATCTTGGGGGGACGGACTAGTTGCTTTTGGGGCCAGAGTAAGCGCTAAGGAGAGTCGGTAAACTGTCTCGAGTTGTTTATTTCTCGGGTTCATGGGGGTGGGGGTGAGATGGGGAGTGGTGAAGGGTGGGGTGGGACAGTGGAGAGGGAGGCCAGCAGCTAAGCAGAGTGACGGAACAGACGCCTTTCTTGCCCTAGGGACCCGCCCCTCAGCTTGCCCCTCAGCCTGAGGGCTCTTTCTCGGGGCTTCCCAGCTCCCCGAGGCCCCCCCTCCCCGCGCTGAGGGGCGGAAGGGAACGAACTTTCGGGGCGGGGCCAGATCGCTCTTTCGCTGCTCTCCGAACCCGGCCAGGCGCTCGGGTGGGACGCTGCAGGGGCAGCGCCCAGCGGCCCGTGGTCGGCCACGTCCCGGGCTCCGGGGCTCCCGGGCTCCCGCGCTCCCCTTCTGGCTCCGCGCCGGGAGGCTAGCGCCAGGGAGGCGGCACTCCTATCCGGCCCGCCGGCCCTGATCACGCGGGGCCGCGGGCGCTGGGTAGAGGGAGCTCGCTGGTGAAGGAAGGTGGGCGGTGGGAGGAGCGTGGGCAGACTGGACGGGACGGGCCTGGGCGGGGCGGGCCGCGCCGGGCCTGGCCGGGCTCGGGAGAGGGGCTGAACTGAGCAGAGAGGGCCAGATCGCGGAGCCGCTGGTCGGGGCCCCACAGCACCAATGCTGCTGACGCTGGCCTGCGGCTCGCTTTTCTACCCCGGCTTCTTCGTGCTCTGCGCCTGGAGGCTGCACCAGAAGCTTCCCCAATGGCCCGTCATCGACTGTTTGACGTTCAGCAACAGGTATGTGGTGACCGCCTCCCTGATGCCCTTGGCGGCGGGGGACTCCGGGGACCCTCCGGCATCCCCGACTGTCTTCGCGGTGCTGCGCTAGACGGGACTAGGGGTGCGCGGCCAGCAAGGAAGCCGCAGGGAGCTGTCTGCCTCTTCCCTTTCCGCGGACCCTCACGGTGATCCTGGGTACAGCTCGGGGTGGGGGAGCAGCCCAGAGCGAGGAGACCGCTCTGCCTTTGGACCAGTGTGGGCTGGGCTCTGGGACTGCTTTTTCTTGGGGACTGATGCTCCACGATTAGCCCGCGGCCGTGCAGGGCGTGGGGACTTCCTTAGTGGTTTGGAAGTCCGAGGTGGGGCAGACCAGAGTCTCCTCATTGTTCCCCAAGATGGGTGATGAAGCCTCTTTTTCTTGTTTTTCTCTACCCCCTGCTGCCTGTTAGGCTCGTTTCCTCAATCCAGGCTGTCCTGGCCACTGTCTCCGGGTTCACCGTCATTTTGAACTGCAAAGATGTGATTACAGACAGGTAAGAACTGAGGCCATTGAGAGAGGAGCAAACGTCGGGCAGGGGATCTTTTGGAGAAGGGCCTGCTTATCAGTGGCTTGCAGGCACCCCTTTATCAGTACCACCACTAGGCTACTGATTCTGGGAGTTTAGGACCTTATCATCTCCTCCCTTTCGCCCAGTTTCCTTTCCTACCTTCGAGAACGAGTTGAAAAAATGTCTAGTGAACACACCCTGGAATATGGTGAATGGCTTCTTATTAAGAAGTGTCGTCTAAGAAAAAGAACTGTAGATAGAGGGGAATGAAGATCCTGGCTCCAGGCTCCCCCAGGACACTGTGATCACAGGCAAAAACCCAAAGCCCCAATGCAAGACAGAGCACAAGTTTTCCTAGTTGCACATGAGAAATAATACAGAATTTCAGGACCTTGATAGAGAGAAATAAGCATCTGGGACACACTTGATGCTTTTAGAAAGAAAAGGGTCATGTCTTTTCTTTTGCATAGGTGGAGGATCCAGCAAGGTTGTTTGAGCTGTTTGCTGAACTGCTTCTTTTTCCTTTATTTTTTATTACAAGAGACAGTTTCCTGGGGAGAGAAAGGAGAGAGATGTATTTTGAAATGAAGGTGATCCAGAAACAAAAGGTTTCAAAAATAAGACTAAGCTTTTTTTTTTCCTTTAACCCATACCTTCCATCCTTTAGAATCAATACTATGTGATGGTTCTAAGGCAGAAAAGTGGTAAGGGTTGGGGGGGAGGGGAAGTTAAGTGACTTGCCCAAGGTCACACAACTCGGATATGTCTGAGACCAAATTTGAATCCAGAACTTCCCATCTTTGGGGACCTGGCTTTCAATCTACTAAATGACCTAGCTGCTCTTGCCTTTTGTTTTTATGTCATTTCCCCTCATAATCTTCCTCCCTGCCCCCCCAAGAACCTGCCTTATAACAAAGGAAAGCATTTAAGCAAATCAATTGGCAATGTAACAGTACTTAACAGTGTATATTAGGGCACAGTTCAAAATTTGACTTAAGGCATTTTACTAGCTGTATGATCCTGGGCAAGTCACTGTGGAAGTGAGAAATTGAGAATGATGATCTGTCATTCAAATGAAAGTATTCTGAATTGGAATGTTACCAGGAAAGGCAGTTCCCTAGATTAGTAAAGGGAATTAAAGACTTTGGTTCTTTCAATGACCTCCTCTTCTTTGGTCAGCCCCTTGGTAGTGTTCATGTGAAAGAAACAACCTTTCTCAAAACAAGCTACACTGCTCTTTCCCCTAGACTCCCATCCCTGGCAGAGCTGGGTTTCTGGATGCCAGCATCCTGGACTCCTTTTCAGAGAACCACCCTATAAATGATACGGCCCAAACTAGGCGGGAGGTGGGCAAGTCCTCATCTATTCCTATAATAGAGAAGTATGATGTTTCAGTCAAAATGGGGACCAGAAGGTCTAGTTTGCGTGACTTGTGGCTGTGATTTTTCGGTGGCTCTGTGGCCTCGGACTTTTCATTTCAGAATACTTTATTCCATTCTTTGCCTCTCTTTTCCCAGCTCCAAGCCTTTGTTCATCCGGGCTGGGTTACGAGTTGTAGGAAAATGGTCTTGGGAGCCACTTGAATGGTGGTCCCCTTCATTTTGAGATGGGCTCTGTAAGATGAACCTGTCTCCCTAGAGAGACCAGAATGCCCCAGATAGATTTTAAGGAGGGCAAAATAAACTTACATTACATTAAAACTGGAAGAGAATTTTAGTCACTTTTACAGATGAGGAAACTGAAGTCTTCATCATTTCCCAAAGTTATTATACAGCTCTGAAGTCTTACAGTCTAGCTTTGAACTTAAGTCTTCTGATTCTTAAGTCAGGGAGAGACAATATACCAAAGAACGTTGATCCTGGAGTCAGAAAAGGCCTAAATGTTCAAATACTAGCTTTCTAAATGTGGCTGTTTGACCTTGTATGAGTTACAGAGCCTCAGTTTCTCTATTTGCAGAAGAGAGAATGCTTGTATGACATATATCGCAGATTTGTTGGAAGTCAGAACACTTTGTACCCCCTCAAAACGCTATGGAAAATGAGCTGTTTTTCCTATACCAGGGCTGATGGAGGGGAAGGTGATCCGAAAACAAAAGGTTTCAAAAATAAGAGCAAATTTTCTTTCCAAAAGAAAGTTGCTTAGTAGAAAAGTTTTATTATTACTTAAAAAAAAAATCCTTACCTCCTATGTGAGAATCAATATTGTGGGTTGGTTCCAAGGCAGAAGAGCAATAAGGGCTAGGCAACAGGCATTAGGGGACTTGCCCCGTCACTGATATGTCTTAGTTGTGTGAACCACGGGCACGCTTGTTGCTTACTTTCTGGGTGTCCCAGACAACTAAGATTGGAATCACAGATGAAGCACTGATTTGCAATAGTGTACCGAGTTTTAGGGAGTTCCCTACAAGGAAGAAATTGCTGCCTCCCTCTGTCCAGCGCCTTCATTTTGCAGAGGAGAAAAAGAAAAGACAGAGAAGTGAAGGGCCCAAGGTCACAGAGCAAATCTGTTGCGGTAGAAAATCTGATGCTTGGATTTGAATCTGTATGCCACTCGGGATTAATTCGTCTCCTGCACTGCATTCTTCAAAAGTAACTAGGAGGGCAGCAGCTAGGTGGCTCAATGGATAGGCAGGAGGACCTGGATTCAAATCTGACCTCAGATACTTCTTTGCTGTGTAACTCTGAACAAGTTGCTTAACCCCAATTGTCTAGTTCTTCTGCCTTGGAACTAATACTTTGTATCAGTTCTAAGATTTACAAGATAAGAGTTTTTTTTTTAATTAAAGTAACTAAGAGATGTTGCTATAGGCTATAGAGAGAAAGTGAAATGAGGCTGAGACACACATAAGGAGTTCTTGGCTGGGTTGAATTTTCTTTTGGTAAACTTAAGTATTTATTACTAATAAAGATAAATATGAATGGAATATACATTTTGGTTCCAAAAATATAGGATGGAAGAATTATGGCTAGACAGTGAAAGTGCAGTAAATTTTAAAGTGTGTAGCAAATTCAATGTGGCTGACATAGGGAGCGAGGTGCGAGGATCACTGCCTCTCCACGAGGCAAAGGGGAATGGGCGATAGTCACGCTATACTGGGTCCTCACCCAGGCCATATTTGGGGAGTATTGTCTTCAGTTCTGGACATTACATTTTATGAAAGACATCCGTGAGTTAGAGTATGTCCAAAAGAGGACATCCAGGATGTGGAGAGACTGGAGAATACATTATATTGAAATAACTTGGGGGTGGGGGTGGGGTTTATCCAGGAAAAGACTTTGAGCAAGGATTCTTAACCATTTTTATACCACAGATTAAATCTGTGGACTCCTTCAGGAAAATGTTTTTAAATACATAAAATGCACAGGATTAAAAAGGAAACCAATTATATTGAAATAGTTACCAAAATACTTTAAAAGTACATGGGCTGCTGATTTTGAGGAACATGAAAGCCCTCTTAAGTATCTGAAGGACAGTCTTATGGAAGAGGGATGAGCTTTATTCTGCTTGGCCCCTGAGGGCGTAACTGGGGGCAGTAGGAGATATGGGAGTAAGACAGGTTTAGGTTGGATCTGAGGAGAAACTTCCCACAGATTGGAGCCATCCAAATATGGAATGGGCTGCCTTAGGAAGATCATGGAACTTTTGTCACTGGAGGTCTTCAATTAAAGGCTGTATTTCAACCTATTGGGAATTTGCTAAGTGGGATTTTTGTTCTAGGTCAGTGATGGCTAACCTTTTAGAGACCATGTGCTATGCCGTGCCATCCCCCCCACCCCCCTTTACCTCAGATAGGGGAGGAAGAATGTGCTTTTGTTGGGCTGCCAGGAAGAGGGATGGGTGAAGTGAAGAATGTCCTCTTCAGGCCTGGGGGGGTGGGGTTAAGGGAGAGTGATTGCCCAAGTGCTTACCTCCCCTCCAGCTCTGCCATCTGTAAGCTACCTACCTTACCCCAGATAGGGCAGGGAGTAAGAGTTCCCTTTAGACGGCTGGGCAAAGGGATGGGGAGGCACAGTGGAAAGGGGAAAGGGAGAAGCTTGGCCCAAGTCCCTCTGGCTTTCTAGTAATTAACCCTGGCAGGTGATGGCGTACATGCCCACAGAGAGGGCTTTGCATGCCCTCTTTGGCATGTGTGACATAGGTTCACCACAATGGCTGTTGAGACTCTTGCCATCTCTCAGATTGTCATTTACTATGCAAAGCTCTGTACAAGGAAAACAACTCTCCTAAACCTGCTTTTAACTTGTCATAAGGATTTTGAAGCCTACCTTTCCAAACCAAAGGGCCTGATGTAGGCTAAATAAGCTGCTATAACCCTAAGTTGTTCTAAATACTTGTTGCAAGGATTAAATAGAGGGTACATATTTCAGAAGCAAATGATTATGTTTCTGCAATTAAAGACATGGCATGAAGTTTGTGTTGAAAAATAAATAGGAACAAGGGCAAGACACACACATTTCTGAAAAATATTTGAAATTAAAATATTTCTACATCGGCCCTTTGTGACAAAGGGAATAGGGTAAGAAGTTTTGGACTTTACCTCCTCATTAGGATTCTTAGTAGTAGTAATAACATTTTATATTGCTTTAAGATTGGGTTCTTAATCCTTTTTGTGTAACTGAAGAACTGCTAGATGTCAGTGTAGAAGTAAAGAATGTACACTTTTTTCCCCTTCCAAGTTCATAGACCCTGGAGAATCTATGTATGGACCCTAGGTGAAGCTGGTCCGGCTCTGAATTCAATCATCTGACATTGATGATATTGGGATGTCGTAAGAGCCCTAGCCTCTCCAGAAAAGTCTTCAACAAATACCCAAACATTTTACCACCATATAAACTTCATTTTGACTAGTTGAGGTACAGAAGGGAATTTCCCCAGTGGAATCTCTGATAGTTGGATTAGTCTCTTTCAAAAGCCTTTCAGATTCTTCGATCCCTCAAACTTCCAAAACCCTATGTGTGAATTAAATGGGGCAGGTTATTGTTCCATTTTTTCAGGTAAGAATTACAGAGCTGGGAAAGGCTTTGCCCAAATGCATGTAGCTAGTTTGTTAGGGAAACTCTAAAGACATTTGCCCTCGAGCTATGAATGTTTGAGCTCTGGTAACTAGGAAGGTCCTAGAGCTCCCCCTTTAAAGTCAGACAACTCTTGGTTTTACCAGGCTTTCTGCAGCTTTCTCTTATTTTCAAAGGGGTAGTTATTCTAATTGTGGAATTGCTTCATCCAAGCCATGGGGCTAGAGATGAGCCATCTCCTAACCACACCTCTTTAGGCCCTGCCAGAGCAAAGCCCAGGTAATTGATTTACATTACAGCTACTCCATTCATGGCCTGCCCTACCATAGTTCCCATTGTTTACTCAAAGTGTAATTAAGGAACAGGAAGTCTGGGGACCATCTCAAAAGGAAAGCTGCACCCAAGGCTGCCTCGGACCTTCCCCAGGGTATGCAATCTGGGTTTTATTGTACATCCCTGCGTTTTTTATGTGTGGAATGGTTAGTCATTAACTGGCACTGAGGAAGCCATGTGCGGGCGCTCTCTTTCCTCCTTGGTCCAAAGGCATCCATGGGGAGCCCTTGGGAAAAGGCTTACTCTTAGCTAGTCAGGCCTGTGACAAGCGGCTTGTCAAGGCAGTTGCCTTTCAGACCAACCCCTTCTCCAGGATAACCAGCATAACTCGGCTATTTTCATATTAATACGCAAGTGGGACTGGAGCGGGTCTAGCCAGGAAAAGCCACCCAACAGGTTACAGCCACTCCCAGGGCTGGGGTTATGTTTTCTAGTGGGACTTGGATGGATACTTGGGAGATAGAGAACTGTGAGGTGTGTATATGTAGGTCTGGGGTTTCATATGCAAACTAACCTGCTGAGTAATGGCTTGTCAGTCCCATCCGAGTAAGACTGGAAATATGAGCTTTGGTCTGACTCCCCTGTCAGTTTCTTACGAGGAAGTGTTGGGAACACGGAGGGATGGTGACTTGTAAGTACCACAAAATGCCGGTTAAACCCACTGCAAGGGACCAGCCAATCTAGACAAAAGGAAACGTCCAACGGCTCCATTTAAACGTAGCAAGTGATGCCGATTGATTTTTGGCTTCTTCACCGAGTCGCCCTCTCTCCAGAGCAAGTCTTCAATAACTTCCTCGTGCATTTTCTTTTCTCTGTTTGCAGAGATGTTCTTTATTTATTGGCAAGCACTTGGAATGATAACCTTTAAGGAAGGAGCAAATGGGTTGGCGGCACATTAGTTCTAGTGGACAGGCCCCTGGGTTCCACTTGCATAATCTGCCTTTTGAATGTTCATTTACTTCCCTCTAGGCACTGGCTCGCTCGAGAATATATATGGGCTTTGATTCCATACATGACCTACGACCTAGGTGCGATGTACATTTGCTACTGGTACCGATATAGAGGCGAGGATAAGAAACACACTCTTGCCATTTTTAGGAACTTCATCAAGCACGACCGCCTCATGCTCATGCACCATATTTTCATTCTGGTTGTTCTTGTACCCATTACACAGGTGAGTGTTCAGAGCTGGACAGTGTTATTATCACTGCGGTGGCAACTTGTGTTTCAGAAGAGCAGAGAAGATTATTGTCTAGTCTGTGGAACTGTAGTTGTCCCTCAGATGTCCTTTCCCTTTACAATTTCATTTGCTCCCTTAGTTGGTGGGCTCCAGTGACTCGGTCCCTTATTCCAGCCATGTAAATGGTATTCATAGAACGACAATTTTTCTGAGTAATTTTGGTCCGTTTCATGAGTTTTGTTATAGCTGAAAAATTCACTCCTTGGCCAAGCTTCTGTTTAGCACTCCTTAGCCAGTAGGCACATCATTTGGTGCAAGTCTCCATCATCAAGATATGACCTGCCGGTGCCTACTGGATTACACTCCCCTGATAGGGCTTTTAAGAACTCTAGCTTATTTTCATGCCAGGACAAGATAACAGGTTTACTTAAACTTGGAAAAACGAACACTGATCCTATCCACAATATACCTCTCTGCTCCTGCTGTCACTTCCCATAGTGCCAGGCAGCTTGTGTCCTCATTACATAGAATGCAACAACTATTTTAAAAAGTAAAAACTTTAACTGGTGGGGAATTTTGTCTTTATCATTTTAAGTAGTTACTTTCTTTTCATGGAATTGCTCCCATGTTTTGGCACCATGAAGGTAAAGCCTTCAGAAGAACAAGGAGCAAGTTATACTTTTTATTTGGCTAGAATTGGATTTCCATGAACTCGCCCAAAGGGCCATAAAGGAAAGATGGTTGAGAGCCTGCACGTGGGTTCCTATATACTCCCTGGAAAGGATGGTGATCCTCTGGCTGTGTATGTCATTCCTCAATGACGGCAGCTGCTCAGGCATTGCTTGCCTCAACTCCTGTGTTCAACTCTTTAATTGTTCCTTTGTTGTCAAGGTTAGCCATCTTGGCATAACCCCACACCCTGCCCAGCGTTCTGCTGCCCTTCCTCTCAGAAGGCAAATGTTTCTCAGGTCCTGGTTTCTCTTCACTTGCAGGTACTAAGGGGAAAACGTGGCGACTTCTTTGTAGGCTGTATCTTCACAGCAGAATTCAGTACTCCATTTGTGTCCCTGGGCAGGATTCTGATCTTGGTATGTAAAGAATCAGTGTCAGATCTAGAAGGGAACTAAGGAAAATATCTAGCACAACCCTTTCATTTCAAAGATTAGGAAACTGAAGCCGAAAGAAGGGGAGTGATTGACTCCAAATTATCCTGCAAGTGAATGTAGTGGCGAATGGATGATAAAGAGGGACCCTTCCTTATCAGCAAATTACAATCCTAAAGAAAGTCCTTAGTGACGGGTAGAGTGAGGCAGAAGTTGCACTGGATGACCATATGTTCTGAGTCCTGTGGGGAGGGCAAAATTCCAGATGGTCTGTTGCTTTAGGGCTTTACACAATGCCAGGATCCCTGTAGAAGCAGCAACGTGGCAGTCATTCCCATCAAAAGAACTTGACACGCACCCCCTTGCTCTGGTTGTATATGTCCATACTTTACATATGGAGGATCATAGAAATTTAAGAGGTGGAAGGAGCTTCAAAGCCCATCCAATCCTACTCGCCCAGGAGCTCTGAAATCCTTTCTACAATGTACTCAGTGAAGGGGTCAAGCACTGGCACGAAGACCTCCAGTGAGAGGGCCCCTGGGACAATTCTCACTTTTAAGATTCTCCCCTCGTGACATCAGGCGTAAATTTGTCTCTGTAGGGTCCTCTGGGCCTAATTCTGTCTTCTGGAGCAGAACAAACAGAATCCCTCTTCTGCATAGTAACCTTCCATATATACCTAGACCACAGTAACCCAGAGCATTCATACACCTATACACACACAACTCCATAGAGACGTACTACTACACGGACACTATGCTTGTAAACAGACACAATACACATGCAAACACTGTGGATGTGTATTTTCGTGTTGTATATGTGTATATGCACACTATGCATTCATCACTCTCTCACACACACACATTCAATCCAAGCAATGACCTGCCCCACCTCACCCCCATCTTTGGTTGTCTGAAGGACCCCCCGAATACAGGCATTCCAAGCAGCCCTCGGGCCCACAGAGGGTCTAGCTGTGTCTCCTGTGCCTGCCCCGGATGACCTTTATTGCTATTGGACCTAAGTAGACAAGGCAAAGGGTTGGCTAAACCAGTTCCAGCCCCCTGGTGACCGGTTCTTCTCTCTTCTTCCTACTTCCTCTCCTTTTGCAGTTAAAGCAGCAGCACACACTTGTGTACAAAGTGAACGGATTCCTGACCCTGGGGACCTTCTTTACCTGTCGCATCCTCCTCTTCCCTTTTATGTACTGGTCCTACGGCCGACAGATAGGGGTGTCCTTCCTGCAGTCACCATTCCACATACCCTTCATGTGCAACGTGATCAATGCTGTCCTCATCGCGCCCCAACTCTACTGGTTTTCTCTGCTCTGCAGGAAGGCAGCCCAGATGTTTGACAATTCCCAAGCCAAAAAGGACAGTTAGTAGAGATGTGATCCAGAGCATTTGGAGGAAGGTGTGGCCCCCCACACCACCTGTTTCCTCCACATTCCATGGACCTTTCAGACCCTGGATGGCCTGTTCTGTGGACATCAATAATAGGGAGGTGGATGGGTCTTATAAGGAGCAATCACATTTCCTCCCCAATCTGCCTTTGTACAGAAGCACATTTTCATGGGTAACAACTAGTTATCAAGGTGTGGTTTTTGAGCAGCTAAGGAAGGTGGCATCTGTCCACCAATTACCAGATAGATTTTGTTAGCTCTGAGGACCCTTCTGGGGTCTCATCTCAAAAGAGCTGTGCAGGAGGTGCCATCGAAGTTTGGGGGAGATAAGAGAGGTGTACCTGACAATGAGTGCCGAACGAACTAGTCATTGCCAGGATTTTTGCACATCCTTTTGTTCACCTCCTTTGATCAAAGAACAGCCTATTCTGGGCCAGCAGGACCAAAGCAACATTCTGCTCATTATCTGTGTACATCCTGATAATCAGGAGCCAGGAGAACTGAGGCTACAGTATTTTTCCCTCCCAGGGTGACAGTTCAAGCCTCGAATGCCCCCAACCCCTTCATAGTTACCCTGGTGCCAATATTTTAACACTCATATCCACCATCCCCTGGGCCAGAAGGGGGAGAAGGGGGACTACTACTAAGGAGCCAGCAATTTTTTATAGGAGTACCAATTGTGTTCGTTTCAACTTTGCACTCTGAGTTAGGGAAATCGGGACCACTAACTGGTAAACCATTCTCCTCAGACTTCCCCCTTGCATCCAGCCTAGTCTCTGTTCATACGCATAGGACTGCCTGCCATCCAGTAAAACGCAGCATTTTAATAGCTCCATCTATAGATTACATTGTTCTCTAGATGGGACTGCAGTGGCATTAGAAAAAATTCAAGTCTGGACTGCTACATGTTTTTCCTATTTTCCTTATAATCTAGTGTATTGACCAGAAACCACTGAGTTCTTGACAGGTTAATTACACTAGAAAAGAGTCTTAACACAAATACCCAGGCAAAAGTAATCAGTGTCCCCCTCTCCATATGATCAACCTACTCTTGTCCCCGGCAGCCACTTTTCAAGAGGAAGCCTGAGTGCCAACACAAAACATTCCTTGTAATAATGGGATGTTTTAGGAATTATGCTGCGGCAGTTTTTTAAGCTAGAATTTTTAAAAAATAAGGTTTAACATCCCAACAGCTGTGATTTTATTATCTTTAAAAAAGTGGTGGTTTATTTAACAGTAATGACTTGTTTCAGACTCTTACTGTCTGTCTCAGTCTAATAGGTGCTGTTTTGTTTTCTAAACCTATAAAATGCTATGCAGGTTGTAGTTTTGAATTGGTCTTTTGTTTACTGATAATTTATCTGAAAGAAAAAAATTCCCTCACAGATTAAACTGCATTAATATTTTTCCTACTTAGGTTCATTGTTAAAGACATCAATAAAGATTTCTTTTTAAAACCATTTGGCAGGCATACCCACCATCTCTGCTTTAGTTTGCATTAGTGTGAACATACCTGGGTATCTTCAGAATTGTCCCACCTCTAAGAGGGCTTTTCTGCAGCGTGGGCAGGTTCCCAATATGGTCTTGGTGGGCTCTGGGGAGGATCACAGTTGCCCCCTTTCCCTTCAGTCTGATCTCAGTGAAGAAATTAGCAATCAAGATCCAGGAACAATGATAGCCAAACTCTAGATTTCCAAACAACAACCCTGATGAGAGTTTACTTTTATTGCTGCTGCCCTCTCTCTACAATAAGAGCTTCCTTTTCTTGATGCCATCCATCCAGCTCCTTCAATCAGCACTAATTTCACACTTTAAACAACTTCTCCCATCCCCCCTCCCTCCCTCCAACTTGGACTCTTTCACACCCTGTGGGCCAATCCCTTTACCCACTTGTTGGGCTATGGATCGGGAAGGCTGGTCATGAACAAAGAGGATCCTCTCCAGAGCATGACTTGAGGCTGCAACAAGTCCAGTAGGGATGGTTTCTGAGGGTGCTGGAGCTTAGGAGTGGTGATTTGGGATTGATTATAAAAGGATGGGAAAGGCTCAAAAGAAAAGGTAAATTTTATTATAACTCTTACATATGCCCAAGAAAGTATTTTCCTCTTCTTTACATACCATACTCTTGGTGTATCTTGTGTCTATTTCCTATGATTGTGAAAGGAGGTTTTTGCATCTGTCTAGCCATTAGTCTGCTTTCACTCCATGGAAGACCAGCATTTTCCTGGGCCTTGGGAAAGGGGGTGCAGGGATCCTCAAAAGTTGTTTATCTTCTGCAGCAAGGTTTTCCGTTGTTCCCTGGGGCCAACATTTTCAGCAATGGATTTGAGGAAGTGCTGTTCATTTGCCTTGCGGAGCAGGGAGTTAGTGGAGTTGTCACTTTTGCTCAAGACTTCATAGTAAGAGAGGGTCTCCAGGGCTAGAACATAGAGGGGCTCACAGACCTCCTCAGGGAGCATGGCCATGATGTGGAGAATGTGACAGAATAGCTGAGTGTAAACAAACAAGGTTTCTTGTATCAAGTCTTTCTCCTGTCCTTGGGCCCAGGGGCAAAGGGACTGGACCTTGACAGAGTCAAGTAGATCAGTCAGGCTGCTGCAAATGAGCTTGACCACGTGGCTCCAGCCTTCAGTAGGAAGCCAATTGGAACAGCTAGGGCTGCACAGGAACTGGAAACCTCTCAAGAAAAGCACTGATAGCTGCAGCTCTTGGGCAAAGGGTTTCAGATTGAGCAGTGGAACAAACTGGACATATTCTAGGCTATACGGGACATGCAGCAGTTGTTTCTGCAGCAGACTCCTGGTCAGCTGGTGCAGGCATTTCCATTCATTGGGGCTGCACCAAGGCAAGACTTGCACCAGAGCCACTAGGAAGCCCTTGCTGAAGAAGCTGACCTCCTCGGGGTTCCCCGTATCCACAGCCAGGAGGGAGAGCATATGCTCACAAGTATCAGCAGAAATACAACAGCATTCTATCCAGGCCAGGAGGCCTGTGCCAGGCCCATAGGCCGGGTGATTGTGTGAAGTCCAGTCATCCTCAGAAAGCTTACAGATCTCAAAGAGGGTAGCTGGCACCTCACACTTAAAATGACCCTTAAAGATAGCCCGCAGTCGCAGGCCCACTGTCCAGTCTAGTTGCTCTGTCTTCCGGTGAAGCCAAGACAAGGACTTGGTCCAGTTCTCTGGACTAGGGTTCTCTTCCTTGGGCAGTACCACCTCACAGAGCTGTTCAAGGATGCCAGTCACAGTATCTTTAGAGTCCAACAAGAGGTGCCGCTTTGCTTTGGGGTGCTGCCAATACTTGGTGTAGCTGTCTAGCAGCTGGCACAGAGTGAAGAGGAGGGGGAATGGAGAACAGGACAGGAGCCAGGAGCCATCAGAGGATGGCTTTGCTTCCAGAGCCTGAATGAAGATCTTGAGACACAGGTCCACCTCTTCCAAATGCAGCATCAAGTAAGGCAGGACAAACACTTTAATCACCTCCTCGGGGGCCAGAAGAGGGGTCAAGGGGATAGTGCTGGTCTCTTGCTCTGGGGGATTCATCAGGTAGCTGAGAAACTCCAAAAACTGTTTCTCCTCCTTGGCTGATGAAAGTTTCCCCCAGACTGTTTCTCTGAGACATGCTACCAGCAGAGAGGTGGCTGAGCTTGGGTCTTGCTCTCCTTCTGTAAACATGAGGGCAGGGAAGGCACTGAGGATCTGAGCCAGGAACCTGGGTGCCCCAAGATTGACCATGGCGAGGCTGCACATCTTCTTCACTGTGGCCTCTGGGTGGAGCACAATCAGCCTGGCCACAGAGGCAATGGCTTTGGCAAGGCCTTGCTCTGAGGCACTCTGTGTGATTTGGTTGAAAGTCATGTTCAGATCTTCCTGGAAACCCTCCATGTAAGTGACCAGCTTCTCAGAGAGGCCCTTCCGTCCCCAGGAGCTCAAGATCCCCGAGAGCACCTTGTTTTTATCTACCAAAGAGAGATCTGAGTAACAGTCCAGGATCAAGTTGGTGACTTCTTCTGCCTGGGCCTCAGGAACCTCTTGGCCTGACATCTTGATAGTCATGACTGTTTCTAGCAGCTTCAGTACTAAGCCTGGTTCCCGGAAAAGAGCCTTGTTGTTCACGAGGCAGGCCAGCCACTCAGCTGAGAAAGCCCACTTCTTCTCAGAGGCAAAGATATAGCACATCTCCATGTGTCGGTCCATCTTTTGGCCAATGATGGCCATTGCAATTGAAGCTGTGATATCTTCTGGGCTCTTGCCCCTCAGGGACATGTTGGTCTTCCTCAGGAAGTTTCTAACACACTCTGCCAGCTCCGAGACCATCTGCCCCTCATCTTTGGAGAGGTCTCTGGTGTCCACATAGCCCTCCAGGTTCTGGTTGAAGGAGGTCAGGCTGTCACACAGGCGATAACTCCCGTAGTTCAGTCTCTGACTGCTGTTGAGCACAGCCTGCAGCTCCTCCCCCCACTGTTGCAGCAGGTTGTGCAGGTAGCCAAAGCCAGTGAAGAGTGTTTCGTTGGGCAACTTGGCCAAGGAAGTCAGGCTCACATCCCGCTCAGCCTCCTTCACCTTCTCAGCCAGGCCCTGCTGGTGGTAAGGGTTCTGGGTGTCAGAATTCCACAGGGAGACAACAGTCGCAAGCTTGTCCAAGTATACGGTGGCTGACAGCTCCTGTGGGTCCTCTTCCGCCAGGGCAAAGACAGTGAGCATGTCAGCCAGGTTAGCCACCGCACAGCACTTCAGGCTAGGGGCTGTGATATTGTTTTGGATCTGCTTGAGTCCATCCAGCAACACCCCTAACAAGGACATGATAGGGCAGGCATCTGGATCAGCCTTGAACCTCTTTGGAGGATGGGAGAATTCATCTGAAGTTGACAGGTACTTGTGGGCCATTGTCCGAAACTGACTAAGTAGGGGGTCCTTTGGGTCAACTTTGTGTTTCATCATTTCCCACCAGACATTCAAAAAGAAGGTGACGTCCTGTAAGGACGTGTCGCTGGCCACGTGCTCCACAAAGCGTTCTAGTTCTGAACGGCAGATGTTGGAAGGCAGGGCCATCAAGAGCTGGATGAACAGCCCTGAAGCCTCTAGGGACTTGAGCAACTCAAAAAGGATAGTGTGGTTGATGGTGGGGATCATGTTCCCCACAGAAAAGAAGATGTCTTCTTGCCACCGAGCATCTGTGTCTGAAGGTGTGACAGGGCAGGGCTGCAGGACCTTGGCCCAGATGATGATTAAAGCTTTCTTGGTCCAAGCCTGGGGGTGAGACTGGGCTATAACAGAAGAGATTTCTCGCAAGGCTTCAACGATGGGCTGTCCAACTTGCTCCCAGTCAGACTTCTTGAGTTCTGCCAAAGCCTTAGGGCTGAACAGCTGCTCGGCCAGCAGGAATCCCCCATGAAGAATGGTTGTTTCTTCACAGATATTCAAGGGTCCTGTGCAAAAGGAAAACACACACAGGATAAGCAGAAACACATCTTTTAGGGCAATAAACAAAAGATTTCCTGGAAACAGACCTTTTTTTTTTCTTAAGGAAATGGCCATCTAAAAACAGGCTTCACATGCCAAAAAGCATTTTTGCAAGTGATGACTTGGTAACTCCTGCTGACTTCCAGGTGGCTCTGCCCCTCTGCCACCTGGGAACAATTACAGAGATGTGGCTGCTACATTTCTTCTTTTCCATATATATATATATATATATATATATATATATATATATATATATATATATATGTCAGGGAGATAGATATATATATATATATATATATCTATCTCCCTGACAAGGTTTCAAAGAGGCTCATGGATTCTAAGGAAACACTCAACTCTTCAGGATCTCTTCTTCAGGATAAAAAAAAGCTAGCTCCAGGTCCATCCAGGATCCTCAGGTAAAAGGGAGGGGTCAGTGTAGAAAACAAAGCAAAAGGAGAATATGCCTGAAGCTATTTCTTTAGAACAGTTTGGTGCTTCTTCTTTAGGAATGAAGGAGAGACCCCTCTTTTCAGAACCTATGAGAAATTATATGCAGACACCAAAACTTTTTTGGGGTGATTATTATAGGACTAAACCTATGTTCCTCCCCCATCTCTGCATCTTTGGACTGCCCCCCCCCCACTCTCATTATCTCCACCTCAGAGGCTTTACTTCCTTTAAGCCCAACTCAAGTTCTACTTTTTGCATGAAAGCCCTTTTTCCTACCACCAGCACCCTCTTTCATACCATCAATACTTTGTATTTATTCTGCAAACACTCATCTATGGCCTTGTTGTCCTCTCTGTGAGGAAGCAAGCTCCCTTTGAGCAGGGATTGGTTCATTCACTGTATTTGTATATCCAGTGCATAAGCAGGGAGCCTTGTGCATAGTAGGTATTTTTTAATAGATGTTTATTGATTGTTCCCAGAAGAGGGTGTTGGGGTTTCTCTTTACCTTTAAGGCCAAATTTGAACTGGATATGGCCCACCCAACAGTCCAAAGCTTCATGGAATTCTAACCCTGATTCCCTCCATAGGCATTTCAGAGTTCCTTTTGTTCTCATTTCTCTACTGAAAATAGAACTGGTCTCCAAATCAACCAATCTGAGGGTCACAAATTAAAAACTGAAAAGGACATCAGGGGTCATCCAATCCAAATTCCTCATTTTATGGAAATGAGGCCCAGAAAAGTGACTTACTCAAAATCACACAGCTAGTAAGTGGCAGCCCCAGGATTGGAACCCAGGTCCTCTCCACTTCAAAGGTAAGGCTCTGTCTACTCTATACCATGCTTTTTTGGGGTCCTTATTCTCTTGGGTCTCAGTAGCATGCCTGCCTTCCTACCTCCTTTGGCTTTCATAATGCTATGCCATTCCATTAGGCCAAACCTAATTGTGATGATTCTCATTCCTTCACCCTTTCCACCCTACCACAAGTTCTCCTCACAAATCACTGTTCTCTTCTATGCCTTCCCCTAAGAAAACTCACCTTTCTCAGTTTCAACTATTACCTCAATGTGAAACATTTCTATTTCTTGCCTTGATCTCTTTCTCCCCTAAGCTCCCACTGCCTAATTGACATCTATCTGCACTTAGATGTTATTAACTCAAATTTCATATTGAAAGGCAAAGGGAAAAGGGAAACCATAGGGGGAAAGGACCTATTTATAAAAAATACAATTTGTACAAAAAGATTTATAGCAGCTCTTTTTGTGGTGGCAAAGAACTGAAAAATGAGGTGGTGCCCATCAATTAGGGAATTGCTGAACAGGTTGCATATGACTGTGATGGAATACTATTGTGCCTCAAACACTTCCTAGCTGTATGACCCCGGGCAAGTCACTTAACTTCCACTGCCTAGTCCTTATCATTCTTCTACCTTGGAACTAATACTTGATTCTTATTCTAAGACAAGGCAAAATTAAAAAAAAAATGACTAGCAGGATAATTTTAGAAAAACCTGGAAAGACTTACATGAACTGATGAGAGTGAAGTGAGCAGAACTAGGTGAACCCCATACAGTTATATTGTGAGATGGTCAATATAAATGACTTAGCTATTCTGAACAATAAAAAAGGTCCAAGGGGGCAGCTGGGTAGCTCAGTGGATTGAGAACCAGGCCTAGAGATGGGAGGTCCTAGGTTCAAATCCGGCCTCAGCCACTTCCTAGCTGTGTGACCCTGGGCAAGTCACTTGACCCCCATTGCCTAGCCCTTACCACTCTTCTGCCTTGGAGCCAATACACAGTATTGACTCCAAGACGGAAGGTAAGGGTTTAAAAAAAAAAAGGTCCAAGACGTAAATTGGGGAACAAATTGTGGTATCTGTTGGTGAGGGAATACTATTGTGCTCAAAGGAATAATAAAGTGGAGGAATTCCATGGAGACTGGAACAACCTCCAGGAAGTGATGCAGAGTGAAAAGAGCAGAACCAGGAGAACATTGTACACAGAGACTGATACACTGTGGTACAATTGAACGTAATGGACTTCTGCATTAGTGGCAATGCAGTGATCCGAACAACTTGGAGCAATCTACGAGAAAGAACACTATTCACATTCAGAGGACAAACTGTGGGAGGAGAAACACAGAAGAAAAAACAAATACTTCAATAGATGGATCGAAGGAATATGATTGGGGATGTAGACTCTAAATGAACATTCTAATGCAAACACCAACAACATGGAAATAGGTTTTGATCAAGGACATATGTAATACCCAATGAAATTGCAAGTTGGCTGCAGGAAGGGTGGAGGGAGGGAAATAGTATCATTCTTGTAACCAAGGAATAATGTTCTAAATTGACTAAATAAATTAACTTAAAAAAAATAATAAAAAATAAATAAAATTTTAAAAAAAGGTCCAAGACAATTCCAAAAGTCTCATGATCCTATCCACCTCTAGAGAAAGAACTAATAGAGTCTGAATAAAGCTTGAAACACTATTTTCATTTTTGGGGGGGTTTCATATCTATAATATGACCACTATGAAAATGATTTGTATGAATGCACATGTATAACCTATATCAAACTGCTTACCATCTCAGGTAGGGTGATGGGTTAAAAATGGTTTGGCTAAATTTATGAGTTAAAAAGAATTATCGTGGTTGCTGTTTATAAAAATTAAACGATGAGTATATTAGTAGCTTTATTACAGCATGATAGAGATATAAAGAGGGAAATGTAGGAAGGAGGCAGAAAATATTGGCCAGTTAAATACCCTATAATTGCTGGTCTGAAGAAATGCAGCTCAACTCTGGCAAAGGCTTCTTAGGTCCTGATCTCCAACCAGGAGATGCAGTAGTCTCTTCAAGAGTCTCACCAGTGCAGAATCAATCTCCAATGCATAAGTCCTCCCTCAGCAAGAGCCACAAAAGGCAGTAGAATCCCTCAGAATGTCCTCAGCTGGCTTTTATAAGCAGTTTTCTCCATGTCACTTCCTGTCTCTCTGGTTTCTCCTTTTCACTGTGGGCTGGTATCACATGTCAGGAACCAATCAAAGCCTCTCAATTGCCTAGCACAGGGACTAGGGAGACAGCAGGCAGTGCTTGTGGTCTTTTAGGACTCTTAATGACTAAGTAAGTGTGAACTCTCTTTGTTAGTGACTTACTAAGTAGAGGTACTTCAAGTTCCTGATTAACTTAAAATAGACAAAGGGAATAAAAAAATTCCCTTTCACAGTGAGAATTTGGAACTCAAAATTTTAGAAAATTACTAGTTAAAAATTGTTTTTGCATGTAACTGGGGGAAAATATTAAAAGGAAAAGTGAAATCTTTCTGTCCTTCCTCCCTCCCCCCAAGCAGAGATCTATTCTGGCTCCCCAACTCTTGTCAGTGGCCATTTTCTCCAAACCTCACTTACTCTTGATTCTTCACCTTATACATCCACATGAAATGTATAATATTTCCAATTCTCTCCACGGTCTCTGTCACACCAGTCATACCTAATTTTTTTGCACACCCTTACTTTCCAGCTTAGTTAACAACTCAAGAGTAAGCATATTAGGCAAATGTGGTTAAGTGACTTATCAGGGTCACAGAGCTAGGAAGTATCTGAGGACAAATCTGAACCCAGGGCCTCCCCTCTCTAGGCTTTCTGCTCGATCACTGCTACCTAGCTATCCTAGTTTGGGTCTAATGAATGATAAATAAAACCATGTCTCTCTTATTTGATGTTTCCTAAAAAAGAGGTAAAACTTCATTTTCATAATAACCTGCCAAGGCTTCATAGAGTTCTGATCCTTAGGAATTTCCCCCTATTTTAACACTAATAGTCAGGAAATCTTGGCAATTAAAAAAAAAACAACCCTTACTATCTTAGAATCAATACTGTGTATTGGTTCCAAGGCAGAAGAGCAGTAAGGGTCAGGCAACTGAGGTTAAGTGACTTGCCCAGGGTCACACAGCTAGAGCTGGTCTGTGGCTACGTTTGAACCCAGGACCTACTGACTCCCGACCTGGCTCTCAATCCATCCGTTCACCTAGCCACCCCCATCATGGCAATCTAAATGGAGGGCTAGAAGCTTTCAAGGAATAATCCGGATTCTGTTAATCATTATTTCAAAGATGCTGCTGGTTAAGGCTCCGTTTTAGGTGGAAGGCACTCCTGGGACCTCGGCTTCGGCCGCTCTGGAGGGACGAGGCGAAGGCGCCCCGAGGAGTTGAGTACACGCCGCTGGGGTAGCAGGCGGGATGGAGGTGGCGTGATCACCCCTGCCTCTGCCCGCGGGAACCGCTTTTCTCTTCGGTTACGCGAGGGGCCCTCCCGTACTCGCTGCTCCTGCCCGGCCCGTCAGGAGGGTGGCACGCGGTAGGGCCAGGCTGGGACGGTAGACCCAGCACCTTCTCCTCCTCAGGGGGATCGGCTCGCTCATCAGCCACACCGCCGCGTCCTCTCCTCACCGACCGAAAAGACGGGAGCACCGAGGGCTCAGCGCGCATGCCTGCCTGTGCTTGTGTCCGCGCGGCCGCGCACGCGCGTCCAGGAGCGCCCCTTTCCCCAACTTCCCCATTGGCCTCAGCCCGGATCCGGCCTCGGCTCACTCACCCAGGTCCATGGCGTCGGCGGCGGCGGCGGCGGCGGCGGCTCCGGTCCCCGGCGGCAGCGCTGCCCTGCGGGGCTGCCCGCTCCCCGCCCCCACCGCGGGCCCGCGCCGCGCCCGCCCGAGGTCCGATCCCGCGGATTGTGGCGCGGGTGCCAGCGCACAATGGGCAGCGCCGTTTAGCTCCGCGCACCCGGCTCGGCCCTCACTCTCAGCTCCGCCTTCGATCTCCTCCGCCAGCGCCGCGTCCGCTACTCCGCTCTCCGCCTTCTCCTCCCCTGCTGCCCGCGCTTGCCCTGACCAACGAGACCCGTTGCGGCCTAGAGGGCCTTCCTCTCCCCCTCCCCTCCCTACTCCCTTTCCCTTCCCTTCCCCTCTCCCACCGCCCCACAGCGCCCCCTACCGGGCCGGATCACCTACCAAGGAGTCTTCGGGCAAGTAGAGGCTAACAGGCGTCCCTGCGTCTGTGCTTGCGCCAAGCTGCCCACTGAGCTGAGCTCGGCCCAGAGACCCAGAGCGCCCGCTAGACAATTGGACACCCCCTCTTATAAGTACAGAATATCCCATGGACACAGAGAGCACCGGCCGCGGACACAAAGTGCCCCCCTAGACAGAGATACCCTTCCCATAATCACGGGCAAGAGCTCACCCCAGTAGACACAGAGAAGGCAGCAGACACATATACAGAGCACCCCTCCCCCCAGACACCGCCACCCCGTGGAGACACACAGACGGCCGCGCCGCATCCAGAGCCTCCGAGACAGAACTCAGACTACGAGTAGAGGGCCCCCGAGGTGTACGCTGAAAGATCTCCCCCAGCCTTCCCACGGTGGTTCCCGCCTGAGCTTGTTTTCTCTCCTAAACCGCTTCCTCCTTTGGACTTCCTCCTCTTCCCAGTGACTCCAGTGCCCTGGGGACGGTCACTGTGCCATTCTCTGGGCGCCTTCCCTCCTCTCCCCATCCTCTCCTTCACCGGAGCACCCCTGTAAGTCAGGCTGACTTGGGAAAGCCTCGGCCTAGTGAGATCAAACCACGGAAAGTCTTCGGGTATTGGACCCGGATGATGGCAGCCGAGACTCTAAGTTTTCCCACTTCTGTGCCCCCCCACCCCCTCCCGCCTTATCCTATAGCACTGCCAGAACCCTTCATGAGTTTGCTCCTTGTGTCCGCGGCTGTCACCATCTGCCATGCAGGGCTCTTAGCTGCCAGCGCCACCCTTTCTTTCTACACCAAACTCCCTGAGGCTGAGGAAAGGTTATGCTTGCTTCTGGTTCCTAGCATGGCTCTGCACCCAGGGAGCAGAGCACCCCAGTGGTGTTTTCTTTGTTAAAAAACCAAACCAAAACAAAATCCCCTTACCTTCTGGCTTAGAATCAGTACCAAGTATTGGTTCCAAGGCAGAAGAGCATGTGAGGCAAATGGGAGTTAAGTGACTTGTCCAGGGTCACATGTATGGAAGGGTCGGATGTATAGCTGTTTGCTTTTTTTTTTTTTTAACCCTTACCTTCCATCTTGGAATCAATATTGTATATTGGTTCCAAGGCAGAAGAGCCGTAAGGGCTGGGCAATAGGGGTTAAGTGACTTGCCCAGGGTCACACAGCTGGGAAGTGTCTGAGGTCAGATTAGAACAGTAGTAAGGCAAGTAAGTTCCTGATTTTATAGATGAGAATACCGAGTCTCTGAGAGGGCAAGTCTAGCACTCTGAATTATTCCCCTAATTATATCTTTGGTTATTACTATTTGCTTCTCTCCAACACTCTATCGGTTT
Organism: Monodelphis domestica; assembly: GCF_027887165.1. Lineage (NCBI taxonomy): Eukaryota > Metazoa > Chordata > Mammalia > Didelphimorphia > Didelphidae > Monodelphis > Monodelphis domestica. The sequence goes on along the minus strand of NC_077228.1, from coordinate 509,884,500 downwards.
CTCAGGCCTATAAAGACACCCAGGAAGTATCTTCACTTTCCATCTATTCAGATGAATTCAAATCACATTAAGGGCCCATACAATGTATAGAGCCTTCTGATAGGTTTCAGGAAGAGCTTAATAGCTCTACAATGCAGACTTCTAGAAGTGCATTTAATGGTTAAAAATAAAGTGCAAGATGAAAGGTATGGGGAAGGCCATTATTGACTAGGGAGGGAGGCTTCTTGGAACAAATGCCCAAGCTTAAGCTGGGCATTAAATAAGACTTGTGAACTTAATGAGGTGTAATGGGGTAAGTGGTTAGATAATAGCTGGGTACACCTGACTTCATGGTCCCTCTGACACATACATGCTGGTTGGGTTACCCTGGGCTATGCCTCAGGCAAAGTCTCTGAAAGCAAGCGCAGAGAGGCCTTCCTCCCTGGGACTTCCATAAGCCAATAAATTTGTCCAATCCAAAAATAATAATGCTAAAATGATAAAAATAATAATGATAAGAGCTAACATTTCGATAGTGCTTACCATGTCCCAAGTACTATGCTTATCTCATTTGATCCTTACAACTACCCTAGAGCTACCCTAGGAAGCTAGTATCCTCATTTTACAACTGAGGAAACGGAGGCAGGCAGGCAGAGGTTATTGTGACTGGCTTACTCAGGATCATACAGCTAACAATGTTTGAGGCCAGATTTGAAGTCGGGTCTTCCTGTCTGCGGTCCCCACCTTCTATCCATCCCACCAAGAAGAACCTCAGGAGGGAGGAGGAGCCATTCCAGCCTTGGAAAACAGTATGAGCAAAGGAAAATATAGGACATCCTTGGGGTCAGAAAGTCCTCCTGCAGTTGGACCATCCTGTGCCCAAAGACTGCCTCTGCATCTCCAGCCCCAGCCCCGCACATACACAAGTTTCTCCACTCTGCACAAATGCTCCTTCTAAACGCTGAACTTTTTGTTCACAAATGCCCATTCCTGCATCCACTGGGCACCCTGAACCTCCCTCCGTACATCACAATACGAGCCCATACTGAGATCCCATACAAACACCAGAACCCCCCAATGTGTACTGAGCATTCCCCTAAAAAACATATTAATGCATGCTCCACAGTGCTGATCACTTCCCACCTCTATCCATGTCAATGATCACATGTCCTCTGACTGACCTATTGAGTAGATCTTCCTCCCAAATCTAAGAATTTTCTCAGAACCAAACACACATCACATAGCCTTTAGGCACACTGACCCCCAGCCCTATGCCTGCCAGACCATATGGCCCACTCAATAACAGCCCACCGAGCTCAGACCACCCCCCTACAAACACCTTCCTTACTTCTGTCTCCAGATAGACCCTACTGCCCCTTCCCACCTGCACAGCTCTTTCTCACACTCCAGTCTCAGCCAAATGAGTGACCCATCTTCTGCCACATACCATGTAGCCCATTTCTTGGCATTAATCAGCCTCCTTTAGCCCCATGTGGCCCTTGAATCATAGATTCTTTTGAAATCTCTCCCCTTCTTAGCTCCTGAAGACCAAGTTCACCCTCTCCTAAAGAACTAGCAAGTAAAGAAGGAGGTCGCCCACCAAGAAAAACACCCAAAAGTCTGTGTTCAGTCCATGGCCCAGGTGGAATTTGAGTTGGCATGTGCAACAGTTAAGCAGCTAACCGGCCCTGTGAGTGACGAGGAGAAGCTGCTAGTATACAGTTACTATAAACAGGCCACCGTAGGGGACATCAACATCCCTTGCCCAGAAGTCACCGACTTCAAAGCCAAAGCCAAGTGGGAGGCTTGGAATTGCCGCAAAGGAATGTCTAAACTGGATGCCATGAGGATCTACGTGTCCAAAGTGGAAGAACTGAAGAAAAAACAAAGTTCTTAAGGAGGCTAATCTTTCTAGAAGAGGAAGAATTAACTTAGTCTTGTGATGGAGAACAACTGAATTCCTGTATGACCATAGGAACCTAGTTAGGAATAAATCATTTCAAAAGGCGCATCCGAGTGTGGCTTAAAAATGGGATGGGAGCAAAACATCAATCTCAGTCTCTAACTGGTCCGGAGAGAGTTGGCGCTCCTTGAGGGTCCATGGACAGTAGAAACTAGGTGCTGTGGCCACCAGAGGTAGTCCCAGGCTCTGTCTGGAGCCACCTTCACTCTGCAGTGCCTGGTGTGTTGGGGCTGCTTGCAAGTCTGAGAAACCTTTTTTATGTGATGGAGAATCTATATAATTAGGGTCATTTTGGTGGACAGAGACATAAACTAAGACCTTCAGGGCTTTTCATTCCAAGTCTATCCTTGTCCTCACTTTGAGCAAATTTGGTCCTATGTCGTTCAGCTACTTTCCCCGTAAAATGGCAATTAAGATTTGCTCTGCCTACCCCAAATGACTTTGGTGAGGATAAAAATAACTGTTGGGGGGAAATGTTACCATGCAAATGCAAAGTCCCACTAGAACCCAGACCTACCAGTAAACTTGGGTTGGGGGAAGGAGACAGCCTGAATATTGGCAGCCTAGAAGGCAGGGGATTACCAGCCAGTAAGCCCCTGTGTAGGGAAAACTGGTTCCTTGAGGCAGGCATGCTCAGTCCAGTGCTAGAGCTACATAAGAACACACTTGGTTTTTAGTGATACTTAAGTGAGATCTTCAAGATGCCCAGGAAAAAGAAAAAAATCACACCAGCTCCCCACAGGCCTCATCCTCAAACCTAGCAGCCTGCTCTCCAGCTCCATGCGGCATGCTTTCAAGGATGACATCAGATACTTGTGGGTACCTTTGCAACTGCATATTTTCTTTTTTAAAGATAAGTTTTTGTTGTTGTCTAGCTTATTTCATCAGCGTCATCCCCAGTATATCCTATTCCTTCCCCACCCTCCAGAAAGCCATCCCATTTCCATAGTATTTTTTTTTAACCCATACCTTGGCATAGAATCAATACTGTGTATTGGTTCCAAGGCAGAAGAGTGGTAAGGGCTAGGCAATGGGGGTTAAGTGACTTGCCCAGGATCACACAGTGATATCACAGTATGTGAAAAAATGTTTAATAGAATTTATTTCCAGGTATCTCAGCCTCTCCCACTCCTCCACCCACTATAGAAGGCTTTGTCTGGCAAACAGATATGTGTATATAAATTAATCATTCATATTTCTATTTTTCATTTCATTCTCTGGAGGTGAACATTCACAAGTTATTCTCCAAATATTAGCTCTGTAGCTATATTTAATGTTCTCTTGGTTCTACTTATTTCACTTCATTATCTCATGTAGCCCTTTCCAAGTTTTAAACATATTAATCTGTGCATTATTTTTTTATGGAACAGTAGTATTCCATCACAGTTATATATCATAATTTGTTTAGCCATTGCCTAATTCCTTGATTTCCAGTTCTTTGCTACCATAGAGAACCACTACAAATATTTTAGGTGGTATGGGTTCTTTTTCTTTTTTTCCTGATCTTCTTGGAAAAGAGACCCAGTAATGGTATTGCTGGGTCTAAAGGTATACACAGTTCTATGGGTTTAATTCCAAATTACTCTTCAAAATGGTTATCGGTTCACAGTTCCAGAAACAGTGTATTAGTATCCCTCATAGTATTTTTTAAAGAGGGAACCCCCCTCCCCACAACTGATTGATCAATGCATTGAAAATGTCCTAAAATATGCGTCTTGTGGAACACTTGTGGACTTCCCACTCCACAAAGGGGTAGTTTGAGAGTATCTTCTCATATAATTTTGTTACTTTTGATTTTGCCTGCATTCTATTCATACATGGAGTTTGTCCCAGAAAAAAATGTCCCCTAGAGACATGTCTAAGCAAAGATACTTGTGTCCAAGCTGGATTCCCACTAATTCTCCAAATAGTGATACGGTCCCAGCTGCTAGGTAAGACAAGGAATACAAAGCTTCATAAAGGGGGCTAAATTAGGTGGCTCACTGGGTTTAAATGTGGCCTCAAACACTTTCCTAGCCTAGTGTGACCCTGGGCAAGTCACTTAACCTCAATTTCCTAGCCCCTTTTCTGCCTTGGAACCAATAAGATTCTAAGACAGAGGTAAAGGCTAAAAAAAAAATAAAGCTTCATAAAATACATTTACAAGCAAATAGATCTGTAGGAACCTGGTGTTTCCCATTGTTGCATTTTTCCAAACAGACCAGAGTTGTCACAGTGAGTGTGTGATCACAGAAGGATGCTGCCCTTTGCAAAGGCTACAAGTCATCAGCCTTACAATCCATTTCTCCCCATGATGGACAAAGTTCTGGATACAACCCATCCTCCCAAGTCAGCAGAGGAGGTGAGCACATGGAGGTTTATCTTCCCAATGAATTTTCATGCCCATTCATGTATGACCAGGGAACAAGTCCATATTTTATACTAAATAATAGTCACTCTGTGGCCACTAATGAGTAGAATGGACCAGCTTCTTGGCTTTTCCATCTGGTAAGCATCCACTGCTTCCCGTGAGGTGGCAATTGGTTTAAAAGTTCTTTCTGGCTGTTACTGAAGACCTCAAACTTCAACGTCCTAGGCAAGATGTACTATATTAAACCCTTACAGAATGGAAGTCATCACACCATAATGTTGGCAAATGAGTAATTAATTAGAGAGAGTTAATATTATTATGGGATTTCAACATTAACCCTTAGGGAAAAGCATAAAAACTTGCTGTGGATATTAAATTCCATGGGAATGACAACCTAATTACATATACAGGTGTCCTTTTGGGCTGTGTCCTTAACAGAAAATATTGTTTTTGTGTTCAAACACAAGCGTAGCTAAATAAAGAATGGGGTATTGCCATACACCAGATCAGTACACTGACTGGCATAGCGGTGACCTTTAATTGGAACAATTCAGTAGAATGTTGTTGGGGAAAAACCTTAAACCAGAAAGAAACAGAATTCACAAAAAACAGAGAATTAAGTTTATTTGATAATTCAAGGTCTATGTAAACAATTCCAACCTCCCCCCTGCCCTCCATTCCTTTACCCATAGAAAATGTAATCTAATCATTAAAGAAGAAACATCAAATCACTTTAGATTCAGTATTACACACTGGGAAAGGAAAGTGTACCCTCTGTTTTCCTGGAAAAGTTCTCCTGGAAAATGTCTGATCTCTCAACTTTTCAAAATGCTTAAGCTAGCCAACTTCAAGATTACAGTGAAGTAATTCACTTGAAATGTACATTCGGAGTTGCAGGTATGAGTGACAATCTTCCTAGGACTAACGATATTAAAAAACTAGAGTTAAGGTGCTATTTGGTCAAGATTTGTTCTTAAAATCCCAGCTCTGGGAGGACAGTGAGGGCTCACAGTTTAAATCTCAATGTGTGGCTCCGGGATTGGTCTCTTCTCAGTCAACCCTTCCCAATTCCAAATCTAGCCTCTTTGCAAAAAGTAAGTAACCTCTTGCTTTAATTCCAGAGCCCAGGACTCATGGGCAGCTAGGTGGCTGAGTGGATAGAGATATTGGCCTACAGACAAAGAGGGTTCTGGGTTCAAATATGGCCTCAGACACTTCTTAGCTGTGTGATCCTGGAGAATCACTTCACTCACATTGTCTAGCCTTTACCACTCTTCTGCCTTGGAAACAGTATTGAGTCCAAGACAGAAAGTAAGGGTTTTGAAAAAAAATCTGGAATTTAAATGTCACTAAGACTGTTTCCTCTACCCATAAGGCAATGCAGCCTGTGCCACTACTTCCCAAGGAATAAGAGCCCTCTGAAATACTCTGAGACTCCAGTGCTGGATGGGATTTGGGATGAACAACATAAGTCTTTGCTCTTCCATTATCCAGAAGCCTTCTGTATTTTGTGTTTAGCAAACCACTCGTCGCTTTTGTCTGCTGCCATTGCCTATGCAAAGAGAATCCAGGGAAGATGGTGGTGAGAACAAAGAAAATAAACCAGTTCAGATTGAACTTGAATGACGTATCCCCCAGCTGAGAAGTGGGGCACCTAACTGGATGTGCTGAGAGACCCCTCTTCTGCCAACTCTCAGATCTAGGAAGCATAATGTAAGCAGAAAGAACAACAGATTAAAACCTGTCACTAACCACTGTGTAATTCTGAGGACCCCAGCAGATCCCAGAGGACAGGGGAGAAGATGTACCTCCATCCTCTCTATTATCTGAAGAGATGGGAGGAAGATTACTATCAGACTGATGCTTAGTTGTGCTGAACTGATTTCTCCCCTTTTTTTCTTCAGGAGATCAATAAGTACTAAAAATGCTAAATGCTCATGAGATTTGAACCTGATGTTCTCCCTTAAATCAAGTCAATTATGATTTATTAAGCACCTACTACTTGCTAAGCATGCATAGGTGCTGGGAATACAAAGCAAAAATGCTCTCAGAAGTCAGCCTAATTGGGCTGGGGCCACGGGCAAATAGCCACAAAGGGACAAGATTCAGATAGGATAAATGGGAATCACCACCAGAGAAAGGTGCTACAACTAACGGGGGGGGAGGGAGGGGGGAGATTGGAAAAATTTCAGTAGAAATCAGGATCTTAGCTGGGAAAAGAAGTCAGAGGCAGAGATGAGGACAGAGAGTATTCCAGGTCCAGGCATGGGGTCAGTGAGAGAAAATGGCTTTAAGGTGTTATTGTGAAAATTACCTTTAAAGATGCTATTAAAGAAAAGCTACAAACTACTTGATGTTTTTGCAACACAGATCAGGTCTGGAAAAACTTGCCTTCTAGAATCCCCCACATCGGCAACTTACCGTCACTCCAATTAAGCAACAGATCTGGCTATCTTTGGTCCTTAAAACTGAAGACATGGCTTTCAAAGTCAGAACTACAGTGCCCTAAGGTGATTCACCCCATCCCAACATACTCTGAGGTTGCTCTGTGAGAACAGGAGCAAAGGGGACAGTAATCAGAAGATAAGCAAGACTCACATCATCCAACAATTTGTCCCCACTTGGATCCATCTTGGAAAGTTCTTGAAATGCTTCATCGCCCACAAAGCAAATTTCATGTCCATCCTAAACAGGTCAACAAGGGGTTAGGGTTTTGGCCAAGAAGAGCTCCTTGGCCTGGCCCAGCCCCATTAGGCCCTGCCTGGGGCCTTCTTAGTGTGCTTGCTCCTACTTACAGGGTCAGCCAGAATGACCACTTGTACAGTTGCTTTCCCGGGGGTGTCCAGACTAACAAGGGGGGTCAGAATCTTCTGGCTCTCCTTTTTCATCAGTGCCTCTATATCTGGTAACTTAAGAAAGGGAAACACAGTGAGCTTGGGCTCATGCCAGTTGGGGTGGACGAAAGTCAAACATAGGGGAAAGAACCTTGGCTCCTTTTGTTTGCTTTTAGTATCTTGGTCACACACAGGATGGCTGGAGAATGTGAAGTGTGAAGAAGTGGTGACTCGGTAAGCCCCCTGGGAACATGAGGATGAGGCAGAGCAGGGTGCAATGCTTTCTGTCAAAACTAGTCACAGAAAGACTATTTGTAAGAGCAAGCCAGGACACTCTGCGAAGTTAGATCAAGAGACAAGGAGATGGAATAGTGTTTAGAGGGCTGGAACTAAGCTGGACAAGGCCCAAGCTGGCCTCCCCAAGCTCAGGAAGGTTCCAGGGCAGAGCCAATCTCCTGGTGGTGGGAAAACTATGGGCCAACAAGGACAAAAACAAACATGCAGGTAAGGCAGACCATACCTCTTTCTTTGGGCAGGAGAAGGCAATCCTCCCAAAGGCTGTCCCATGATCCACTGCTCCCTTGATGCCCTGTAACTCCAGCTTGCACTGAAACAAACCAAGGGGTCTCCAATTCAGGACATGTCTGACCCTTCCCAGCCTACTGGCTAAGGGTGCACCTGTGCATGCTAGGCCCGCTCGGATCTGCTTACCTGGTTGTCAGCATAGCCCAGGAGAGCTCTTTGCTGCTCTTCATCCTTCTCATAAACTTTCATTCCCAGCAGGTCTGACCAGTAGTGGAGGGACCGACACAGGTCGGACACAGCCAAGGTCACTTTCAGCACGGGGTCTGTAGATCAGAAACACTGAATGTTCCCAGAAAGCTATTGCCTTCTCATGCCAAGTGCTCATTCTAGGAAGTCCCAACCTAATTACACCTAGCAATGCTCTCACAAAGGATTTATGGAAACCGTCTTGCTGGGGGACCCATATGCCAGTTAGTGCTTTAACAGGACCATTGAGTCCTGGTCATTGACCCCACATGACCCTACTCACTCCTCTCCCTGGTTCCGGGCACTTCTGTGCCTTCCCACTTGGTTGCTAACTTGGGAGGCACAAGAGGGCCAGGCTGCCAACAGGGGAGCCAGTATAGCAAGGATGGAGGGGATGGAGAGGCTGGATGTCAGTCAGAGAGTCCTTCAATACAACCCTTTGAGGACTGTGACACACTGAGCTTCAGATGAGATCTGGGTGGTGGTCCTGGATCAGCCCTGACATAGTCTTGCTTTGGGCTTACTCTAATTCATTTTCTCTTCTGATTCATAGTACCTGGTGATATTCTGGGGGTTAGATCAGTTAACGATTGTAGATATAACAGCCTATTTATAGACTATAAACAGATTTAGCTGTTGGGGTTTGGTGGTTGAGAGTTGGATGGACCAGTAGTTGAAGAGACTTTACTGGAAATAAATCTTCTATAAAAACCTATTTATTTATATTTACTTCTATAGGAACAGTGATAGGAAAAGGAAATTGGAGACACTGACATTGGAAAGGCTTAGGAAATGTAATTCCCTAATTCTAAATCTATCTTAACTAAAACCAACTTCAAATCTGTCCTGTAAAGCACCTTGCTTCTTCCTTGACAAAAGTCAAGGCTGACCTAGCTACTCTATCTGGCTAATGTAATCCCCCAAATTAACTAACTTTCTATCCTAAACTAAAATTATAAACAATAAATAGAGAGGAATGAGTCGATTTCTTTCCTGTTGCTCAGATGAAAATTCAGCTTGTTAGAACTTTACTGACTTCTCCACTCAGCCTTTGCTCTCTCCTGCCACCCCTAGCGAAAAGGAGGTACTGCAACACCATTATTCTCTTGTCAGCTAGGATTTTTTCAGGAGATAAATTCACCATCTTCTCTAATTCAAGATGATTGTTGGTTCAACTGACTTTCCCTTCCCATCAATCCTCTTTGAGATTCCACTCTGCCTTAAAGAAATCCAACTCACTCAATTCCTCTCTCTTATCTACCTATTCCCAACCTACCAAGAAATTTTATTATTGTTTACCTAATTACCAAACAACCTACTATACTGGCACTGAGTAGGTGCTTAAATTCTTGGCATATTGGCACCAAACGGACACTAAACAACTCTCTACCTGAAAGGTAAAGAATGAAGAAAGCTGAGATGGGACAAGTGGATACCTAGACCCTTCCACTCCCCAGTTTGCTGGCTTTAGTTCTAACTTGTGAATAAGAGATTGGAGGTGGAGAGCAAGAAGGGGCAGAATTGCCTCCTGGAATAGAATGAAATTTGGAGACAGCCTGGCTTCTGGATGAGCAATGCCCACAGTGGCCAGAGACCAACCCCCCACAGTGTCTGGTATGCTGTTCCCTCCTCTTGTTCTGACTCCTCTCCCAGATGCCAGTGTAATCATTTTGAAGTTCTGTCCCCTATACTAGGCCTTTTGGGATATTGCTTCTAGACCAGTGATGGCAAAACTATGGCACGGGTGCCAAAGATGGCATTCAGAACGCTTTGTGAGTTCCTGACTGCTCTCCTCCCACCCAGAGTTCATTACTAGAAAGGTAGAGGGACTTAGGTGGAGCTGCCCCCTTCCTCCTCTCCACTCTGTCTGAGGCCACTTTTTTCACACCACCCTTCCCTCTGCCCAGCAACCCAATGGGAGAACATAGGGGTAAGGTGGGAGGCTCACAGGCAGCAGAGATGAAAGGGAGCAGAGCACTCTGGCCTCTCCCCTCCCCCTCTCTACACTTGCTGAGGACATTGCTCATTTGACTTGCCCCTCTGTCAAGCAGCCCAATGTAAGTGCTTCCTCCCTCCCATGTGGAACAACAAAAAAAAGGGGAGTAGGTGGCATTCCATCCATAAAAGGTTGGCCATCACTGTCGTAGACCTTCTGAGATAGGAGGGGCACTCTTGGACATTGCTGACTCATTCCTGATAGCTTAAGTACCTGAAGAGGGCTGACTGTCGTTCTTTAAGTAGAATTTATATCCCCCTGGAGCTTCAGTTTCAAAAATTCCTTCAGCAATCTCACGAACTGGCCACTCCGACTTCTTGGCATTAGTGACAGCCTGGCTGGAAACCAGTGTGAGGCCCTAGGATAAAAACATCAGAGTTACTCCATTTGATCACTACTCTGGTAAGACACTCATTTTATTTAAAGATTAAGAAAAGGCAAAACCTTGGGATCATGGGATCTGATTTCATCTTGGCCGGCACTGTGAGGAATTTTCCCTCTACTGATTATGAATGGTCAGGGGGAATTTCCTAAAAGATAAATTCTGATGAATAAATTCTGGCAAATCCCAGGAAAGGAAGAGTCCTGGAAAAGTCAATGCCTCTATCAAACAAATGACAGGTAAGTCATTCAACACCCAGGAGATTCTCTTGGAACTTTAAAAATCCCGTGAGAATAATACTAGCTTTCTATTGTCAGGTTTCACACCCCCCCTTAAAGTACAGACCAGAGAAATATGTGGTACAGTGGATGCAGACCCCAAGTCAGGAGCGGTTTGGTTCAAATCCTACCTGGGACCCATCCTGGTTATGTGAGCCTTGACAAATCACCTCTCACCGGTTGGGGCCCCAGGCAAAGCTCCTTGGGACAACAGGTACTAATCTACACTACCAGATACCTCCCTCCCTCTCCTCTGCTGGCTTATTACTTAGATCATCCTCCCCAAGGCTCTTTCCTATCCCTCCTTCCCCCAATCTCTCGGTGACATTATTAGGTCCCCAGAGTTTCATTATCAGCATGTGGTGGCAATGGAGCCCCAGAGCTGCCTCCAGGCCCAGGCTCTCCGGAGCTTCAATTGGGCATCACCAGTGTTTACTGTACATTTCAAATGGGATGTACTTGGAGATGCCTCCAACTTGGTATAATCAAACTTGTGATCATTTCCCCCAAATCTACCCCTTCTAAACCTCTCCCATCCTATAAAAGGCACCACTAGCTTCCCAGGTTTATATCTTTGGGGATGTTTTTGCTGCCTCGCTCTGCGGTCAGAGGACCTTGCATTCATTTTTATCTACTTAGAGCTGTCCTAGTGGTCTCCCTGTAAAGAATGAGAGCTCTTGCATTTTGTACCAGTTATACTTAGCATGGTTCTTTGCACATAAGTGGTGCTTACTAAATCAGGTGACTGGAATGGCTTCTTCACTAGGAATTCCTGACCACTGAAATCAGTTAAAACAAAGAAGAAAAGTGGATGTCTGTTTATACATTGCTTGGATAAGAATTGGCATCTGCTTTACCGAGTCTCAGTCAGGACCCAGGGAAGTTACACCAGAAAATTGAGGTGATAAGCCTGACATTTAACATATTCCCTTTTAGTGCTATTAGATATTATCTAGAGAGCTCTCTTTGTTTTCAACTCATGTACAGCCCAGATGGTCACCTGTCCTACTTTAAAAGAGAAGCTGGGGGTAGCTGGGTGGCTCAGTGGATGGAGTTAGGCCTAGAAATGGGAGGTCCTGGGTTTAAATCTAGTCTCAGACACTTCCCAGCTGTGTGACCCTGGGCAAGTCACTTGAACCCCACTGCCTAGCCCTTACCACTATTCTGCCTTAGAACCAACAAACAGTATTGATTCTAAGATGGAAGGCAGGCATTAAAAAAACAAACAAACGAGAGAGAAAGAAGCTACAGATGCATGATGTAGTTACAGGAGACTTTCCATGGAGGAAGCCTGGGTGATACCGTTCCTGAGGGCTGGGGCATTTCCAAATTTCTCTGTAGATTTTGTTAAATGAAAGATACCTGTAAACCAAACTCATTTGGAGATGATTACGGGCTCCATGGTGGGGCCTGTCTCAAGGGCTCCTACCAGCGCAATCCTGGCCAATCCCATAACAGCAGTGTGGCCATGCCCCTCTGGAATGACTACTCATGCACCTACTTCTCCTTGACCTCAAAAAAACTAGACTGGGCAGCAGGGTCTGAGGAGATTGCTCCCTGGCAGTGCTGTCTGGCTGGGTTCATGGAGCTAGAGTTAGAAGGGAGTATAGAGGCTTCTAGTCCAATCCTCTCATTGTACAGATGAGGAAACTGAGGCCACAGTTCCAACTGCAAAGATGAGCTCTTCCCCCATGGCCACCAAGGGGACGGGACAGGGGTTTGGTAGTTAACCCCTTTATAGTTATTCTCTTTCTCTGTATGTCAGCACTATCTCTCCCATTGATGATATAAGTTCATTGTGAACTGGGATTGTTTTACTGTATTCCCAGCACCCAGCACTGGGCCAGGCCCACATTTCAGGTGCTTTACAAATGTCTGCTTCCAGGGAGGTAGGTCTGACTAGGACCAGAAGAGAAAACTGAGGAAATGTCACACCAAAGGTCCCCCAGCTTGGAATCCAATGAGGAAGAGCCTTGGCAGCCCTCCCCAAAGGGGACCTCTTTCCAGGTGTAATCAGGGCAGGTGTGAGGAAGTATCTGGCCCATAAAAAAGTAAAAAGCAACTTCATGACTATTCCCTCCTTCCCTTAGAAGTATCCGTATGCTTTGACAATTAAAAACCAGGACCAAAACCTTTCTTTGCTGTAGGCACTTCAGGCTGTTGAGCCTGAATCAGAGAGGGCTCTGGGAGCCAGGCTAGCTCTCTCCATGTATGGGAAGAAGGGGGGGAGGTGTCAGGCCTGCTCTCCTCAGGGCAGAACCAGCAGCAAAGGGCAGAAGCACCAAGAGCCCAGTTTGGGCCTGTCTTCATGTAAAAGGCTGCTTGACTATTTGCTGGAGGTGAGGTGGTGGGGATTCTCTTGGAGGCATGGTTGGGGCTGAATAGCTGCTCAAATCCTGCCTGATTCTGATTCTGAGAAATGCAATATTTGTAATCCCCTGCACTTCACCAGGCTTCAGCAAAGGGAGGCAGGAGGAGAAACTGGCAGTCCATTTCTCACTTCAGTACCTTTGCCCTGGCTGTGTTCCATGCCTGGAATTCTCTCCCTCTTCACCTCCACCTCAAGGAATCTCTTTTCTTCCATCAAGACCTGAGGGGGGCACAGCGGGGGTGGGAGAATGGGACGGGATGGGACACGGTGGTATGTGCTATTTTTTTTCTCCCTGAAGCCTTTCCTGATCCTTCCCCCCAGTTGCCAGTGGCCTCATTCCCTCCCTGCCTTGTATCACTTCTGTGCACTTGCAACATGTAGACACTGCCTACTGTGGGACAGGGCAAACTCTGAGAGCAGTAAGTGCTTCATTTTTGTCCCATGCCTGGCATACAGCAAGCATTTAATTCATATTTGCTGGCTAACTGCAGAAGAGGGAAGCTGGAGCAGGAAAGGGAGACAGACAGACATTCTGGGGTGGATAGTAAGGAATGTAAAAGTGCCGTACCCTACTCTAGTGTTCTACTTTCTGGGAAAGCTTAATGACCTACTGGCCGTGGCTTACAGAAGGGCTGCCCAGGCCTCGGTGGTGGGATCTTCCTCCACACCTGTATTAAGGAGAAATCCTCGAGCTCCCAGGCTGTCTCCATTCCCTCGCCATGGCAGTCATGGTCATACAGGTCCTATGGAGCTGCCTGCCATGCTTCCTGCTCCAGGAGGCAGGCCTGCGCCCCTCAGCCGGATGTCCTAGGGCGAGTCACAGCCAGTGTCATTGACTTGAGCACCATCCCCATCTGTCCTTGAGAAGTGCTGCAGTAAAAACCCCAGGAGAAGCCAGTGGTCCTTACCATGAAGTCATTGCCGAGCTTGTAGTCACCAATGCCGTAATTGTAGGTCAGCTCTGCGACAAAGTGATTGTCCTCAGGCCCATAGCCCACCATAGTTTTACTCCACTTCCCGTCATAAGGCCTAGAAACACAGCCAATGAACAATGACAACAGAGAGGGAAACCTGCCTCCAGGGAACCAGCAGCTGACACAGGCATTGGCTCCTGAGAAGTTCTAGGCCTGAGACATCCATGCACCACAGACATGAGCCCCAGTGGGCCCCAGAAAAGCACCTTGTTTAAAAAGTGCTGGGTTTCTGATATGGTTAGTAAGCCTCAAAGACCAGTAGCTTGATAGACTTGAAGAAAAGAAGATTTTGCTTTTTACTGCTGAGAATATTGATTGGACAGAAATTAAAAAGTTTAATATTTAGTTACTGACTTGTTACCAAGCTCCAAAAGAAGATGCTCAGTAGTTACTGTTGGGGCTATCAAGGGCTTATATACTTCCATAAAAACTTCTGTAGGAGGGGGCAGCTGGGTGGCTCAGTGGATTGAGTCAGGCCCCGAGATGAGAGGTCCTGGATTCAAATCTGGCCTCAGACACTGCCTAGATGTGTGACCCTGGGCAAGTCACTTAATCCCCATTGCCTAGCCCTTACCACTCTTCTGCCTTAGAACCAATACCCAGTATTGATTCTAAGACAGAAGGTGAGGGTTTAAAAACAAAACAAAACAAAAAAAACAAGCTTTTGGAGGAGGAAGATTACCTCTTACCCATTCGCACACAAGCTCATATTCTGATGAGGATGGTGAATAGCATGAAAACAGAAGAGAAAAGGAAGTACTTGATAATGTGAGGAGGGAGAAAACACTAAAAAATCATTGGGGGACAGACAGACACACAGATCTGGACCAAATCAAGTCCTTTATGGAGCTGAATCTCAAAGAAAGTAAAGAAAATCTATGAGATGAGGATGAGGACAGAATGATGCATCCCATACATGGGGAATGGAGGGCTTGTATGAAGGCAGAGATGAACCAGAAGGGACCTTTTGGAGAAACTGAGGCCAATAGTGGTGAAATGACTTGCCCATGGCCACCATCAATTTAAGTAGCAGAGCAGAGGTCAAGGTCTTTTGCACTCAAATCCAAGCCTTCACAACTAGTCCCAATCTCCCCTTCCAGACGTAATACCACTTATTCCCTTTCAAATGTTCTTTGGTCCAGCTAAAACGGCTCCTTTCCATTCCTCCACTCTCTCCTTCCTCTGTCTCAGAATCCCTGGTTTCCTTCCTGGCTCAGAGTAGGCATCACTTTTTACAAAGCCTTTCCTCATGCCCTCAGTGACTTATGTCTTCCCCAAATTCCACTCCATTCCATTCCTCCCCTCCCCTCTTCCTTACCTTCTGTCTTAGAATTGATACCAAGCATCAGTTCCAAGGCAAAGGAGTGGTAAGGGCTAGGCAATGGGGATTAAGTGACTTGCCCAGGGTCACACAGCTAGGAAGAGTCCGAGGTCACATTTGAACCCAGGACCTCCTGACTTTGGACCTGACTCTCAATCCATTGAGCCACCCAGCTGCCCCTGGAACCAGCACATGCTGAAGGGGCCCAATATGAGAGAAATCTAAGAGCATGGGCCAGAGCAAAACTTCAATGGGTTGCAAATGCTTGGTGACTACATATTCTATCCTCAAAGTGAAAGAACAGTTTCTTAACCTGGGGTTTGTGAACTTGTTCTTTAATATATTTTGTTAACTATTTTAACAGTTTAGTGTTAACCATTTTAATATACTCTAAACTTTATTTCATGTATTTAAAGCCATGATTCTGAGGGCTGCTACCAGAGGGTCCAGGTCACAAAAAAAGGTAGAGAATCCTTGTCATAAGGAATCACTCATCATGAAGATTTCTGAACAGGAAATGACATAATTAGAAATAACATGACACCCCTCCCCCCTAGAGGTAGGAAACTATGGGTGCGGAATGCCACATAGAAATGTACTAAGGGATGGCTCTCTGGGAGGGGGAAGGGCTAGACTGGGAAACAGAAATGACAGAAAAACAAATGGTGACCTACCCATTACAGGAAGCCTTGCAGCCTTCCTCGAATTCCTCATGCCGCAGGATCTGTAAAGAAATCAGTGTTAGTTGCTGGCACTACATGCTGTGTGGCCAAAAGTCTTGCACACACCACTCATCTTTCCTATCCACGAGAAGGCACTGCTTCTGAGGCACTTCAAAAGCAACGTCCCCTCTGTCCAAGGCTTTCCTGACTGAGCCGCTGCCCTATCCTGGCTGGGGGCAGGGGAGGCACTGTAGGTTTGCGGTCCACCTCTCGGACTGGGAGAAGGAGGTGAGTGGGGAATCATTCCTCAGAGGAGTCGAGTGTGTTGTTTGTGAGTATGCTTTTGTGTAGGAGAGGGGACATTGGACAGCCCTTCCCAGGTTTTCAATCTTGCTACACTCGCCTCTTGCAGTCTTCTATGGTCCAGCATCTCTGGGCCAGAATGGATTGCCAAAACTTTTTGAAAAGTATAAGAGCTCTATCCCACCTGTCTAGGATCCATCCATCTAGGATGTAGAAGGCACTGTGCTAGGTGCTGCTGGGCGAGGGAGATGGGACGGGGGAAAACATGGCACTGGTCCTTAGGGTTCTTTCTGCTTGGTCAGGAAGGTAAGATGCCCATATACAAATCACAAAAACAAAGAAAGTTTGGGAAGGTAATGGCCTGACAGCAAAGATGGGAAGAACATTTCTGGTTGGGGATGGGGCTTCATAGAGGAATCTGGCAGTCCAGTGGGTAAGAATCAGACTGGCAGAGTTCACTGTCATTTATCATTCCACAGGTGGAATGATTTACCCCACAAATAAGTATAATACAAATTGGAATGAGAGAAGGGCCTAAGAGGATGGGAAGCAAGGAGAGCTTGGGGGAGAGAGCAAGCCAACTGAATGAAGGGAGACCTTGTGGGCTTTGGAGAGAAGACTCTTAGCAAGTAGATGAGGTGGAGGAGGAGTAGGTCAGACTGAAGAATGGGGGTGGCTTAGCCTGAATGGAGATCAGTCCATGAAATATGTAACAGCAGGGAATGGGGCTGGAGAGATAGTCTGGAGTCAGACAAGGAGGGCCTTGAATGAAGGAGGAAGGAGCTTCCATTTTCTCTTTTCCTTTGATGGCCTCATGTGGTCATGAAATGTGCCTCTGCATTTTTTTTAAACCCTTATTTTCTGACTTGGAATCAATACTGTTCATTGGTTCTAGGGCAGAAGAATGGAGTGGGCAAGGCACTGGAGGGGTTAAGTGAGGCAAGCTTTTTTTTTTAAGGGGTGGGAAAAGATCAACAGGACTTGGTGAGTGTCTAACTGGGTGTAAGGATGACTGTGAGGGAGGAGGAAGAGTCAAAGACACCAGAGGTTTGGAACCAGGACATTTGAGACAATGGGAGTATCAGGAAGAAAGACACAGAGATAGGGAGAAGGGCAAAGCTTTTAAGGGAAAAGGATGAGTACGTTTTTGGCCAGGTTGTTTTGGCACTGGGTTTGAATCCTATCTCTACTTCTGTGTATCCTTTGATCTCACTGAGCCTCAGCTTCATCTTAAAGGATCAGATGGTCTTTGAGTCCCCTGAGGCCCTTTTGGGATTTAAAGCTCTATGACTTCTGGCTTATTAAGTGTGCCACCCTGAGTGATTCATTTAACTTCCCTAGGAAATCAGGGGAGGAGGCTGGTCTAGAGGGCCTCTGAAACCCAGGCAGACAGAAGCTATATGGCGTAGGTGATAGTATGGAGGTTTGGCATGGCTGTCACCTGCTCAAGACCCTCTCTACTTCAGCTGGAATGTCCTTCCTCCTGCCCCATAGACTTCAAAAGCTGGCTCCAAGCCCATCAACCTGCCTCCATAGTGTCTCTTTATTGTGCTATTCTAGTACACATCTGGGTTGATTTCCCATTTGTCCAGCCAGACTGGACAATTCTGAAGGCAGGGCCTGAGCTTCTCCCTTTGGTCCCAGGTCATCTGATTCAGGGAGTGTGGCCTAACAGAGGTCAAATCATAAAGACAGTATGGAAGGACCCTCATAAGCCACCGACCCTAGTCCCCTCATTTTTTTTTTAAACCCTTACCTTCCGTCTTGGCTCCAAGGCAGAAGAGTGGTAAGGGCTAGGCAATGGGGGTCAAGTGACTTGCCCAGGGTCACACAGCTGGGAAATGTCTGAGGCCAAATTTGAAGCCAGGACCTCCCGTCTCTAGGCCTGACTCTCAATCCACTGAGTCACCCAGCTGCACCCCCCCCCCCCAGTCCCCTCATTTGATAAACAAGAAAACAGACACCAGGAGTAGACAAACTTAAACTTGCTCCAAGTCACTTATTTCTCTGGGGCCTAAATTTTCTCGTCTCCTCTGTACCACACCTCAACCCCCTTTACATTTCCACCTGTCCTTTTCTCCTTTGTCTTGGTCTTTGAGGGAGAATCCGGACTTGCTTTAGCCACAGTTGACTTCATCTCCATCAATTATTCCTTCATTCTCATTTTCAGTCTCCCTCCGTCTAATCTTTTCCCCTACAACCAGGAGACAGGACTTAATTGGATCTTACAGTTATTACCCTATACGTTTCATCTTCTTTCCTGTTAAGGTCTTAGAAAGAATTGTCTACACTTCCTGTTTTGGCTTCCCTGACATCATATAGGGTTTAGGTTCTACCACCTAACCGAACTCAAAAGGTCTCTCAAAGGTTATCCAAGAACTTTGATCTCCTCAATCCAATGTTTTTTTTTTCCTCAGTACCAGCTTTAGAATCTGCCTTCTCTGCAGTTTCTGCTATTGATACTGCCCAATGCCCTTTATTAAAATATAGAAAAGAAATGAAGAATTTGCAAGATACTCTTTCTCCTTTTCTGGTTCTCCTCTTATGTGTCTGTCCACTCTTCTTTGGTTTCCCTTTTTGGAGATTCATCAGGATGTCCCCAACTTTCCTTGAGTTCAATTAGCATCTCTATGTAGATAACTTCTAAATATAGCCCTAATATCTTTGCCTAACTCCACATCCACTTTGCCAATGGCCTGATAAACATCTTCATTGCATGTGTCTTGGGCATCTTGGATACAACATATCCTAGATGGAACTGTGAAGATTACATTAACTCTCCCTTGCCCATTTTTAGATTTAATCACCAGAAGCATTATATACACCCCACTCATACTTGAATGGGGGAGGTCTGTTACCCATGTGTGCCATAGTGGGTGACAAGTCAGAATCAAATGTCTGCCCCCTGGGCAGTACTAAGCAAAGTTTTAGCTGTAATTGGTACATGTAAAATGGAAGAAAGTCACAGGAAGTGACAAAAAGGAAAGATCCTTAAAAATGCCAAGAACTTCCTGTGAGCCCTCTCTTTGGTCTTTCATCTTCAACTGGACTTTGGAGGAGCTCTGACTGAGGATCTAGGACTGCTTCTACTTTCCTTAAAACTACCACATGGGGTGAGTGAAAAAGGCTGACTCCTTTCCTGGATTTTCTGAAGATACTAGCCTCAGGAGAGACCTATCTTATTGAAAGGCTTCCTGCATCCCCAGGTCAAGGCTGAGGCCCCTCCTGGTAAGGACTAATTAGCCCTGCCTGGGTTGAACCAGGGGTTGGAGCAAAATGATATCTTACCCTATCCTCTCTCTGATTTTCTTGCTTTCACTCTTTCTATATTTCATAAATAAATTGCTAAAAAGTCCTTTTGGAATTGATAAAAATTCCTAGTGACCCTCCTCTTGAATAATCCAGTCCAACCTTTTATATTAAGCCCTTACATTATGACCCTTACAGAACTCACCTTTGCTCCTGAACCCACTCCCTCTATCTTCTGTTGAAGATAACATCACCTTCTGAGACCCCCAGGGTCCTAACCTTGGAGCAGTGGTTCTCAAAGGAGCTAGATCAAAGAAACTTGGGCTCACCTTGCTATCACATTCTTCCTCCCCAGTCTCCCTAGATTGCTGTGGCAAAGAATACTGTGTCCATTTCAATTCTTTCTTCTCTTTTATCCACCATATCCAAGCAGTTGCCACACAGCTTGTCAATTCTTCCTATCTTTTGAATTTCTTCCTATCTCTGTGCACGAACACAGCTACCATCCTAGTTTCAGTCCCTCATTACCTCTTGCCTGAAATTGTGTAATAAAGTCTATTATGGATCTCTGTTTACAGTCCATTCTTTATACACTTGTCAAAATAAATCTTAAGACACAGGTCTCACCTTGTCACCCTCCAGCTCAAAAATCTTCATTGCCTCCCTACTGATTCTAAGAAAGAAGTACAAACTCTTTAGCCTTAGGTCTTGAATCTACCTTTTTGTACTTCTATCACAAGAGTTTCCCATTCACAGGTGCTGTTTCACCAAAAGCCTCCTTCTCCTGTCCCTGGCATTTGCACAAAAGGTCCTCTAATACTTGAAATACAAACAATTCTCACCTCCCCCTCTTTGAATCTTTAGCTTCAAGGCTCAGCTCACACATACTCCTTTCCAAACAAACAAAAAAGCCTTTAGTGATCACCTGCCCCCATCAGCTGTTAGCAATCTCTCTTGTCCTATGAATTTGTACTTACTTGTGTACACAGATTTAGAGATCTAAATTTAAAGCCTTCTCATCTGTAAGATGAGGAAATTCAGGCCCCAAGAGATGCAAAGCCTTGACCAAAGTCAAAAGGTTGTTATGGGTTAGAACAGGATTTGAACCCTGGTCCACTGATGCCAGTCCCAGTCCACTTACTATTACAGCCTGCTACCTCAATGTACCCCACCCCCACCCCCACCCCTCACCCCCAGTGTAAACTCCTCGAGAACAGACTATTTCACCTTGAAAAAAGTCCAAGATTAGGCAACTGTTGGCCCAGTGGAGAGAGCACTGGATCTGGAGTCAGTAGACCTGGGTTCAAATGTTACCTCAAACACTTATAACTGTGTGACCCCAGGCAAATAATTTCCTCTCTCTCAGTCTCAGTTTATTCATCTGTAAAATGGGAAGCACTTACCTCATAGGGCTGTAAGGATCAAATGAAATACTATTTGGAATCATTGGTGATATAGCATAGTAACAATAATAGCAGCTTGAACTTCTATAGCCCTTTGAGGTTTGGAAAGTGCTTCACAAATACCTTATTTTACCTTCAACAATCTTGGAAAGCAGTTGCTATTATTACCCCTATTTTTTCTTTAACAGATGATAGAGAAGGCAAGAGATTTATTTGCCCAAGATCACACAACTAGTGTTTGAAGCTGAGTTTGAACTCAAGTCTTCATGACTCCAGGTCTATTGAGCTACTTAGCTGCCTCAAGTAGCATGGTGCATAGATATGTCAGAGGTCTTGGTGAGTAAAACCTTGAGATAACATCTAGAATAAGATTTACAAACCTTAAAGTGCTTTATAAATGTTAGTTATTAACCTGGGTTCTATTTCCAACTCAGACACTAAGTAGGTATGTTGCCTTAGGCACATCACTTAACTTTTAGAGACCTCAGTTTCTTCATCTATAAAAGGAGGAGCCTGGGGGCAGGTAAGTAGCTCTGTGGATATCGAGCCAGGAGGTCCTGGTTTCAAATTTGGCCGAAAATGCTTCCTGGGCAAGTCACTTAGTCCCAATTGTCTGGCCCTTACTTCTCTTCTTACAATTGATACTAGGACAGAAGTAAAGGGTTTTTAAAAATAATAAATAAATAAAAGAAAGGGGTTGGATTTGACATTCTCGCTAAAATGCCTTCCAGCTTTAGATCATTGATCGACTTCAATGATCTCTTTGATCTTGCCTCCAACACTTCCTATTAAGGTGCTCTCCAAGCTCAGAGATTAGGGACAATGTCACCAACTCATTTTACGGGCTGCTATCGAGGATCAAAGAAGAGGGAGATAAAAATCGAACTCGGCTATGATATCAATGTAATGAAGCTGGTCTGAGAAAAAAGCTCACACACTCTACACAATGTCTGGAACAGAAGATTGGCCTGGGAGGTGAAGGCCCTGGGTCTGAATCCCGCCTGGTCCTGGCATTCCCTACATGGTTGACCTTGGTCGCTTCCCATCCCTGGCCTCAGTTTCTCCACCTGTAAAATGGGCATTGACGAGTTGGCTTCTGGGGTCCCTTCCAGAGCCTGAACTCTTGTCCTCAGTTTCCCCATCTAAAGGAATGGGAGGTTGGGCTCGGCGGCCGTTAGGTTTAAGGTTAACCCTCTCAGGGCACTAGTGATTCTCGGACCAGGCTCTAGTCACTTACTGGTTGCCCTGGATCCCTCCAGAATGCCTGAGGCCCGATCCCGGAGGATGCCGACCTCCCTCCCCTGCCCCCGCCCGAACCCGTCATCACCTTCATCCCCAACAGGTCCCGGTAGAAGCGAGCCGTCTGGAAGCGGTTGCCCACTTTGAACACGAAGTGCAGGGCTCGCCGGGAGGCCAACGCAGCTGCCGCCTCCGCCATGTCGGTGCCCTCTAGACCTAACCCTCTAGACCCAGCCCTCTAGGCTCCCGACCAGGGGCCCGAGCCTCGCTCCCTTCCGGCGCCCGCTAATGACGCGACACGGCGAGCCTGTGACGTCTAGCACGAAAATGGCGGCCTCCGTGCTGACTCGCAGCGCGAGGCTCCTGGCTCTGCCGCTCTTGTCTGGACCCGCCTGGTGTGGGGGCGCGCGCCGCGGGGTGCGGGCGCTGAGGCGGACCCCTGTGAAGGTGCTGAGCCCGGGGCAGGACCCGGGGAGGACAGCGGCTAAGCCGAAGCCAGAGACGCGGCGAGGGAGGGACCGCCCAGGCTCGGGCCGGGAACCAAGGCCGGAGTCGGAGCCGGAGCCGGGGCCGGAGCCGCGGGCGAGTCCCAGTGCCTGGGAGGAGGCCGGATTGCGCTACGAACGCGCCCTGCCTGGGGACCGGAGGCTCAGGTGAGCCTCCTCCTCACTCCGTATCGGTTCTTCCGCTCCCTTCTTGCAGCTGCCCCTCTCCTTCCTCCTCCCTCTTTCTGCTCTTCCCTCGTCTCTCCCTTTTCTCCTCTCTCCCCTTTCCCTCTTTTCCCCGTCTTCCTTTCTCCTCTCCTGCCCCTTCCTCCCTTCCCTTCCCCATTTCCCATCTCCTCGTCCTCGGAATTTCCCTTCTCTCCATTCGCTCACCTGACTCATCTCCTCCCCTCTTCCTTCCTCGCTCACCCCCACAGCCCCGCATCCCTCCTTGGACAGCTCAAACGTGAGTGGGATGAAACAAAATCACCACCTACCCAAATTATAGTTACAAACCTGGAGTCAATGGATTGTATAAGAAGTGGTTTTTATCCTTTCTCATGAGAAAGGGAGGCCATTGCCCTAATGGCAATGCCCAATGCATGAGTGCAGATACAAGCATTTTATAGATTCCTGAGGGGATACCCCCCCCCCTCCACCCCATACCCCATGACTGGGTGTTGAACTTAAAATCTAGGCGGGAAAGTCAATCCAATTAGAAAACAACAAATTACATAGCATGAGCTCATCACGAATTTCCACCAAGGAGGGGAAGGGTTATAGAGAGAAAGCCATGTCCTCAGGAGTGACTCCTCTGGCTCCTAAAGATCTGAGGAGATGTGGAGGTAGTATTGCCTAATGGGTTTCTTCCTTGATATAAGAGGCCTCCCAACTCACTGGGCCGGTGGCAATAACAATTACCTTGAGGTCGTATAATGTAACCCTAAACAGGCTTTCATTCCCTAATGGGGTCCACCCTGAGAAGAACAAATTAATTCTGTTTTACTCTACACAAATGGAAGCATCTGAAACCTCAAATTGGGCTCATCTTCCCCCTTCCAGCAGTGCTCTCCCCTTCTTACTGTTGAGGGCACCTGGGGTGTCCATGGTCCTGGCTCCCTGCCTTGGTGTGATGCTTCTTCCACCTCCTCCCTTCCAATCTTCCTGTCTGATCCTATTGTCCATCTTCCACACCCCATCCCCTTCCACTCTTCTCTACCACAGGCTGCCAGCTACACGCAGGCCCCTCTTCACCTCTTACCTGGACCCCAAGTCTCTCCTCACTGCAGTCTACTTCCAGATACCAAAATGAGTTTCCTAAGGTCCAGTTCTCTCTCTCTCCCCTAAATTGCAGTGTTTCTGTTATCTGCATAACCAAAAAACTACTATGGATAGTGGCACTGTCTTTACTATACCTGGAACTGGATACTCCCATTTCTGGACTCCATGCCTTTTTACTGACTGTTCCCCAGCCCAGAATCACCTCTGCCTCCTGGTTTTCCTTCCAGAGGCAGCTCAAGTCCCACTTTGTCCCCAAAGCCTTCCTTCCCCCCACCCCTCTTACCCTCCTTTTACACTATGTTTAGCTTGCTGGTACATACAGTTATTTTTTTGCATTCACCCTTTTGGATATAAGCTTCTTGTCTCCCAAGTGCTTAGCATCTAGTGAATGAATGAATGAATACTTAAGAATTCTTTCTCTTCCCTCCATCACTTCCACTTGCCTCCTCCCTGCCTCAGGCAGTGCAGTGGGGGATAGGAGAAGAATGTTTGCTAATCTTAAGCCATCCCTGTTTTTGGAAAGCACAAGATAACTAGTCTAAGATTCCATCTCCGTTAACTAATGCAGGAACACTATTTGGAAACCAATAGAATAAATATTTTTTATTTCCCAAGTCACCACCACATTAAATTAGTATTTATTTCATCAAGCATCATTTTACCTTTTTTCTTTTTTTAGGCTACTCCTCTTTAATATTTTATATTCGACTATTTAAAAATGTCTTTCAGAGGGCATCTAGGTGATTCAAAGGATTGAGAGCTAAACCTAGAGAATGGAAGGTCCTGGGTTCAAATCTGGACTCCTAGCTATGTGACCCTGGGCAGGTCACTTAATCCCCATTGCCTAGCCCATACCACTCTTATGTCTTAGAACCAATGCACAGTATCTAAGACAGGTAAGGATAGATAAGTGAGGTTAAAAAAATGTTTTATTTATTAAAATGTTTTCTTAAGAAAGCTACCATATAAAAAAATAACTCTTTTTTTCTCCAAAGGGAGAAAACACTAAATTTGTCGTTTTATCTTTAAAAATGATATATTTTGACTATTTCAATGTGATACTTTTGCACAAATAGTTTGGAAGCTTCTGACATTACTACAGTGAATGATGCAAAGTACATAGAATTGTGGGGTAGCTGGTATGGTTTGTAATTTTCTTAAGCTCCATCTTAAAAATCAGAGATTTCTTTACCATTGTAGTTGAAAGAAATCTGATGATAGAGTTGGTGGGGTCTTAGAGGTCATCCATAGAGTCCACCCCCCTCATTTTACAGATTAGCCAACTAAGACCCAGACAGATTAAGAGGCTTGTCTAAAAATGCTGCATATCCAGGAAAGTTGGAGTTGGAATGTGAATCCAAGTCCTTTCACTCCATATCTAGCAGCCTCCAGAAGGGAGCTTCTGAAAGAGTGTGTGCTGGAATTCTATGTAATTTAAGTAATTTAACAGAGTTGTCCGTTGTGCGTTTCATCATCTACAGACTCTTCTGTAATGTTCCTCAGTTTTCAGCTAATGAATCCTCCTGTGCCTAAGCACAGAGAAGTTTGAGTGCTTCTGCTCTACATATTAGAACTGGGAGGGGCCTTGGAGCACTTGTCCATTCTTCTTCATTAGATGAGTTAGTTAAATGGACACTTAACATTTGTGGAGAGCTTGTTGTTTTTCATCATGATAAGAGCCAGGTGTGCCCATGTTCTGAAGGGGTTGGCAGTTACTTACAGTTTGTTTCTTTTCCTCTAGCAAAGTGATGACAATCGTCAAGTCCAGGTCATTCCGGGACAAGCAAGGGAAGATCTTGTTGGAGGGCCGGAGGCTGATTGCTGATGCCCTGAGAGCTGGTGCTGTACCCAGAACAGTCTTCTTTAGTCGGCTAGAATATGTAAAGGAGCTCCCTGCTGATAAACTAAAAGGGGTCAGCCTCATCAAGGTGAAGTTTGATGATATCAAGGAATGGTCCGACCTTGTAGCTCCACAAGGAATAATGGGTCAGTGGTTAATGTCTTTGTAGTAATGGACAGCTTAGCCTTTTGTGACTTGCCTCAGTCTCATAAAGCTTAAAGAGAGTCTAAAAACTTGACTGAGCAGATCCTCCAAGAATGTAGTGCCCAGAGGAGATTCTTTCCTATTGGCTGCATGCCATTTCTTGTTCTGGGAGCCAAAAGGAAGGCCATACGATCATGACCCCTGGAAAGGAAAGGGCATAATAGTCATGTGCTTTCGTCCAACTCATCTCTCTGGGACTCCCCAGACCAAAATTCCTTCCCTGGTCATCACTCTTCTAGATATGTTGTCTTTTCCTGTTAGATTATAAGCTCCTTGAAGGCAGGAACTCTCTTGGGTTTGCATCTGCTTTGAATGGTGCCTGGCACATAATAATTGCATAATAGATCCCATTCATTCTTCATCTAGCTAATGACTGGGATTATTAACCATGGACCTAACTTCTTTCTTTAGACAGTGTTCATCAGAGGTGTTTGCCACTTTACAAATCTATCCACCTTATAGCAAAGCACCTTGAGCCTCTCCAGCCCTTTTCAGTCCTTGTCTTATTCTTGCCTTCACTCATATCCTAGACTGTCTTGGCCAATTTTAGACTTGGTCTTCTCTAGAAGTCTTGGGACAGATGCTTCCTTACTCCCTGGTTCATTTGCCTCCCATCCTGCATGCTGAGGGCCTCTAGAGGCATTACTCAGGTATCAGCAGGTCTGTTTATCTTCTTTCGGCCTGAGCTGAGAACAGGCTGGGTGTTAAAATATCTAGGGAATAGCTGACTCCTGGAGTTTCGGGCCAGAGAGCCCACATGGGATATGCCCACTGAAGGTGAACTCTGATCTGCAGACTTGCTTATCTAAAAGGGAGCTTTGCAGACAAGCTCCCTGGGGCGTTTCTGTGGGGCTGGGTGTTTGTTGGAAGAAGGGAGCTGGATGTCTAGAAACTTTAGACCTGGAATTCAAACTCTCTGTCCCAGGACTCTGCTTAACACTATTATCTGTATGAAGGGGAAGCTGAGGAAGCTGTGAGTCACATGACTATTGCTATGCCAGGCTTGGAGGGGGATGTTTCAAGCAGTTCAAAAAAGAAGCATCACCATTCTCTGTGCCAGTTACTAGCCAAGGGAGGGTCCCTTTGTTCCATCAGGTGAGCTCCTATTTTGTCCCCTTAGGAATTTTTGCCAAACCTGACCATGTTAAGATGAAATATCCAGAGACTCAACTTGAATATTCACTGCCCTTGTTGCTGATTTGTGACAATCTCCGTGATCCTGGAAACTTGGGTACCATCCTGAGGTCTGCTGCTGGAGCAGGCTGCCAAAAGGTGCTT
Source organism: Monodelphis domestica (assembly GCF_027887165.1). Lineage (NCBI taxonomy): Eukaryota > Metazoa > Chordata > Mammalia > Didelphimorphia > Didelphidae > Monodelphis > Monodelphis domestica. The sequence goes on along the minus strand of NC_077228.1, from coordinate 509,857,337 downwards.
CTCACCAAAGGTAAGGCTATTTTTTTATCTGTAGTCTGGGTCAGGGCAGGAGAGCAACTTGCTTTCTAGTGACTTGAGCGGCCAGCACTTACAGAGAAGAGAACTTAGACTAAATTGGTGTTATAGAGATAAAATGCCAATTGTAACTGATGGTTTTGCATTTTTTTATGGCCCCAAATCTCCTGAAACTTGCATTTATAAAGAATTCTATGAATAAAGTTCATTTTCAAATAGGATGGACTCCACAAGCTTCAGATGATAACCAGCCTTTACAGTCCCATCTTTAAGGGAGGGTGAAGACACTTAGCTTTGAACAGAATCATCTCAGAGTTACAGAGTAACATAAAGAGTTGGGAGGGACCTCAGTAGCATTTAATCCAAACTCCTTCATTTCATTGATGAGGAGACTGAGGACCTGGAGAGGTTAAGTGACTTTCCAAGGTCACATAGGTCATGCTAGAGGTTGGATTTGAACCCATTTTCTCTCACTCCTAAGCCATTGCCCTTTTTGTTGTATTAATGCCTTAGATTATGATGACATTTGGGAGAAACTACTGCAGTTAACCAACCACACCCATCTTTAGACAGGGCATGAATTGACATTGGAACCAGTTGCTGAGATGTGACTTAGGAATAATCCTATAATTACATCGTATGTGGTACAAATCTAGTTACGGCCCTTGCCACCTCTGGGATTACCCTTGTTTTTTCCTGTTTTGATATTTCACATTTTGAGAAAGACATTTCACTTCATTGGAAGAAGAAAAGCTTGAATCCCCATGAATCCCAACTGGTGTTCAAGTTGATAATGGTTTTTTGGCTACAATGCAGAAAAGGAAGTTCTGTTCACCAGAATTCTATTTACTAAGTTGGGAATTTCGGGCCTTCAGTCTGCTGCCCTCACCCTTCTCTCCTCCTTCTCTTCCCAGCTATCCCATCCCCCAACTCCTAGGCCTGGGGAAGCTTTGGATACTCACACAGCAATTGTGGAGGCCACTGGGGAACTGTCTCTGCTTAGGTTGGGTCAGTCTTGGCTGCTTTTCCACCTCTTTGACAGATGGAAAACCTTTAAGGAATAGACATGGTGCTGCTAATTTAGCTCTACCTTCTGCCCCTTCTCACATGATTCTTCTGGCTTGCCCGGTTGACTTCTGTGGTTAATATGGAAAGATTTTCAGAAATAATTGGTGAAAATAAAACATTTCTGAGGTACAACTTTGAATCCCTCAGATTGACAAGATTAACCAAAAAAATGACTAGTGCTGGAGGCATGGGGAAAACAGGTAGAGCTGTTAGCTGGCCTGGCCATTCTAGATTTGGAATGTGCCAGAAAGCTATGAAATTATACATATTCTTTGACCCAGCTATAGTGTTACTAGGTCTGTATCCTGAAGAGAACAAAGAAAGGGAGAGGGCCCAAATGAACAAAAATATTTATAGTATCTTTTTCTGTGATGGCAAAGAATGGGAAAATGTCGGGGAGGTCATCAGTTGGAAAACAGCTAATCCAATTGTGGCATATAATTGTGATGGAATACTATTGAGTTGAGGGAAATGATGAAAGGGCTGGTTTCAGAAAACCTTAAGAAAGCTTATATCAGCAACTAGAGTTAGCCGAGCCAGGAGAACAATCAATACATGATTAACAACACTCAGAATACAAACAACTTGAAAGACTTAGGAACTCTGGTCACCCCAATGACCAACCAGGAGTCTAGAGGACTCCTGATAGAATGTGCTGCTTTCCACCTACTGATAGAGGTGAGGGCAAAAAAAAAGGGGCCTGTCTTACTGGCAGGAATGGAGAGGTTCAACCTGCCAAAGGAGTGGGGGGAAGGAATCCTCCTAGTCTCTGAAACCATCTCCTACATCAGTTCTTGTAACGCGGTAGTATTCCATCATATCCATGTACTATAACTTGTTCAGGCATTCTTGTTTGATGGATATGCCCTCAGATTTCCATTTTTTGGCACTTCAAAAGGAGCTATAAATATTTTTCTATATCATTAGAATTTATCTTGCTTGGGATTACTCCTTCCGTCTAATTACTCCTCACTCTTTCCTTTTTCCAGTTGAATGAAATGTATATCTGTACCTTACTCTGTGTGTGTGTATGTATAATGTATGCATTTTCTCTCCTTTGACCAGTTCAGATGAGAAAACGAGGTTCAAGTGTCAGCTGATCTCCTTCCTCCTTATTTATCTAGGCTTGAAACTTGATTTTTTTTACAATGATTATTTAAGGTTATTTTCCCTAGCCTTCCTTTACCTCTCCCCTGTCAGTATATTTTTCTTCTTTCTCTTTTAATTTCTTTAAGATCATCAATTCATAATAGAACCCCTCTTAGGCCTTCTGTCTAATTAGAGTCTATATGACTTGATGATAATAGAGTTCAGAGGGAACATCTGTATCATCTCCCCATATCTGAATGCAAAAAGTTTTCCTGGTTTAGCTCTTTTGTGTGTACCTATTTATGTTTCTCTTAACTCTTGTGCTTGAATTTAGGAGTTTCTGTATAGCTTAGGGCTTTTCATCAGAAATGCTTGGAAGTCCTCTGTTTCGTTAAAGGCTCATTTTTACCCCTGTAGGATTAGAGTTTGTTTTGCTGGGTAGGGTCTTCTCATCTGAAAGCTCATATCCTTTGCCTTCTGGAATATCATATTCCAAGCTCTCTGCTCCTTTATTGTGGTAACTGCTAAATCATGTCTAAGCTTGACTGTGGCTGCTTAGGACTTGAATTCTTTCTCTCTGACTCTTTAACCTAGGAACTCCACATTTGGGCTATTATGTTCCTGAGAATTTTCATTTTGAACTTTCTTTTAGGAGTTAGAGTCTTTCTATTTCCACTTTATCTGGTTAGAAGAGGTCTGGGCAGTTTTCTTTTTTCTTCAAAGATATTTTTTCTTCCCAATTACACATTGTAACAATTTTCAACATATGTTTTCTGAAATTAAAAGATCTAGATTCTTCCTCTGGAGACAGATGGTATTCTTTATTATAAATTCTTAAGAACTGTCCCAGATCATTGTATTGCTGAAGGTAGCTAAGTCTTTCACAGTTGATCTTCATACAGCATTGCTATTACTGTGTTCAGTGTTCTCCCAGTCTTCATTTTGCTCTGCATCAGTTCATGTAGATCTTTCCAGCTTTTTCTGAAATCATCTGGCTCAGCTTTTCTTATAGCACAATAGTATTCCATCACCATCATATACCACAATTTGTTCATCCATTCCCCAGTTGATGGACATCCTCTCAGTTTCTAATTCTTTGTCACCACAAAAAGAGAAGCTATAAATACTTTTGTATAAGTTGTTCCTTTCCTCTTATTTTTGTATCTCTTTGTGATACACACCTGGTATTATAAGATCAAAGAGTATGCAATTTTTATAGTCCTTTGGGCTATAAATTGTTTGGGCAGTTTTCTTGACAGATGGTGTCTGGTCAGAGAATAACTTTGTGAAGTGGGATCCTTGTGTCTCTCGTAGAAGGCATTCCTCACTCTTCTTCCCATTAGTTGCGCCTTGCTGTGGAAGTATTTCATTTAGTTAGGGAAAAGACAGACAGGTAGGAAGCAGTTTCAGGGAGCATAACCTCAGAAAACAGAAAAGAGAGCTGCCTGGGGATTAAAGAGAGCATTATTTTGGTAGTCCAGAGTCAAATTGTGAAGAATCAATCCAGGAAGCTCAGTAGAATGACCTACCCAGAAGAGGCCCTGAGCTCAGGAGAGAGAACCACGAGTAGACCAGAAGAAGAGAAAAGACATGAAAACCCCAGAGTATTGGAGCTGTGAGTTCTTTTGGCTACTTGTGTTCTAAGTGTGATTCCCCCTGTACTCTCAAGTTTTATCTCCACTTTCCTGGTGAGTTCTATGTATATTTGTGGGAGCATATATACCTGCTGTTTATGAGGGAATGTTTTTTATACTATTGTGCTTAGTGTGCTCTTTAATAAATGATTTGTTTTGAATTAAAAAAGAAAGGCTAGTGGTGTCTAGGCTGTTTTTATGGCCCTGGTATTCAGGTAATCTGATGATTCTTAGTATTTTTCTTCTTGATTTGCTTGCCCAGGTCAGTAGGTTTTGCTATGAGATAACTACATTTTCTCTTTTTTCAGGCTTTGACTTTGTTTTAATATTTCTTGCTGTCTCATGGAATCATTGGTGTCTATTTGGTCCATTCTAATTCAGGGGGCGGTTAATTGTTTGAGCACAGCTTTATTATGTCAAACCATTCTCTTTCCAAATCTTCCTTTCTTCATCCATTTCATTTCCAATTTTTTCCTTCTAGAGCCCTCATTTCATTGATAAAAAGCAAGTTTAAAACTTTTAAAATTCTGGCTTCATCTTTTCTAGGAATTCTAGTGGGTTTTGTGTACAAGATGTATTTTTCTTTGAGGTTTTGCTTGTCAATGATTTAGAGTCATTTTCTTCTGGGTTAGTGGCATGAGCATCTGTTGCCACAGTGGCTGGAGAAGTTGGGATCCTTCTTTTTGCTTATTCTTCCATACTTTAGACTTGATTTTAGTGCTGGACTAAATTTTAGCATTTCTGGAGGGGAGGCCTTGCTTGGTCCTCTTGTCACTGCATTCTTGGGGTTTTGAGAGTCTTCATGTTTTTAGGGACAGCTCTGAAATAGTTCTGGGGCAAAGTCTGCCCCTTAGTCTGAATTCTGCAAATTTCGGATCTGGGATTGGGTCTGGACAACAGTAGATGTTGCTTGATTCTGCCTGTATCTACCGGCTAACTGGGAAACTTCTGGTATGGAAGGACAGAACTGTAGTCTTCCCTTTGGTCTGCCCTGATTATTCCTGTGCGGGATTCAGTCTGGGCTAGAAGCTGGAATCGAGACCTGCATCTGCTCCTAGCTTCTTCACTTACTATTTATTTCTTGGTTCACTGGTTAGCCCCTTCCCTTGGCAGAGTCCTTCCTCAGACTGCCCTGAATCCAGCCTGGCATTGGGTGCTAGTTGGACCTTTCTATACCCTCCATGAGGTCCCCTTGCCTCGGTGTGTGTCTGGGACTTTCTGTCCCTACACTGCAGGGCTTCAAACGACAAGCTTTTGTCCAGAGCCTGTCCACAGATCTCTGCCTCCCTATGCTGACCTGAGCTGGAAAAAAGAACTTGCTGTCCTTTGTCTTGGTTTTCCCCCTCAGGATGTGGTCTAGATCTGGGTGGGGGCAGGGAGGAGCTGCTCCACCATCTTGGCTCCACCTTTGTCTTTCTTATAGATGTCTCTGTGAGGAAGCTGCTGAATGACTACAAGCCCACAGGAACCCCTGTGAGACAGGGGTGGTTATCCTCATTTCACAGAGGACTCTTAGGCTGAGAGGGTTGAAGTTCTTCAGCCGGGGTCACAGCTGGGATTTGAACCAGGGCCTGCCCTGGGCTGAAGGGCACTTACTGCTTCTTTGCTGAGGTCTGCTCTGAGCGGTGGTGGCCCTTTGGGGCTTGGGCATCCCTGGTGCCCCTGAGAGGCCAGCTAGCAGGAAGGAGGTGCCCATCAAGAATCTCCTGTTCCCAGGCTTTTTGGATTGACCCCTGAAGCTCCCTAATCAGTTGGGACATTGCTGAGTTCTTCCTTTTCCTTTTAGGTTGCGTGGATGCTTGGGAGCCCAAAGTGCTCCGGGCTGGCATGGGGGCTCACTTCCAGGTGCCCATCATCAGCAACCTGGAGTGGGAAACCATTCCCAACTACTTCCCTCCGGACACCAGAGTCCATGTGGCTGACAACTGTGGCCTCCACACCCGGGCCCTGGCCCAGAGGGCTGGCAAAGCCAGCGACCAGGGCTGGGTATGCGACCGGCGCTTTCAGAAACATCTCAAGTATGAGGAGGTGGACGACCCGGAGGAGGGGGAGGTGCCGGCCGACAGCTGGCTCCCGGAGCTCCAGGTCCAGCCTTATGATGCTGCCTGGACAGATGCTCCGGCAGCTGTGGTGATAGGAGGGGAGACGCACGGGGTCAGCCTGGAGTCCCTCCATTTGGCCGAAAGTACCGGAGGCAAGAGGCTGCTGATCCCCGTCGTCCCGGGTGTGGACAGTCTGAACTCTGCCATGGCTGCCAGCATCCTGCTCTTTGAGGGGAGAAGGCAGCTGCGAAGACTCCGGGAGGAGCAGGCTGGAGCCTGGCCCGGGAGGCACATCTCACCAGGCCTGGGGTGATGGTGGCCTCGCCCCTCACTTTGGAGGAGTCCGGAGGGGCCCATCTACCTTGATTTCTAATGATCTTTTTTCCCATCAGCCAGAGCCTCTTCGGAGGGGGAGGATGGGTTGGAGGGCCCCCACTGCTTTTCTGTAGCTCCCATTATCCCTCCCCTCCATTAAGCCAGCAGGGGGCAGCCGCAACAATGAAAGTGGAGAGGAAAGGCATCAATGTTTAAACAGGAGACCCCCGCGGCATCCGCTGTATTTGTAGTTTAAAGTGGAAGGAAAACACGGGCTTTGGACAAAGGCTCCTCCCCATCAAGCTGGAGCAGGAAGCCAGGGAGGCAGACACGGCTGTCTTTGGGGGCTCCCCTGTAAGAAGCAAACTCTTGGTATCCTTTAAAGGTACCTGAGTTAGAAAATGGGGCGGCGGGGGGGATGCGGGCCTTATCTCCCCCTCTCCAGGGAGGGGCCGTTCTGGCCTCCTGGGAGCGTAGCAGATTGCATTAAAATGGTTTTGTTCTGGCCCAAGTCTCAGCGGCTCATTTGACCTCTGACCTAATGCCATGGCAGTTGCCAGGTGGAGCCTGCTGGGAAGCTAAGGAAGGCCTGGATGCGGCTCCCTGGCCAGCTGCGCCCTTTCCTTCTGGATAGTCATTGAAACAGCCTGGTTCGTCCCTCCTCGATGGCCCGCTGGCCATGTTTGTGTGTCTGCGCCTTTGCCGCCATCCTCCCTTCCTCACCCCCCGCAGAAGGCTTTAGCCGGGGAGGAGGGAAACTTGAGTTTTGGTGTTCACAAGTGAACACGCTGGTTCTTGCCCCCCGTTTGCCCCCAGCTCCCCTCCAGGGGCCGTGCCCTCCCTGAATCTGCAACAGCTCCAGCCACCATCCAGCTCACCTGCCTGCCCTCTACACAAACGAGGCGATGCGGGGGCTCAGGTGACTAAAAACTAGCCCCGAGCCTCCTCTCCTCCCTCTGAGGGATGCCGGCAAGGCAGAAAGCCCAGAGGGAGGGGAGCCAGGGTCCTGGAAGTATGGCTCAGGCCTTTGTCTCTCTCTTGTTTAGTCGTAGAATCTGACGGATGGAAGGGACCTCTTTGTCTCTCCGACCCAACACATCCCCCTTCCAAAGGAGTAGCGCAGCTGACAGGCGGTCACCTAACCTCTGAGCTCCCCCCAGAGCCCCTGGCCTCCCCCAGCCCCTTTGGAGAGCTCTGACGGCTACAAGTTTTTCCTGACATCAAGGCGAAGGTTGCTCTTTTGCAGCTTCTCCCTGTGACCACCGCGTTTGCCCTGGTGAAGGACTCCTTGGCCCGTTTGTGCTCCCCTCCTATGGCGGCCATCCTGGCACCTGCCTATCCCACTTGGGTGAAAGGAATGGAAGCTGAGCAAAGCCAGGCCGGACCTCTGGAGATGGGGCTCGGACCCCATCCTTGTGTCTGTAAGGAGGAACATCCCTCAGCAAGCCCCACTTTCCAGATTTGCCTGATTGAGCCTTGGAAATAGGCCCTGCCTGGGGCACTTGGCTTTCACCCACAGGCGGAAGGCGGGTGGATTGCAGTGATGAAGTATCAGCCTGCTTAAGGGGTTTCTCCGATCCCTGGGTGCCCCCGCACGGCTCGGCCCAGGAGCCCAGGGAGAGGTGAGGCGGGGGGCCACGAGCTTCCCCGGCAGTACTGGGGCTGCAGAGGGCCCGTGTCCCTGGGACAGTTCCTCCAGCCTCAGGGAGGGGATTTACCCTCTGATCCCAGCTGTGCCCGCTGCCCTGGTGGGGGGCCTGCTGGATATTTAATCCATCGCTCAGGGCTAAGCTTTGATGGTGAGCGGCAGGTGCTCGGCCCTTGGGAGAAGGGTGGAGGCTGTGCCGGACGGGGGCTCCTCTGACGTGTGTGTCAGAATCTGGACACGGCCACAGCCTGTCTGCCGCCAGGCCCTGTGATCCGCCGTGTCATTGAAGGCCCCAGAGCCTGCCAGACTTCCCCCTGGGGAATACGGGGCACACCGGGCTGCTTCCTGCCCCCTGGGAAACACAGGGAACCGCTGGGCCGGAGCCAGAAAGCTGCTTAGGAGAGACTGGCTCTCCCCCTTGGCCTTTGTAGCTTGACTTTTAGACAGGCTGCAGAGAGGCCTTCTTCCACCAGGGGGCACGACGCAGCCATGGGAGAGGCTATTTGTGCTGGAGCCCCACGGCGGCTGTTTTTTCCCAATGGGCAGCTCCTAGGCGGCTCGAAGGTGTCCAGACCTGCATATCTTCAGTAACAAAGAACTCACTGCCCCTTACAGCAGCCCATTCCTGTGTTGCAAAGCTCTAATTGTTTGAGAGTTCTTATACAGAACTGAAATCTGACTCCTAGCAACTTAAAAAACCCCCACAATAGGGGGCAGCTGGGTAGCTCAGTGGATTGAGAACCAGTCCTAGAGATGGGAGGTCCTGGGTTCAAATCTGGCCTTAGACACTTCCTTTGTGACCCTGGGCAAGTCACTTGACCCCCATTGGCTAGCCCTTACCGCTCTTCTGCCTTGGAGCCAATACACAGTATTGACTCCAAGATAGAAGGTAAGGGTTAAAAAAAAAAAACAAAAACCCACAAAGTCCTGAGTTAAAATGTGGCCTCAGACATTTCCTAGCTGTGTGACCCTGGGCAAGTCACTTGACCCCCATTGGCTAGCCCTTACCACTCTTCTGCCTTGGAACCAATATACGGTGTTGATTCTAAGATGGAAGGTGTGTTTAAAAAAACAAAACAAACCCCAAACCTTTACCTTCTGTCTTGGAATTGATACTATTAGTTCCAAGGCAGAAGACTGGTCAGGGCTAGGCAGTGGGGGTTAAGTGATTTGCTCAAGGTAAAAAAATCTAGGAAATGTGGGTTAGATTTGAACCCAGGACCTCCTATCTCTAGGCCTGGTGCTCTATCCACTGAGCTCCCTAGCTGCTGCTAACTCCTAATTACTTCCTTGCTGCCTGTTGGAAATCAATGAGTTCTCCAAATAGGGCTGTTTCCCCCTAATTGTAGGGATGGCAGGTTCACAGCTGGAGGGAACCAAAGAACGTTTAGCCCAACCCCCTCATTTTATCCATGAACAAACAGGGGCCCAGAAAAATCAAATGACTTGCTCCAGATTACAAGAGGACCAGCAGACTACATACGTGACCTTGGGCAAGTCCTTTCTGGCCCTTCCCGATTTCCTCTTCCATAAAATGAGGGTGTTGGACTGGATGGCTCATAATGCCTTTTTTTTTGTTTCCCTCGGCGCTTTGAACTCTCCTTTTCCCTCTACCACAAGGCCTCATGGTGGGGCTTTCAAGGCCCCCTTCCCCCTCCCCCCATTTTCCTGGTTGCCCTCTATATGCAACCCTTATCTGTTGGTCTGTCTTGAACTACAGCTCCCAGCCTGTCCCTGACCATCCATGATTGAGAGGTGGCATGTTTTAGTAGAAGGAATGCTAGACTCTCCTTTAGAAATACCTGTACTGGCTTGTAATCATGGGAAAATATTCTAAATCATCTAATCAAATTAAAAAAAAAAAGATACCTGTATCCTCCCCTTTGGGGGCATTTAAACCCCTCCCATCTTGGCTCCAAGTCATGTCCAGTCAATTAGAGCTTATTAAGTGCCTACTATGTGCCACATACTGCATCTATTCATTTGGGCCACAAAGAAAGGCAAGAAAACAGTCCCCACAGAGTAATGGCAGAGACCACCCAAATGTAAGCTCAGAGATTCAGCAGCAGCATCTCTCCTCTCTTTGTCTGCCTCTGGTCCTCCCTCTGGTCCTCCCTCTCTGTCTCTGTCTCTGTCTCCTTCCCTTCCTCCCTCTCCCTCTGACTGTCTGTCTGTCATATCTTGGAAACTCCCCAGCCCTCGAATGACTTTGTCTGTATTTTATATCAAAATCCGTAAGACGCTGGAGCCCTGGCACCTTGCCCCTTACCTCGGTATCTCCAGCCGTCACTTACTCTGCCTGGCAGCAATACTGCTTGTTTGAATATAATTTCGGGTCTTTGAAATAGCCCTGAGGACAGGGACCATTTTTAAAAAACGATTCGTACCTCCAGCACGTAACTGTCTGGCGCTTCACGTATGCTTAGTGAGCGGATGGCTCTCGGATTAAAATTCGAATTCTGAAAAATGGATGTCAACCTGGACAAGCCATTGAACTTCTCAGACTCAGTTTCCTCAGCTGTAAAGTGACGCTTATACTCCACTTACTCCTCAAGGCTTTTATGAAGAGAATGCCCTTGGTAAACTTTCATGTGTAATAGAAATGAATTGGATAAATTGCTGGGGATTTCTGCTTTATCCATACTTGGAATTGAAAAAGGATTAAAAAAAAAAGGCATCCAGGATGCGGTTCTCGTTTGTATTATCAAGCCTAAAAGGTAAGGATGACCTGTTGGGCCCCAACTTAGCACATGATCAGCCTCACATGCATGATCTCTTGGGAGAAGCCAGGGAAGGATCCCGTCCCCCAAATTAGATTCTGCCCTCATCTACACTGGCCCATTTTGTTTGTCCACAGGCCTGGAAAGAAACTTTTTTCCCCCTTTCATAACATTACTGAAATAGAATTGAAAATCTAGGAGCCCTCCAGCAGGTCCTGGCCTGACTCTGGAGGGCCATTTTTAGTAGAAGATGCATTCTAAAAGCATGTGTGGCAGCGATGCCCGGGAAAAATAGAGGGTACGGCCACAGCTCAGTCGTTTTCATGCTCAGGAATACAGAAACAAGGGCAGCTGGGTAGCTCAGTGGACTGAGAGCCAGGCCTAAAGATGGGAGGTCCTGGGTTCAAATCTGGCCTCAGACACTTCCCAGCAGTGTGACCCTGGGCAAGTCCCTTAACTCCTATTGCCTAGCCCTTACCACTCTGCTGCCTTGGAACCAATACGCAGTATTGACTCCAAGACAGAAGGTGAAGGTTTAAAAAAAAATACAGAAACGTTGGCTCTTGGAAGGGAATTCAGGAGCCAGTCCAGTCCAGACTCCGTCATTTTGGAGAAAGCCTTGGCAGGGCTGGCCCTGCTTCCCAGGTCCCCCTTCCCCCTCCCCTCCCACCAAGTACCATTATCCCCCTTAGGGTGAAATTCCAGCCAGAATACCCATCAAAGAAATGGACCCAATATGATGTTTTCCACATAAAACACTCAGAAAACAAAACAGTAAACCTTTTGTTTCCTGGAAAATATTATGTTTTCCCCTCCACGCATGTGCAATACCCTGTTAACCCTAATAACAGGGCTAATAAACAGCTGCCATTTGGCCCCAAAGACAGCAGTTTTCAGTCAGCAGATCGCTCCAGGGAAAGCTGGAATGCCCCCTTTTTGTCCCTGTCCATGTCAATAAAGTGGATGGTGGGGGAAGCAAAGGGGGGGGAAAAAACCCTTCCCAGCCTTAAATTACAAGCATCAAAGAGAAGGCCTGGAGGCACCTTTGGAACCCGGACCCCACTGGAGCACCAGGGCCAAACCGGCACACCCCAGGGGTGTTCTGTCTGCTCTCTGCAGCTCTCCGGGACCCTAGACTCAATCGGGGGAGGAATGGCCTTGCTCACTGGGCTGGGATGGAGAGGCTGGCTCCGCTCACAGACACATGGGGTGTTGTGTGTGTGTGCGTGCGTGCCTATAACAAACATGTGATGGCAGACTTTTTTCTTCCTAAGCCAAGGGACGATAAACAACTGAAAAGTGCTTGTCTGAGTCCTCGGGGCCAGATGATGTGTTCCTGGCCCATTTCCCCCATCCTCACATGCCACAGACGCCAATGTGTTGCCTTGGGAATCATTCTATGGCCACAAACACAGGCCTGGCTGTGGCTGTGCGAAGGAAGAGGTGGGGCAGGGGAACGAGCGCTTTTTAGGGTAATTAGACACCAGGAAACATCAAGTCTGCATCAGAACTTGGCATCTTGAAGCGAAGATGCTGCTCCAAAGGGCTGATGCCCCGCGAGCTGCGGGCGCCGAAGTGGAAAAGGGAAATGTCCATTTCTCTTCAAACCGGTCTCCCCCACAGTCATCCTTCCTGCCTGCTACCTCTCCTTTGTCCTGTAAATGGGGACGCTCGGGGATGTGGAAGTCATTGTGGAGACACCCACAGGGGAACCCCAGGGTGACATTTTTAGTCAGTCACCTTCCTGCCTTCCAAGCACAGGTTTCTCTTGCTGCTGGTGGAAACCCTTTAAGAGGGTCCATCGGATGCTTTAGCCTGTGTCTAATTAGTGCCCAGAATGGGAAGGTGTGCCCGAGCTGCTTGGGGAGGGGGGGGAGGTCTCCTACCACCCACTCTGCACCAACCCCCCTCCAGCCTGTCTCACCCTTTCTGGTCCTGGCACTGATTAGTCTTCAGTTTTCTATCCCAGAGCAGTTACTCCATGGAGGGGACAGGGAAGAGGATGCACACTGGGCCTTCCACTGTGGCTAAAACTAAAACAAACACCAGTTGGCAGTCCCTGGGGCAGCCTCTGGCGGGTGGCACCAGCAGGTACGCCTGAGTCAGATTGGGAAATGCCACGGAGCCCTGGAGATGGCCGGCTGATTTTTTATTTTTGCCTGGCGTCCACTTACGGCTCCTGCAGGGTCGCCTGGCAGAAGGCCTTGTTCCTTTAGCTTTGGAGGATGTGCAGCCTTGGCAGGTAGCCCCACGGAACACTGCGCCCGCTTCCAGAGCTCCCTAAGAGACGCCCTTCAGACTTAAATTTGCTAGCACCGGAGAGTAAAGCACGAACTCCTGTGGTCCAAGGTTGCCCGTCTTTTTTTTAAACTAGAGCCTGGATCTCTTTGCCTCAGCTAGGCTGAATGTGCAGGGGCTACTCCTGGGCCTGAACCTGCTACTGATTCCTTTCCAGGATGGGAGCTTCAGCTTCCTGTTTCCAATTGCAGCCGGTCTGACTCTACTTTGATAAACTGGTCCCCCCCCCCCCCATTGGGGAGCTCACCTTTTGGGTGGTAGACTTAAAGGACTGTGGACCCCCAATTGGTTTAGCCCGCTGCAAACTCAGAATGCTGGGCTTTAGGGATTTTGCCTCAGGCTCCCAAGGAAACAAGGATTAGCGTGTCTGCCACCATATCTGGCCTGGCCTTGCCCACCTCTCCAAGAGGCAGCCTGGTGAGTGGATCGGGAGCTTGAGCCGAGGGTGAGTCCTACCTTCGCCAAATACTGCTTCTGTGACCCTGAAGGAGCCCTTACGGCATTCTGAGTGTCCAGTGGCCACCCAGGCACAGGGAGGTGGGCTGGTGGTTCTCACTGAAATCAGAGCTGTGCCCTCTGCCCAGTAGTTTCTCAGCCATTACGCAGCTGAGTTCTTCCCCTTCTCTTTGGTCTCTAAAGGAGGAGGTGTGCTCAGTCCCCGTCCCATCCCCAGGGCTATGAAATCGAGACAAGGGTGAGGGCTGTGTGTGGAGCCCCATTTCTGCAGCCCTGAATCTGCCTGGGGAGAGTGAACATCCCCATGTTCTTCTAGAGATTCCAAGGAGAATTGTTCTCGTCCCCCCAAAAGACCCAGCAGCTCCATGCAAAGGGCACCTAAACAAGCACCTCTAGGGGGATGAAAGTAGCCAAGGCCTCCCTTCACAAAGGAATGGTGCACGCACGCTGGTGAAAAACCCAAAGGTGCCTGCTTTATTTTGAAGTGACCGCATTTCAGACCTGGGCCATCACTAATGACTAACTTCCTACCCTTTGAACTACAATAAACAAAACAACAGCAAGGGGAGCAAAGTCAATCGCCTCCTCTCCTCTCCAGGAGCAGGGTCTTCCCCTAAGCAGTCTCAGGGAGACTCCCCACCCCAGGGGGCTGGGGGCCCTTTCCCAGACACCGGTGTGTGCCCGAGGCAGGTGAAGGCCTGGCGGAGCTCCATCCAGAGGCCTCAGACGCCTGGCTCCAGAAAACGCTGTTCCTTTGGACGCAGATGTTCAGGTGGGAGAGGTGGTGGAAAGAACACTGGATCTAGAGGCGGGGGACCTGGGTTCCTCCCCGGGCCTCTGCCACTTGCTCCCTGTGTGTCCTTGGGTAAGTCACTCCTCCTCTGTGAGGATGGGGGCCCTGCTAGATCAGCTCAGGAAAGGGTAATTATTCTGTCTTGTGCTTTTGATCTTGGGAGCCAAGGGGCCCGGTGGGTGGCAGTGCCCAGATCCAGGCTCACACAGGCACCCCGATGGGGGTCTCCCATGGCATCTGAGCCAGGGGATGGTGTCTGCAGGGGTTCATCACTGGCATGGCTCCCTCTGAGAAAAGGTGGCAGAATTCACGGGCCCAAGGACAGCACACATAAGTAAAGGCAGCAGAGGCAGATCCTAGGAGGTGGGCCCTGTGTGGGCAGCCTGGGGAAGCACAGAAGAGAGAAGCTCTCCTCTTGGTTTCCTTGCCACGACTTTCACCCCCAGCCATGACAAAGGCCTCTTTTTTGGCTTAGGAGAATTCTCTGAAGAACCCAAGAATTGGTAAGTAATGACTTTTTTTTGTTTAAACCCTTCCCTTCCATCTTAGAATCAGTACTGTGTACTGGTTCTGAGGCAGAAGAGTGGTAAAAGTTAGGCAATGGGGGATAAGTGACTCACCCAGGGTCACACAGCTAGGAAGTATCTGAGTCCAGATTAGAACCCAGGACCTCCTAACTCCAGACCTGGGAGTCTACCCATCGAGCCACCTAGCTGCCCCCTACTTTTTGTCTTAATATCAACTCTAAGATAGAAAAGCAGCAAGTGCTAGGCAATCAAGGTTAAGTGACTTGCCCAGGGTCACACAGCTAGGAAGTGGCTGAGGCCACATTTGAACCCAGATCCTCCAGACTGCAGGCCTGACATTTTATCCACCAAGCTACCTAGCTAGCTGCCCCTACTTTCTTTTTCTTTAGCCAAGAGCCAAGGACGCCTTCTGATGGGCACCAACAACTAATCTTCTGTTTCCTGAAGTGTCCTGTGTGCGAGAATTCATGAGTGTGAGTACAGAGAGGGGAGTAACCCTGAAGATTTCTAAAGGCCCAAAGGATCAAGAAAAGACGCCTGGGGAGACACCGGGAACCAAGTTAAATGCCTGCTTGCTGCCTAACGTGGGGGAAGAATCTCCTTGCCAGGATTTCATCGTGAGCCAGCAACGCGCACGTCCTAGTGACACAATCCCAGTTCTGGCCTGGCTAAATCGTCCCCATGAACCTTAGGCCATCTCCGGGACAAGGCAGCCCTCAGGGAGCTGGCGAGAAGGAGTGAACTCAGAAAGAAAAGGCACCACCAAGAGGTCAGCCAACAGGGTCGAGTGAGTGCATCAGAAAC
Source organism: Monodelphis domestica (assembly GCF_027887165.1). NCBI lineage: Eukaryota > Metazoa > Chordata > Mammalia > Didelphimorphia > Didelphidae > Monodelphis > Monodelphis domestica. The sequence goes on along the minus strand of NC_077228.1, from coordinate 509,841,928 downwards.
GCAGCTGGAAAATCCCAGGACAGAGAGGAAGAGGGGGAGGCGACGGCAGCGGCGTCTTTGAGAACGTCCGAGGAGGCCAAGGGCCCATTAGATGGGCTCCGGTTTAAGCTTTTCTGCTAGGAAGTCGTTCACAAAGGCCTCCACAATGACGGGGGTGATCTCCTCCACATCCATCACGTACTTGGCGCGAGCGGACATGTCCAGGATGGTGAGCAGGGGGGCAGCCTCGGGCAGGTTGGTGTAATCTCTCAGCGAGTCTGTCATGTCATCCTGGGAAAGAAAATCAGCAAGGATGAGTGGAAGAAGCCCGGGGGGGGGGGGGGGCCGCCAGTGCAAGACAACATGGATCAGCCACTCTTCACTGGCTTGCGTACTAGTGAACACCGCAGCCCCATTAAACCCTTTTCATCAGACTTGCCAGTCAGGGAATGACCACACTGGTACTCCCCTAAAAGGCCACTGTTGGCCTTGTAAAATTTAAATCTCTAATAAAAATATTATATTTTAAGAGATTTATTAATGATAATTAGAAATCAAGGAATAAAGAAGATACAAAATAAAGACCCCGTGCCCAAGGCTGATCAGCCAATTCAAACACCCGCCTTACACCACCAAGCTCAGGACAGGAAGTAAAGAGGAAAGACTCTCCATGTCCCTGCCTAATATACCCAGTCTACAGGAAGTACATAATGACAGGAAGTCAGTGGGCTCCTGGGAAATGTAGTTCCTTTTTTAGGGTAACAGATTTTCAATTATACAGCCTCTCTTGGCTTGGCCTGGCCTAGCCATCCAGTAGCCTTCCAGGTCCCAAGACAAGCTGCCTTTTATACTGGGGTGACAACCATATTATTACTGCAATGGTGCTGACCATTCCAGCTTTGGTCTGGTCCATTTGGGTCCATTTGTCATACAGCCTGCTCTTAGTCGTACAAAGCAACATGGTGGACCATCTGTAACCAATATGCCTTCAACTCTGCTTATAGTCATTTGAGCATAAACATTTTGTTCTCTGGGAGGCCCTCGGGGATGTCATGGCCCCTCATAATCAGTCTGGTAAAGGCAATACGTACGGGATCAAGGGCAGAAAGAGATGGAAGGCAGGGATGGACGGTGCCGTCTCCAGAGACAAAGGACCTGGGTACAAATTCTGCCTCTGATGCTTTGTGACCAAGACTCCTAACTTCCCTGGGCCTCCATTTGCTCATTTGTAAAATGAGGAGGCTGGACGATGTCACTCTCCTACTGGGTCCACACCAGTGGCTTCCTGTTGCCTCCGAGATAATGTAGTCATTCTTCTGTTTGATTTTTAAAGTCCTTCCCTGCCTGGCCCTGACTATGTCTGAAGCCTCCCTGGATACTCCTTCCCTATTCTGTGTCAGGCCTCGAGCCCCCGGGCCTGGGACGCCCTTCTTCCTCTGCTCGCTGGCTCGCACCCCACCAAACCCAGGGGCCTTCCTGACTCCCCCGGCTGCTTGTACCCTCCCTCCCAAACCTCTTCATCTAGATTCTCCTTCTGCCCGTTCTCTGCCATCTTCTCTAGTCACTCGTCCTAGAGAGTTAAGGATCATTTCATTCGCTATCTCTGCGCGGTCAGTGCCCGACTGCCCGAATGGCCTCCAAGGACCCTTCCAGTAATACAGCGTCTCGGGCCCTGGGATGTTCGGCTCCTTCCTCCCTTTGGCCCGTGCCCAAAGACCATCCTGGCGCTTTTGTGAATCCGTGCGAAAACTCGATTTCCTTTTCTTGAGACTAGGGCGGTCCAGGACCATCTGGACCCGTCCGCAGATGGGGAAGCCCGGCAGCGGCCCCGGGGTGCCAGAACCCTTTGGGGGTCCCCCGACGTCTCTGAGGCTCACGAGGTGGCCGGGACGGGGCCGGAGCCCGTCCCCATCCTGTCTCCTATTCGGGGCTGATTAAAAATATACCCCGGATAAAGAGTGCGGCGGTTAATCCATTCAAGCTGGCCTCCACCGGGCTCTTTGTGTGCGGGGCCAAAGGCAGAGGACCCTTTCGAACTGGCTTTGTTTCCCCTGCAACCTCGGGCTGAACAGGGGCACCGGGGCCTGCCGAAGGGGCCCAGATGGGCTTAGCCATAGAGGCTATTGAGGAGGTGATGAATGGGTGATTCAGGGTGTTCAGCCATTCTTTCCTGCTGCGTCTGCTCGCCTGGGACCAAGCTCAGCGTGAAATGAATCCGTGGCAGGCCTCCAGCTGCCGCCGGACCCAGGGCGCAGGCGCACCCGCGGGAGGGGGCGACGTTTCAAAATCTGTTTGCCAATAAGAGGCTTACAGATGGACGGCCTTGGGATTGCGGGGGAGGGGGGCATCCTCTGCGCGAAGGCGGCGCGGGGGGAGATGCCCTGGGGGAGGGGGCCGAGAGCCCCTGCGCAAGGCTGGCCATGTTGCAAGGAGAGCCGCCATGTCTGAGGGGCTGGGCCTCGTCATCCCTGCAGAGGGACCAGCTGCGGCCCCGGCCGGCCTGCCTGAGCGTGGCAGAGATGGGCATTGGCTCACTGATGAAACGGGCATTTTCGTAGGCTTTGGGCAAAGTCACTCCTCGGGACATCTGCGCCCCCTGAAACCCGTCCTTAAAGGCCAGGCCAGCCCCGCGGCGGATGGGGGTGCTCAGAGGTTTGAGAGCAGACGAGGCCTCCCCCAGGGGGGCCAGGGAGAGTCTGAAGAGCGCAGGGGAAGCCCCTACCCCGGGGGGGGCGGCTCACGGGCTTGGGAAGCAAAGGCCCGGGGCCGGCCTCGGTCCGCGCCTGCCTGGCCATCGGCTCTTCTCCCCAGCGTTTGTCAAGAAGGGTTCGAGGATTTGCCCGTGCAGGGTGGCAGGGGAGGGCATGGCCCGATCGGGCTCGAGTGCCAGGAAGGGAGCGTGGAGGACGAGCTTCCTCCCCACGCAGGGCCCCGTGAGCTTGGCTCAGCCCCCACGCTAGACCGGGGACCCTCACGATGACGGAACACTTCCCAAGGGCTCTCCCCTCCCGCTTTCACAGGATTTCCCAGGGAGGGCAGCTGCCGGCATGTTCATCTTCAGAGGCAAGGTGGAAAGGGGCCACATTGGGAGTCACGGCACCAAGGCTCGGGGATGGCTCACCTCTCTCAGCCTCAGTCTCCTCATCTGTAAAGGGAGGGTCCTGGACTCGGCCTCTTCCAGCTTTCAGTCAATCATCAATGAACTACCAACTCAATGCCCAAGTCTGTGGTTTTTTAACCCTTACCTTCTGTTCCAGTAATGTCTCTAAGACAGAAGGACGAGGGATAGGCAAACGGGGTTAAGAGACTTGCCCAGGGTCACACAGCGAGGAAGTATCTGGGGCAGGATTTGAACCCAGGCCCTGGGACTCTACGTTCACTGTAAGTTCAGAAGCACAGCTAGGACATGTTTCTTCTAATGCTAACCCAAAAGAGCTCTCCCTTTCTCATTCCTGCGGGACTCTGTCCCTTTCTGACCCCCCCCCCCCCCATGCCATGTTTATTCAAGAGGGTAATGGGGAGGAGAGAGCAGGACCAATGTCTTCCTCTCAGGGGGGGGGCAGCAGCACTGCCACCCTTCCGTCAGGGAGCCTGTGGCCCCGGGGGCCTGCTCCTCGCTCACCTCTCCTGCCACAAAGAACAGAAGTGGGGCCTCCTCCTCTTTGGCTTTGTACTTGGCAATGATTTTCTCTGCGATCGGCTGGATGAGCTGTTTGGCAGCATCGGATTCACCATCATCCTCAGAGTCTGCAGGGGGATGGGGGGGGGAGAGAGAAAGAGGGAGAGAGAAAGAGAGATGGAGAGACAGACAGACAGACAGAGACAGAGAGGGAGAGAGAAATGAAGAGAGAGAGAGAGAGAGAGAGAGAGAGAGAGAGAGAGAGAGAGAGAGAGAGAGAGAGAGAGAGAGAGAGAGAGGGAGAGAGAGAGGGAGAGACAGACAGAGACAGAGAGGGAGACAGAGAGATGGAGAGAGAAAGGGAGAGAGAGAAGGAGAGAGAGGGAGAGAGAGAGAGGGGAGAGAGAGAAGGAGAGACAGACAGACAGACAGAGACAGAGAGAGGGAGAGGGAGAGACAGACAGACAGAGACAGAGATGAAGAGAGAGGGAGAGAACAGAGAGAGAAGGAGAGAGAGAGGGCGAGAGAGGGAGAGAGAGGGAGGGAGAGAGAGAGAGGGAGAGAGAGGAGAGAGAGAGAGGGAGAGAGGAGAGAGAGAGAGGGAGAGAGAGAAGGACAGAGGGAGAGAGAGGAGAGAGAGAACAGAGAGAGGAGAGAGAGAGGGAGAGAGAGAAGGAGAGATGGAGAGAGAGGAGAGAGAGAACAGAGAGAGGAGAGAGAGGTAGAGAGAGAAGGAGAGATGGAGAGAGAGAGAACAGAGAGAGGAGAGAGAAGAACAGAGAGGAAAGAGAGAGAGGTAGAGAGAGAGAGGAGAGAGAGAAGAGAAAGAAGGAGAGAGAGGGAGAGGTGGAGAGAGGGAGAGAGAGAGAGAGGAAGAGAGAGAGGAGAGAGAGGAGAGAGAGAACAGAGAGGAGAGAGAAGAACAGAGAGGAGAGAGAGAGAGAGAGGTAGAGAGAGAGAGAGGAGAGAGAAGAGAAAGAAGGAGAGAGAGAGGGAGAGGTGGAGAGAGGGAGAGAAAGAGAGGGAGAGAGAGGAGAGAGAAAGGAGAGATGGAGAGAGGGGGAGAGAGACAGACAGAGACAGAGAGAGAGAGAGGCAATGATTTATCAAAAAGAGACAAAGTGGCTAATTACCAGCAGCCTGTTGATCGGGGGACCAGGAGACAGAGCAGGGGGGCTCTAGACTGCTCCTGGGGGTGTGCCTTTGGGCAGGTGATGCCTCCTGTCTGGAGGAAGAGAGCCAAAGGGAAACATCCTGGGGCCATGGGATTCTTGGGAAGGATCTTCTCTTTGAAGAAGGCCCAACCTGCCCTCCAATAGCCCTGCTAGAGCTTATGAACTCGCTCCTCCTGGCACATCCTGCCTTCTAGGAGCCCCCGGGGGACCCCTAGGCTTCTGAGGTTCATCCCTGCCCCTTCTAACCACCACCTGGTGACCCAGACCCTTCCCTGGGCGGCTCCTCGGACCCTCTGGGACCTGCCACTCTCCTCCTGTGATCACACCTAGGCACACCATGGAAGCTGGTCTGTGGGGATGCCAATGAAAAGCAGCCTGGTATAGGGGAGAGCTGCCTGGGCTTGAACCTTCTCTCTCTCACAAGCTGGCCCCAGCTGAGTCTCTCAGCCCCCTGCGCCTCCATCCCCTTTTCTGTAAAACAGAGTTGGGGCTCCAGGGTCCCTTCCTCCCCGGGGAGGTCCTCAGGACCTCCTCTGACTGGTCTCCGACCCCTGGTTGTCCATCGGGAGTGACGCGGGATCTGGGGAAGACACAGATGTGACTGTGGCTCAGTCAATGTCCCTTCCAATGAGCCAAGTGATTCAGGCCTGGTGGGTGGGTGGGGAAGGTATATCCTCTCCTGAGCTAGGCTGCAGGGACTCCCTGGAAGGAGCCCCGAGTTCCAGTCTCCGTTCTACCACTTCCTGCCAGCATTACCTTAGGACGAGTCACCTCGACTCTGGGCCTCGCCCTCTGAGAGCAGAGGGACAGAGTTGCTGATGCAGCTGGAGAGCTCCACTAGACTGGCTTCCTGCGCTTGCTTCACCGAGTGCTTAACTTATTTCCCTTGAATCTGCGGGGTCTGGGGGAGGGGCACCCCTGGAGCGCTCCCCAAAGGGCTGGGGGAAAGGAGGAAGAGCTTGGGAGGTCTCTCTCCGCCGTCATCCCCACCTGGGGCTGCGCCTTGGCCGGCTCCTCCTGACACCCAGGATCAGTAGTTCAGGAGAAGAAAAAGCTTTAGGCAGAGCCGCCCTCTAGGTCTCCAGAGGCCTGGAAGGGCCAGAGACTCCCCCCGGCTGGCTGGGGCGCACCAGCCTGCCTCCCCGAGCAAGGCCTCTGTCAGTTGCCTGTCAGTTACAGTCGGCAGCCCTGGCCTGCCTGTTCTCAGCTGGACATCAATGGAGCCGGGAATAAACCATTGGGGTCGAAAGCAAGAGACAAAGGCTGGCCCGGTCAGCAGCCCCCCCTCCCCCCCCCCCCCCCGCCCTCCTCCCCGCTCCGTACCTACGAAGAGGACGAGGCACGGGCCCTCGTTGAGCTGCACGGCGTTCGAGTCGGACAGCTCCAGCACCGGCTTGGGGTGCCACGGGAACTCCCGGCAGTCCTCGTCATTGAGCACCTCCACCCGCCCCTGCCGGGTGATCAGCTCCCCCTTTGGGTCCAGCACGATGAGGGTGGGGATGCCTGGGAGGAAAGAGGAGACACAAAGACGGGCTAGACCTCAGCTCTGTCCGGCAGGGAGCCATCGGCCGACCCCCCACCCAGCAAGGCCCCGAGGACGCTGGCCTTGCCCTCAGCGAGCCGGTGGCTGAGGAAAATCAGGAGAGAATAACAGTGTTCCCAGGCTTCCCATGAAAAGGAGCCAGTGGCTGGCCTTGGGCTGCCCCTGACTGAAACTAGCATTTCAATACCATTTTATTTATTTTTTGATTTGAAAATGTTTATTTAATTAATTGATTTAGAATATTTTTCCATGGTTCCATGATTCATGTTCTTTCCCATAGCCAACGAGCTGTTCCACTGGGTTTTACACGTGTCATTCAATACCATTTTAGGGGGGCAGCTGGCTAGAGAGCCAGATTCAAATCCAGCCTCAAGATATTTCCTAGTGTTGTGAAGGGGAGAGTCACTTAACACTCTAGTCCTTACCGCTCTTCTGTTTCAGAGTAGATACTAAGACAGAAAGTAGAAGTTTAGAAAGAAGGTAGAGATCCTGGCACAGAGCGGGCATCCTGACAGATTACTCGTGACATTTCTGGCTCCCTGACTCAGTCCTGCATCCCCGTTTGGGGGCTCCCTGAGAGAGGTATCACCCAGACACGCGTCCCGCCTGCCTGCCAGCTCCTGGCTGAGAGGACTAGCCTTTCAGGGGGGCTGGGGAAACCCAGGGCGGTTTACTATTCATAGAGGTCCAGTCCTTTGCGGGGTAATTTGGCCCTTGTGCCACGTCTCTGTGGGGATGGAGCCAAAATATTAAAAAAGGCCGCTCTGGCGTTCTGTAACTCACCAAAACAGCAGGCCCTGCCCCCCATTTTCAGTCTTCAAAGGGAATAAACACAGAAATGATGTTCACACTTATTAGGATAAGTAGATGAATCCAATAAGGGACTAACCTGTGAAGGAAATGTGTTACTGAGGGTGGCTATCTCCTAACACATCCTACGTGCATTAAATGAGATTTTGTGAACTTTTTGGTGTCTTCTGTGTTGAATCCAGCATGTTCGCTGAACAAGACATTTAAGCTTTTCTTTTCTTTCCTTCCTTCCTTCCTTCCTTCCTTCCTTCCTTCCTTCCTTCCTTCCTTCCTTCCTTCCTTCCTTCCTTCCTTCCTTCCTTCCTTCCTCCCTTCCTCTCTCTCTCTCTCTCTCTCTCTCTCTCTCTGTCTCTCTCTCTCTCCTCTCTCCTCTTCTCTTCTCTCTCTCTCTCTCTCTCTCTCTCTCTCTCTCTCTCTCTCTGTCTCTGTCTCTGTCTCTCTGTCTCTCTGTCTCTCTGTCTCTCTGTCTCTCTGTCTCTCTGTCTCTCTGTCTCTCTCTCTCTCTCTCTCTGTCTCTCTCTCTCTCTCTCTCTCTCTCTGTGTCTCTGTCTCTGTCTCTGTCTCTGTCTCTCTCTCTCTTTTCTGCCTTGGAACCAATACACAGTATTGATTCCAAGAGGGAAGGGAAGGGTTTAAAAAACAAACAAACAAAACCATCTCTATTCCAGAATAAATTCTTTCTAGTTCTTTCAACCAATTCTTGCATGACATGATCTAGGAAGCCCTTGACCAGGAACTTGCCCCCTTTGGGATGCACTTTGATTTACTCAAGAAGGGAGGCTTGCCCACCTGGCTCCCCTTGAATTACAGATTTAGAGGGCGATTCAGAAACTCCCTTCTCTTTCTATCCTTTTTTTCTTCTTCTCCAACTATACGATAACAGCCCCCCCCCACACCTCCCAGGGACAGCCTTAGGACAGGCCAAGTCCCCTTTGCTCAAAAAGAACCCCCTCTGGCAGCTGGGTGACTCAGTGGATGGAGAGCCAGGCCCAGAAACAGAAGGTCCTGGGTTCAAATCTGACCTCAGACACTTCCTAGCTGTGGGATTCTGGACAAGTCATTAAACCCATTACCTAGCCCTTACCACTCTTCTGCCTTGGAATCAATATACAGTATTGATTCTAAGACAGAAGGTAAGGGTTTAAAATAATAATAATAATAATAAACCCCTTTACTGCCCTATCCACTTCCTACCCTTCCCCCAGAACAAAATTCTACAAATTAGAGATTAATGTAAACAATACACTAAGAGAAAAAGCAAGAGGCTCAGAAGAGTCTGAAAGCTCCCACTGAATAATGACTTTATGAAAAATAATTTTTACGCTAAAGGAAAAAAAGGGCATCTCCACAGCCAAGGAATGGGCCTGAGGAGCATCTTTATACCACCATGACTTATTTTACCTTCTATGGGGTCTGGTTCTCTTCCCTAGGGTCCCAGAATTCCAAGAAACTGGAAGAAGCTGGTGGCTAGCTGGCTTTCCAAAAAGAAAGGAAGAGGAGGCAGCTAGGTGGCTCAGTGGATTATGAGTCAGGTCTGGCAATGAGAGGTCCTGGGTTCAAATGTGACTTCCCAGCTGTGTGACCCTGGGCAAGTCATTTAACCCTCCCATTGTTTAGCCCTTACCGCTCTTCTGCCTTGAAAACAATACTCAGTATTGATTCTAAGATGGAAGGGAAGGGTTAGAAAACAAAACAAAACAGGACAATTCAGACCAAGGTAGGCTCTACAGGAACGGGCATCACCTCTGCCCAGGGAAACAGTAGAGCTGAGGCACAAGAGGAGTATCAGAGAACAGAAATGTCGTATTTTGGGCAGAATGTATTAAAAGACGTGCTCCTCCAGAGCATGGGTGGGATTGGCTTGGAGAATAACAGGGGAATGAACGAATGACTGTAAAAGCATTTCTTCTGCTGGGTCAAGCTCAGGGCTACATGCTGGAGGTCCCAAGACAAGCGTCTGCGCATCCCTGCTCTCAAGGAGAGGCCATGGTGTGCCTATGGGAGGGAGGGGCTCGGAGAATGGCAGGGAGGCACGAGAATGCCACCCTACAGAGGGCACTCGGGCTGCCTGCAGGCCAGGCTGGAAGCTCGGGAGCCAGGAGAAAAAGTCGCCTTGGGTGGGGTCTTGTAATGGATGTTCTGAGCAGCCAGAGGGCAGCAGAAAAACACTGAATTTGGAGGAGGTGGAAGAAGGTTTCCAAACTCTGCCAGGGCCAGGGGCAAAGGCGGGAGTCGTTTCACTCTGGGCAAGTCCACGGCCATCCACAGCGTCCTGGAACCAAACCCAGGGGCAGCCTGGCACTAGGGAAAGAAGGCTGGCTGGGGGTCAGAAGGATTGGGGTGCTCTTACATGACTGCGACCACATCTTTTAACCTCAGTTTCCCCCTCTGTGGGGGCCAAGAAACAAGGAAGCAAGCTGGCCCCTGCCCTCTGGGAGCTGACACTCTAAAGGAGGAAGGTAACCCGTAAAGGGGAGATGGAGAGTGAGCGGTGGCTGGAGACACTCAGGAAGTGGCCCTCTGAGACGTCAAGAGGATGTTGGGTTAGACCCGGGAGTCACTCGAGTTCTGGGTTGGAATGCCAGCTCTGACACTCTGGGGGGGGGGGGCACACGAGCCAGTGAGCCCCCTTGAGCCTGAGCAGGAAGCCCTGGAGAGTTTACTGGTTATGAGGATCAAATAAGACAATGAATGCCAAGCATTATGCTAACACCCTAAAAGGCTGCTTTCCAAATTACGTTTAATTGCCACAGAAGGGGAAACTCGAGGCTTAGAGAGATGAGGTGACTGGTCAAGCGGCGAGCTGGACTCCCACCCAGGGCTTTCAGCTGCAAGTTCAAGGCTCTTTCTTTCCACCAGACTTAAGTTCCCTGCAAACAGGGCCGACATCCTATTTCATTAAAAGGGGAAAAAATCGCCCACGCCAGTGGGAAGAGCCCCTGACTCAGGGCAGCTCTAGTCCTAATCCTCCTGACAAGAATGTTGTCTCCTCTGACAGCCACGGATTAGTCCATCAATTGTGAATGGGAGATTTTTTTTTTTGGCCAACTGTGTCTACACATTGTATTTAGGAAGGCATTCTAAAGACGCCGAGGAACTTCAAACTCCAGGTCAGACTCCCCAGGATGCTCATTGGCAGGCATGGCTGTAAAAATAGGCGCCAGGAGGGTGGCACCACCCAGGAGGGGAATGAGCTCCCCGAGGTGTCCTCTGCCACTAGCAGCCAGACCCAAGTGATGGGTGGCAGCCAGATGTCTGAGTGCAGTTCTCTGGAGAGGACCCGGCACCTGACTGGAGAGCCTTGAAAACCTTCTTCCCTCCGGGTTGTGCTGTCTGCTCGCTTGGGGAGGCCAAAGGTTCATCCTTGTCAAGACTCATCATAGCCACCCTGTGGGAGTGGGGCCTGTGCCCCATGTCTGCCACTGTCCCCTGTGCACGCACATAGAAGTTCATCTGAATCAGGAGACATGTGCAGTGACATCTTCAGGTGTCAGAGGTGGAGGTTCATATGCAATCAGCAGCCTCCTGGACACTGCCCTAGGCAAACAGGCTATCCTCCTCTCTCTCTCTCTCTCTCTCTCTCTCTCTCTCTCTCTCTCTCTCTGTCTCTCTCTCTCTCTCTCTCATTCCCCCTTCTTTCTCCCTCCCCTTCCTTCCTCTTCCTCCCCACCCCCCATCTCTATTTCTCTGGTTTTTTTTCTCTCTCTCTCCCTCCTCCTCCTCACCCCTCTCTCTCTCTTTTCCTTCCTCCCTTCCCTTCCATCATAGAGTCAATATTGTGCATTGGCTCCAAGGCGGAAGAGCAGTAAGGGCTGGGCAATGGGAGTGAAGTGACTTGCCCAGGGTCACCCAGCTAGAAGTGTCTGAGGCCAGATTTGAGCCCAGGGCCTCCCGTCTCCAGGCCAGGCTCTCTATCCACTGAGCCACTTAGTTCCCCCAATCTTACTCTCTCCATTTTTTAATACTTATGACAGGGAGGGTTGGTTCCAGGCTCATTTCTGCCATCGACACTACATTTCCATTTCCTTCTCTCTAGGCTGGAATTTCCTCTTCTGTAAAATGAAGGAACTCGGTGCGGTGGTCCCTCAGGCCCCTGCCAGCTCCTACGCCCCGAGTTATTATTGCACGGCATATGGATGACTGTACGGAAAACATCTTTGCATGGTACACGGGGCTGTTTTCTCCTCTGGTGCGGGCTGCAGCTTCTCCACGCACCTTCTCACCCTGTGCGATGTGCAGCGGAAGAAGGGAATGACGCTCTCATTAACGGAGGATGTGGCCAGCCCTCCTCTGAGTCCCGGGGAGACCCAAGCAAAAAGCAAACCACGTCCTGCCCTTAGGGAGCGTCTACTCTTCCACGAGGCCAGGGTGGCGTGGCGGGCAGCGGGCATGGGGTGGAATGCGGGCGGCTTGGGGGCCGGCTAGGGGCAGCCCACAGCCTTGTCCTCTCTAGGAACCGTAGGATCGATTCTCCTGGAACCAGAGGGGGCACGTGGGGGAAGGGGGCGGGCAGCGCGGTAATGGAGATGGCCAGGGAGTGGCAGCAGTGTGGGGGGTGAGGAGTGGGCTCCAGTCATCTCTCTATTAGCCCAGGGCCCAGGGCAGGAGGCTGGCGTGCAAGAACGTGATGGAAGACGCTTGGTGAGGGCAGGCAGGGCATCAGCTTCCCCTCAAGGCTACCCTCTCCGGCTCTATGCTTGGCAGCCTCCCCAACAGCCTTACTGTTGCGCCTGGGCTCTCGGCCTCGATGTGAAATTCTGTCAAATCACAGGCGCAGGATCTCCAGCTATCGGAACTGGCCACCTTCTAGAACCTCCATGTGTCACACCTGCCCAAGCTGGCTCCAGTGTTTACCTCTCTACAAAGTGGAGCTCAGGGAAGCCAATGCTTAAACTGGGGAGATGTCGTGTGGTTCTAGGGGAGAGAAAACACCACCCCGTGCTTAGCAGAGAGCCTGGAGAAGAGCCGGCCCTTAAAAGGTGTCATTGAGGGAACGATGTCAAGAGCCCGGGACAGGGATCCTTGCTCTGCCACTTGTTACCAAATGGCCTGTCTGGGCCTCGGTGTCCTCCTCTATAAGATAAGGGGGTGAGATGAAATGGTCCCGAAGGCCCCTTCTGGCGCTGAAGTCTCCATTCTTGGGCCCTAAACGTTTAAAGCCTCTTGTGTCCTCTTCCTCCTCTCTCAGAGGCACGTCACTGAGGCTTCTGGGAGTCAATGAGGCCAAGGCAGAGCATCTGGACACTCTGCCAGGTCAAAGTCTAGGCTGGGTTTCCATTTAGAAATGTAATCCAATTATCCCATCCCCTCCGATCACAGAGCAGGAAAATGAAGGGGAGAGACGTACTGATGTTTCTGATGGACAGGAAGTTGGCTAGGATAGTACAGTGGGCCCCCAAATCAAGGGAAGACATTCAAAGAGCAGCCTGCGGTCAGCCATGTCAAAGGCCCAAAGCAGGCTAAACAGGATGAGGCCTGGGAAAAGGCACTAGGTTGGTGGTCATGGAAATGACTTTCTTGAGGGTTCCTGGCTGATAAGTGGGACTAGGGGTCAGGCTGAGAGAAAGAGGTTGGGGCAGCTGAATAGCTCAGTGGATGGAGAGCCAGGCCTAGAGAGGGGAGGTCCTGGATTCAAATCTGGCCTCAGACACTTCCCAGCTGTGTGACCCTGGACAAGTCCCTTGACCCCCATGGCCTAGCCCTTACCACTCTTCTGCCTTGGAACCAGTACACAGTATTGAATCCAAGATGGAAGGGAGGGTTTAAAATATATGTCACTGCCCTCTACTATTAGAATGTGAGCTTTATGAGGATAGGAATTGTTTTGCCTTTCTTAGCACAGAATGTGGAACACGGCAGACGCTAAAATAAAGCCTTTTTCGTTCATTTGTTCATTTCTATTATGACAAAGAAATAAAGATATTGAATACAGAATATTCACTCCAAAAGAAGGAAACTCCACAATATTGGCAGTGAAGAGGAGAGAGCCTGAGTGATGGTGTAAGGAGGGATGACCCACGTTTTTAGGGAAAGGGGAAGAAGCTAGCAGAAAGAAAGAGGCGAGATGCACACGATAAGGCTAAGCCCTCCAGGACAGTCCCAGGGTGAGAGAGGAGGTGAGTCTGTTCATCGTCAAAGACAGGAGTTTCCATACCTCCTCTGATTCTGCAATGGGATGGGAAGAAGAGAAGGGACGGAGACAGAAAACCTCTCTGCTAGTGCAAAGGCTGAGCCAGGAAGGGTAAATAGGATCTGAAATCTCAAGCCTGAGGGCTCCATTTTTCTCAGGAAAATAGGAAATGAGGTCAGCTGCTGAGGCTGAGGGAGGCACATATGGGACTGGGGTCTCAAGCAATATGGGAAAGGTCTGAAAATGGCAAGGTCAGGGAATTCTATAGGGGAAGCAAGAAGACAGGATGAAGTGATCTTGGTCGGTGGTCTGGAGCACGTTCTGGCCCTCCCATCACTCACCCTTGTCAAAAGAGGCCGTCAAGGGCCTCGAAGGCCCCTGTGGGTAACCTCGCTCTCCCAGGCCGCCTCTGACAACCCTCGGTCTGCCCCTTCAGCAGAGGGAAGCAGTGGGATGCTCTAAAAGGCTGGGCCCTGTGAGAACAATGCTGCTGAACAGTGAGAAAGACTAAAAATGTAGTTTGGGGATTTATTAACAACATGTGCTTCTACTCAGGACAGACCTCCAAAGTGAATCGATTAAGGACCCCCCAAAAAAGACTTAAGTTCACAAAAAATGAATCTGAGAAAGAAGACCCAGCTGCCAAGAAGCTGATGGTCCTTCAGGGAAGACGGGGCATGAGGGCAGAAAATGGGGAGAGGGAACACCCCTCAAGCTGCCTGCTCTTTTTCAACCTCTCCCCTGGGCAGGCAGGACAGACACCCCTTGGAGCCTCTTTGGGAGGGACATTCTCTTCATTCCAGGCCTTGAGGAGGAGGCCTCACATTCCTCAGGCCATTCATGCATTGGCCAACAGCAAGTATCCTGACCTCACACAGTGACTGAGTTACAAATGATTGTCCCCTCACAGAAGGGGCCCCAAGAGCAGGCTGGCAGGTGCCTCCCTGCATTACCTGTCTCCAGGCACATCCCCTTCCATCTAGCTATCTCACATCCTGCTGCCAGATTAATTCCCCAAAATACAAATGTGGACACGTCTGCCCCCAACCCCCATAAATCTTCATTGGGTCTCCATTGCCTGCAGGTTAAAATTCAAATGCCATAGCCTCGCCCAGAAGGGCCTCGATCATCTGAACATGATGGCAGTGGGAAGGGCCCAATTCCCCCCTGTATGTAGTGCCCTTAGAGAAGAGAGCACTCATCACTCCCCTGAGCCTCAGTGTCCTTCCCTATAAAACAAGGGGCTTGAGGGCAGTGGGAAGGGCCCAGTTCCCCTCTGTGTGTAGTGCCCTTAGGGAAGAGAGCACTCATCACTCCCCTGAGCCTCAGTGTCCTTCTCTGTAAAATAGGGCTTAGATTTCCTCAAGGGCACTCTCAGTGCTGCATTTAGGAGGTAGGATTCTCCCCATCTTATCCCTCACTGCTTCCCTTCAGCCACCCTGGTCCCCTGGCACAAACACCCTCTGTCCTGCTGTTTGTCCCACTCCTCTCTGGTACAGTCCAGACCCTCTGTCTCTTCCAGCGTGGGCCCCTGGGGTCCCAGAGTAATCGAGAAGAAACCTGTAATTATCTAAGCTCTTCCTTGTGCCTTCTTTTGATGATCTGGCCAAAAGCCCCAGGAGAAGAGGAAACAGGCGTGTTAATAGGGTGTTGGGGGAACTGTGAACTGGTCCAGACATTTGATTCTAGACAGCAGTGGGGAACTGTCCCCAGAGTCCCAAAAGGTGGATCCATTTGGGCCCCGGGTTATCACCACTAGATCTATCCTGGAAAGAGATCAAAGAAAGAGGAAGAGAACCCATAGGCTCAGGAGCATGGAAAGATGCTCTTCTGATACTAGCAAAGAACTGGAAAGGGAAGGAGAGCTCATCAAATGCAGAACTATTAGTCGGGGATTTGGGGGTTGCCATCGGCATTATTGCGGGGAGGCAGGGGATCTCCCTACAACACTTGAGAGCTGAATCAGGAAAACAAAGACAAAGGCTCCATGATCTACCCCACAACCCCTCAACCTCTGCCATGGGCAGAGGACACAGGCTTCTGATGATTGTTTTGTTATTCAGCTGTTTCAGTTGTATCCAACTCTCTGTGATCCCATTTAGAATTTTCTGGGCAAAGATACTGGGGAGCTTTGCCATCTCTTTCTCCAGCTCATTTGACAGATGAGGAAACAGAGGCAAAAAAGGGTGAAGGGACTGGTCCAGGGTCACCCAGCTATTAGGTATCCAAGGCCAGATTTCAATCAGGCTCAGCCCTCTATCCTCTGTACCACCCAGCTGCCCAGGCTTCTGGTAACATTCTCCAAGATCTAGCTGATGATGGCTCGGCCAGTGAGGCTCAGGGGATAACAGGACAGAGAGGGGCTGGTCCTCTGATCTAACGTCCCCTCCACCAAGGCAGGGCAGCATCAACTCTGCTACTTATAGCCTTAGAGAGATGCCTGGAGTCACAGAGGTTAAGTGACTGGCTCGGGGTCACAGAGCCAAGTGTGTCCAGGAGGGCACTTCAGATTTCCAGCCTGGCTCTCTGTCCACTGGCCATTCTGCTTTTCTGGAGCATGGCGATGAACTACAGCCTTCAAATTGGCTAGAGACCTCCTGGATGTTTTTCTGCGTATGATGTACTTTTGGAACTAAGTCCAGAAGTAAAATGGGCTCAATGGCCATAACAGAAGCTTGGATTAAAGGTGGAGGGATGAAGCCTGCCATCCCTCGATCCCAGGGCCATCTAGACAAGCAGGGCAATACTCTGCAGGAGCAGGGCTGGGCTAGAAGGCAGGGCACGTGGATAAGTTTTACCACACACCCCGTGTGTGTGCTTGGGGCAAAATCCCCTCCCCTCTCTAGGCCTTCACTTCCTCACCTTAAAATGAAGGTTGGACGATCTCGAAGCTCCCTTCTGGCTCTGCCATTTTATGATGTCAAACAACTGCTCCTAGAACCCAGCTTTGACAAGGCCTCTCCCTATTTAGAAATCTTCATGGGTACCTGACTGCCTCTAAAGCCCTGGCCCACAGAAACCTCACAGGCTGTCTCCCTTTCAATCTCAGTCCCTATTGGTCTTTCTCTGTGCCTGCCCCATCCAAGCTGGACTAGCCTAGTAGTTTGCCCCCATCTGTTCCACCTCCCACCCTCCTCGCTGTCTGGTGGTCCCCAAGTCTGGACTAGACTTCCTCCTCCATTCAGCCTTGTAGAGTCCTGAGCTTCTTGGAAGGACCTCTCAAGTGCCACTTCCTACATAAGCCTCTCCAGTCTGCTGAGTTTACTGATCTGCTTCTTTTAATGTATTTTGTATTATTATTGATCTAAGAATTTATCTATGTCTATGTTGTTCTACTCAAGTACAACGAACACTCCTTAAAGGCAAAGACTATTCCACTTTTCTCCTTATACTCCTAGGACCTACAACGGAGTTTTGCATTCATTGGGTGTATAATAAGGTTTGTTGAATCAAAGTCTCCTTTTTGCCTTAGTTTCTCCATCTGTAAAAAGGGAGAAGAATCCACAGCCCAAACCTATCTCCTAAGGTCATGCTAGAAAATAGAGCTAATGAGGCTAAGGGTCTAGGGATGTCCTTGATCCTTGTATGAGTCACTTAGTTTCACACCAAGAAAAAGTATTTCTGAGACAAGGAGTTGCCTTTCTCACTTATTCTTCCAGAAATATATGCTCTTGATCTCAAGAAAGACAAATCAGTGGCTAACATGACAGCAAAGGAAAGTAATAAATGTTAGAGGGGACGTGGCAAAATTGGGACACTAATACACTGCTGGTGGAGTTGTGAATTGGTCCAACCATTCTGGAGGTCAATATGGAACTACGCCCAAAGGGCGCTAAAAGACTGTCTGCCCTTTGATCCAGCCATAGCACCGCTGGGTTTATATCCCAAAGAGATGATAGGGAAAAGACTTGTACAAAATATTTATAGCTGTGCTCTTTGTGGTGGCCAAAAATTGGAAAATGAGGGGATGCCCTTCAATTGGGGAATGGCTGGACAAATTGTGGTATCTGTTAGTGATGGAATACTATTGTGCTAAAAGGAATGATATAGTGGAGGAATTCCATGTGAACTGGAACGACCTCCAGGAAGTGATGCAGAGTGAGAGGAGCAGAATCAGAACATTGTACAGAGATGGATACACTGTGACACAATTGTACATAATGGACTTCTCTACTAGCAGCAATGCAATGACCCAGGACAATTCTGAGGGACTTATGAGAAAGAATAATAGCCACATCCAGAGAAAGAACTGTGGGAGTAGAAACACAGAAGAAAAACACCTGCTTGATCATATGGTTCAATGGGGATATGATTGGGGATGTAGACGCTAAATGATCACCCTAGTGTAAGTATGGAAATAGGTCTTGATCAATGACACATGTAAAACCCAATGGAATTGCGCATCAGCTATGGGAGGGTGCTGAGGGAAGGAGAGGGAAAGAACACAAATCTTGTTAACATGGAAAAATATTCTAAATTAATTAATTAATCCTAAATTTCCAAATTAATTTAAAAAAAGAAAGAGCAATCAGAAAACCACACATATGAGGACAGATGAGCAAAAGTGCCTCCACACCTGGTAAAATGGTCCACATGAGCATGATGGTGGAACAATGTTGCGCAGTTAATACCCAAATGCACAAAGATGGCGGCAAGAATGATATCAAAGGGGGTAGCTGGGTGGCTCAGTGGACAGAAAGCCCTAGAGACGGGAGGTTCTAGGTTTGAATCTGGTCTCAGACACTTCCTAGATGTGTGTCCCTGGGCAAGTCACTTGACCCCCATTGCCTAGCCCTTCCTGTTCTTCTGTCTTGGAATCAATACACAATATTGATTCCAAGATGGAAGGTGAGGGTTTAAAAAAAACAACAACAATAAAGAATGGTATTAAAGTTGGTGGCAATAATGGAATTTGTAGAAACTTAGGAAGGCTAGACTGAGACTAGGGCTTGTTTCTGACCCCTGAGTCTTATTTAGTTCTGGCTCTGTCACAGGATGGATGTAGCCTCAACCAATTTCCCCAGAAGGGAGTTGGCCAGCCAGCTGGGGGCTCAGAGTATACTCATCAAAGGACAAATAGAATGGTCACATCATTCATTTTTAGCCAGAAAACACGGAGATGATCAACTCTCAAAGGCCTGGTTTTTTAGCCCATAGTTTGTACCTGGTTAATTGGTCAGACCATAAGAAGGGAGAACATGGCTCTACCTTGCCTCAGCCCTTCAATGGCTTAATCTGTTTTCTTTTGAAGATGACTTACAACGTGGAAATGTGTTTCTTTTCTCTTTTCAATGAAAGGCAAAGCCACAAAAGCCTTGAGGAATGGATGCACATGAGGCCAAGACTCTGGGAAGGGGATTTGTCTCTCCTCCTACCTTGGATTCCATACAGCCGGTTGAGGCGTGACCTCCGGGCTTCATCAGTGTAGGGGACAGCCAGCCAGGGCATTTCGCTGAAATACTGTTTGAAGGAGTCCTCTGACCTACGGAGAAAAAAGCACCAAAAATGAGATGGGCGGCACCCCTCAACCATACCGCTCCTGGGTCCTCCACCAATTCTTTCCAAACACTGCCCAGAACCAAAGACGCTCTGATGTTTCCTATTTCCTTTTCTAGTCACTCTGGGAGCCACCTAGTTCTAAGAAGGCTTTATTTTTGCTGGTTTTAGTCCCAACTTGTGAACAAGAGATTGAGAATAGAGGCAGAGAGGATGAAAAGAGGCAGAACTGCCTTCTGGGACAGAGACTGAGATTCGAGACACCCTTCTTGCAAGTCAAGAAGCCCCCAGCTACCACCGACTGCAGCTGAGAAGAAATAAACCATGTCCCAGGTCAAAGCAGGTGGAACAGTCTGTAAAGATCTGGCCACTTCCCATCCCCACCATGCTTCTCTGTCATCCACTGGAAAGCTGAACAAAGCTGAAAATGCATTTAACCCCACTCTGCTCTTTTGCAGATTCCCAAAGAAGGATAGAGTTGGACGGGGCCTTGGAGATCTTCCGGTTCCATCCCGCCCCCTTCATAGATAGATGAGGGGAGAGGGAATTGGGAGATGGCTCAGTATTCAAGTCAGGAACTGACTTTTTCTCATCTTCGAGTGAGACAGCTACAGGAATAAGTGTGAAATGTGTCAGTGGCTTCTCCAAAGATCACGAATGTGCTTAATTTTTTAAAAAGGTACAGAAGGGCATCATCTGTGCCATACATTTTAAGGGAAGCAGGGAGGAAGATGGCTCCAGTTTCAGAGCAAATATTACCTGTCAGCGCTAACAAAAATAATCTCAAATTTCTGTCCCGACTCCTTGATCTTCCGGTAAGACTCCACCAGGACTCGGGTGAGACTTCGGCAAGGCGGACACTGACAATGAAGAAGACACAATGTGCTTGTAAATGTCCCTAAAATGCCTTTTTTCATTTCTAAGAAGGGCCACCCGGGGGCCAGTCTGATCTAGGAAAGGGTCAGAGATAAACGCTCTCCTCCCAGAAGTCAAATATGGAGTAAGCGGTAAAAATTAAAATTAATATATAATAAATTCAAATATTATATTATTAATTATCGCTAGAAGCAACAAAATAAAACCATGTGCCCATGGTTAATTTACCTGCTCAAACAGCCCACTCCACCAATGTCCTGACCCAAGAAGGAAAGAACTAGCCACGGAAGACCGCCCTATTTATCCCCTATCTATGTCAGCAGCTAACGACAGGAAGTCAGTGGGCTCCTGGGAAATGTAGTTCAAAGGCACAAGATTTCCAACTACACAAAGCTTAGAATTTCTCTGAAGATCTAAAGTTCATTCTCTACATGCTGTTGACAGCCAGTGGGCAGGGAGGCTGTTTGGTGTATCAGAAAGGAGTCTGGGCTTCAAGCTGACCCATGACACTTACTGGCTGGGTAACTCGGGGCCAGTCCCTCCCCTTTCCTAAGCCTCAGTTTGCTCCTCTGTAAGATGGGGATAATTATAATAGGTATATTGGCTCTCTTATAGGGTTGCTGTGAGGCAAAAGTATTTTGCCAACTTAGGGTGCTCTGTGAATGTAAGCTACTGCTGAGAGTCCCCAAAACTCCTCCTGGTGATTCTGGGCTTGACCAGAAAGAATGAGGAGGAATATTTTGCTAAAGAATATTTAGTTACAGACACATGTAAAACCTGGTGGCATTGCATGTTGGCTACAGGAGGGGGGTGGGAAGAGGGGAGGGAAAGAACATGAAGCATGTAACCACAGAAAAATACTCTAAATTAATTTAATGAAAATTTTCAAATAAAAAAAAAGAATATTTAGTTCCAAAAGAAGTCATTTCTTCGTATTTGTTGTGGTTTTATGGCTATGTAGTGCCAACAATACACTTGGCACCCCAAGGGCTGGGAAAATGCCAACCTCCATGTCCAGGGAGCTCCCTGCCTGAGCTGCGGTATGCTTAGCAGCCAATCCTTTCTCCCACCTGGACTAATGGTGGGGATGATGGGGGAAGTACTCACCCAATGGGCAGAGAAGTAAACTCCCACGTGAGACCCTTCCAGGCAGCTGCTGTCCAGTGACTGACCATTATTTCTAAGCAAAGGTCCGGCAATGACTTCACTGAAGGGCTTGGGCCCCCAAGGGAATTCCAAACCTGAAACAGGGGACAAGCAATGTAAGACATGACCCTGGCTGGAGTCCCATTTAGTTTCCGAGCCTGATGGCGGCATGCATCTGATCCAGAGGTTGTGGCCTTGTGGGAAGGTCATTGTGACTGGAACCAGGAGACTCGAGTTCAAATCCTACCAGCTAAAAGATCATGAGCAAGAACCTTAAACTCTGAGCCTGTTTCCTCATCTGTAAAATGGGAATATTAATTTTTTTTTAAATCCTCACCTCCGTCTTGGAGTCAATCCTGTGTATTGGTTCCAAGGCAGAAGAGTGGTAAGGGCTAGGCAATGGAGATTAAGTGACTTGCCCAGGGTCACACAGCTGGGAAGTGACTGAGGCCAGATTTGAACCCAGGACCTCCCATCTCTAGGCCAGGCTCTCCATCCACTGAGCTACCCAGCTGCCCTCAGGGATATTAATTCTTGCACGGTCCTCCTCAGAGCCCCAGTGTGAAGAAAGTGCCAGCTAAGCTCAAGCTACCATGAGCATCCTTAGCGACCAGTGATTCAGAACTTCTAGCTCTAGCAGGGAGAAGGGAGCAGATCCCATAGGTGATGGGGCAGCTCTTCTCAAGCAGCTTCCAGCCAAGGAACTCTGCTAGGATTCCTGATCTGGAGAATTGTACAGATGGCCTGTGCCAGCCGGAGTTGAGAATTCAGGGCTAGTGAGGTGTTAAATCAAATCCAGGGGCTGAAAAAGTTAGCATGAAGGTATAAGAGTCACATTCTCAATATTATTGTAGGAAAGGGGGCAGCTGGGTAGCACAGGGAGAGAGAGCCAGGTCTGGTGCTGGGAGATCTTGGGTTCAAATCTGGTATCAGACAGTTCTGATCTGTGTGACCCTGGACAAGTCATTTAACCCTAACTGCCTAGCCCTTATTGCTCTTATTGTCTTAGAATACAGAAGGTTAGGGTTAATTACATACATATGAGTGTGTGTATCTATATTCAGAAGGTAAGGGCTAAACACACACATGTGTGTTAAATATATTCTGTATTCTACGAGAGAGATATACATATGTATATCTATATACAAAAGGTAAGGGTTAAACATATATATTTAATATAAATAATAAATACACAATATGGATTCTTATAAATATTATCAATTATATTAATATTCTTATTATAAATAATAAAATATATATTTAACCCATACCTTCTATATTCTAAGACAGATATATACATATGTATATCTATATCCAAAAGGTAAGGGTTAAATATATATTTAACCCTTTATATATTTAATAGAAATAATAAATACATAATATGCATTCTTATTAGAAATATTCTAAATTATATTCATACTAATATTCTTTTTATAAATAATAAAAATATATATTTAACCCATACCTTCTATATTCTAAGACAGATATATACATAATATACAAAAGATAATGGTTAAATATATATCTAACCTTTTATATATTTAATATAAATAATAAATATACATTTATTCTTATATATAATATAAATAATAAATATACATTTATTCTTATATATAATATAAATAATAAATATACATTTTTCTTATATATAATATAAATAATAAATATACATTTATTCTTATATATAATATAAATAATAAATATACATTTATTCTTATATATAAATAATAAATATACATTTTTTCTTATAAATATTCTGGATTATGTTAATATTCTTATTTTAAATAAATGATACAATATATTTAACCCTTACCTTCTGTAGTCTAACATATTTTTACATATGATATATTTTTATATTTTATATAATTATGTCATATATAATATATAAAATATGCAAATATATAATTATATATTATATAATATATAATTATATGTTTAATAATATATAGATATATAATATATATTTTAACCTCTCACCTTCTGCCTTGGAATCAATACTACGTATTGGTTTAAAATTTATATTAATTTTTTTTTAATTTTAGGAAATCACACGTGGCTTGGAGTCTTGGCATCTTAGTGGAAGCACCCACGGCCTTGTCCCCCTGTCATTCTCCCCTTCCCCAATGTGAAGGCAAAAAGAAACAAGCCTCAAACAGCCCCCTGGGTAAGTCGAGCAGGGAATGAGACTCGGGCCCAGGCCCCGGTTACCCCAAGATCTGGAATCTGATCCAAGCAGTCAGTCTTTGCACCAACCCAAATGTGTGTACCTTGGGAAGGGGGGGCTCATTTATTACTTAGCATCCCCAGATCCAGAGCTGGATGAGATCTTGGCACCCACCTCGTCAGATAAGGAAACTGAGGCCCGAGCGGGTGAAGTCACAGGGTAATAAGGGTCAGAGGTAGAATTGGAACTCACATTCTCTTTCCACAATAACAGAGTGAGTTGATGAAAGTTGCTATGGAAATATCAAGGATAAAAAAATAATAAAATAACAGTAATAATCCTTCCTCGGGTGGCCAGTCCTCAGGCAATGGACGCTGCGTGTGTCCATCCCTGGGCCCTGGGGGAATCGGCCAGAGCTTCTCTCTTGCCGGCGCAGGGTTCGAGGAGCCCATCTCCACGCCTCTGAACGAGAGCGGACATGCTTGGCTGGAAGCCCCTTGAGGAGAGACGGCAGAGCCAGAAGTCCCGAGTCGCTCAGGGTGCTAACGTGGCTCGTGCTTCGAGGGCCCTTTCTTCAAAGCAGCCCTCTGGGGAACATGGGAGCTTCTGGTCTGCCAGGCCCACAGCAGGAGGGGTGAAGGAGTTAACAAAGGGGGCTCGGCCTTGTATGGCTTTGTTGGAGCATCATTTCCAAACACTCTCCATTACTCTGATTCCAAGAGGCCTGTCATTCTCAGGAGTTGACAGCTGTTGACAACATGGCTCTGAAAGGCAGCTGGGGATCTCTGAGAAAAAAACCTCCTCGTGTATTGGTTCCAAGGCAGAAGAGCAGTAAGGGGTAGGCAAGGGCGGCGGTGGTGGTGGTGAAGTGACTCGACCAGGGTGACATCGCTCAGAAGTATCTGAGGCCAGATTTGAACCCAGGATCTCTAGGCCTGTCTCTCTATCCGATGAGCCACCTAGCTGCCTCCCCCACACTTGACTTTTAAACTTACATTGGCCACAACTGGGAAAATTCAATCATCGCCATGAAGAAAAGGACATTTCCAGGAGGAAGGACAGCCAATGACATTTACACGTTGCATTTGTCCTTTGTTTACGTGGGGGATGGGGGCGAGGAAATGACAGAGGTCCTCCCTCTCCCCGCGGGGCTTACCTTCCGGGTCATCTCGGATCACCAGCAGGCCATTTCTGCACACAACCTTCCCTGTGGTGGCATCAATGAAGATCAGCGACGGAATGTTGGAAATGCGATATTTGTTCCATAGTTTAAGCTGCAAGAGAAAAAGAGGAAGCCGGTCAGGGCCCAGAATCCATCCCTCCACTCACTCATTCAGGGAGGGACCTCCTAGGAGCCGGGGCGGCATTAGGGGGCCTTTGGTCGTATCCCCAGAGTGTCCGCGCAGGGCCTGGCCTGGCTTGTTGTCTGACTGCCTGGCATCAGAGTCGAGCCGGATTGGAAAAAAGATGACTAAGCGAGCCCTGCGCTCTGGGCCTGACTGCTGGAGAGCAGCTGAGGCCTGCGTGCCCAGAGAACGAGAAGCCCAGGCAAGTTCTTTCAAGCTTTCCAGGCCTGGGAGGAGGAGGAGAGACAAGGAGGAGAGGAAGGACACGAGGGACGATCGCCGTCCTTCCCCTCGCGCTACACAAGCCTGGCTGGCCACCATGCATCCCCTGGGCCTTGGGTAAGCCTCCCACAGACCTCACTCACCCAAGCCGTGATGGAGCACAGCTAAAGGAAGAGGGGTTGTCCTCTCCCTTCCCTCCCCCTCAGGCCCTCTATCTAAACAGCCTGGGCAAGGATTAGCCAGCTTTCAAACAACATCAGATCCCCAGCCAGGTGAAGGAGAGAGGAAAGGAAGCATTTCATTAGCTTCTCACGTCATCACATCCAGCAAAACGCTCTTCGGCTCCCCAGGCGTGCCCTCAGCCCAGCGTGGAAACGATACAGGCTCCTGGAGCACAAGGTTAAATATTTATACTTTCCCCAATTTTTCTATTTGGGAAATATGCAGCGATTCCTTGTATTCCATTCAATTTGCTAATAAATACAGGAAAGAAACCGTCTAGGAGCCGACACGATCTCTTAATCTCTGACACTCAAAACCACGACATTTTCTATTTGCTGATGTTTGACACTGACCATGCAAACTGGCAGAAGTCCAAAGCCTCAAAGACATCACACTGAGAAGCCAAGAATAAAAATTCAATTCAATAAACATCTCCTAAGTGCTGACGATAGTAAGACAGACACAAAAGCCAAAACATAAAGTAGCCATCCCTGCCCTCAGAAGACATTCTTTTCCTGGAGTAGAATTCCTCATTTAAAAATCTCTCTCCCTGCCTCCCTTCCTTTTCTCCCTCCCATCCCTCCTCTCCCTTTCTTCCTCCCTCTCTCCTGTCCTTCCTTTCTTCCTTCTCTTTCTCTTCCCTCCCTTCCTCCCTTCTCTTTTTCTCTTTTCTTCCTCCCTCCCTCCCTCCCTCCCTCCCTCCCTCCCTCCCTTCCTTCCTCCCTTCCTCCCTTCCTTCCTTCCTTCCTTCTTCCTTCCTTCCTTCTGTAAAGATTAAAATTTAGGGGAGATGGGGAGACTGAGGCAGGTAGAAATTAGTTTCTCTCTGCAAGGAGTATTATATTTTTTAGAGGTTTATTAAAGGTTAAATATTAAAGAATATACAAGTAAGAAACATGTGCCTAGGCCAGAGGCCTAGACAAAATAACCTCACATCACGCAAGAGACCGCCTGCTCCAAAACGGAAGTCCAAAAAGAGCCAAGAGAGAGAGGGCGCCCTCAAAAGCCTTTGAATCAGCTTAAATACCTTCTTGATCTCGGCCCAGGGGTCTGTGGCTTTGCACATGTCTGTTGAAGGTCATATTCTCAAATAATTAAATCTTGATCCTTTGCTGCAGCCCTTCCTAAATCCTGTTAGGACTGAGTGGGGTGGAGATTGGAAGTTCCAAGACCTGGTTCTGTCATTCCAAGTATCTCTATTGTATCAATTCTAAAATCAATCATGACTCAAAGAAATTCCTGTTCTATGCTTAAGCATAGGTCAAAGCCCTTTCCATTGTTCAGCAAAAAATTACCTTCCTTCCTTCCTTCCTTCCTTCCTTCCTTCCTTCCTTCCTTCCTTCCTTCCTTCCTTCCTTCCTTCCTTCCTTCCTTCCTTCCTTCCTTCCTTCCTTCCTTCCTTCCTTCCTTCCTTCCTTCCTGTCCTAGTAACAACTCTAGTACAGAAGGGAAAGGGCTGAGCAAACAGAGTTAAGTGACTTGCCACATCTGAACCCAGGTCCTCCTGATTCTAGGCCTGGTGCTCTATCCACTGTACCACCTGGTTGCCCCTCTTGCTTCTTTCAAATTTCAGAATAAAGAATTTCTCATTTCCCCTAAAGGAGAGAGAGAAGCCCTGAAATCGTTTAAGCAGGAGTGTAGCAACTGGTCAGAGATTATTCTGGCCGAGGACTAGCAGAGGACACCTTCTAGAGCTGACAGGCCAAGGGCAGGGAGGCCAGTCCAAGAGGCCCAGGGAAAAGGTGATGAGGGGCTGTACTGGAGAGGTGGCTGGGGAAGAGGAGAGAGGGAGGTGGCTACACAAGATGTCAGGCATCAATAGAACTGGGTGGTGAGGGACAGGGGAGAATCTAGAATGGCTCCTGATACCACTATCGTCCACTAAACCAGGGAAACCCTGGACTCTTTGAAGACTCACAAGCACCTTAGATAAAGCCTTTTTCTGACACTGATAAATCACAGAATCTTAGCGCTAGGAGAGACACTGGGGGTTATCTAATTCAACCTCGTCCTTAAACACAAGCCTTCTCCAGGACATCATCCATCTTCTGGCCTCTTGATTTGAAACCCTCCAAGTACAAGAAGCTTATTATGAACTAGATCAGAGAGAGAGTGCTGCATTGGAAGGAAGACCTACACCATCCAGTCCTAGGACCGAGGACAAATCAGAATCTCTGAGCCTCAACTTCCTTCTCTGTGAAATGGAACAATAACTATTCAGACTCATGGAGTCTCTTTGGAAGACCTACAGATTCTTCTCAACTGGTGAAATGGGCGGCATCTGAATTATCATCTCCTGAAGCTGCCCATTTTCATTCTGGTATAGCTCCAGTTGTTGGAAGTTATTTCCTACCTTGAACTGAAGACTTCTTCCCTTCCGCTTGTTTACTCCCCAGGCCTCGTTCAGTTTGAGGCCCACCTTGGTGACCCTGGATATTTCTCAGTGCTCCAGGAGATTCTCTAAAGCTATCAAGTGTAGAAAGGAGTCACTTGCACTGGTCAAGGGAGTTCCCTCTTGTTTCCTGATGTGATCACAAGTCTAGGCCCTATCCCTGTCCTTCCCACACCATTCCGGAACCTCATGTCATTAAAGGAAATCCAAGCTACCAATTCACCTCCAAAAATGAAAGAAATGAAGAAAAGCCACAGGGTTTCCTCCGTTAAGAGTAGGTTCTCTCTGCCAGCTCTACAGGCTGCTCTTTGGACATGGGGCTACTCTACGCAGGAAATGATGCTATAGGGAGACAGCCTGAATAAAGGTATTGGTCTTCTCAAAGAAAAAGAGCTTCGCAAACCCAGCTCTACACAGCACAGCCAGAGGAAACCTGCAGCTTCTCTCTCTCTCTCTCTCTCTCTCTCTCTCTCTCTCTCTCTCTCTCTCTCTCTCTCTCTCTCTCTCTCTCTCTCTCTCTCTCTCTCTCTCTCTCCCCCCTCTGTCTCTCTCTCCTCCCCCTCTCTGTCTCTCTCTCTCTCTGTGTCTCTCCCCCTCTCTCTGTCTCTCTCTGTCTCTCCCCCGTCTCTCTGTCTGTCTCTGTCTCTCTCTCTCTGTCTCTCTCTCTGTCTCTCTCCCCACCTCTGTCTCTTTGTCTCTGTCTGTCTGTCTGTCTATCTGTCTGTCTGTCTGTCTGTCTCTCTCTCTCTCTCTCTCCCTCCCACCCCCTGTCTCTGTCTCCCTCTCCACACACACATTATTATTTTTAATCCAATGGCAGTGTAGGGTTCAAGGAAGACAGACAGGGAGAACAAGATTGTTCCAGAAGACCATCTGATAATGTGTTAGACCAGCCTCTAGCTGGTTACCTTAGAGGGCAAAGGTAGAAGGATGCCCCGACTCCTGAGACAGTGGCTAGGGTCCAGAAAGAGCACGGCTCCAGTGCTTCCTTCACCCCTCTGCTTTTTCTTAGGGCCAGAAAACCTGGCTGGCTCCCCGGACCAGAAATGACGTCACACCCACTTAAAAAAACCAGCACTGCAACATTCCAGAGAAACCCCAGATGGGATTCGGTTTAAATGCCCTGAGAGAGATGTGGTTGAACAACAAAACAAGACAATCTCAATTAGAACACAGGGATTAGCTGTCATTTAAACCCTGCTATAGAGAATGAGCTTGGAATGCAAGCTAGTGGTTGTGAAGACCCAAACGTATTAATTTTGATGTCTGAATCAGAAAGCTCATGGAAGAGCTCTTTGCAGGCCGGATCAGCCCATTCTGATGATTCTCTTGGGCACAAGCAGGCTGATTGGAAATGAGAAACGCATGCATGTGCAGAGCGCTTGCCAAGATTCACCACTGCCCTGGTTAATGGTCTCCTTCAATCTGGCAGGGCTTTCCAAAGTACACCGAACACTTGAGAAAATAGCTCTTAACGGATCATTTTAGTGCGTATCTGACCTCAGTTCGCCTCACCTTCTAAGGAATTCAGCTGTGATGAATTTCCCCACCTCTGTTTCTGCTGCTCTAATTTTCTCCCATTCTTCAAGTTATCCTTTAAAAAAAATCAGCCATTCTGTCTTTGTGCAAAATAGAGGATGAGGGTAGGGTAGGAAGCTCTCTGAGTGACTGGCTACTATAATTTGGGAATTACTTAGACTCCCAAGCCCAGATGTTACCTTTGGAGCCTTGTGATCTACCCCCTGCCTTTTGGGAAGGTGAACGACTACCCGGCACGCCTGGGTGGCTGACTCTCCACGTGGGAAGCATCCCTGGAGACGAGAGAGAGCCACTATCTTGTGGCAGCTTATTCCAAGGCTTAATCAATCTTATGGAAAATGAGTTCTTTCTTATTTCTTTCCTTACTTCCATCCTTCCAGAGATTTCACTGGTGTGAGGACTCCCAACAGACAGCTCATGAACTCTTCTGTCCTTAGGCGATGGCTCTGGGGATTGCCGGGGTCAAAATATTCATTTCCTAAGAACCCAGCCCCTGTCAGGGAGTCTCGTACACCCTACCATATCGAGCCTCGGATAGTATCTGCAGAATTTGTTTCTGGGGCTCATTGGAAGCCTACTTGGTCTGGGGGGAGCTGAGAAAGAGAGAGAAAGTTTGTGATCCATTTGGATGGCCTTTGAGAACATAGTGCCACTCTGATAATGTAATAAGGCTATGAGGAATAAATAAGAGCAAACACTCATGTAGCATTTTTAAGTTTGTTAAGTTCTGCACACAGTTCTTCCTTATTCGATCCAATTATATTATAGGAGGCACCCAGGAAACATCTGATCTCTCAATTTCTCTCTCCCTCTCTCTCTCTCCCTCCCTCCCTCCCTGTTTCCTCTACTTTCTTCCCCCCCTCTCCCTATTTCCTCTACTCTCTTCCTCTCTCTTCCTCTCTCTCTCTCTCTCTCTCTCTCTCTCTCTCTCTCTCTCTCTCTCTCTCTCTCTCTCTCTCTCTCTCTCTCTCTCTGTCTCTCTCTCTCTCTTTCTCTCTCTCTCTCTCTCCCTCCCTCTTTCCTCTACTTTCTTCCTCTCTCTCTCCCTGTTTTCTCTTCTCTCTCTTTCAACTTCCCCCCCCTTTCCTTCTCTCTGTCTCCATCTCTCTGTTTCTGTTTCTTTCTCTCTCCCTCCCTCCCTGTTTTCTCTCCTCTCTCTCTCCCTCCCTTTGTTTTCTCTCCTCCCTCCCCCCCTCTCTCTCTCCCTCCCTCCCTCCCCTTTCCTCTACTTTCTTCCTCTTTCTCTCTCCCTGTTTTCTCTTCTCTCTCTTCCTCTCTCTCTTTCAACTTCCCCCTCCCTTTCCTTCTCTTTGTTTCTGTTTCTTCCTCTCTCTCTCTCTCTCTCTCTCTCTCTCTCTCTCTCTCTCTCTCTCTCTCTCTCTCTCTCTCTCCCTCCCTCCCTCCCTCTGTTTTCTCTCCCCCCTCTCTCTCCCCTCCCCCCCCATCTGTCTGTCTGTCTCTCAAACAGAAGGGCAAGGGCTTGAAAAGCAGGATTAAATGACTTGC
The DNA here is from genome assembly GCF_027887165.1 of Monodelphis domestica. Taxonomy (NCBI): domain Eukaryota; kingdom Metazoa; phylum Chordata; class Mammalia; order Didelphimorphia; family Didelphidae; genus Monodelphis; species Monodelphis domestica. Next base: position 509,811,763 of record NC_077228.1, on the reverse strand, counting down.
CCAGGGTCGCACAGCCAGGAAGTACCTGAAGCTACATTTAAATCCAGGTCCTCCCAACTCCAGACCCAGCACTGGGCCACCTAGTCACCTCCATATATATATACTTTCTGATATGCTTTTCCAATATACAGATTTAAAAGCTATACCTTATTTTGATCAATGACACATGTAAAACCCAGAGGAAATGCTAGTCGGCTATGGGAGGGGGGTGGGAGGAGGGGAGGGAAAGAACATGAATCATGTAACCATGGAAAAATATTCTAAATCAATTAATTAAAATTTTCCAAATTAAAAAAATAAAAGCTATCCCTTACAATGTCATAAACCCAGTAATTAGGGTTGACGCCTTTACATTGTGGCTCTATAGATTTGCTTTTTCTTTACCCAAGAAAGTTCAGTTTGGGCTCAGCTCCTGGTTCTGACAAAGATCACTGCTTTTATTCCTTGACATTCTGGTCAGGATGACTAAAGCCTAAAAACATTGGAGGAATTTAGCTGGGGATGAGCCAGTCAAGTCAGCCCGCCAGCCCTGGCTACATCAGATACTAGAAGTCTATGATAGGGATCAGGAGATCCACCATCCATTTGAATAAGGAAAAGGAAAAAAAAAAGAAGAAGAAGAAGCAGCAGCCCAACTGACTTCCCCCAAGACCCACTCACAAGTGGCCTCCAGCAAGAGGCCTTCCCTGGGCCCTGCTTCTCCTCTGGTCGTGGGTGAATCTTGTCTAGACCTAGTTAAGTACACGCTGTCCGCTTCCCATTAGGACCCGAGTTCCTTGAGGTCAGGGCATGATTTGACAGTTTCCCCTCTGTCTGTAGCACCTCAAACAGTGCCTGGCACAGAGTAAGCATGTAATAAATACCTGCAGAGGAATAAAATTACCCCCCAAAGACAAGGATCCTGATTCCTATCTCTGTGGCTTGGAACCAACCGCCAAGTTATTCTCAGTACCTGATTGTTTCTCTTCCTCAGGTGTCTGTGGGATGACCCTGATGCTTGCCCCAAAGGGGACCTCCAATGGAACACAAGGCCCAACCACTCATAAACCTCAACCGTTTGGGGAACCGGTCCAGTTTTTAGGATAGCATCTCTTTAGCAAAGGGGCAACCCAGTCATTGGTTGAGTGGTGGAAGCTGGAAAAAAGGGAGTTCTGGGAAGATGGCCTCAAGTTGGTGAAAATCAAAAGGATGACAAGCTGGGTGGGACCATCCGAATGGGAAATAGGGGCTATCGGGTTACTTGCAATGTCTCAACTCCTCCTCTCCTGGCGGCTGGTTCTGGTTAGCTATTCAAAGGCTGAGGTCTGAGCCATCAGCCTAGGAATGCTGGCCAGAGAAAAGCTGGGACTCTTTAAATAGCCCCTTGAAAGGAGGACATGAGCATCAAAAGGGACGGTGGAGGGACCTGATCAATTCTGTTCAAAAAGCAAGCGAGGAAACAGAAGTCACAAATTGATCTGAACCAGGGATGAGATTTGGGGATGCCCACAGATGCCACAGAAAAATGCAACCTCAGCCCTTTCTGAACAGCCTCTGCTCTTGAGGATGACCCCAAATGTGCTTCTCACTGGGAGGATTTGATCTTGCACTTGACTGGGGGATGAGGGGGGGGGTGTCTCAGCTCTTGTTTCTCAACAGCTGCTGTAAATCTGCTGGATCAAGCCAAAGCTAACACAGATGTGGGGCTCCTTCCGATGGACCAGCTGATCCTTTTCCGGCCAACCCTGAAGTGTATCCGGTCGCTGGGTGCTGGCTAAATGATAGGTTCTGCTCTCTGTAGGCAGCCCCTGAGAAGCAGACCCTCAAAATGGGTCTCTGCTATCTCCAAGCAAATGCATCCAAAGAGCATCATTCACCCCGTTGGACACCACCCTGGTTCTAAAGCCTTCCTGACTCTAATACCTTTTACTAAATTCCTTGGCATCATCACTCTACACTTCCGTCTCAAGGGGCAAATGATGGGCAATCACTACCTAGGCATTAAACACTTTGCTGTCAAAACATGACACTAAATTGGGAACCCAGCTCTTCCCTGGGATGGCCTTCGGGGTCCTTGCCCACTACCTATTTTTTGTGCTGAAGGTCCTTGCTGGTCAGTCAAGGGCCCTTTCCTGAAGGGCTTAGTTACTCAACATACTTTTGGAGAAGTGTCAGAGGTTGATATCTCTGGGTCTATCTTAGATAAAGATCTGAGAGCCCTCCTCAGAGGTCAAATTCTCAGGGTCTGTCTGAGAATCGTTCAAGTGCCCTCGCCTCCACCTTCTTTTAGTTTCACATAACAAGATTGCTGACTGGTCCATGAACCCCAAATGGTTCCTGGAACCATTATCCTGCCCCAACCGCTATCCTACCAGCTTCATTATCTACATTCTTGTTACACTTTCCCATGGACCTTTAAACGATCTACCAGTCTTCAATAAACTCAAAGCCATTGCCACCAGCATTGGGTCCCTTCTGACCCCACACTGTGATTGTGACTGTGATTCTTATCTTCTCCCTCACCCTTATCTTCAGGTGAGGTCCTTCTTATTTCCAACTTTTTATTTTCTCTTACTATTTTCCCCATTCCTTATCTTTGGAACCCTGGTCCCAGTCCAGCCCCGCTCTGGGGCTTTAACAGGGAAGGATAATAGCATGACCATCTCAGAGCTGGAAGGAACCTTCGAGGGCATTTAGTCCCATCTCTTTATGCTACAGAAGAGGAAACTGAGGCTGAAAAAGATTAAATCACTTGCCCAGGTCACTCAGGTAGTGACAAAGGCAGGGCTCAAGCCCAGCGTTCAGTCTCCTTTTCTATGTAGACTACTGGCTAGTCTTTAGATGCACTGCTCTCTTGGCTACACTATTCCACGGAGCTATTAAAAATGTCTCACATGTGGAATTGCTCATTGGCTATGGGAAGGGGGTGGGAGGAGGGGAGTGAAAGAACATGAATCATGTAACCATGGAAAATTTTTCTTAATTAATCAATAAAATTGAATTTTAAAAAATGTCTCATGGAATGCAAATTAAAACAACTCTGAGGTACCACCTCCCACTTATCAGATTGGCCAATATGATGGTAAAGGAAAATAGTAAATGTTGGAGAGGATGTGGCAAAACTGGGACGCTAATACATTGTTGGTAGAGTAGTGAATTGATCCAACCATTCTGGATGGCAATTTGGAATTATGCCCAAAGGGTGCTAAAAGACTATCTGCCCTCTGATCCTCTAATAGGTCTATATCCCAAAGAAATAAAAAGTGGGAACGGTTCTATTTGAACAAAAATATTTATAGCTGCACTTTTTGTGGTGACAAAGAATTGGAAACTAAAGCGATGGGGACAATTGGGAACAAATTGTGGTACGTGACAGTGAAGGAATACTATTATGCTATGAGGAATGATGAACAGGATGATTCTGGAAAGAGCTGGAAAGACCTCCATGAACTGATGCAGAGTGAAATACGCAGAACCTGTGGAAGACTACACACATTAACTGAAACACTGTGGAACAATCAAATGTGATAGACTTTGTTGAGGGGCTTATGACAAAGAAGGCCCTCCATCTCCAGAGAAAGAACTATTGGAGTAAGAATGCAGATGGAAGCATATGACTTTTCACTTGTTTATTTGGGTTTATGTTTTGGAATTTTGGTTTTTGTAAGATTATTCACTTATAAAATGGAAAAAAAAAATGTCTCGTGGTAGACTAACCAATTAGTCTCCTCTTGCCCCAGGATCCTGCTCCTGGATATAATGGCTCAAGGCGGTTAGAAACACAAAAGTCCCACCTATATCAAAATACTGATCGAGGCACTTTTTTGTGGTAGCAAAGAACAGTAAACAAAGTGGGTGTATCAACTGGGAAATGGCTCACCACACTGCAGTGCTTAAATGTGCAATACTCCTGAACTGTGTGAAAACATGAACATGGGAGAATCAAGAGGAGATTCCTGGAGCTGAGGCAGAACCAGGAAAGTCTTCGTCAAGGACGACAGGGAAGATGACAACAAAACCCAATACTGTGAAGTTATAATCACTAAGCCTGGCCCCAAAGAAGAGAGTGGGGGAGAATGTACCTCCCTCCTGTCTTTGAAGAGATGGGGCACTACAGGGATGGTACCCTGAGCAATGTGGTGGATTTGGACCGCAGGCTACATGGCTTCATGGAACTACTTTCCCCCTCAATTTTACTTTTGTTATATACTAAAGGGCTTGGGGGGGGGAGGGGTAGGGAACATATATTCAGTAATGTGGATAATATAAAAACAGAAGAAAGCAATAAAAAAAAAGAGACTAACCAGCAAAAACCCCAAATAAACAAACTAGCACAGTGTTGATCAAACAGTCCTTCAAGTGGTCGAGGTCTAGAGTCAGGTAGACCTGAGTACAGACTAAACTTTAGCATATTATTGGCTGTGTGACCCTGGGCAAGTCACTTAACCTCTGTCTGCCTCAGTCTCTGCTTCTGTAAAATGGGAATAATAATAGTAGCACCTACCAGGGTTGCTGTGAGGCTCACGTAATTGTAAAGGACTTACTTAGCACAGTGCTGAACTCAGAGTAAGTTGCAGATAAATGTTAGTTATTCTTCTTAATTATTATTAGGGGCATAGCAGCATCACTAAGTGACAGTGGATTAAAATACCTTCTACTGGCATGACTTTCTTCTAGACTTTCTTTATCTTAGATGAAAATGTAGAACAGACAAGGCCATGGAATGAGGAAAAAGGCAGATTCAAGTCTATTCTAGCTGGTATGACCTTAGACAAGTCACTTTGCTCTCTACTTGTTTTTTTTTTTTAATCTTTAAATGGTCTCTGAGGTCCCTTCCTATGACAGTAGCTCTGAAGCTAGCAGACCTCAGAAGCCATCGAGTCCAACCTCTTCATTTTATTGATAATGTCCTGAGAGGGTATGTGACTGGCCCAGGGTCACTTGGCTATTAAGTGGCAGAGCTGGGTTTTAATACAGATTCTCTGACTACAAATTCAACGATTTCCCAGTGACACCAGGAAAAAGCCAGACTGAGCCATTATTTGTACCAGACATCAAACAAATGATGTCTGGAGGCAACATGGACAGAAAACTGGATTTGAGGCAGAGGAGCCAGCTTGGAATGCTGGCTTTGGGACTTACTACCTCTGGGTGATTCTAAGCAGGCCATTGCCTTGTCCGGGTCTGCAACATGAGAAGGATGAGAGGTCTGAGTTTCCACCTCCGACCTGGGATGCTGTGATTTATAGTGGCGAAGGGGGCAGGCTTAACTATCAGGCTCTCCCATTCATTCTCTAACTGTTCAAAGAATGGCTGCTCTGGGCACTCTGAAGGCAGGCGAGGGAAGAGAAATAACTTGTTCTCCCTGATTCCTGCGGTTTAGACAAAGGACTAAGTTGCTCGGAGACTTCTCTGCTACTCAGCATGGGATTAAAGGGGGGAAGAACAGGCTAGTCTTAGCAGGTTACCAAAAAAGAAATCCTGGCTCCTTTCTCTCCATCTTTGCCCAAGGCTCTGAACATCTCAGGCTTTCTTTTCTTTTTCTTTTTTTCCCCTGCCTTAACACTCTTATCTTCTGTCTTGGAATCGATATTGATTCCAAGGCAGAAGAGGGGTAAGGGCTAGGCCATGGGGGTTAAGTGACTTGCCCAAGGCCACAAAGCTAGGAAGTGTCTAAAACCCGATCAGAACTTGAGTTCTCTTGACTCTAGCCCTGGCGCTCTATCCATCTTGGGATTTCTAAGGGAGTTTATGATCAGCAGGCAGTGATAATATCTATATAAACCAGATTGAATCATTAGCCAGCACCAGGAGGGGGAAAAGAAGGGAGGGAAGGAGATAAATTTGATCATATAACTTGGGAAACTTGTGTGGAAATTTGTCATTACATGTAATTGCTAAAAATTACGTTTTTATTTTTAAAATTAAAATAATTAAAAAATTTAAAAAATTTAAAGAACACGAATCATGTAGCCATGGAAAAATATTCTAAATTAATTCATTAAATAAAAAATTTCAATTAAAAAAATTAAATTTTTTAAAATTAAAAACCAATCCGCATGCAATTGGGTGAGGAAAAAGAACCCAGAGAGAATATAAAGAGTCCTTTTCTCATAATCAGGGTAGGAATAGTCCTGAAGGCTGAACGAAATCCAGGTTCTACCAGAAGGTTTAAATATTTCCCCTAGCAGGGCACCCACCTCCTAGTTAGTATGGTATTAAAAAAGAAACAAACCAAAAATCCCAACTCACTTAGGTTAAATCAGGATCAAACACCTGATACGGTGGGTCGTCAGGCCTGAGTTCAAATTCTTCCTCAGCCTCACTGGCTACGTGGCTCTAGGCAAGTCACTTGATAGGCTTTGCTTCCCTTCTCAGTAAACCGAGTTAGACTTAATGACTTCTACAATTCTTTCCGGCTCTATTTGGGTTTTTCATGATAAATGCCCACTTTGTGTGCTAGAAATACAAAAACAGAGATGCTACACCATAGACAGTTCTCAAGGAATTCAGCGGAAGGGGGAAGAGAGCCTCGGACACAAATAGCGGTGACGGAAAGATGGACGTCCTAAATGCAAAGAGGAGAGAATTCTCGGTTGTGGGGGTGCCAGTGTCTGGCGGTAGCAGCTGAGATGAGCCCTGAAGGGAAACATTTCAACAGGTGGAGATGGAAAGGGAATGGCAACCCTGTCCAAGAGCCTGCAGTAGGGCTGGAGGGGAGATGGGAGAGGGCAGGGGAAGAGCAGTGGAACAGAGGACCCCAGCTTAGCTCGAGCCCTGGCAGAACATGTGAGCGGGGCTAGGAGGAAACCCAGCGAAGTCCAGGCTCACGATGCCCAAAGAGGGGGAGTCACTACACGTTTGGAGGTGATGAGATCAGAAAGCTGTATGTAAAAGACGATCTGGGTACGGAAGTGAAGGAGGCAGAGGCAGAAACTGAGAGGCCAGAACTACACGTGTCCCTTCTACGTTATAATTTTCCCCATCACAGGTTCACTATATCCTGGGTCTTGACATGAATATTTTTCAGCCAATCTGAAAGAAAACAAAGAGGCGAAGGTCCAGGCCAAAAACAGATTTATTGAGAGAGACTGGTGTCTCTCAGCAAAGCTGGGCCATTAGATTTCCCTCCTAGTCTAAGCCCCCTTTTTTATACCCTATAATTCATTCATATCAATCATTCAAGATTCCACTTCAAAAGTCAACCACCAAGGGAGCAGCTGGGTGTCTCAGTGGATGGAGAGCCAGACCCAGAGATGGGAGGTCCTGGGTTCAAATCTAGCCTCAGACACTTCCCAGCTGGGTGACCCTGGGCAAGTCACTTTACCCCCATTGCCTAGCCCTTACCCCTCTTCGGCCTTGGAGCCAATACACGGTATTGATTCCAAGATGGAAGGGAAGGGTTAAAAAAAAAAGAAAGAAAGTCAACCACCAGTCCTAGGTCTTGATGGGTGGGAGGTCCCTTAAGAAACAATGGGGGAGGGGGGAGATCCATGTGGGATGGGGGACAGGAGATACATTTAGGTCCCTTTAGGATCAATAGGCAGGAGCTCTATTTTCTAGGGATGATGGGTGCTGTCTTCTTGAAGAGGTATCTCAGCCTTTTATTGAGTCTTGGTTGGTTGGGATGGCCTTCACCATGCTACATCCTAGGTCACTCCTCCGATGTGCCCTATATAGCCATCTCCAAGGCTCCCACTCCTCCTCACTTGAGCACGCCTCAAATAAATAGAATTACTCTAAAAAAGAAGCAGCAGCGAGATTTAGGAAGCAGTTAGAATGTTCACTCCAATTCTGTTGGATCACTAATTCATCACCGCCCTAGATCAATCATTTCCCTTTGGCTAAATACCGGTGAATTCTGTCATCTAGGGTCTCCTTTAAACAGGGATTTTCATTCTCTGCAGTTGGCGTAGGAAATGAAAGGGGAATTTTTTCGGAATTTGGCAGAAGTTGTGGATGATACGCTCAGGCCAGCAGGTGACCCAGGAAAAGTTTAGAAACTCCGAAATGCCTAAAATGCATGTATAGCATCAACATAGTTTATCTTTTAAGACCATAAAAGAAAAAGAAAAAGAAAATTCAGACTTCTCTGGTATGAAGGGAGGGCCAAACATTTTACTGGATTTTCCAGATTGCCGAAGGGGATGGGGAATTGCACTCCTAACTCCCTGGATGTGGAAGGGATACAGGATAGTCCTGAAGTGAAGACATGAAGGCCTGAATGAATGATTTACATTTTTAGTGTGTCTCAAAAGAAGGTAATTTAAGGAGCATGGCTTACCTCCAGCACCCCAAATTTGCTGACTTCTTGCCTTGCCCCCCAAAGGGCAAGTACATCCTTATGGTGGGCTTCCTACACACCCAAGATCTCTCCTGCATGTGAAGGGAGGCAACCATTTGCTAGGCTTGGTTCTCCGTTTTCTCTTTATCCAAGAAATGTCTGTCTCCATCAAAGGAGGGGCTGTTTTGGCCAGGCACCCCCTCCAGGCGGTCCTCCAGGCTCCCACCTCGTGGGCTGTGCAAACCATAGAGCACCCCACCTCGACCTCCAAAGTCCTTTGACCAGAATGGCGACAGGGCTTCCAGCAGTCCTTAATCTTTCCCTGAACAGATGCATTTGTGTTCGAGAGCCCTTCAATCTGTGGCCCATGTTCCTGTTTTCAATCATAAAGCCCATGTAACAGGCTTTGGATCCCGGGCCAGCACAGTCCAAAGACCACATGGGTGCTTAATGAATAGCGTCTGATGAGCATGAATGGGGCGGCGATGCCTGAAAGTTTCTGGCATCAATGGCAGAGCTGCGACCCTAATGATTCCCACCGGCCAGTGCAGCGTGGCTGACAGCAGAGCGCCTACAACAGCCAAGCAAATCCACGCTGACAGGAGAGGAGAGCTGAGGATGGGGGCTCGGGGGCTTCCCCCCTTCCCTTTCTCTGGGCTGGTCCACGCAGCAGGGAAGCCAAACTCCAAACTGGAATATTTCCCATCCAACCCACCGGCCACCTCTGTTTAACAATGGAAGCGTTGGAGATGTTTGCCGCGGCAGCCGTGTGGGGCAGCTCTGGTCTTCCCTCAAGGAGGGGAGCCCCCGAACAAAGCAGAGGGCTGCGGAGTTCCAAGCGTGATGGCTGAACAACAAGGGGGCCAATGGCTGTCTTTGTGGGTGGATGTGAACTGGGAAAAAATGCTGCTTTGGAGTGCCTGGGGAGAGCCGGCCGAATGCACGGCCGCCGGCACCAAGATGCCAGCAGGAAAGCCAAGGGGGAGGCAGGTGTGTCAGGGTTGGGGAAGGAGGGCAGGCTGGAGAGCTAAAGAGTTCCTGGGGCTTACTCCCAGGAGATGGTCCTGGTGACCTCCTCCTCCCTCCTACAGGCTTCCCTTGAGAGAGTCAGTCAATTCTGTTCACAGCCCATTAATCATCACATTTAATTACGACAAAACTTCATTCAAAGCAATTGCTGCTATAAAACTTCCTTCTCAAGAAGACCCAGGCTGAAATGGGCTTCCGAGGGAGCGAGCGAGTGAGCGAGCCGAAAAGGAAGAAAGCAAACGTCTTGGGCTCCTTTCTACCTCTTTCCTAGACTCTGTCCTGAAATCTGCCAGAATGCTTTACAAAAATGTCATTATCGTCCGACCCCCCCCCCAGTAACCCTGGCATGCAGGGGACGGGAGTGTTACCCTCATTTACAGATAGGAGAAACTGAGGCTGAGATCCCTTCCGTGGCTCATCCAGCTTCACACAGGCAGGATTTGAAGTGAGGTCTTCCTAATACCAGGTCCAGGGGGGCAGCCAGCCACTCTAACCCACAGCACCCCGTCCTCAAGGACCCTAGGTCCACCCACAATGCACCCCCGGGTCCTCTTCACTGATGGGAGCTATTTGGTGCTAGTCAGGACTTCTTGAGGCTTTGGACCCCTTTATTCTCTTAAGTTCTCAATATTCTCCACGTTGCTGACCTTACTGGTGGTCTCTTGCTTCTCGGGATGCTCTTCCTGTTCACCTCTGTCTCCTGGAATCCTTCAAGACTCAGCCCAAATCTTGCCTCCTCCAAGAGGTCTTTCCTCCTCCTCCCCACCAGATTCCCTTCCATTGACACCGGTATGACTCTTGTCTGGACACGGCTCTTCAAAGGCAGGCTGCCCACCGGCAATGAGACTACTTTCCGTTATGACAACATCTACCTTCTATGCTCGTGGTTGTGGACATTGCTGGGCTTTCTCCTCTAGCAGGTCTCTGAGGCCACCAATGTGTTGTTTTAGCCTTTTTTTGTGCCCCCAGGGCTTCATGTCTGACTAACACATTTTATAAAAAATGGAAAACCTTAATTTCTGTCTTAGAGTCCATACTAAGTATCAGTTCCAAAACAGAAGGGCAGTAAGGGCTAGGCAGTTGGGGTTAAGTGACTTGCCCAGGGTCATTCAGCTAGAAAGTATTTGGGGCCACATTTGAATCCAGGACCTCTAGCCTTGGCTCTCAATCCACTGAGATACCCAGCTACCCCTAAGATATTTGGTTTTAAAATCACAAAAGTGGGAAAAGAAGTCAGAAGCCTTCAAATAGGAATCTTAAAAGAGTCTACTCCTTTGCCTGGACATATTAACTTCCTGATCCAGGCCACTGGTGTTGGGGATTATCCTTTTGTCACAATCTAGGACTTCAGAGCATTTGTGATGCCAATTAAAGAATCTCCTTATAATATGAACACAACTTCCTGCACTGAGAACCCAAAAGCCAGGAGATGAGCAGTTTGTTTTCAGTAAAAAGTAACATATGGCTCCCAGGTGCTGGCCAACACCACAGAAGGACGGAGCAGCCAGGCTTTTCCTCTTACGTCAGTGAGGATTTCCTAAAGCCAGTGCCTAATGCATAAACCTCCAAGATGAAGAGGAGTCTGGGATAGCAATGGGGCAGCCAGAAACGACAGGTTAACAGCCACATAAAAAGAGGGGAATGAGAGTAGCCACCTGGGGCCAGGATTATTCAGGATGAGCCTATCTGGGTCATCCGTGTATGGGTCTGAGAGGCAAAGAACAAAATTTCAGAAAGTATTGGCTATCCCAACAAGCATTTATTAAGAGATTACTATATTTGTAGCTAGTGGAGGTGATGGAATCCCAGCTGAGCTATTTAAAATCCTAAAAGATGATGCTGTTAAAGTGCAGCACTCAAGAAGACAGCAAATTTTGAAAATTCAACAATGGCCACTAGATTAGAGAAGATAG